>NC_134413.1:53249264-54449264 GCF_038048845.1 Mixophyes fleayi | reverse complement strand
TAGCATGGTCGGAAGATGACTGTACACACAGGCCGATAGCAGTTATCTGCAATCATCTTCTGACTGCATTTAACAACATGCCTACTATTGATCCAATCAGTTATTGGGCAAAAACTAAAAGGCTGCCACACAATCCTGTTCACTCTGCAAACAATACATATTAAATCTTAATAAATGTTTTATACTGATCCAGAAAAAAAAGTTTGACAATTCAGTCTTAAAGGTTGAATACAATAATAATGTTGAACTATTATTTATTTTAAACTATACATGTTTTGATGAATAAAACAAGTGCACTTCTATGTTTGACTAATGCTTTCTTCAAAAGTCATTGCTTAGTAGTCATAGAGATAGTCTACTATTCTTGACAATACTATGCATGATGTAAAGATCAATTGGAGTTGTAAGTATCTCACTTCACTTCAGCCAAGTAATAAGCATGGCAGCTACTTGTCATGTTAATAAATACAAATGTGTACAAAAACAACAGTCTTTTCTGCCCCATCCACACCTGTTTTTTATTTTAATGATCCAACATGTCTATAAAAGGGTACTTTAGGAATGTAAACAGTATGTTTTAAGTAATTTGTAAAATAAAACTGATTTCTCACAATATAACACTGTTCTTTATTTCTTGGGGTAATTTTTTTTTAAATAGGTGCCGTTTCATACTTGTCCTTAAGTGGGCAATCATTAGCCTTCAGGACATGTCCAGGCAAATGCTGACTCATTAGGTGTTATTACAAAGAATGACCTTTACAGATCACACACAAACAGAGCATTCACACCTAGAGACAGGTGGAAATGTATGAACTCAATGGTACAGTCATGTTCAGTCCGTTTGCGCGCCATATCTTGCTTGAAATAGCTATGAGCATGCTCCAAAATGGACCTTATGCCAATCAACCAGGGGAGGCCTGGCAAATTTTAGCCCCATGCAGTGCAAAATGGTTTTTGCAGGTACACATTGTGCACCCAGTAGTTGGATTTGCTCCTAACTCTAAATTAACCCAACAGGCTGGGGGGCAGCCCGTTAGGAATATTTTAAAGGGGAAAAATGCAGGTGGCTCAGTGACCCAGCCCAAGCTAGCCAACTATGTGACCGGCTTAGGGAGCCCATGCCCCCCAGCCCTACCTGCCCCTGCAATGAACGCAGTTGCATGCAATTCATCTCCGAACGCAAATGACACAACTACCTATGACTTGAATGGTAGAATGGGGATGGGAAGGGGCAGACGGACATAGACAGTGTACATTAGGATAAGGGTATGCCGAAGGCGTTCTGATACAAGTCCTCAGTTTTTTTGTTAGTACACTTGTTTTAGTGCGCTTATGTTTCAGCTTGTTTTCTCATAAGTACTCTTGTATCATGTGCACCAGCTACAGGGCAGGTATAAGTGCCGACTAACAGTGAGGACTGTCAAACAGTTGTGTATGATATATGCAGAAACCTTGGGCATTGTTTTATTGCTGTGATACAAAGCAGGAATTGGGACGGAAACCAGATGCCACTATTGTATCTGGGCTCAAATAGTTATATTTACATCGCTGCAGCAATAGACTGTATGTTGTAGGGCAATATACCGCTATTTAAGATAAGTGAGAAACAGACCCCAAATGTACACATTTTCACACACTTACCTAACACTGTGCATGTAACTCATCATTGCACTGTCCTTTCTCTTACACCAAAGGTGCATCTCACTGTAAACCCCAGTAACACGGCCCTTGCATAGCAGAGCTTGTTAGATTAACTGGGCATTTTTCTGTCACCTGTTTGCTTTTTGGGTAGTTATAATCTAATCATTCCTTGGATTTCTATAGATTGGATTGATAGATTTCAATTCGTAAGAGGATCAGAAGACAGTTTTGTTCAGAAAAGCTTTAGTTCACTGTGTTCACATTGCTTATACACTTTTGGGTTGATTTAGAGTTAGGAGCAAATCCAACTGCTGGGTGCACAATGTGTACCTGCAAAAACCATTTTGCATTGCATGGGGCAAAAATGTAAAATACACAACCTGATATAGAGCTGTGAGCGAACTGCTACCCAGTCTAACGCTAAAATTCAGTGTAAAAATAGAGCTGGTCAGTATGTGTGCAGCATGCAAAAGCAAGCAATATCCGCACTGTCTGCGAAAAAAAAAGTTTGCCTTTTGTACGCCTCGCAGTGCAACATCCTGTTAGGAACCCCTCCAGCCGGCACAACACAACCCGGAGTCTACTCTGCCAGTCAGGTGTTCACTGGAGCCCCTGATGGTGGGGACAGACTGGGCTGCAGACTGACAGAGGGTCGTGAAATGTGTACCGGCTGGGGAGAACCCAGGCAAGAAGAGTCAGGTCCACGCAGAGGTCAAAAGGTCGGCAGCAGGTAACAGTAACGATGAACAAGCTGAGGTCAGAGGTCAAACCCAATATCAAGGAAGTTGCCTGCAGCTCCGCTATCAATGAAGGCCGACAGGTCCACAGAGCGAGCCCGGAAGGTGAGCTGTGCAGGGATTAATACAGCATTTTTCGGGGAGATAATTTGCAGACCTAGGTGAACTTTCCCCTCATTCCCTAGGCATGGTCTTTTCCCGACTTATTTGGGCAAGAACGGGAGAAGTGGCCTTTTATGCCACAGTATAGACATAGACCTTGCGAACGTCTCCTGTCTCTCTCTTCAGAAGAGAGACGATATGCTCCTAATTGCATAGGCTCCTCACCATCCTGGGAAACAGGAACGAAGGCGGATGGAGGTGATGATGTTTCCTTTTCAGTTTTCCGCTCCTTATATCTCCTGTCAATTTTAATGGATAGGTGCATCAGGTCCTCCAGAGAACTAGGAGACGGGTATTGCACCAAAGAATCTTTAATCTGTTCAGATAGGCCGAGACGGAACTGACTTCGTAAGGCAGGGTCGTTCCATCCACTATCAGGTGACCATCTACGGAATTCAGCGCAGTATTCTTCTGCCGACCGTCGGCCTTGTTTCAAGGACCGTAGATGAGCTTCCGCGGAGGCCACTCGATCCGGGTCATCATACAGTAGACCCAGTGCCTCGAAGAAGGAGTCTACGGACTGCATGGCCGGACTGGTCTGCGGCAAAGAAAACGCCCAGGACTGGGGGTCACCCTGTAGAAGGGAAATAATAATCCCAACTCTTTGCTGCTCTGAACCGGAGGAGCGGGGTCTCATCCGAAAATAGAGCTTGCAGCTCTCCCTGAAGTTCCGAAACAGGGTTCTATTTCCGGAGAACCGATCTGGTAAGTTCATTTTGGGTTCACAGATGGGACCTGGAGTCGGTTATGAAGCTTTTGTGGCTTCTTCTTGAACAGACATACGCTCAGCCAATCCCTGCATCATCTGATACAAGGACTCAACGTGGCCTGCTAGGGTTTGTGCCGGAGACGGTGTGGATCCACTTGTATCCATTCTAACCTTGTCTCCGTGAGTGGGCCGGTTATAATGTTAGGAACCCCTCCAGCCGGCACAACACAACCCGGAGTCTACTCTGCCAGTCAGGTGTTCACTGGAGCCCCTGATGGTGGGGACAGACTGGGCTGCAGACTGACAGAGGGTCGTGAAGTGTGTACCGGCTGGGGAGAACCCAGGCAAGAAGAGTCAGGTCCACGCAGAGGTCAAAAGGTCGGCAGCAGGTAACAGTAACGATGAACAAGCTGAGGTCAGAGGTCACAGGCAAAGTAGCAGAACGGGTAAACGAGCCAAGGATCAGGGTCACAGGAAACACAAGCGAAGTCAAATACGAAGCCAAGGGTCATACACGGGAAGTCAAAACGTAGATACAGGAACAGGAACTGGAACAAGCAGGTCAGCAGACTGGAGCACAGAAGCTATAACCGGCAATGAGGTGGCAGACCTCATTGCCTTAAATACTTGAGGCAGCCAATCAGGGCCTGGCTCAGATAGAAACCAGCCCCCTAACTTCATTAACCCGCAGGTTAGTAATTCTGTAGAGCGCATGCGCCCGGCTTCTCAATGCCGGGACGCAGTGCTGGAGCGTCTAGTCGTTGCCCCGGCAACAGCCGGGACATGAGAGGAAGTGATGTCCCGGTCGCCATAGCAACTGCCGGGACGCAGGTGAGTGAGTCGCGGCGGCTGGGCACCGCCGCGGCTCGTAACACATCCCATACAAAATTTGCACCTAACTGTAAATCAGCCCAATTGTGTTCTTCATGCATGTGTAAAGCACTTTTGAATCACTGCAGGTTAGGGTTCATGTGCACTTCACACGGCAAGGTAACATTTTAAGAAAGCCTGACATTTAGTAGAGAAGCGAGTTAAAGGACTGTGTAAATTAATTTTCTGGAAACTTTCTTAAGATATATTTGTCCTTTACTGTACATATTATTTTCACTGGTTTTGTGCTACTTTGGGATTCATTTGTAAAAAAAAGGTTGCACAGAAAAACTGGAAAAAGAGCAACTGAAAATGAACAGACAGAAATGTTCCACATTTAGAAAACTGCTTTAATAACCTTTAATAATGTCCCCCAAAGACCAGAATGTGCATAAATAGCATCAGTGTTTTTAGCCGCAAGTGCTACCTGCGACTTAAAAAACGTTTATAGATGTTGCCTCCTTAGATAAGCATCACCCCCTTCTGTAAAGCAATGTCAAACTAATCCTGAAACTCCTCTCATCTTTTCACCATCAGTTATTTATATAACGCCACTAATTCTGCAGCGCTGTACAGAGAACTCCTTCACATCAGTCCCTGCCCCATCGGAGCTTACAGTCTAACTTCCCTAACATACACACACAGACTAGGGTCAAGTTTGATAGCAGCCAATTAACCTACCAGTATGTTTTTGGAGTGTGGGAGGAAACCGGAGCACCAGGAGAAACCAACGCAAACACAGGGAGAACATACAAACTCCACACAGATAAGGCCATGATCGGGAATAAAACTCATGACCCCAGTGCAGTGAAGCAGAAGTGCTAACCACTAGGCTACTGTGCTGCCCACTTTTCGCATCTCAATTGTATTTTCTCATTTATGGCATACTGCAAACCTTATTCCTTTTCATAGTGTGATAGGTGTATGGTTCAACGTGCTGAATGTAAAAGCAACATTTATAAAACGGTGTTAATGGTTAATTTAAACATTTACCAACTTCATGTTATTGCAGTTATCAAATAAGTAGGAAAAGCAGAACCAGATGTATCACACTGTGCAAATGAGTCATGTTGGGAGCTATGCAATACAATGCAATGTTCTATAAAGAAATACATATATTTGCAAATAGTGGTTTCTACATGGTAAAAACATGCAGTCATGTTTAAATAAAGAGATCTCATGGTAAACATGGACCAAGACAGCAAATAGAGATTTGCATTTATTAGACATACTTACTAAAGAGTTCAAAGATCAGAGACTGTTTATATTGCTTTTCTAAGGTTGACAAACTGATGCAAGCTGCAGTAACCCTTTAAACACTTAGGGTACTAAAGTGCGGGTTTGAAAAAGTGGAGATCTTGCCTATAGCAACCAATCAGATTCTAGTTATGATTTATTTAGTACATTCTACAAAATGACAGCTAAAAACTGATTGGTTGCTATTGGCAACATCTCCAGTTTTTCAAACCCGCAGTTTAGTAAATCTAGCCCTTAGTTTACATACTTCATGACCCAAACAGCCATCTGCTCCCATTCCGAATAACCTTTAGCTGAATTACCTTATATTATTGTTTTAATCATCAGTTATTTAATCCAGCCCAGTTTACTCCAATTAGAAAACTAGTATGAACAGTTGTAGATGAGTGACCTTTTCACACTAGATATTGTATGGACAGTTGTAGATGGGTGACCTTTTTCATATTAGATATTGTTGTGGAGTCTCTCAATCAAATGGATTTGCAAAAGAAACCCTGTATTATTCCATGTTATTAATGTTAGCAATCTGTACATTTGAACACTGGTTTCTAATATTGGATCATCTACATGCCAGTTTCATCTGGCATAGAAAAGGTCACACTTGTAAATAAAAAAAACTTCACTGTACCATTTAAAGAGCCAAGTTAGAGTGAAAGAACCATTTAAAATTTTAAAGAAAACTGTAGTAAATGAAATGTGTACAATACTGTGCTGTTCCTTTATAGTGTGCTGTTTGTTTAAGGGTTTAAGGCTCTTTAAACTTTTTTTTTTTTTTTTTTTTAATCAGGAGAGTTTAAAATTGTCTCCCTGAATGTTTAGCACAATGTATTACACCACTAATGTGTTGTCTGTAAGGAAGTAGGCTCCAATTACCATGTTGGGAGGGAATGTATAAATAAGGCTGGCTCTGTGCCTCTAACCAGTTGGAGAGCAGACCATGACATAGTCACACCTGTTTTGAATAAGAGAGCGTGCAAAATCTTTGAAAGGGATGTACTGGAAATGCACTAAAGATGAGATCCCCTTATGATATGGTCATCTGAGGAAATAGTAGCAGTGAGTGACCCATGAGAAGGAGCAGAGTGGACTTGTTTCCAGGGTGTCACTGAAGATAACAGGACTGGATCCTGGACTTTTATTATGCCACCACAAGTGATGCTGGATTGTTCTGAGGCAAAGAGATTAAGTCCACAGTTATCGGGATCCCTTAGGAGACTAAATTCATCCAGACCCAACAGCCAGGAACTTGGTATAAAATGTGTCCTTGTGGGTGATGGAGCAGTGGGCAAGACAAGTCTGGTGGTCAGCTACAGTATAAATGGCTACCCAACAGAATACCAGCCAACTGCCCTAGACACATATTCTGGTAAGTTAACCATTCTTTCAATTATACCGAAAGCTGTATTATTTTTCATATTTGTCTGTCTGTCTATCTAACTGTCTATCTCTATCAATCTACCACATTTTTACTTTGGCATGTGCAAATCTATATTGTATAAAGACATTCCAAAGCTATATATATATATATATATATATATATATATATACTCTGCATAGTTTTTAGCGCTTTCCAGTTGGGAAGTGATATGTATAGTGTGTGTGCAATATATATATATATATATATATATATATATATATATATATATATATATATATATATATATATATATATATATATATATTATATATATTTCATTTTGACTTGACTAGATCCTTTGCAGTACAGACAATAAATGGCTATTGTCTTATCTTCACTCCAAGTGTTAGGTTCTCTTTCCTATGACTTGGAGTGACAAAATCTGGTGGTGTCATGCAGAGACTGACTGACTGTTTTTGGGAGCTGACACTTTATGAACAAAACTTAGCCCTAACTCCTTCCTGCCCAGGACAATTGCCTTTGTGTTTTCTCACTTCAGTTTGTCCCCTGCTGGGATGTCAGTTCACACTATGAAGTTTTCTGGCTGCTACAAAGTTGCAGTGTGTAACTGTACCCTATCCTCATAAGCAACATAATAATAACTATTTACTTATTCTATGACTTTCAAGAACATAAACTGTCAATAGCAATGCTTAAGTAATGTGTGTAATAATAAAAACTTCATATAAATTATATTCATGTGTATCCATTCAAAGTTCACACGTGTAGTGGTCATTGAATAAACAAGGAGCTGATAATTGCAATGCATATATTGAATTATAGAGTATACAATGACATTTTAAGAGAGCCTCTGACCTTGTCAACACATTTTTGTTAATCAACTTAAATGTTAATATCCAGAATCTGCAGCAATTGTAACTGAAATGCAAATGGCTCCAATATAAAAAGACATCTTTCATCAGTCACAAATTAATTTGCAAAAATTCCCCCACCATAGCAAGGGTTTGACATTATATATAGTCTTGTTATTCATGCGTAAGCTATTATCCTCTTAACAGACATTTATTATTATTAACATTTATTTATATAGCGCCGACATATTCCATAGCGCTTACAATTTGGTTCAAACACTGTAATAATATGAGACTAGGTAATGCAGACATAAAGGTAAGAAGTTAACAAGCTATACATTTCGGGCTCTGAAATGTGGATTGTCCTCTATTAGACTTGCCTATGGGTGAGGCTTTTTATTTTCTTCCTGCACAATACTTGCTTGAAATAATGCACCATTCAAGTGTATGAGATAAAATGTCATGTGTATAGTTCAACATTTTGCAAATATATTTGTGAATGTTATGGATATAAACACAAATATATTTAGGTTTGAGAACTGCAAGTTTATTAACTGAAGGCGTTCACCCTTTGTCTTATAGTATTATCTCTATTTAGATACTCCAATGTTTTTTTTATACTTTTGTTTATTAAATAGTGGAGAACAATGATAATTGTGAGTGGAACAAGCAGGAACTCAGCTGTTTTTTATTTTTTTTGTGCAAAAGTACCCTAATTATCATTTATAATTGATTTATTAAGTTGTGGTTAAACTGCATTTATAAAACCTTCAGTGATGTGATTTTCATTTTTAATTCTGTCTGTTCCAAATTGAAAATATTTTAGCACAGGTAGCATTTCCAAATATCCACATGTTCTCCGCACACCATTCTACACCCTTAATCATTTGCTCTGCATCACATTACTACTACACTTGTAGTTTAAAATGTTCTGTTTATATTTTACATACATTCACAATACTGATATATACAAACCATGCTACAGGGTTAATACTGAAAGCAAACACAGCATCTCAGGCATTGAGTTTGTTAGTATCGGTTGATGAGAGCGTTTCCGGTTGAACAGGTTCCCCTCCTATCTACTAAGGTTATGATTTGATTTTCCCAGGAGTTAACAAGCTTCAGAAGTGACAGAACACACCCCTCTATTGTCTCATTTCTCTTCACTTTACATGTGATGCACTACTTATGGGGAAATGTATTAGAAGGTGTCATTGTAACTATATCCCTAATGTAAGTGACTCTTGAGTGAATTTAACTTGCATATGCTCATTGGATAGAGCTGGGGTGTCTGTCCTAATGACCTGATTAAGTGATACTCAGTCGGGTTTGTTGGCCAATGACTAGATACCTATGGATAGTGTCTTTGTGATACTTTAAATACATATGCAGCAAGGAGATAAATTTTTTGGGGTGGGGGGGGTGGGGGTGTTGTTTGTTTTGTCTAAATGACCTTGTACAAATCACATTATAGAGTACATCTATTGAACACCATTTATTGTACCTTTTTAAATGAATACTGCATTAAAAACTTGTCTGTAAATCTGAATTTCTTTGGTAATCTTTACGTAAACTCCTGACAATGGTTATTTGTGCCATGGTACACAGGAAAATACCAACGACAGGCTTGTTATAATTCAACCTGTGTCTGTAGTATACACATAAGGAGCAGGTCACCCTTTGCATCTAGTTTAGTTTTAGTAATGGGACCTCTTAGTGTGGTTGTTTCTTTTGGTGGTCACACTGTGCTATTGGGCCAACTGCCTAATATCACTGTGTGTTTGCAAGCCCAATCCTAGTTATGCACATGATAAGAGAGCTAAATACTAGAAATGGATCATAGTCTTGGTTTTTGAACGGACAATTGCATTTCTTTGCAATGATGTCAATGTACAATTGTGGTACAAAAGTTATGGTCTGATCCTTTTTAGTCTGATTGGAATTCAAAAAATGTGATCTATATCCGAACACTATTATTTATTGAATAAAAGTTTTGGATTGAAAGTTCCAATTATAATGTATCGGACCTGCTTTTTAAGTTTATATAAATATTCAAATAAATGTTATCCTGTTAGTAGATTATCATTATCAAGAGTATTCCATTCTATTATAATATGTATGTGATTGACTTATCCCTGTTATTTGTCACAATGTGCAAGTAGCTTTGAAAGCAAAGTTTGCTGGAGATTCATAAGCACATCAAAACATACGATCTATCTATATTCCTGCACACAAGTGTTTATGCTCCCCATATAGTTTGTAGTGTCTTCAGTGAAATCTTGTTATGGCTGATAGACTTATTCTAGATATTAGGAATGTAGTCTAAAAGTAGCAGACTGATGTAGTTATGTTCATAATGACTATGTGATCACTTTGATGTACCACTTTTGAATGACAAGAAAATATTTTACAAGGCTCGTGTGCAACATTTTTGAAAATATAGAATGAAACATTTAGCTGCTGTTGGACTACTAAAGGTTGCACAGTGTTATTTAACATGACAAACTAATATATTGTAAAGGCCATTTCATAAAGTGAATTATTGTTTGTTGCTGTAATTTTGCCTTGAATGCAGCTTCATTTTATCGTAAGGATACATTGCTATTAAATGGAGAAGGTTTAAAGTAAGAATGCTAGTTAAACACAGCCACTCTCTATTGTTATTCAGATTGCTCACCCATTGTTTAAACTCCAAGACAATTTGAATTTCAGATTTTTGTTTTTCAGTTTCAAATGAGTTCTTTCTTCTACTGCTCCTCACAGTAGGGAGTTTTTTTTCCATTCAGTTTCACCTTGATCTAGTTTTGATGCTTACATTTTGTTTGGCTTTCTCATGCATTCATGTGTACACTGGTCTTAATATGCTTTTTGTTTCTTCTTTTTGTTTTTTGTTTTTTATGTTTATCTGCTTACTTTCTTTAAACCTTGCAGTGATTGTTTGTGCTTGGGAAACATTATCTCCTCTGATACTGGATAGCACACTTAGTGGGTACAATAAGTGAGAGTGGGTATAAACAGCAAAGTTTTTCTGTAGCCAAATTATTTGTTTACAGGTTTTTTTTAGTATAGTGCTTACATATTAGTGTTGAGCTTACAATATATATCCGCACAGACATTTGGGTTAATTTTGTCAGAAGCAAATTAATGGTATGTCAATAATTGCCAACTCTTTGCTCTATACCTTCAGGAGATCCTGGAGGGGAGATGAAGTGTGAGGATGGAGGGGGATGCGACACCGCCAATCACGTCATTTTGGGGTGTCCCCCATGGCACAATGATGCAAAAGCATCATTTTGCTGCAGGGAAGGGGCCAAAATAAGTGAGCCATATGCGGGAGAATGGCCTGCTCTCCTGGAAGTCCCAGGTACCTACCTGGAGTTCTGGAGAATCCCGGATATCCCGGGAGAGTGGGCAAGTATTAGTATGTCTTTGGGTTGTGGAATCAGATCACCCAGAGGACACACGCAAACACAGGGCGATTCATACAAACTCCACATAGATAGGGCCCAGTGTCATATCTTTTCAGAGAGCAGAGCGAGGTCCTCGGAAGGTCACAGAGCTCTGTGCAGGGTCCCCAGTCACCTCTGAGTTCTGTAGCATCTGCACCCTCTGCAGTGGGGGAAGATAACATAAGTATGAACATATAATTGTGTGATATCATTAAGACTTTACATTAAAATGTAAACATCTGTTCGCGTAATGTATGCTTTTACAAATATGTGCCAAGTGTGTTTTGTGTGTGTATAATTGAATGTTTTTGCATGATTTTATCTGTGTGTGTATATTTGTATCCCTGCATGTTTATCAGTGTGTTTACACCAGTGTTGTAAAATTCAAGTTTAAAAAAGAAGTAATTTGTAATGTTGTTCCTTTGTGTGTAATTGTGCAAACTTATGCTATCCCTTTGTAGATGTATGAGTTGCATGCATGCCCAGTATCCCACAGTTCTCACACCAGTTCCCACACCACAGTTCTCATATACATCACAAAACTCCTCTTCCCTTAATCCTCACACACATGACACTCCTCTTTCTAAGTTTCACACATACACCTAGCACCCTCCAAATATCACACTTTAGGTTCCTATAAAATGAAAAACAGAGAAACCTATGTGATCTGATGTTTGATCACCATCCTCCCCATAATTCCTTTAGACCTCAAAAGTTGTAAAATGAGCACAGGAACTTGTTCCAACTTTATCCATTTTCATTTGGGTGCATCAGGAGTATTATAGTAAAATAAACAATTGTAAGTTTAACATCAAAGGGGACTGTCCTGGAAAAACACATATCCTTCACCTCCCTGATCTCACATACAAACAGCCTAGCAAAGCTCCTCAAACATACCACTCCATCCCCACCAGCGTCCTTACATATACACTTTGCATTCCTCGGCCCAAGCGTTTTATATACCCACTCCACACAATCGTTATGCATGATATCCCCCCTCCGACTTACATATAATACATAGCCCATCTCTCCCCAAGGGGCATATTTAACAAATAATGATAGTGCACTATCGTGCACTTACCATTAAAAAAATGTCCCTCTGTGTCCCTCGCATATTTAAGAAGGCTGCATTGCAGCAGATATCATGGATATCTGCTGCTTTGCATTCCTTTTCGTTTTTGGGAGCAGTCACCATTCTACAGTATGGTGACTGCTCCCGGCCACAATCTAACAAGTACCGGCAAAAAATTTTTTTCGGTAACTTGTCTTGATAATGTACGCCGGCTGAAACTGGCGTACATTATCATGAATGAAAAATTCGAACTGCACATGCGCAATTAATGTATGAAGAGGAGCGAAGAAGACCTGGAAGAGATCCATAGACATCGCGTTCTCAAGAGGGGGGTAATTGTGATTTTTTTTATCACAGAAACAGCAGTTTATCGGAACTGCTGTGTCTGTGTTCCGTTTTTCATAAATTTGAGAAATGGTGGAGAGAGAGAGAGAGAGATTTTTGCACGATTATTTATTCTAATTAGGGGCCCTGCCTATGGGGCCCCCTTGCCCGTGGGGCCCCTGGGCACCTGTCCATTGTGCCCAATGGAAAATATGGCCCTGAGTGTAGTGCTAGGTGCCTTATAAGTATAAGTGCCTCGGCAGCACTGCTCCCTGGCCTCTTGTGTTGTCCGTTCACAGGCCAGAAATGTACCTAATAAAATGGATCCCCTTATTCACAGCCTAGCAGCAATATGCTTATATGCTTGCTGTCTAGATATGCATGGCATCATTTTTCACAACACATGTGTAAAGATGGCAAGGCATCATTATTAATATAACTCTGGTAATGCTGTCAGGGCCCAATGAACTCATGACACCCATAACCCATACTTGCCAACATTTATTTTTCTTTTTCCGGTAGATGCCGGCTGGGACGTGGGCGTGCAGGGGGCGGGGCGGCGAAATCGCGTCATTTTGGCCCCGCCCCCGTTACGGAATGACGCAAATCGCGTCATTTTACAGCGGGGGCGGGGCTAAACGCCGCGATTCCGGGTGAATCGCGGCGTTTAAACTGATTTTTTCCCACTTACAATCAGGGAGATTGCCACACTCGTCCGGGAGACTCTCGCAAAATGCGGGAATCTCCCGGACATTACGGGAGAGTTGGCAAGTATGCCATAACCTGCAATCCAGTTTTAACACTGGAGATGTAATATGATAAGGCCGCACAGAGCGGACGTGAAACACTAACCAGTCTTACGGGTTTCGAAAGGAGTTTAGCTTAAGACGTTATGCTCTGCATTTCTCTCCTCCTAGATGGAACATATGCCAGTGGCATGCTGACTGCTGTAGTTAAGTAAAGTTAATAACACATGTACACATACACTAGTTTTCTGTGACAAGTGACCATTTTTTTCATTGGGATGGTGCCAAAAAGGACACACATGTTGTTATATAGAGCTCTCAGCAGATTTCTTCCAAGTGGACATGTAACAGCCAAATTCAGAGCAGTGGTATAGGTTTATTTGATTTGTTTTCTCCTAGCATCATGAGAGCAAACTAGGAAATGTACTACTTAAGCAACATATTGTGCATGTGAATTTACTCTTATCAACACCTCTGAGATTTTGTAAACTCCTTTTATCATCAAGGGGGGGAAGTGACCCTAAATCTAACCTACATGTGTTTTTCTTTCAGTTCAAGTGTTGGTGGATGGAGCCCCTGTTCGAATTCAACTTTATGACGCAGCTGGACAGGTATGCAAAGTAGCTTCTTCTTGCTCTACAATGTGCCCCAGCTAGGTTTAAAAATATGAATGTTCTATTATAGTTGAGGTTTGTTTAGTATTTGAATAGGAAATCCTGTGGTGTGTGGAAGTCACAGGACTCGGAAAACCTAGAAGGACTACCGTGAAGAATGTAGAGACTGCCAAGCTCATATTTTCCATTGGGGCCTCATACATACACCTATTCATGTGCCACTCTTACCACTTGACTGGCTTTAAAAATAGGAGTCATTGTCATTCAGTAATATACCTGAAAAGAGCCTATACAAAGGTGTCAGAGAAAACAGTTGTTAGAACATGCCCTATATTCCCCAACTTCCATCTGTGGTTTTGTAATTTAAAATAATTTTTATTACCTTTGATACAATACTTGAATGACACACTACTAATAAGAGGTTTAATTTGCTTAGCTTTGAATCACCCCTAATGTAAGTAGCATTGGAGTGAAAGCATTCTGGCAAACAAGCCTGTGAATGTGAAGTGTCATATATTTATACCCTATGTGCCTAAAAGAACATATAGACAGAATAAGTGTTAAATTGCTCCATAGAGGTTGGGAAATGGTCACAATATGGTCTTGTAATCACCCTTTGGCATTTAGTGGAACTACCCGTTAAACACCTTTTTTTTTTTTTCATTTTATTTCTGCACCCAACCACATGTCGCCTAATAACTAGACCTACAACTGTGTGTTTCTAGTATACATAGCAGCATAAACCTTGTAAATACTGATCATAGATGGCATAGAGCTAGTTATATCTGATAATGAAACGCTATATGAAAGCTATTTGGATGGTAGATGCCACTAAATATTACTCCAGTACTATAGGAATGGAATCATTAGTCCATAGTTCTAATTAAACACAGTCCCTCAACATTAGATGTTTCTTTTATTACACATGTCTTCATCATCTAAATCAGATACTTTTACTTGTAAATGGTGTATAATATTATCATCATCATCACCATTTATTTATATAGCGCCACTGATTCCGCAGCGCTGTACAGAGAACTCATTCACATCAGTCCCTGCCCCATTGGAGCTTACAGTCTAAATTCCCTAACACACACACAGACAGAGAGAGAGAGAGACTAAGATCAATTTTGATAGCAGCCAATTAACCTACCAGTATGTTTTTGGAGTGTCGGGGGAAACCGGAGTATCCGGAGGAAACCCACGCAAACACGGGGAGAACATACAAACTCCTCACAGATATGGCCATGGTCGGAAATTGAACTCATGACCCCAGCGCTGTAAGGCAGAAGTGCTAACCACTAAGCCACCGTACTGCCCATATTATTTATTTGCACTTTATTATATAAATTTGCAGTTACATATATAAAAAAACTTATTCTGTGCAAGAGCCCTGTTTTTATTTTTTCATGTTTGCATTTATTATTAAGCTGGCATTGCCACACTGCTATGAGGTTGTATTAAATATCAGCCATAGACTCCATCGAAAATGTATAAAAATTGGTGAAATTATAAAGGTAAAGCAATACAATTTGCATAAAACATCTCAAATACATAGAATATTTGTTGAGTAGTGAAGAGCTCAGCAACAAAGAACATTCTACATAAAAGTATGTAATGATTTTCTGATGACTAGCTTCAATAGGTGCATAAGAATTTTCAAGAGCCATCTACGTTTCATATTTTAAATAATTGTACAGCTTTAAAAGATAATTTAAGGATGTTTTAGTTTTAAAAAGCCTGGATATTAAAATTGTTAATTTTTTGCTCTTAAAGCTCATTCGACCATTGGGTTGTATTGTTGCATTGGAGCGTATAGCGTTTTTACGTTCATCTTGTAATCACAATGGTAGTAAGTTAAGATACTCTCGCTCTCACCATTTGCCAGGTAGTTACTCATTGCAGTGCCTCCAAATACAGTATGAAACATAAATTAAAATAAAAAAAAAGTGACACTGGTATATTTTTCCTTTGTGAAGGGGTTGGCTAGATGTAAACTTGCTATCTAACCATTTAACCATAAGCTGTGCACACAATGGATGATTAAAAATCTTTTTTACAACAAGTTACAAATCTGACACTTATTCTTTCCATTTTGACAGGAAGACTTTGACCGCCTCCGATCACTATGTTATCCTGAAACGGATGTCTTCCTGGTGTGTTTCAGTGTGGTGAACCCCAGCTCCTTCCAAAATGTCACTGAGAAATGGATCCCAGAAATCCGCACCCACAGTCCTCATACACCAGTGGTATTGGTGGGAACTCAGACTGATCTTAGAGACGATGTGAATGTATTGATCAGCCTGAGCCGCTACAAAGTTAAACCTGTAAGTGAATCCCAAGCGCAGGCAGTGGCACAGAAAATCAGAGCTCAGACCTATGTAGAGTGCTCTGCGTTGACTCAGAAAAACCTCAAAGAGGTTTTTGACACAGCCATTCTCAGTGCCATCGAGCACAAGGCAAGACTGGAAAAAAAACTTAGTTCAAAGGGCTTTAAAAGACTCTCCAAATGCCGATGGAAGAAATATTTCTGCTTTGTTTGAACCTGTTCCACCAGCACTTAAACTGCACACTCCATTTTGAGTTTGCCGGCAAAGATGGGGACTTGCCCCATGGCCTGGAGACTTCTTGGTGATTGATTGTAAGGATTTAGCTGGTTTTTCAAGTGGTACATTGGACTCACTGTTTGACATGCGATATCTTAGAGGACTCTAAAGGATTAACCCCTCATTCATCTTTGACCAGCAATGCATTTTAGCAGCACATTATATGTTTGTGAGTGAAGGAGTTCAGTGACCAGTTAAGGAACTTGCGATAGGTAATGGATATAACACTAAGGTCTTGTGCATCCATCACTTGTCTTTGGTTAAATGTAATACAGCTTGTCAATGCACTGTGAGCATAAACAGACATATCTTGTAATATGGTAAAAAAAAATCCCCTGTGCTAACTAGATTGTCCCTCTAAAATTGCTGGTGTGTTTTACAGAACTAATGTAATTAAAACTTAGCAAAGTAAAGAATTATTTTTTAGAAGATAACAAAGTGCTGTCATAAAATACTTTATTATCAAGTAGTTTTTAACTTTCAAGCTAAATTCAAAGTGCACATAGTTTCCCTTAAATAAAGAAATCCCTTAATCTTTGACCAATTTGCTCTTCTGGTACTGTGTAATCAGGAAGGCTGTTACTAGTGGACATTCTTTGAGGTTAACTGATGGCATTTCCACAATAGCAAATCTATTTTAGCTGATCAGATGATGGTTGCCTTTGTACCTCATTTTTAAGCACTTTTGTAACCCTTTTAAAATAAGGGTAATTTCCTTTTAAACATGCAGAATGGCGTCATTATAGATGCTCACACAAGATTATTATGTATGTATGCAGAGAATAATATTCTTAGTGTGGGATACATTTTACTGAACAATTATAATATATATAATATATAATTAAATAATCAGTAGTTTTCATTGGTCTTGCACCTTTAAAATTTACCACCTAAGTGCTAAATTTTAGTCGCCTGTTCCTAAATTCTCTGCTAATCCCAGGGGCTGATTCATGCAGCTGCTTTTTCATCATGGCGCTTTCTGACAGTCCTAGCCAATGACCAAGTCTATGTATAACTGTGTGAGAGGGGAGAGGACCAATCAGAATCTGCAATCTATGTTATTGGACTTCTGATGGTAGGTTTTCCCACTCACACACTCCCTTCAGTCATTTTACAGTGAATTCAGAATTTGCTACTTCTATATCACAGAAATGGAGGAGACTCTGCATCTTTAAAGAACAAGGAAGCAGACATAGTTGGGTTTTACTGTTTGGTAAGTCAAGTAACGTGAGATATATAAAAAGAAAGGCTTAAGTATTGGTAATATCAGAGGGAAAGAGAAGTGTAATGGATGTCAAGGAGAAAGATTAATATTTTACATACATTTAAGTGGGATGTAGAAAGAGGGTTGGAGAAAGTGAAATAGTACAGAACTGTCAGATTTTAATTACTTTGAATAATTATCACTGCTGGAACATAAGTGGTCATATTGATTTTTAAACTTAAAATCTGAATTGTATGTGGTAAAGACTGATTTAAAACTTGCTGAGGTAAAAAATACAATTTAGGATTTTTACATTTTTATCTGTTCAGATCTGTTTTGATCTAATAACAATTATTTGTAATTTGTCATGTGTCTGTCAAGACAATTGATAAATGAGGTAAGACCTTAAAAAAACCCTGTAATGACTGACTTAACAAATCAGCTGATCAACTGATCAACTCTTCAGCACACTAATCTAAATAAATAGTCAAACTTACCTTTCTGGTTCTGAAATATCCTCTGGCATTCAATGACTGCTGCAATATTTACTTCTTAAACTTGAAAGTGTTGAAAGGTTTGCCTTTCCTACAAAAACAGCTTTGTTAACACACCTGGTTAAGTAAATACTGTAATAATATCCAAGAAGTAAAACTGGTTTTCTGATCATTTTCCTATGTATATATTTGTATAAATATAACAGTTCATGGCCCTGGCTGTAGCAATAAATGTATTGTAAAAACAATTGTAAATAAAATAATGTTTTTCTACTAATACCTAGCATGTTTTATTGAGTTTACAGGAGATATTAGACTGTAGAATTGTATCTGAATTTCTATGCATTTGGGTTAAATAACGTTCTTTTCACAAAACTGCTGGCCACCCCTTTAGTCATTGTTTAGTTACGTCCTGTTGTGCAAGCCCAACCCTATTCAGACTGGGAAAGCTGCAAAGTTAGAGAGCAGTTCCAAGTTAAAAAGGTTTGTCTGTCAAATTAAAGGACATCCATGGCATTAGCTAGTTCTATAGAGGACCAGTATATTGTCCCCTACCAAAATAAAGGACACCTATGGACTGTGAAGGAAGAGTGGTGTCTTAGCCTCCTGCCAGAGGAAAATTATTACATCCTGTCTTGCGCCAATTTTGTGGAAACCAAATTTATTATATGACCCATAACAGATTGACAGTTGTGGCATTTAGGTTAACCAGAATAGTATGAAACTCTAACAGGTGGTCAAGTGATCAGAGATAACCCTTGCACCTCCTGTGGTAAGATACAAACCTTGAAGAAATGGAGGAACACGGGCTTGATGTAGAACTATAGTAAAAAAAAATTCCAGCTACAGATGGCCACACACATAGTAATTTCATCAGACGATTTGGCTGATCTAGGCCAAGATTGCTCAATCGCAGAGTATGGACTCCATCATCTATTGCCAAGAGACTAAATTCTGTTTCAGATTTTATAAATGTCTAACTTGAAAAAAAACTGATCACTATGTGTGTGGTGTTTGGCCAACTAAACTAATGGGACCATCTGTTCACTTTGGCTATCCATGTCTGTGGCCAAATTATATGCAGATCCAGTTGTTCAGCAATCACGGTGAACACCCAGATCTTAACGTGTGTCCACTCCTCATCGGCTAAAAACTATGTCTGGTAAATCTCTACCTTCAGAGTTCTATTGTCCAGGCAGATTAGTTAATTTTTGTTACCCTTAGATACAACAAGATATCCGCATGCAGATAAATCTGCCTGGACAATAGAATTCTCTGAAGGCAGAGTTCCACTTTAAGGTAAGAAACAGAAGAATTTCCTTTTACATAAAACATGTGAAAACTTAATTGTTTGTCAAATATGGAGGGATAGAACACATCCTGACTGTGTCCATTAAGCTGCATACCCACAGTGTACTTGTTATGTGACATGAGGTATGCCTTCAGCTGTTAGTTGAGCAAATAGGAGGAATTGTGCTCAAGAGATGTACAAATTTTTTGTCAGTCAATGTTAATTGGGGATCCCTGAGTACATCTCATCCTATTAAACTTGTACTAGCAGCTGAATGTAGTGGAGACGAAATGCACACACATCACTTCTTGGCAGGGGCAGATTGACCATAGAGTTTACTAGGATTTTTCCCAGTAGGCTGGTGGCCTCATGGGGCCGTCAAATTAATTTTATAAGTCTTTTATTTTGTTCCAATTCTCTTCTCCACATAGCTGAGATAAGGGAAGGTGGACAGCCATGCACATTTATTAGGGCCATGCATTCTCGTAAGCCGCCTATGCGGCCTCTTCAGTCAGCAATCAGGAAGTTCAGGAGGTCATTTGAAATGAGCCGTCTCCCATAGGCAGGGTTTTGCCACAGGAAGAGCCCAGCCTGAGACTGCATCTATGAGGATTCGGGCAAACACTGATGGAGAGAATCTTTAGTTCCTGATGCTAAGAAAAAGGCTTCATTCTGCTATTTCTACATGACCACTTAGGCATTGTTTAAGAAATAATTTCTATGAATGTTTTTCATGAGAAAGGCAGCATGCATTCTGCAAATACAAGTTCATGGGTCAGAAGTAAGAATCCATTACACAAATTATAACATACAATGGTCGGGGTGGCTGAGGACAACAAAAATCCGACCTCTAATGGCTTTTCTTTAATAAGTACTGTAGATAATGGGGTTCATGTGTCAGTTGTAATAGGTTTTATTGTTCCTGCAAGTACAGTTTTGTATGGTACAGTAAAATTGTTGCCGAAGTTGCAGACAGCTAAAAGCGGTAGATGGTTCTTTAACATCCAATGTCCTGCAGAGATTGTAGAGATACTTCCTGATGAGACGTTTAATACACCAGGGGTGAACAAAAGTATGTTGATGTTGGGAACCAATTGAATAAATGAAGGAGCCGATTTGTTACTCTCAAGCAGCTGGTAGACCAATTAATCAGACTTCCCTCTCACTCTGTAGGAAACATCCACCCTGATGGACATGAAACGGTTATCAATAGCAAAGCTACCATATGAGGGGTATATACAGGTAGGGGTTGGGGGCCATAGTATGGTGATGCATTAATACAAGTGGTGCATGATATGGGGAGATCCAATAGGGGGGCATGATGGCAGAGTTAACATTTGGAATTATAATACAGTTATTTTGCAAATTTTCAAAATAGAACTCCCAACTTAACAGAAACCAGCCAAACAGCAGCAAACCTCAAGAACAGCAGGTTGTCAAAGCTGCAAGAACAGATAATAGAGAACAGCAGAGTCTGTCTAAATTGTTCTTGCTATTTTATTGATATTTTTGAAGTTGTGCAGTGCTGATAATGCCTAGTTATGATTGTTCCACCTAACTGTGCAATGCTTTGCCTACTTTTGTGCTAGGTTCTCCAACTCTGACAGGCTCTTCCTTCCATTTCTGTGACTCCACCAATTAGGGCCGTAAAGAGGGTGTTGCAGGCAATGCGGCCACACAGGGTGCAAGGCCTGCTATATGCCTAATCACTAGCCCTCAAGGTAAACAATAATGTGGTGTAGCACTAAAGGGCTATACTTGCTCAGTGTCAGAGAGCCGGCACACATAGAGATGCTATTAATTTAATGTTGGTGAAGGGTGAAATACGTCTAATTAATTAATGGGGATGCTATTAATTTAATTTAATGTTGGACTGGTTGGGGGAGAAATAGGGAGAAATAGGTCTGTTCATTAAATGGGAAAGCTATTAATTTAATGCCAGGGCTACATGGGGAAAATAAGCATTTTTATTAAATGTGAATGCTATTAATTGAATTCTGGAGCTGATTGTGTGGAAGCAGGCCTGTTTATTAAATAGAAAAAGCTAATAAATTAATGTCTGCCTGGTTGTGGGGAGGGAGATCTGTATTGTTCACTCACTGCTTGACTTTCCAGGAGGTGAATAGTAACCAAAGGCGGAACTAGAAAGCTGTGGGCCCCGGTGCAGGGAGGCGGAGAAGAGGGAATTGGGCCCCCAACCCTCTGCATCTGCCATGCAGTGGGTGCCATTATCTCCATGGGCCCCGGTGCACTGCACTCGTTGCACCAATGGATGATCCACCACTGATGGTAGCTATCTCTTTTCCAAACAGGACCCCAACATTCCAGGATCTAGCCAAGCAGAACTGAGCTTAAGACACCAGCAGAAGCACCAAGAACAGATAGGTGGGTGGAGCACAGTTTTGGAGAACAGCATTTTTCTTGTAAAGGTCTAGGCACTTCCCTTCTGGCAGTGTGTTGCCGCTGAGAGGCAGTATCTATTCCCACCAAGATATGTTGGGGATATGGCAGTTTTCTGCCTTGCCCAGGGCACTGCAATGTCTAGTTACGGCTCTGCCACCAAGTATTGCATTTTGCATTAGTCTTACCTACTAACAATGTGGCTAGGGATATTGGTTTGCAAACCCCACCTACGCAAGGCCACTTTCAATTTTTTTTCAAGGGCTACTTTAAGTTGCCAATCCGCCCCTGCTTCTCAGCATTTGTGGGACACTAAACTGTCAATAGATTACAGTGCTGGGTGCTCATCAGATAATTGACCTAATAGTCTAGATACCTATTAATCCAACTAAATATACTTCAAAATTTGTTATATAAAAGATAAACATTTTTTAAAATACAATAGAAGATATGAATCATATGTTACCATGAATAATTAGATAATTAGATAAATGATTGATTACTAAATACATTCAATGGAATTAATAGTTCCACTTCAATATTGGTGTAATCTAAACAACAAGGCACATGTTACCAAACTAATTACATGAAAAATTGGCAGATAAATGACAATTTATAATCCAAGGATTGCATGAGAAAAGTCAATCTCATCAATAAATGAACTCTAACAATAAGTCACACATGAAACGAAGTTCTAATCATACAAATTGATGGCGCGTGCTGTTGAAGATAAGTTCCATATAGATATAAATATATATAAATATATATAACTATATATAAATAACAGTCCTCATGAAGGTTGAAGGCTTGTGAATTAAATAATCCATCGCGCTTAACATCAATAAACAATAAAATAGATGAATGAATCAGCCCACTAGTTGTATAGTTCCGTGCACTTGTTTCAGTAAAACAAAGTATGACTCCGTGTCTTACGATAGTATGATACTTGCGATTTGATGTTTAGGGGTATAAGGTCCAACTCTTAACAAGTAATCCAGTATATTGTCCCAAATAAAATGCAGACTAATCCCAAATGGAAGGAAAAGAATAAGCAGCGGGTGATCACGCTGCTGCTGTTCACGACTGATGGTGCGTTCCACTGTGGAACGCAAACGCACTTCCGGTATTGACGTCACTTCCGGTTAGTGCTATTGGCCAATAGAATAGTAATGGGTGGAGGCCCAACGCGTTTCGTCCTGGTACGGACTTTCTCAAGGGCTATTGTGAACGTCTGTGGACCAATGGTTTAAATGTGCTGAGATTAAACCTGATAGGTTCCCAGGTCTTCCGTGTCCCAGTCTCTGTATATCCATGTTGAACGGCTAATTCTGCAGACAAGCAAATAAAGTATGTTCGTTTTTTTGCTGATTACATTAATCTTATTTTAATTATGTTGTATGGATCCCCAAGATTAGTGCAACAATGAGCAATGTACACAAATATAACATCAATTACAATTGTCTTATATTGCCTGATTGTAATGATAATAATAATAATAAAAATAAAAATATAAATAAATAAAAAATTAAAAAATATTATTTATAGACATTGAGTGCATAGCGAATATTTTACCAATGGAAACAAATTCTATTTCCAATATCATAAGGAGGTAATTTCTATAGATGAGGAGGACAAGATGTTAAAATAACATATTATATTGCATGATCCTTTTGAACTTAATAATATGTATTTTATTATACTGATGGCACAGTCTAGTCATAGTGGCTCATAATGAAAGTCCGCCCACTGTGGAGATAGAGGAGAATCTCCATTTCTTGGAAACAAGTGTGGTATTGGAATAATCAATTAGAATGACATTAAAATGATCCCATGTTAATTAACTATAATCAGAATCCACTTCATCCTTGTCTGGGCATAGTACAGATTGCAATGGTGAGCGTGAAGAATGGAAAAAGAACCTACAGCACCGGGTATTCATAGGTAGTCTCCTATCCCACTACTTACCTGGCCCTCTCTGCTTGGCTTCCAAGGTCAGCTGGGATTGGGCATAACCAGAGAGGTATGGCTGTAAGTTCAAATATCCCGCCACCCGCTCGTACCGTGCTCGCTGCACACTCGCCCATATGCCCAAGTGGAATACTGAAGTGTAGCTGGCATATATAAGTTAATCACAGAGAGAGATCAAATTCGATATTGAGACCTTTGGGTGCAACAGTTGAACGCACCTTCAGTCGTGAACAAGCCTTCAACCTTCATGAGGACTGTTATTTATATATAGTTATATATATTTATATATATTTATATCTATATGGAACTTATCTTCAACAGCACGCGCCATTAATTTGTATGATTAGAACCGCGTTTCATGTGTGACCAGGGCCGCCGAGAGGGGGGGGAGCGGGTACAGTTTACCCGGGCCCGGCCATGCCAGGGGGCCCGGGCCGGGCCCTCGCTGCTAATTAATTTTTTTTTTTAAATTTTTCTGTCTTGCGGTTTTTTTTTTAACGTTTTAATTTTTTTTTTTCCCCGCGGGGGGGGGGGGGGTCTTGGGTTTCTTGGGAGCTGGGAGGAAGAATAAATTAAAAAAAAATAAATAAATACTCACGTGATCGCGCGGCGCCGTGTCCCTCCTCTCCTCCATTCACACTGACTGCCGGGCGTGACGTCATCAAGTCACGCCTGCCAGTCAGTGAGGAGCGCCGCAGCCAGCAGGAAGAAAGAAGACAGAAGAGGAGACAGAAGAGCAGAAAAGAAAAGAAAGAAGTTGACAAAAGGTAAGTAAAGAAACGGAGAGGCAAGGGGAGGAAAACAGAGAGGGACAGTACTATAAAGAAAGGGGACAGAGAAACAGAGGAGGAAAAAAAGGAGAGAGCCACAGAGGAATAAAAAAAAATTGGGGAAAGAGGAACAGAGGAGGGGAAAAAAAGGAGAGAGCCACAGGGGAATAAACAAAAAAGTGGGAGAGAGGAACAGAGGAGGAAAAAAAGGAGAGAGCCACAGGGGAATAAACAAAAAAGTGGGAGAGAGGAACAGAGGAGGAAAAAAAGGAGAGAGCCACAGGGGAATAAACAAAAAAGTGGGAGAGAGGAACAGAGGAGGAAAAAAAGGAGAGAGCCACAGGGGAATAAAAAAAAAAGTGGGAGAGAGGAACAGAGGAGGAAAAAAAGGAGAGAGCCACAGGGGAATAAAAAAAAAAAGTGGGAGAGAGGAACAGAGGAGGAAAAAAAGGAGAGAGCCACAGAGGAATAAAAAAAAATTGGGGAGAGAGGAACAGAGGAGGAAAAAAAGGAGAGAGCCACAGAGGAATAAAAAAAAGTGGGAGAGAGGAACAGAGGAGGAAAAAAAGTGGGAGAGAGGCACAAAGTAAAAAAGAAGGGGGAAAAGCAGCATGGAGGTCGCAGTGTGAGCATAAGGGGGTACAGTGTAGTTGTGATGAAGGGGCACAGTATTGTGTGTGTAATGGCACAGGGGGCTTGTTGCAATGTAGTGTGTGTGAGGTAGGTGGCAGCTAATTAATGGGCGCTATTTTGTTTGTAGGGTGATGGTGAGGCAATTTAATAGTAGGGACTATTAATTTAAGATGGGGTGGTTTGGGGGCTATTGAATCTTGGGGTGAGTTTAGGGAGAATGAGGTCTATTTATTAAATGTGACTATGAATTATTTAATGGCAGTGATGGTTGCGGGAAATAGGTATTGCTGGGGCTGTTTGCAGGAAGGGAAATAGGTTTATTTATTAAATGTGAATAGTATTATTTTAATGTTGGGGCTGGAGGAAGGCCTAATTATTAATCGTGGGTGCTATTGATTTAACGCTGGGGCTGGCTGTAATTTTCTAAATGTAGCCATTTTTTTTCCAAAATAGGTCCTTCAACATTTCTGGATCCGGACAAGCCACAACTAAAGAAAGCAGCAGCCACAGGTGGAGAAAGTGAGAAGAACAGGTAGGAGAGAGCAGCACAGTGTGTGAAATGTTGTGATTCTAGTAGGGACAATACCAATTTTTGGTGAATGTTGTGTCCAATGTAAGGTGTAGGCCAAGACTGAACTGTTTGTGTACACACTGCATTGTTTGTATACTACCCTGTGGTGGTAGATGTCCTGAAAGTCAGGAGTGCTTGAACATATGTGACGCTCCGGCGAATTGAGAGCCTAGTGGTTTTTATGTTAGCCACGCCCCAATGGCACGTTTGCCACGCCCCCAAATGCATGACCACGCCTCCCAAAATTTTTGCACTGCCGTTTGGCTAGCCACGCCCCTGAATATATAACTATACACCTAATTTATTTTGCGCCGCCGTAAGGCGGCGCAAAAAAATTTTGGGGCTTACTTCACTATGAGGGGAGCCCCATGAATTTGTTGTACCCGGGCCCTGAATTCTTCTTGGCAGCCCTGTGTGTGACTTATTGTTAGAGTTCATTTATTGATGAGATTGACTTTTCTCATGCAATCCTTGGATTATAAATTGTCATTTATCTGCCAATTTTTCATGTAATTAGTTTGGTAACATGTGCCTTGTTGTTTAGATTACACCAATATTGAAGTGGAACTATTAATTCCATTGAATGTATTTAGCAATCAATCATTTATCTAATTATCTAATTATTCATGGTAACATATGATTCATATCTTCTATTGTATTTTAATAAATGTTTATCTTTTATATAACAAATTTTGAAGTATATTTAGTTGGATTAATAGGTATCTAGACTATTAGGTCAATTATCTGATGAGCGCCCAGCACTGTAATCTATTAATATATTATTAAAGGGAGGGATACCCTTTGCAGGTGCAGCTCTCACAAACCTTGGGTGGAGAGCGCGATTCCATATTATAATAGGACACTAAACTGAAACACTCTTTGCATACATTTTATTACAGCATCGTGTGTTCACATTAGGGGAATGTAAAAAATGCATGGGAGGAGCATAAAACCAAATCCACAAGATAAAAAATGCTTATGTACATATTAATACATAATTGTTGTTAACAGTGAGGGAATTTTGAGGGGAGTTGGTGACTTTAAGAGGACGACTATAAGCTCTGTTTTGTATATACTGAGCTTCGGAAAGCATTGGGACATCCATGAGGAAATAGCAGAGAGACGGTTGATCACATGAGAAAGTAGAGAGTAGGAGAAGCCAGGGGAGTGGAGGTGGATTTGGGTGTCGTCAATATGGAGTTTATACAGAAGGCCGAATATGCAAATTATTTCAGCAAGAGGAAATATGTTTAGTGAAAAAACAGAGCGCCAAGAACAGCGTATGTTGTTTTCATGCATATTTCTGGGCATTACTAGTAGCACAAAGCACATAAATCAGCGAATCAGCTTTGGGAACTGTAAAAATATCATCTGTTTAGCATATAATATTTTATAACCCCACTTAAAGCTAATACAGTGGGTGCAAACTTATGGTGTAATAAAGGTGCAAACCTTTATCAGCACACAGCCAAAAATAAAATATATAATTATGCAAATAATTACAAAATTCATAAACACCATATTTTAGAATGGGGAATAAGGACATTTATAGCTGTAAATTGTTATATTAAATATGTGATTAAAATAAATATATGTGACAGGTCCTCTAGAAATAATTGTCAAACGCTCACTATGTTGGGAGAAAATCTAAAAAAATTCCAATGAATCAGAGAAATATTTATTTCTGAAATATGGTGATAAAAACTATTTTAACACCTATTCATGTTGTATGTTAAAATCAACACAATTGCACCTAAACCTACTTTGTGTGATACCACAATTTTATAGGTCTAAATGATCTTCAGTGTCTTCTAATTTCCATTTAAAACAAGTTATACTTCATTCACTATATCATTAAAAATAACACATTTAAAAAATGCTCCAGGTACACAAATGGTCAATACTTCAGGTCATACTTCCCCATAAACCCATGCAGTTGATAGCATGTATCAATTGGCTACTATGTGATTACAGCTCATATGGCTGCATGACAAACAATGCATGGGAGCTCACCAATAATTTATCAAGGCTGTCCTCACACTGGTCAGGTTATCCAGCAAACCTATTCTCAAATTTACGATTCTATAAAGAATGAACCCCAATTCAATGGAATAAAATAAAATATATTAAAATATAATTGTTTTTATTGGGGTCATTAAAAAGATTGTGCTTGACAACTATTTTCATTTGCCTTGCCATTATCAAGGCTGGTTGCATGGCCATTATCAAGCTGGTTAATGGCGGTATAAAATAAAAACATTAACCTTGCCGATTATTGTAATGAACTAAAAATATTTTTACATATTTTTACATTTTAATACAATTTAATAGTACTGTGTTTTCTCATTTATCGTTTCCTAAATTGGTGAACTTGACTTCTAGTTCATATGACTGCATACCAAAAAATGCTGCTATGTGTTACTAGCAAGACAGAAATAATGCAGGACATGCAAGAAATATATTAAATATACTGGTGGCAAAATTTAGCTCTGTCTATGTCTCTGTCTGGCATTGGTTATGGCAATTATCTAAAATAACTTTGTGTGGTATGTATATGTTTAGTATATAAACCATATAGAGTAGCAGGAACAGGTTGACAAGGAATGCATATTATGTTAAGAATCCTACAGACACATGTGTCTGTCACTCGGAGTGCTGTCTCTGTAGACTGACTACACTCACAAAACACTTTGTTAACAATAACAGAACTTGCAGTTATAGTGAAGGAGCTATTCTATCTCTTACTGTTATCCACAGTAGAGTATAAGAATGTCTTACAGCATTTGAACTCTCAAGATAATGTATATGGAAAATCCACCTTACCCTGCATATGCTGTCGAAGTCAGATAATTGGATATAGTAATTTCAATTAATATCTAACAACTTGATTGTCTTTGTCCGAAATTATGCATATAGCATGCTACGGCGTGGAGGAGGGTATTCAGCCGCAACACATGGCAAACAGTTTTAAAAACATTTACACACATTCACACGAACATGCACCTTTGTAATTAGCTCATATAAATGTAGTTGCAACACATAGATATTTGTGTATAAATGTAGCAGAGTTTATGGTTGATATTATAAGGTTATATACATGTTAGTGAAATCTAAGGTTCAGGTCACAGGAAACATATCATGTCTGGTATCATTCTAATCCCCAATTTATTCGCAGACATCCGGATCAATCGCCAAACAGAACGCACATTGCGTATGGTAGTTATAGATTGTAGGGAATAAATGATTAGAATGATATTGTCTGTATAATGTAAATAGAGTAGTTTAAACTGGATTCTGGGTGGGAAAATTGGAATGCATCTCCAGGAGAGCTGACCCTCACCCTTGGATATTTTCGTGTGAACTAGCCAATGAACTGCATTACACTGGACCCTCCTGAAGCCTTGACCTATGGAAGCAAGCCACATCATCTGTATTGTTTCACTGTATTCACTGACTGTATATAAACAGGAGCTCTGGACTCAGTGGTCAGTCTACTTGACCACAGCTTTCAGACCTGAATGACTGTACATTGGATCCAGAGCGCCTGCGATAAGTAACGGCTGTACTTATTTTATTCTCACTTGTTATTCTGCAACTTTTTGCTAATGAATCAAATTGTGCTTTGGAACCACATCACTGGAAGTGGACAATTGTTATTGGACAGCAACTAGATACTAAATGCAGAAATAAATCAATTGCTTCATAACGTGCACATGAAGATACAGCTTTGCATAATTCTCAACATTATTGCTCATTATTCTTTAGTCATCTGCTCTATTGCTCTGCTTTCTACCTTGGCAACTTGACAAGTCGAGTTAAAAATGTGTTTTGGGTTCCCAAGGAAGATCTGTAATTTCCTGCTTGTCCGCGACTCCCCAGTTTTGTAGTAGAAGCAACCAATGAGTTCATCATAATGCTCACAGCAGCGCTTACTATATCAGGAGATTAATGTGATGAAGTTGTGGCCAGAAGTGGCGCTTTCACTCATTTTAATGAGAACAAGACTGCCTGTGACAGTTTCAGTGTTATGATGTGAGGAGAGCAATAGGGATAAACAGTGAGCCACAGACTGAGATATAGTGGAAGGAGTTGGGTCTTCTTACTGCACACAGCAGTGATGTGAAACTATTGGTAAACTGCTGCAGGAAGGCTGCAAAGAACCTGGGCTTACCTTGGCGTCCAAAGTGGCAATGATAGTGGATGCAGATGGGCCTTCGGTCACACCCTAGCAATCCTGCAAGGGACACAGGCAACCAGAGACTGGCCATAAAAAATGCCCATAGTGTACATTATTGTGTATATTTGCTACATAAAATATAATATGTTACATTGGGCCTTTGTATCTGCATTTACTAGAGGACCTCAATACCACAGTCAAACACTGGTGATAATTGCTATAAATATCTTGTTGTGTACGTGTGATGGGGCTGCGGATAGGTGTCTGCTTACTATAAGCTAAAGTGCTTGTTTTGTTTCACAAATGAATAAGGAGCCATTGGTTCAATAGTTCTATTTTCATAAAATTGTTTCTAAAAGTCTTTTCACATTGATTAAAAACTTTTCCTTTCATGTCACTTTATTTTTCACAACATGGTACTCCTGTGGATACTTGGCACGCTCTATACACTCTTCTCATCAAAACAATCCACAACCGAGGGACAAGAGACGCTGCCGCATCCCAGGAGGAATCCTCGCTCCGTGAACAACCCTTTCTGCCGAACGACACTATGTAAGTCATCCTGGACCATTTGTTTGACTTTTTTGGACATTTATACTGGTCCGTGGACAACACTTCTCATTTATCAACGCTATATCTATAAGGGCTTATAGCACACTTAGCGGGCTTATTGCTAAGCCAGGACTGAGACTATTTTCCTGTAAACAGCTCTTTTTCCGTGGTTTTTGTTCTGTGTTTTTGCTTTTTGTTATTTGTTTTTTGTTTTTTAAGCTCCTATCAATTTTTTGTGATTTTTATGTGCCATTTATAATACACATTTGGTGCAATTGCACGCACAATATTTTCCGGCCGGAATGTGTTTCATGTAAACCATGTTACAATAAAAACCTATTCTATCTCACTTCACTTATCCATCCTGTCATATATTCCATACTGATTAGCGCCCAGAACCTGATATTTATTTCAAACCCAGTTTCCCCTTGGGAGGGTAGGGATTCCCTCCTGTACACCTTCAGGTTCGTTTTTGGCTGCTCCACACATTTAGAGGTAGCGCAACCCACCCTATCTATCTATATCCATCATCAAAACAGTAGTATAGGCAGAATTCCATGTCACCTTGTCAGCTTTAGTGGTGATTTAGTCATAGTTCTATATGTCGACAAACAGAAATGACTGTGTGCAAGGGTGAGTTGGTTGAGCAAATCTTACTGTTCTGCCACTGGAGTTAATCTCATTCAAAAATAAGTGGAATTCTAGTTTATTATTTGGCCTATCTGAGTATAAGGCTAGGTACACAATGAAAAATTTTCTGAACAACGTGTTATCTGCAACGATTTTACCAACGACTGAAGGTCCGATCGCTCGGCGATTCATGTGTACACACTGACACGATTTACCTTCAGATTTGTGCTCTTTATCTGGTCCTCTAGTCGTATAGAGAATGATGGCACAATAGTCACTCATTCATTCATTCATGTCACACTGATTAAAACTGCCTTGTTATAGCTATCCACATGTCCTTACAAATTTTGTTAGCTAAAACGAAATTTTCAGTCTCAGAACGAACAAACAAACTGTTCCATCTACAGCAATCTTTACATTTAGTCACCGACACAGGTTCTTTGCCGATATTGACTGAAAAGACCATGGGGTATATTTACTAAACTGTTGGTTTGAACAAGTGGAGATGTTGCCAATAGCAACCAATCACATTCTAGTTATCATTTATTTAGTACATTCTATAAAATTACAACTAGAATATGATTGGATGCTATAGGTAACATCTCCACTTTTTCAAACCCGCAGTTTAGTAAATATAACCCCATGACTCTGTAAAATTCTATGGAGATTGTGATCGTCAGGGCATAAACACTGCATGATCGGTAGGTGATTGGAATGAGATTCTAAAACAGTACGACCAACCAAATAAAACCACAATCGGCACTTTGGAAAGATTGTCCTTCATAGTATGATTATATACACTAATGCGATATGTGGCCGAGCGGTCATTTATCTGGGGATTGGCCTGATAATTAATTTCTGTATCTCATCTCTGAAACTGTGTGTTTAAAAGTATGTTTTAGGAAATTGTTATCAGTTCTAACTTGGGTCTGCCAGAGTCTTATTGATGTCTAATTTATGATAGGTATCTGGCCTCCTCTAGTCTTCAACAAATGTTTTCTTTTCCTTTGATTAGCTGACCAATTAGCACAGATGTAATGTGTTCCTAAATTAGCCTGACTACATCTTAGCTTCAGTCTATGGGGTGACGTATGTGGGGGAGACGTGTGTGATTTCTACACTAAGTGGGATTTTCTCACAAAGTGGACGAAAATGCACAGTTAGACAAACATTGGACTACACTTGACTTGCTTTCCCTACCAGCAATAAGCTACATCTGCCACAGCCTATTTCTGCATTACTTGTCTATCTATATGGAACACTGCAAAGAGGTAATTATTTAAAATCCCCTACCTTTTTTTGCTTTAACTCCTTTTAACACCATGTTTAACAAATTGCTTTTCTTAGTCTCTTTTCATGGCATGATCTTTAGGACTGTGTCATCTTTCACCCCTCCACCAACATAAACATTTGTTCATATTGCACCTGCAGTCATTAGAGGTGCTAGATTTACGCCAGTGACGTTCTGCTTTACGGGACAGTTTTTGAAGATTTCGTGTTGCTTTAGTGTGCCACGGTTGACATCGAAGTCAACGTGTAGTATGTAGAGTCGCTGGAGCCACCTGATCAAGGGCCGTTGCTAAGGTTAGGTGAAAATGAGGTACTGCCATCTCAGGGGATGAGAATGTAGAGATAGGGGAGAGAAGGTGTTGGAGAGAGGTGGAAAATTGTTTAAGATTAATAGAATATAGATTTCTGCGGGTATGAGGAGGCTTGGTAGAGTTAGACAGTAGAGAGGTTAGAGCAGTGGGGGTGAGTGAGTAGCTGATAAGGTGATGATTCGAGAGGGGGAAGGGTGTGTTAAGAAAATTAGAAACTGAGCATAGTCTAGAGAAAACAAGATCAAGGCAGTGGCCATCCTTATGAGTAGATGATTCAATCCACTGGGAGAGGTCAAGTGAGGAGGTTAGAGAGAGTAGTTTGGAAGCAGCTTTGGAAGGTGGGTTATTAATGGGGATGTTGAAATCACCCATGATAATGGTGGTGGATGTCTGAAGATAAGTAGTGAGGGAGCCATGCAGAGAAATCCTCAATAAATTGTTGGTGTGCTCAGGGCTGCCAAGAGGAATTCAGGGCCCGGATACAACAAATTCATGGGGCCCCCCCTTATAGTTGAGTAAGCAAAAAAAAAATTCATGTGTATGGTCACACGATTGGGGGCGTGGCAATGCGCCATTGGGGCGTGGCTAGCACAATAAAATCACTAGGTCCTGAATTCCGCGGAGCGTGACATTTATCCAAGCACTCCTGACTTTGAGGACATCTAGCACCCTTGTGTAGTATAGGAAGAATGCAGTGCGTACAGAAAGAGTTCAATCTTGGCCTGCGCCCACTGGGCTCACCAAACATTGACATTGTCCCTACTAGAATCACAACATTTCACACACTATGCAGCTCTGTCGTACCTGTTCTTCTCACTTTTACCACATGTGGCTGCTGGTTTTTTTAGTTGCGGCTTGTCTGGATCATGGAATGTTGGAGGACCTATTTGGAAAAAAAATGGCTACATTTAGAAAATTTCAGCCAGCTCCACCGTTAAATCAATAACATCCATGATTAATAATTAGGCCTTCCTCCAGCCCCAACATTAAAATAGTATTCCCATTACCCCGCAAACAAAATAGCAGCCATTAATTAGCCACCATCTACCTCACACACACTACATTGCCAAAAGCTCCGTGCCATCACACACACATTACTGTGCCCCTTTATCATCACTACGCTATGCCCCCTTATGATCACACTGCGCCCTCCATGCTGCCTTTGCCCCTTTCTTTAACCCCCTGTGCTATGCTGCTATTGTCCCTCCTTTCTTTAACCCCTCTGTGTCATGCTGCTTGTCCCTCTTTTTTTTAACCCCTCTGTGTCATGCTGCTATTGTCCCTCCTTTCTTTAACCCCTCTGTGCCATGCTGCTATTGTCCTTCCTTTCTTTAACCCCTCTGTGTCATGCTGCTATTGTCCCTCCTTTCTTTAACCCCTCTGTGTCATGCTGCTTGTCCCTCTTTTTTTAACCCCTCTGTGTCATGCTGCTTGTCCCTCTTTTTTTTAACCCCTCTGTGTCATGCTGCTATTGTCCCTCCTTTCTTTAACCCCTCTGTGCCATGCTGCTATTGTCCTTCCTTTCTTTAACCCCTCTGTGTCATGCTGCTATTGTCCCTCCTTTCTTTAACCCCTCTGTGTCATGCTGCTTGTCCCTCTTTTTTTAACCCCTCTGTGTCATGCTGCTTGTCCCTCTTTTTTTAACCCCTCTGTGTCATGCTGCTCTTGTCCCTCCTTTCTTTAACCCTTCTGTGTCATGCTGCTTGTCCCTCTTTTTTTAACCCCTCTGTGTCATGCTGCTATTGTCCCTCTTTTTTTAACGCCTCTGTGTCATGCTGCTATTGTCCCTCCTTTTTTTAACCCCTCTATGTCATGCTGCTATTGTCCCTCTTTTTTTAACCCCTCTGTGTCATGCTGCTATTGTCCCTCCTTTCTTTAACCCCTCTGTCATGCTGCCCCCCCCCCGTTTTTTAACATCCCCCCGTTTTCCTCCCTTCACTTACCTTTACTTCTCTCTTCTTTCTTGTCTTCTCTGCTGCTCTGTGCTCCATTGCTCTAGACTGACTGAATGCTGGGCGTGACATGATGATGTCACACCCGGCATTCAGTCAGTCTGGAGCAATGGAGCACAGAGCAGCATAGAGGAGGGACGCCGGCGCCGCAATCACGTGAGTATGGTTTTGTTTGTTTTTTTAACTACCCTGCTCCCCCCCACCAACGACCGAGCCCCCACCCACCCCCCCGCCGAAAAAAAAAAAAGAAAAAGAAAAAAAAATTGTTTTGAAAAAAAAAACAAAAATGTCAGCGCGGGTAATTAGTACCCGCTCCGCCCCCCTCTCGGCAGCCCTGGGTGTGCTCCAGGGGGATGATAGATCACCGCAACACGTCAAGAGAATGGATTAAAAATGCAAATAGCATGTACTTCAAAAGATGTGAACGTGAGTGATGGGACATTTGGTAGGACTGTGAATGTGCACTGTGGGGAGAGAAGTAGTCCAACCCCACCTCCTTGTCTGCCTTCAGGTCTGGAGGTGTAGGTGAGATGGAGGCCACCATGTGAAAGTGCTGCAGGTGAGGCAGTGTCTGATTGCATGAGCCATGTTTCTGTTACATATACTTCACATATACTTCTGTCTACCACTCCTATCGAAATGCTCTGGACACTGCAAAACAAACATACTTCCAATCTCTTATCTATGCTCAGGCTTCTAACCCCAAACGCCTTTCCATCTTTCCATCACTATACAAGCACGCAGTAATTACTCCTATTCTAAAAAAACAAAACTCCGACCCAAACTCTCTCTCAAATTAACGTCCCATCTCTCAGCTCCCTTGCCCCTCCAAGCTTCTAGAGAGACTTGCCTACACTCGCATCACACGCTTTCTTTCCGCTAACAACCTGTTGGATCCTCTTCAGTCTGGCTTTTGTTCTCAACACTCCACAGAGACTGCATTGACCAAGGTTGTCAATGATCTGATCACTGCTAAAACTGAACGCCATTACTCTCTCCTAATTCTCCTGGATCTCTCAGCTGCATTTGACATTGTTGACCACTATCTTCTCATATAAACGCTGCAATCCCTAGGTCTTCAAGACACTGTTCTATCCTGGTTCTCATCCTACCTCTCTAATCGCTCTTTCACTGTTAATTTCTTTGGAGCCACCTCTGCTCCGCTTCCCCTATCAGTTGGAGTACCACAAGAATCAGTGCTAGGTCCTCTGCTGTTCTCTATCTATACTGCTTTTCTTGGAAATCTAATAAGTTCATTTGGCTTTCAGTATCATCTCTATGCGGATGATACCCAAATCTATCTATCCTCTCCTGATCTCTCGACATCTGTGTTGTCCCGTGTAACTGACTGTCTTTCTGCCATATCATCTTGGATGTCCTCTCGCCAACTCTAACTTAATCTTTCTAAAACAGAGTTAATAATATTCCCACCCACCAACAAGAGCATACCTGACATTTTTATCTCTGTTGATAACATGACCATAAATCCCACCCCACAAGCTCGCTGCCTAGGTGTAATCCTTGACTCACACCTTTCCTTTGTTCCCCACATTGACTCTATATCTAAATCATGCTATATACATCTAAAGAACATTTCCAGAATTCGCACATATCTCACGCAAGACACTGCAAAAACCTTAATTCATGCACTTATCATCTCCCGCATTGACTATTGCAATTCCCTCCTTACTGGTCTTCCCAAAAACAGACTCAAACCCCTACAATCTATTTTGCACGCTGCGGCAAGACTGATTTTCCTTGCAAAATCGTTATTCCTCTGTTAAATCACTCTGTATGTCTCTACACTGGTTGCCTGTTTTCTACCGAATCCAATATAAAATACTTTTACTAACCAACAAAGCCATCAACAGAGCTGCACCAACATACATCTCCTCTCTTGTCTCAAAATATCTCCCAACTCGGCAACTCCGTTCTACACAAGATCTGCGTCTCTCATCCACCCTCATTACATTCCCATTCCCGGTTATAGGACTTTTTTCGGGCTGCACCCACTCTATGGAATTCTCTCTCTCGCACAATAAGACTCTCCTCTGGTCTTCAAACTTTCAAGCGTTCTCTAAAAACCTACCTCTTCAGACAAGCTTTTAATATTCCTCAACCACCCTCTTAACCGCACTACCTTTAGCCTGTTACCGCCTGTTACACAATTTCACACAAGAAAAACTACCCCCTGACCAACATTGTTGTGTGACAGGATCATTTAGCTTATGAGTCACTTTTACCTTTGCCGTCTGGCTGGGCCAAAATGCAAAATGTAGACTTAACCTCATGTGTCAATCTCCCATTGTCCCATAGATTGTAAGCTGGCGAGCAGGGCCCTCTCCCCTCTTTGTCTGTTTCACCCAGTTTGTTTATTAGTTTATTATGTTTGTCCCCAATTGTAAAGCGCTACGGAATATGTTGGCGCTATATAAATAAATGATGATGATGATGATGATGATGATAATTGGCTGAAAAGCATCCAGTGTGTACCTGGCCTAATCCCTGCTCCACTTAGTGATTCAATGAACTTGATGGGGGGAGGGATGGCAATCTTCATAGTTAGGGTCTTCTGACCCTTTCCTGACTTCTAAACGCAGTTCCTTCACTCTAGTTTCTTTTCAGGCTGTAGAACCTAGCAGGGTCCACCATGTGTCAACTCAGGAAATCCCCGCCTACCTCCCTAAAAGTAACTTATATACACATGTAAAAGGGATAAACCACATGGCACATTTATGTTAAGCCCTTATAACCTATAATGGCCAGAGACCTGATAGGTAGTGGGTGGTGTAGAACAATTTTAAACTCTTTGGGCCTGAGTCATTAAGGAGAGCAAAGCATAAAAAAGGAGTAACATTTGCACCTGGGCAAAACCATGTTGCATTGGAGGGGGAGGTAAATTTAAAAAGTGGGGACAGATTTATAGTTGGGGTAGGGCATGTCCTAGATCAACTTTAAATTTCAGTGTAGTAATAAAGCTATTTGTGTGCTAGATGAAAAAACAGCCAGTATTTAACTTATGCACAAAATAACTACTTTGCACCCCTTGCATTGTAACATGGTATGTCCCAGAGAACATTTATCCATTTTTTGCCTTAATGACTCAGGCCCTTTATTTTCAAACCGTACCAAAAATGTATTACATTACATAGAATCCCCGTGTACAAAGAAAAAGGCAGCATTAATCACATTGTGTGTGGTTCAAGTACTTGAACAACAGGTATACATTTTATGGTGCATAGTGTTAAGTGCGTATTGTCGCTAACTAATAACGATTGTCGAACCTCGATTTATGTTTCCAAAGCACAAAGATTTATTCTCAAAAAGTAGCAGAATAATTCAAGCAAAATAATAATAAGTACAGCCGTTACTTATCGCAGGCGCTCTGGATCCAGTGTGCAGTCATTCAATCCTGAAGTCTGGGGACAAGATGTCTGAACACTAGATGTGAAGCTGCTGCTTATATGCACACAGAAATACAGTAATACAATGAAGATGGTATAGCTTGCTTCTATTGGTCTAGGTTTCAGGAAGGTCCAAGGGGTTGTCAATCATTTGCTAGTTCATCCTAAAGAATCCAAAAGAGGGGGTCATCTCTCCAGGGGGTATGCTCTGCTCTTCCCGCCAAGATTCCTTAGTCTTAAGTAGTTCATAATTCCACATCATTTATAACTTGAGTATGCACTCTGTGATTCCTTCGCAGAGTGAACCAAACAGAAGCAAATGTTAAGAGGTTTATTATAATACCACACATGATATGATTCCTTCAACCTGTTCCATATATTTCACTAATGTGCATATAACTTATATTATAACACATAAATACTACTATATTTCGACATAACTGACTATGTGTTGCAACTACCATTAATGTGTACTATTTTACAAGTATGCGTGTTTGTGCGAATGTATGGTAAAAGACCAAAAACTGTTGCTGCCACGTGTTGTAGCTGCATACACCCTTCCACGCCGTAGCGTGCCCTTGTACGTCGTAGCGTATCGTACGCATCTTTTCAGACAAAGACAACCAAGTTTGCTTGATTTTAATTGAAATTACTTTATCCAATTTGCTGACTTCGACAATAGGACTGAGAAACAACGCCTTGTGGAGACGACTGTAATGCTTATGTTAAGAACCTGTGACATCCTAGGCAGGTGCTTCAGTCTATGCAGGGAGAGGTGTGGGTGGTTAGGAAGGTTGTTGATCAGATACAGGGATTTTTATTTTTGTAAGAGGGGTTGGGGGGACAGGGAGGAAAGGATGGGAGGGAATAGCACACGTTGCTGATCAGGCAATACCAGGTGAGTGGTGAAGGTCGACCAGGGGGTCCAAGTTAATTGGTATTTGGGCAGTGAATTGTTCAGGAGGTTGGTGATGTAGTCCATGGAAGACGTGTAGAACAATTTTAATTTCTGATGTGATGTGCAGAGCAATGCAACCACCAGATGATAAATGGATAATAACAGATACAAAATATTTGTAGAGTAAAATTATCTGAACAATAATTGACAGTAGTAATACTTGAAGGAAATCAGACAATGAGATAATATCTAAATGCAAATAACATAAGCAGTTTCAATACGATAAAATATGAATAAGAGCAGTGTTATTAACACAATTGAGAATAACTTGCAACATAAAGAAGATAATGATAAGGGAAGTCATAGTCCCAACACTATTATTATGAAGAGGGTAATGTGATGGATAATTTGACCAGTGCTATGGTAACTGTAGATTCATTGCACACCAAAAAATACTGCCTGTTGAACGGTTGTAAAGAAGTGCAATGGAAAGTGGCTTGAGTAGCACCTTGTGTCAGGCGCTGTCAGTGACGGATGCCTTCCTCTGACGGCAGCTCAACGTTTTCTCCTTCCACCGGGCCTCTCATTGCAGCAAACATGTGCAGTTCGCTCGTGTCTCCATTGCTAGGCAACAGGACGCTTGTCTGCACTTCCTGTCGGCAGTCAGCTGTTCTAAACGCCGGTCCTACTGCCACTAACCTGGGAGTTGGCTCCACTATTTAAACATGCCTCTAACACTAGGTAGGTGCCAGAGTATCTAGGTCTCCTATGCTCTAGGGTTCCTGCGTGCTTCCCTGCTTTCTGACTGGCCTCCTGTGTACTGACCCGACTTTCTCTGGTTCTACTCCTGGATTTCCCTTTGGCCTGACTGCTCCCTCTGTATCTGACCTCTGGCTTGCTGATTCCGATTTGCCTTCTCCTTTGATACCACGTTTGCACGAACAGTCTGACCTCTGCCTGCACGACCACCAGGGCCACCTTAACAACTTTATGGGCCCCCGGGCAATGCAGTGTACCGGGCCCCTAAAAAAATAATAATATATATATAATATATATATATATATATATATATATATATATATATATACATATATATACATATATATATATACATATATATATATATATATATATATATATACACACACACACACACACAAGTTAACCCGTGCATGATACTCATGCATTCTAGTCAAATCAAGCTACTTAAGGTGTTAAAAAGGTTCTTGTCATGCATTTGGGCCATAGCCCAGGCCTCAACCACCAACCACTCCCCACTGTCACCCCCGGCAACCACCAACCACTCCCAACTGTCACTTATCCTTCAAGAAATATATATATATATATATATTTTAAATCTTTATAAACACTTTTAACAATTAACAAATTAAAAACATCTTTGTATACCAAATTTCAGCCCTTTCTGAATTTTTTTCCCCACACACACTAAGAATTTAGTAGGTCAGTGTATAACTCCGCCCAGCAGGTGACGCTGCAGCTTGGTTTTATTTTTTCCACACACAGACAGACTGACACACGCCACTAGACATTTATATTATATATATATATATATATATATATAGTGTGTGTGTGTGAAAAAAATATATATGTAAAAAAAAACGTGATTATATATATAATCACTTTTTTATATATATATATATATATATATATATATATATATATATATAGGGGCCCCCTTAACTTACCTTAAGTCCGATCCTCTTCTTTTTTCCGCGCCCCTGAGTCTCTTCTGCCCTCTTCCGTGCTGTGGTTGCAGTGAATGCTGGGCGTGACATCACGCCCAGCATTCACTGCGAGCACAGCACGGAAGAGGGGACCAGGGAGGGAGCCGGATCACTGCTGATGTGACCGCAAGGTAAGTATTTTAAAAAAAAGGATTCGGACGGGCCCCCCTTGCCTGCAGGGCCCCCGGGCACCTGCCCATCGTGCCCAATGGAAGAGACGGCCCTGATGACCACGTCTGTTCACCATCCACTTTGCTTATAGCTAACTTGGAGGGCCACAACCTGCACATGCCTTTCATATTGGATGTCCTCTTACCACCTCAAGCATAATCTTTAGAAAACTGAGGTAATAATTTTCCCACCTGGCAACAGAAACTACCTTGCTAGCTTGTCATTGCTATTTCTGTTGACAAGACAATAATAAACCTTACCGCTCAAGTTCACTGTCTAGGTGCCACCCTGGATTCAAAATTGTCCTTTGTTCCCAGCATGCGATCTGTATCCAAATCATGTTACATAAATGTACTCATTATCTCCCACATTGACTTTTGTAATTTTCTTTTTACTGGTCTTCCCATAAACAGACTTTCACCTTTATAATCAATTTTGAATGCAACGACAAGACTAATTTTCCATGCAAAATGCTCTTCTACTACTGCTCTGCTCTGTCAGTCCCTACTTTGGTTATCTGTACTTTTCCTAATCCAATATAAAATACATACATAGTCATTAAAAAAACTGCACTATCCTACATCTAAATATCTTTAACTAGACCCCTACACTCTGACAATTACCTCTAATTCACACCCATTTACCTGCTCAAAATTTCAATCATTCCCTGGAAAAGCTTGTCAAATTCCAGAACCATCTTCTTACCCCACCCTGGCTGCCCGGATACAACCCCTTTACACAGTTATTTCTAAATTTACATGCAATCCCCATCACTTACTTGGTGAGGAGGCTGTTGCAGAAACAGGCAGATGGAGGAAGAGGGGTTGGACTTCCAGGGCAGTGATGGCTGATCCTGGTGCTGGGGAAAAAGAGTGAACACATCCCCAAGCTGCAGCAAAAAGCAAGCAAATGTAGGAGGAGCGCAGTAAGTTTAAGAGAGGGTGAGAGGAGAACAATGTTGCTGGAGTAGGAAAAGCTGGAGAGTGTAGTGTGTCTGAATCCCTCCTCCACAGAGTAGACTCATCGGCAGCAAAGAGGACCCTGAGTCCAGAGCTGATCCAGAGTCTCAAGAGTGTCCAGTGATCAAATTATCCATGGTGCAGATTTAGCCCAGTGAACAGAGCATGTTCAAGGTCCAGAGAAGGTCCAATATCCTGAGCTGTACAGTGACCAGAAAGTGCAGGATCCAGAGGCAGGAGTAACCAGGATCGCAAATACCCCAGGGAGGAGCAAGAGCTGGCAGCCCCCTTATAACTTTCTATTATTACTGCCAAACTGAGTGCTGGGTGGGGGAAGGGGGGGGGGGTAACCTGTTATTTGCACCTATCCTGGAAATATCAAACTCGTTTACTTGCTTGTACTAAGTAGGTGTTCACCCTTATACTCCCCTTCAGTCCATTCTGGGACAGCCCTTTCACAGACTGTACAGCCACTTTTACCTCCTAGGATCTTTTTCCTGCAAAGGACCACATGACTATGTACTTTCCTCAACAGTGGCCAGGGTCACCGACTCATCAAACGCCACCAGTACCATAGGTATTGAGTGCATTACTTATACAATGTGTATACCTGTTTTATGTTTTATATGTTTTATACCTGTGACTGCCTAGATAGTTTGTATGAATTTTATCTCTTCTTTAGAACCCAGCAGATGACTGGTTTCATTGCTGCAATTGTCTAGTTCTGTCAACTATATCATGTCCTTTTCTTACTTGAGCCATTTTGCCAATTTCCCCACATGCACTTAGCTAATAAATGTGGCAGATGACTTTTTCCCCAGTCTAGGTTTTCCTGAGCTTGTGTAATAAAGAGTCGGGTGTAGGTTTCCCGAGTCAACCCCTGGTAGCATATAAAGTATCTACACCTGAACCAATATTTGGGAACTGCACCAGGAGATCGAGATGAAACCGCATCCACTAGTATACCTAATGACATTTATCACAAGATCAGAGAATAAGCACGTTCCAGGGGCTACATACATATATTCTCCTTCTTTACTTAAATGACCCTCTGACCCCCAAAAAACATTACTGTGTGACTTAGCTCCACTAAGCACTTTTCCCAATTATAATCTAGCTAGACCAGTATGCAATATGTGGCACTTAACCTCATGTATCAAACTCCTGTTTTACTATAGATTGTAAGCTTGTGAGCAGGGTGCTATTATCCCTTTGCTTGTCTATTAATAGATAATCTTGTTATATTACTTTTTGTTCCCAATTGTAAAGCTCTGCGGAGTAAGCTGATACTATGTAAAATATACTAATATTATTGATGGCAGTAGTTATATCTCTGACTCCACAGATTGAATCATAGTACACACCTTAAACTGAAAAAATTGCATTAACATTCAACAACAGTAACAATAGCCTGAATAGATTTTAATTTCTTCTGTATCCAATCATCATCATGTGTTCATTTGTAAGGCATCAAAAAACTGCAGCTCCAGACAGTCAGAGTTACAAATCATTCAAATTACAATCACCCATAAAAACAGAACAAGTACAGATGGGGTTGACAAAAAAGGTGCAGACATGAGACAAAGGGTAGAGAGTGCTCTGCCTGTGGGAGCTTAAAGTTTAGAGGGAGAAAGGAGTGGCAGATCAAGCAGAAGGAGAGATCTGAGATGTATGAGTGGGAGGAGCTGATGAGGGTTTAGAACAGGGTTGTCCAACCCGTGGCCCGCGGGCCGCATGAGGCCCAGCCCGCCTGTAAATGTGGCCCAGCGGTTGTGGAAAGGGGGCAGCGCTGTTAATGAAAAAAATATCCTGCAAAAAAAAAAAGAAAATACTTACCTTGTGGTCACGTCAGCTGGCGCTCCGGCTCCCTCCCTGGTCTCCTCCTCCGTGCGGTGCTCGCAGTGAATGTCGGGGGTGACGTCATCACACCTGACATCCATTGCGTAGCACAGAGGAGTCACCCGCACGAACTATCAGCAGCAGTGAAAGATTATCCAGTATCTTATTGTTGTTACTCTGAATTTGGACTTTCTGCACCATTCAATTATGAACTAGCTGTGTTCTCTGTATGTATCTAATATAAATATTAAGAGATGATTGTATTTTTAATATTTTAAACCATTTTAAATGTGCAGTGCTGAGTAGGGTGAAAATATCACCCACTGTTACCCTCATCGGAGGCTGCTCCATGAGCCATTTTTCCCACCACCCTATCTTTAAATCTCTGAAGATTTCTATTAGTCCTCCTGATGCTACCTATATCGGTGACCATTTCAAACTGGTCAATAAAAAAAAATAATTCATGGGTGCAGAAAGAGAGGAAAAAAAAGTTTTGGGCATTTAATTCCCCAAACCCCACTAAGGGGTTTGGGGAATTAAATTCTGAAGGAAATGAATTCTGAAGGAAATGGGGAGCCCATGTAAGGATTTGCAGGGTGGTGCAGTACATGTGGAGCATCTAGAGCGGTAGATCAGTCTCACAGTTACATTTAGGATGAATTGTAGAGTGAAAAGACCAGTGAAGGGAAAGCCAGACAGTGGGTGGTAGTAGTCAAGGCAGGAGATAATGAGGTTTGTTTTGGACATGTTAAACTTTAGGTAGTGTTAAGACATCCAAATGTAAAATGCAGAGAGACAGTTGGATACACTGTGTCGAAGTCAAATAATTGAATCCAAATTGATTGATATTGTTTTCCCGTGCAATTGCGTTTAATACACCACGTGTTATGATGCAATCGCACGGGTTCATAACACACACATTTACATTCGCATTTACACTTGTAAGTAATACACATTTATTAAGGTTCCAATCCACATTTATTTATTAGTAAAATGTACTAGATTGTTTATTTATGCATATATAATACTATAGTAAAGGCATTTATGGTTCAGGTGTTTTAAAAGGTAAAGAGTTTGGTCTCATATTAAAGCTTATTTCACCAGCATTAACCCGGTTCGGACAGAGTAGCCATCGCATCTAGCGGTCGCAAGATATAAGCAATATGAGATTAATACTCAAAAGTACTTTGTGTGTGGGTCAGTTTGAACTGATTATTCAGAGGGAAAACGTAGACAACAGTTGGGGGAAGTTGCCCCTCAATAGCAGGGAACTGGAATTTCATTAACCCTGGACCAATGAAGACCTCACTAATTGTTATCTGTATACATAGTGACATCATCAGTGTTTTTTCTATGCTGAAGCTACATATAAGCATGCTGGCCCATTGTTCTGTCTCTCTGATCCTGACTACATGTGACCATGGCAAGAAGTGGAGAGAACAGGATTGTATCCCTGGGCGAAGCACTATAAGGAAAATGTAATGTATTCAGTGTTTTTATACTTTCCTGCTCTATTGTAACATCTTTAATGCGTAATAATGGCTTGCTGTAAATCATGCTATATTTTGCAATAAAATATCTTTGTGCTTTGGAACCACAACAATCGCATTGGACAATGTTTTATTGGTAAGCGATAAAATGACTTTAATACCTGGATAAGAGAGGTACGTTTAAGTATTGTATGCATAGATATGGTAGTGGTGGCCAAAGTAGAATAATAGTTCACTGAGAGAAGATTAAAATAGAAAAGCAATTGGCTGAGAAAAGAGCCTTGGCGAACCCCAATGCATAAAGGGAGTAGAGGATGTTTCAGTTGTAGAGGCACTGATGGAGCATTTGGAAAGGTAGGAAGAGAACCAGGAGAGAACAGTGCAGTGAAGGCCAAGGGAGTGAAGGGTGTTGAGGAGAATAGGGTGGTCGACTGTGACTCTTTGCCTCATGATTTTGAGTCATGAGCAGTGAGAGAACAAAGTGAGGGTGGTGGGAGTTGGCAGAGAAGTAAGTTGAAGGTTGTAAAGAGGCGATGGGGGTTTGTTGACTGGGTGGATAATGGAGGAAGGCAGCATTGGAGTGAGAATATCTCCATTTGGCACATGGCAGTCCAAGACCTCTGTTGCAATGAGAACATACTTTCATCAGTCACTACAACATCAACTCAATATTTGCATAGACATGTTCATTGAGTAGTTTTCTACTTCCACCTGCTTATTGAAATCAGCCTTTTTGTCTGCATAGCTGTTTACAGTCTACGGTCTTCTTAAATTTCATTTGCATTTGTTCTCAACTGACTCCTGAAGAGCATATTAAGGTAGTCTTGGGACTGGTGGTCATTCACTAAACCCAAAAGTGATGCAACAAGAGGGTTAAGGGACCTTGTGCAAAATCTGTACGAGGGCCCCCTTTACAAATCCCTTAATGGTCTGTTTAGTAGATAATGGAGACTTCATAGGTCTGAATTATTGATGTGACGTGACACCATCACTTAGTGCTGTCAATGTAGAACACTCCTGTTATTATATCACTGCACTCCACTCTCCCTTAATTGTATCAGTGATGTATTTCAAAACTCTAATGAAAGTGATCTCTCATTCAGGAAAATAGTGATTGTAATTTACCAAGGAATCCATGGAACAAGGACCACCTCTTAGAATATAACTGCACACTTTAATAAAATGGAAATAAAGACACCACTTGTGCAACCAGTGTAGCATTTTCACAGTATTTAACTAGGAGAGCCAGTAAACTCTTATTAATGCTGCATATTTTAAGCTGGAAAAGTGTAGTGTTCAATGATTACCATGTGATGCTAAACTAAATAATTGCAGATTCTATAAATGAAAAACTAAATGCATCAGTTAAGGCACAATAAACATTAGCATGAGTACCATTTAATATAGCTAGATTGGTTATTCTGGGAACAGCATTGATTCTTTTATACCCAAATTAATTTTGTTGTTGCACTATTGCTCTGAATTAATTTTTTGCACAATGCTATTATAACGGTCATCCACCTCTCACCATCACCATCTTATCTTGTTCAGTAATAAGAGACTCTTATCTTCAAGGTAACAAGGTTTGCCTCTTATTAAGTCAGATCACATACTTCATGTGGTAACACTTGTTCCAGGACAAGGTACAGACATAATGAATTTTTCACAAGTCACATTTTTGTGGCGTTGACTGCTAAACATAGTAACTCTTGTAGTCTAAATATCTCTGCAGTTCATATCACTGTCATACAGTATTTCAAAGGAAGTCATCAGCATTTCAACAAGATGTGATATGACTATTATGTGTTAGACAGAACATGTGATTATAGAGTATCCTCACGTGAAATCCAATACACCACTTCCTTAGAGAACACATGAATAGAATACTCACACTAACATACAGTTGTGCAAATTGCTTGACCTTAATTTAACAATTGGGGGTATATTTTCTAAACTGCGGCTTTTAAAAAGTGGAGATGTTGCCTATAGCAACCAATCAGATTCTAGTTGTCACTTTTTAGCATGTGCTAAACAAATGCTAACTAGAATCTGATTGGTTGCTAAAGGCAACATCTCCACTGTTTCAAACCCGCAGTTTAGAAAATATATCCCTTGGACTCAAATACACAAGATTTTGAGTTTCTGCAATTTTCTGTGCTTCGTAAGCAACAGACCAAATCAAGATCTGGATTAAAATAGTGAATAATTTTGCTAAACATTTAAAATAACTACGCAATATCATGAATAGTTCTGCAAACAAAACCAAAGGAGATTCACATAGGAGATTCTGACAACCCAAATATAGTTTGTGTTGGTACTGCTGTTTACTTTGGAAAAAAGGCACCTTATTAGTGATCTAATTAATATGTATAAGTATGCCTGAGGTCAATTCAGCGATTTGTCTAACAAAGTTTTCTAACAAAGGACCACAGGACCACAGAAAGGTCAAGGCATAATCAATTTTGAATTGAAGAAAGTTTTACCATGAGCAGAGAAAGACTTTTTATTACTGTATGTACAGAAAAGCTGCGGAATTCCTTAACACAGGAAGTGGTGATGGCAAAATTCCCTAACAGAATTTAAAAATGGATTGGATGCCTTTCTTACAAGAAATGCTGGGTATGTAACTATAATTATTAGAGGACATTATCTGATTGCAATTTTTGGGATCAGAAAGGAATATTTTTCCCCCTGTGAGGCTTAATTGGCAACTGTCACTCTGGGGGGTTTGTTGTCTGGGTTCAACACAATTAGATTTAATAAAAGGTTGAACTTGATAGGCCTGTGCTTTGTCAACCCTACTAAATATGTAGCTATATAACAGCTAACCTGTACAACATAAAAAAATAAAAATGAAAAATACCTTAACGTAGACAGAGCTTATGTCCTTTGTTCTGGTCTACAAAAAAATATGATTCTGCAGGGCATGGAACGAAGATGAATTTAATAGGAACTTGTTCCACTGATCAACACAAAATACTCTGTCATGGCAAAAATGTTTAAAAACTTATTTTTAAATTAGTTATAAATAACAAACAGACAAACATTAATTGTATAACTATTCACCCCTTCTACTTGGTAGAAGCACCTTTACATACAATGACAGCTGTGAGTCTATTTGGGTAAGACTCTACCAGCTCTGCAGATCATAATATAATTTTCACCCATTTTACTTATAGCAATATTGCTCAAATTTTCATCAGGTTGGACGGGACTGTTGGTGAACAACAATATTCAAATCATTGAGATTGAGGCTTGGGTTTTGTCTGGGCCACTCAAGAACATTGTTTTTTTTTTTTGTATTTAAGCTACTCCAATGTGACTTTTGCTGGATGCTTTTGGGAGATTGTTTTTCTGGGATATCACTCTTCTCTCAAGTGCAATCTGCTGCATGTTTTCCTATAAGTTTTGCCTATATCTATATGCTTATAACAGTGCATACACAAACTTTGTAGCTATGCATTTCACCCGATTAAAAATGATGTGCTTTTACACCTCTTGTCCATAGCTGTTGTAAATCTTGTGATCTCTTTTCCTGTAAAAAAAAAAAAAATACATGAAACTTTTTTCTAGAAATAAAGTGTTGTAATAATCCACTGAAGGAAGCGCATCCAGAATTAGAAGAGTGTGATATCCTTCATCACTATCACTCCACCTAAATACTGTCTTTCGGTATACCTTTCTGCTCTTTCCCTGTGCAACGCTTTCCTACTACCAGCATGGAAAAGGGTGGTGGCAGTTGTGGAATGAATATGTGAAGTTTTAATGATCCTAACAATTTTGACCAGTGAGAGAGTGGAATGGATCACAAGGGGCCCACTGGCTAGAAGGACCCCCTGTTAGTTTAAAAATAATATAGGATATATAGCATAAACATTTATACAATTAATACACATAGAAGCAAGAGTAAAAATGAACATTCCATAATAACCTTATACAAACTATGTCATATGACCCTTTTATACTTCACATTATCTGGCAGATCTCTAGTAACCTTATGAAATTAATAATCAACTACATTTCAATATTGGTACAAAATAGACCTTAATTTCCTTTGTTAAAATAAATTCATTGTCCTGATGGGTGATATGATACAATGTTTGTAACTTGACAAGCTGCCATCAGTGCTTCTCAAGCTTCATAAGTTATCATCCATGTGCTACAAAACAATTCCCAACTGCTGGGATCAGCTTATTGTCCTATTGCATCTTCAGACCCATGAGAACCTTCTCTCCTCTGCACTCTACAATCACATATCCTGTCTGTGGCTGGACTTGGAAGTGGTAATCAGAAAGGGTAATTTATGAACTGTAAGATCTGATCACTTGCAAAGTTTCTTTATGTGCATCAAGCCCATTTTCAGGCGCACACCCATTGCACAGTCTTAGGACTTAGGAAACAACCCTGTAAAAGCATTTTTGCCCAGTTTTCTTGGTTTGCAGATGAACCTGAAAAAGGTGCAGATGAGAACAGTAAAAACATCACAACCGAGTTTTTACATACTACCACTTTAGGATCAAGGTTGAAGCAAGCCCTGGGGGCACCCCCCAGTAGTGGCACCCCCATTGAGTGTTGCGGCTCGGCTGCAACATCAATCCAAGCTCTACATTCCAGCGTATCACTGACATTGAGGTGCAGCAGCCAACAGCTTCACAGGTAGCATTTCTCCGTGATGTCAGCGACTGATTTTCCGTGTGACCGATGTAAAACCAAAGAACCAAAGGGTAAGGAGGACTCAGCTCATGAGAGAGCTTACAATCTAGTGTCTACTGGGAAGAAAACACAGCTGAGACAAGAGAAGCAACTGAATTAAAAAATTACAATGCTCATTTATTGTATAAAAATCTTATTTTAAAAGGTTTAAAAATATTTTAAAACACACATTTTAATGCAAACAGAAATCATTAAATTAGTATGGCAAAATAATACCCCAAACTTTGAAAGTAAACAGTGAATGCAAACTGTAAAAAGTAAACATCCCACAAATTTTGAAATATATATTGTAACAAAGGAAGATGTTTGCCACAGGCTTCTAAAAGAGGAGTCAGGTTTTTAGTTGACAATCTGCAAAGAGTGGCTGCAAACATGTGTACAGTAGTTCACCTAAGTTAAAGAGATCAGGTGGAGGACACATATGTGACAATATAATATTAAATAATCTGATTTAACTTACATATTTTAAAGTGGTTTAAAACACAGCAGCAGCCTGACAGGGTGTGTCTGCAATCAAATCAGAGCACCTGCAACAAACTCCCTTTTAAAGGCAAGGTGGGAGCAGGGCCGGACTGGCCATCTGGCACTTCTGGCAAATGCCAGAAGGGCCGATGGCTATATGGGCCGGCCCGACTCCTCCTGTCTTCATAGTAGCTGGTTCCTCCCCGGGAACCAGCTACCTCTGTTGCGCTTCCTCCCCCGTTGCACTTACAAGCAATCTGGACAGTTTCCAGGTTTTTTTTCTGAATGGGGGTCGCGGGGGTGCCGCGAGACTCGGGGGGGGAGGGGTGTGTCACGGGGGTGCAGTGAATCTCGGGGTGCCGCGATTTTTGGGGGAGGGGGGGTCACGGGGGTGCCGCGGGGGGGAAGGTCACGAGTTGCGCTCGGGGATCACCAGTGTGAGAGGGCCAGGGGGTAGGGGCTGCTGGGAGAGTGGGTGAGAGAGCAAGGGGGTGCTGGCAGAGGGGGTAAAAGCCTAAGGGGAAGGGGGTGCTGGGAGAGGGGGTGAGAGAGCAAGGGGGTGCTGGGAGAGGGGGTGAAAGCCAAAGGGGAAGGGGGTGCTGGGAGAGGGGGTGAGAGAGCAAGGGGGTGCAGGGAGAGGGGATGAGAGATCCAAAGGGGAAGGGGGTGCTGAGAGAGTGGATGAGAGATCCAAAGGGGAAGGGGTTGCTGGGAGAGGGGATGAGAGATCCAAAGGGGAAGGGGTTGCTGGGAGAGGGGATGAGAGATCCAAAGGGGAAGGGGGTGCTGGGAGAGGGGATAATAGATCCGAAGGGGGTGCTGGGAGAGGGGATGAGAGATCCAAAGGGGAAGGGGGTGCTGGGAGAGGATATGAGAGATCCAAAGGGGAAGGGGGTGCTGGGAGAGGGGATGAGAGAGCCGAAGGGGGTGCTGGGAAAGGGGATGAGAGAGCCAAAGGGGAAGGGGGTGCTGTGAGAGGGGTGAGAGAGCTAGGGGGTAGGGGGTGCTGGGAGAGGGGTGAGAGAGCCAGGGGGTAGGGAGTGCTGGGAGAGGAGGTGAGAGAGCCAGGGCGTAGGGGGTGCTGGGAGAGGGGGTAAGAGAGCCAGGGGGTAGGGGGTGCTGGGAGAGGGGGTGAGAGAGCCAGGGGTAGGGGGTGCTGGGAGAGGGGGTGAGAGAGCCAGGGAGTGCTGGGAGAGGGGTAAGAGAGCCAGGGGGTAGGGGTACTGGAAGAAGGGGTGAGAGAGCCAGGGTGGAAGGGTGGGCAGGAAGAGGGAGTGAGAGAGCCAGGGGGGGAGGGTGTGCAGGAAGAGGGGTGAGAGAGCCAGGGAGGTAGTGGGTGCAGGAAGAGGGGTGAGAGAGCCAGGGAGGTAGGGGGTGCAGGAAGAGGGGTGAGAGAGCCAGGGGGTAGAGGGTGCAGGAAGACATGTGAGAGAGCTAGGGGGTAGAGGGTGTAGGAAGACGTGTGAGTGCCAGGGGAGTAGACAGTGCAGGAAGATGTGTGAGAGTGCCAGGGGAGAAGGTGTTGCAGGAAGACGTGTGAGAGTGCCAGGGGAGAAGGTGGTGCAGGGAGACGTGTGAGAGAGCCAGGGGAGAAGGTGGTGCAGGGGGTTAAGTGAGAGGGACAAAGGAGAAGATGGTGCAGGGGCATAGGTAAAAGAAAGTGTAAAGGGAGAGACATCTTAAGAATGGGAATGTCAGGGATAAAGCCATCATAAAACACAAGTAGTAATGAAGAATGGGAATGCACAGATGGGACAATTCACTTATATTTTCCATACTCCCACTTCTAAATTTTTGCTTCGACCACTACCCTCTATTCCTGCTCCTGACTGCCTGTGAGCTGACAGCTGCTGATCCCTCCTTGCCCAGCGCACCCAGTAGGAGAACAGAACACAGGATGCCATAATAAGGTAAGTTCAAATATTTTCTCGTGTGCAATGTGTTTTTAACCATTCTTTCTTGAACTGGGGGCACTACTGTGTATCCAATGACGTTTAAAACACTATGTATTGATCATTACTGCGCTGTAATGTTTCTTGCATATTTATCTGTACAAAGATTTTTAATTAAGAGAAAAAAACATTGCTTGTCATAAATTTTATCTGATTGTGTCAATATATCTATTTATGTTTGCATTGTAAATGGTGTATTAAGCTGCTCCTGGGACTTACACACTCAGTATCTGATATGCTGTACCAATTTTTATTTGTGAATGAGTTTTTGGCTGGGCACTACTAATGATTTGTGGACACTACTATGGCATAATGTTATTTGGGGACACTATTATGGCATAATATGACCTTGGGGCACTATGATGTGGCATAATATGAACTGGGCGCACTATGGTGTGGCATAATATGAACTTCTGCCAAAGTCAAGTCTTTCATTATATGATGGGAGCCCAAAGAAGTTGCTGTCTCGGGGCCCAAAATTCCTCTTGTCGGTCCTGCCTGTGAGTCAAGGGGGTAGATGTCTCCAGGTAAATAATCTAAATGTTTCCTATCTAATCAAACTGATGGATCACATCCAATTATGTCTCACCCACCTCCAATATCCCCCTTAATTTATATACTGTGTTATTTAAAATGAATAGAAAAAAGACGCATATCCAGTTACTAAAAAAAAAGTTACTAAAAAAAAATATTTTTCTCTGACATTTTGCTGTAGATGGAAATACTTTTAATGTGGCCGTGTGGGTTCAAATGATCATTCAATAGTTATGTTTTTTTTTTTAGATATATGTTAGAGTTTTATAATTGGTGGTATTGCTGTAGTATGGGGTGGCGTGGTGGTGGCAATGTTTTAGTGTGTTTGGGGCTTAGTATTGTTAATAAGTAGGAGAGGGTATTGCTGTAATGTGGGGTTGATGCTGGTTGCTGTAATGTGGGGGGTGATGCTGGATGCTGTAATGTGGGGGGTGTTGAAGTCGTATAATTGGATGAACGAAAGTATATTGGTTTAATATTGGTTTGCCGTGCGTATTGCGAAGCGTACGCCACGTGTTACGTGACGTGGTGCGTTCGCACGGTAAAATACGCACGCACACACTCGCATTACAACAGTTAGTTATTTATATAATTTCATATTGGTTCTGTTACACTGTAATTCAGGAGCAGATAGTATTCGGTTTATTATTAGTCTATATATATATATATATATATATATATAGATATATATATATATATATATATATATATATATATATATATATATATATATATGTTGATTATATGTACATTGTAGTGTTATTAAAGGTTTAGGTAATAAGAAAGGTGTCGTGCCTGATATCATATTGAAGCCCTAATCATCAGCAGCTGTCCGGTGCAGTCGGCGAAGAGATCGCACATTGCATACTTTAGTTATTGATATTAGAGAGTAAAACCTTTGTATGATACTGGCTATGAAAAGGAGCAGACCCCCTGGAGAGAAGACCCCCACCTTTGGATTCCTTAGATTGAATCAACCTATTACCTGGCTGGCCTGGACCCACCCAACGTCTGGACCTATAGAAACAATCTACGTCATCTCTTTTGTTCACAATGAAACACTGACTGTATATATATTAGCTGCATCTCACTGGGGCCTCAGTCAACTCTGACACAATATTCTATACAGAATATTGTCCATCGGGTCCCGTGGGTGCGCAAGCGAGCGCAAAGCGATTGCATTGGTATGTACTTATCTTTTGGTATTGGCTGTGCTGTACTGTACTTTATCATGATCTAATAATGTATTGAATTGTTGACTATTTACATCTGTTAAAAATAAATCACTTTGTGCTTTGGACACACATTCAATTGATTGGGCAATGCTTATTTTTAAAACGATAGAATTACTTTAATAATTTGGGGGCTCGTGAGTTTGGAGTTACGTTACCGGCAGGTATGCAACGCTTACGATATTCAGTTCCTCAACAAAGGGTGGATTGTCGGACGCGTCGCATAAAGCAGGAAAGAACGTAATGCGTCTAATACCTGTGGTTCACTGTGTGTTGCGAAACCGAATGTCCGTTGTTGCATAGACTGAAGGAACGCTAATTAGAATCTAGGGACAAGAAAGAAAAAAAATGTTTCTTTTTATTGTCGTTTTAATGGTTTAAAGTGTATTGCATTGCTGTGCGTATGTGTACTTCCTGCTGTGCGTACGCAAACTTCCGGTAGATTTGCCACGTGGTTGAACAATTGTTTTGATAGTTATTATATGCATAGTATAATTACTTGTGAAAGCCTCTGAGACATTATTACGGTTGTTGGGAACTTTCAATTTTCTGCGCAGAAAAGGTGTATAGTGTGCGATTTTGTAACGTAGATACACTGTTTATTGTTGAGGTGCTCAGTTGCTGTCTGACGAGGCGGATTGCCCAACTGAAGGACGGTATACAGGGCAGGTATACCGAATGCGAAAACCGGGTTTTCGCAAAGCGCTACCAATAGATCGCAAGGTTTGCTAATAATTAGTATTGGTAGGCAGTGCGATCCGATCGCACCGTTAGTGCGAATTGGTGAAGCAGCTAGGAGGAATTATACTGGAAAGGCAGGTTGATTGTATTAACTTGCGCTCCCAGCGATAATAAACTCAGCAGATTTTTGTGGTTGAGCCAGGGTATCGAGGAGCTGATAGCCCTTGGGGCCCACAGTGATATTTCTGTATTAGGGATCCTCGCCAGGGGCGAGAAAAGCGAGTGAACGCGGCTAAAGGAAATACGTTCACCGAGCATTATAGATCTCTAGCGGTGAGTATAGCAACAGAGTTGAAATTATTTAGTGGAAAGAACAGAGCATTGCGGTGTGTCTGTATTTCACATTTGGCCGGAAGGAACAGAGCATTGCGGTGTGTCTGTGTTCCGGGTAGAAAGTATATTGTGCAACATGGGTGCTAGGCATACGCTAGAGATTGCCAATTTACTGCCTAAGGAAGGTCTTATTGAGTCAGCGAGATTTCTCATGTGTGCAAAATATGGTGCATACGCAACTGTGTATTGTGACACGTGGGTCGAAATAACCAAAGATTGTGATAGGCCTTTCCCAACAACAGGGAGTTTTAATGCAGAGGTGCTAAATACCATAAAAGATAAAGTACGGTTGATTAAGTCAATGAAAGTGAGAAATGCACATAATCATTGTTTAAAATCGTGGCAAATGGAAGGTAACACGTGGCAGAGCAGCGAACGCACAGCGGAAGTGAGTGTAAGGAAAAACACGTGTTCAGCGGAAGTAAGCGTACCGGAAACAAGCATTCCGGAAGTGTGCGTTGCAAAGCGTGGCGAACTGAGCGCAAACACGCCCCCGATAAATTCGGTCGGGGCGGGAAGTACAGCCAATACCAAAAATGTAAAAACTGTAACTAGTAAGTTGTATGTTGTTTTAAGTAACATTAAAAGTAATGTTTCAGGACAAAGAAGAGGAACGGTCCCACCAGCAGGGGCAGCTGCTGAAAGTGGTGAGGATAATGAAAAGGTTAACACAGGGGGAGACATCCATTGTACTGCAGCAGCAATTTCAGCAACTAGTTTCAGTGATTTGGTAGACTTACATCCTGTCTGCACAGCAGCAGTTCCCAATGGGAAAGCAGACAGGAATAGTGATGTTCCCTTAAAACATGTAGCAAAGCATGATCCATGCACTAGGTCTGAAACATTTTCAATTTTGTCTGATTTCCCTGATCCTAGGAAAGATTTGACCAAATGTCAGCAGTTTATTAGATATTATGGTAATGTGTATGAGCCAACTAATAACGATTGGCGAGTATTATTGAAGACCTGTCTTCCTCTCAATACTGATATACAAAAGTTCATTAAGGATTGTATGTTGGAGGAGGTTGAATCCTTAACCGAGGATGATAATCAGGACAATATTAGACATATAATCACACAGTTGGCCACATATTTCCCAGTGATAGTGGACTGGAGTAAAATTTTTAGTATCCAGCAAAAAGATAGTGAAAATGCAGCAGACTATTTTTGCAGAGCTTTGATAGCAATGGGCAAATATACTGGGGTACCAGACATAAAAGATAATCTATATTACAGAGAGGTTGCTGTTAAAGTTCTAATGGATGGCCTCAGGGAAAACTTGAAAAGAAGGGTGCAAACTTCATTACCATACTGGAAAGGAACCACTGTAAGTGCTCTCAGGGAGTCAGCTATAGAACATGATAAAAGTATAAACAAACAGGAAGAGACACTAAGTGATAGGGTAATGATGATAAGTATCCCAGCACTAGAGGGACTGCACACACGACCACCAGAATACAACCCACATAACAGGAAACCCAGAATAGTGAGATGTTACAATTGCCATAAGAAGGGACACATGAGTAGGAACTGTGTAGAGAGAAGAATGAATACCTGGGTTGGAAATCACATAGACATCCACAAAGGAGGCGTACACTTCTCTCAGAGGTTCCCCTTTAATTGATTGCTCACTCTGTAACAACTAATATTCTGGGGGAGAAATATAGCCGACTCTAGAGTTAATCTGTGGTGAGCATTAATGTGCAAAATGTAGAAAGAAACTTATTTTTTTAAAAGTAATCTTTGTTGATTTTGTTTGTTCATTTTATGTTGTCACATGTTTGTTTTCCTAAATCACTAGCCGACGGCAAAGAATAGAAATGTTTGTTTTGTTTGCTGTTTTAAGATAACTATCTTGTTTTTCTTTTCACAGATAAAGGGGACACAAAAGAAGTATAGACAAGTGTTTAAAAGGGGTGAGATAGAGAAATAGAAGAATTACTCTTGAAAGACTAATTAACAATAGACAATTGGAACACTCTTTTGTTTTAGGCTGCAGTGACTCATGATAATTTGTTTGGCTGAGAATCATTATCCAACAATGAAGTATGTACATACTTTGCTCCAAAATATCGTTTTATGTATTTCAGAGAAAATATGAGTCACTAAGAGTACATTTTTACATTTCTCTATTATAAGTTAGAAAAGTCCGTTGAAAAGGTATGTAGTCAATGAGATACCGAGTTCTTAATGAACAAATGACGGACGGCACTGGATTGCACTGTTAAGAACCCCTAGTCAAGTATGGGGAGGGGTCATAGTTAGCAAATAGCTAAGGGGAACAGTGGAATGAATAGAGCCATTTCCCCATAGAGTCAGAGTCCAATCCAGCTGTCATTTTGTTGTAAAAATCTCCCTTTCTACATGTATGTTTGTATTCAAACCTTTGTATTCCCATCATTCATTGCTTTCCTATTTCTCATTCTTTACACAAACGCTAGTCTCTCTCTCTCTCTCTCCCGCCCCCTCTCTCTCTCTACCCCTCTCTACCACTCTCTCTCTCTCTCTCTCTCTCTCTATCTCTCTCTCTCCCTCCCTCTCTCTCTCTATCTCTTCCTCTCTCTCTCTCTACCCCTCTCTCTCTCTCTCTCTCTATCTCTCTCTCTCCCTCCCTCTCTCTCTCTCTCTCTCTCTCTCTGCTCTAGTAGAGATAAAATCAGACACAGTCTCAACAATGGGGCTTAAACATATTTTATGTTTTTACATAAGACAAATTCAGAGATACACACACTAGATTGACATGAGTTACAGAAACAGTCAGGGGTTTTGTTTTCATGTGTATAGAAACTGCTGATTTTAAGCAGAAAGGTTCTGTTGTGGAAATACGATTCATGTGTTATAGATTGCATATCTGTTTTGTTTTTTTGTTTTGGCTCCTGCCTCCTGTAAAAAATGTGCATTTATATGGATGCACAAAGCGTGGGCAGGACAGGAGGACAGAAGAATGCTAGAGGTGAGGCATACAGATATGCATCTCTGTATAGAACATTGGAGTAGGATTTTTACCACAAGATACGACATAATGTGAAACCCTAGAAAATGTAGAATTTTCATGTTTTATATTTTTTCACTGTTAGACAGACATGTACTGGATACTGTTATATTTGAAGAAAGTGTTATAGAAAGAGACCCCTTTGCCTTTCCCACTTAGTCAAGTAGCTGAATATGAGGTACTGAGAATGACATGTGAGTTGGCAGAGGGAAAATCGATTGATATACATTGGTCTTTAGCATTTTTCTAGTCTAGAGGGCGATGTTGAGGTGACTGAGAAATCGTTTTATAGCAATAACAGCACATGATTAGGACACTACATAGAGGACTTTATACAGTGACACAGTTACCAACTGAAGTAGCTGCTAGTAAAGTCCACATTTACACGCACAACCATACAGGGCTGTCACACCAGAGAGAACATAGCTGTCAAATAGACAGCAGGGTTTTATGTGACAGCTAACAAATCTATGTTTTGTTTTGTTTTTCGTTGTATTGTTTTAGTTTTAAAATGTGAACACACACACACATGTACGCATACACATATTGGTTAATATAGGAAGATTTGTGTTACCTGAAGAATAAACTGTCTGGAAGGTGAAGAGATGTGGTGAGGAGTCTGGTGGACTCTGGAGAGATGGACAAGGTAGACCAATAGAGCCATCCCATATCCCTCCTGCTGATGGGTTTTCCTCCAGGTAAAACAAATACACGTCATCCAATTACCACCATGCAGGATCCTCAAGTATACACAGGTGTACCAATGAAAAATGTCTGGGTAGAGGTGTATTGAAATGTGTCTAATGTATTACTGTATCATACTCAAAGCTTTTGTTATTTAATGTGATAGTCCTAGAGTTATAATAGATGATAGGGGTATTCATGTTATTGATAATAGATGTATAATGTATGAGTAGTGGTAACAAATCACATACTTTCAGTTAGCCATAAACCAGTGTGAACATAAAGTAGTGGTACTTGGTAGAATGAATTGAATAGAATAAGAGTTGGAACTTGATTGAAGTGCCACTAGTCCTTTCCCGCTACCAAGAGATCACCCCTGGGCAGACTCCTAACCTGTCAGTTTTTGAAATGTTCTTGACCCCTCGTGAGATGAGATTGTAACTGGGAGGCTAGGTTAGACCTTGAGAGAAGGTAAATAGTGAGACAGCAACCGAGAACGTCCGAAACACTGTTTCCTGAAAAGTCACACTAACTGTCAGGATGTTGGATCAGGAGAGTAAGTTGTGGAGCAGTAATTTCTTAAGCTTAGGTTATTTGACAGACCGGTACCAGGTGTAGGCTACCAGCATCACAGCTTCAAGGGTAGCAGAGACACACTGGTGCCCATTCCACCCACTGCAGAGGGGCCAACACTCAGAGAAGGGTCCAAGGGCACTCATGAGTTTGTACTGGAAGGCCTCGAATGCAGTTAGTAGCACCTAAGCCAAAGGCTAAGACTGTTGTCCAGCATGAAGTTGTAGTTTTTCCTCTTTTGTGTTCTCTCATTTCATTCTCTTCTCAGGATGGTTCATTCTTTTGATTATTAGCTGGTGACAGAGACTGGTTCAGGTAATGATAAGGAGGTATTGGGGAGGAAGAAGTTAGTAGCATAATCAGTCCGGTCAATTACTCTATTCAATTCAGGGGTAAAGGAAAATTTAGAAACCTTGGAGCTTGGAGAAAGTGCGAGGGGCTATTGTCTGAGTAGCATTATGTCCGTAAGTATGGCTACCCCATGGTTAGAAAAGAGACACACCCAGCGATGCCAGTCCAGTAATATTCGGACTTGAGCAGGCATCCTTGAGAATGATTATCATTCTTGGGAGGGTAAGGTTTTAGACCAAACAAAGGGCTGGGCATGCTCACACGTGCCTCAGTGATTATATCAAGTAGGATTAGTTCTCTTTCCACTAAATATTCTTGAGGTACCCGAACTATGGGTGGGAGGTCACTAGGGGAAAAAGTAGGACACCTAGGTCCCTTAGTCTGAAGTCTCCCAATGCTTTGCAAGCCGATCACTGTTAAATCTGAGTATTGAGAGACTGGGAAGAACGAACAGACAATAGCCCGCCCACAAGTGTTGATGAAAAGAACTGGTGACATTATTAGATGTGTGTATATTAACGCAAGCTGAAGGAGATTGCATATGACATTATTGATAGACATAGGATGATGCTATTGATGAACATGAAATGTTTAAATGTATTCTGAGCTTAAAGACATGCGTTGGACAGAAGAACCTGTTAAACTTGAAGAACTGTAGTAGAGAATTCTGTATAGCTGATACACGTTCTACTGTACCATGTACCTTTCCAAATAATGTATTAAGTGTTTTATTGCACCCTTGAAGGGCATACAAAAGGTTATCTCCAAGCTCCAGAAGTGTACGGTTTATAGTAAAAGAAGAAGTCGTTTAGAAGATTAAGACTTTCTCTTATGATAACTTGTTTAGATCTACAAACAGCGTGGACATACACCAAGGGGGATTTGTATTACATAACAATGAAACGTGGTACTGAGATCCTGCTTATAACATCTTTAAGGTGATAGTTTATTGTACTATCAAAGGGTGGACTGTTGAAGTCGTATAATTGGATGAACGAAAGTATATTGGTTTAATATTGGTTTGCCGTGCGTATTGCGAAGCGTACGCCACGTGTTACGTGACGTGGTGCATTCGCACGGTAAAATACGCACGCACACACTCGCATTACAACAGTTAGTTATTTATATAATTTCATATTGGTTCTGTTACACTGTAATTCAGGAGCAGATAGTATTCGGTTTATTATTAGTCTATATATATATATATATATATATAGATATATATATATATATATATCTATATATATATATGTTGATTATATGTACATTGTAGTGTTATTAAAGGTTTAGGTAATAGGAAAGGTGTCATGCCTGATATCATATTGAAGCCCTAATCATCAGCAGCTGTCCGGTGCAGTCGGCGAAGAGATCGCACATTGCATACTTTAGTTATTGATATTAGAGAGTAAAACCTTTGTATGATACTGGCTATGAAAAGGAGCAGACCCCCTGGAGAGAAGACCCCCACCTTTGGATTCCTTAGATTGAATCAACCTATTACCTGGCTGGCCTGGACCCACCCAACGTCTGGACCTATAGAAACAATCTACGTCATCTCTTTTGTTCACAATGAAACACTGACTGTATATATATTAGCTGCATCTCACTGGGGCCTCAGTCAACTCTGACACAATATTCTATACAGAATATTGTCCATCGGGTCCCGTGGGTGCGCAAGCGAGCGCAAGCGATTGCATTGGTATGTACTTATATTTTGGTATTGGCTGTGCTGTACTGTACTTTATCATGATCTAATAATGTATTGAATTGTTGACTATTTACATCTGTTAAAAATAAATCACTTTGTGCTTTGGACACACATTCAATTGATTGGGCAATGCTTATTTTTAAAACGATAGAATTACTTTAATAGGGGTGATGCCGGTTGCTGTAATGTGGGGTTGATTGATGTAATATGAGTGTGTGTGCGGGGTTATTTATTGCTGTAATTTGGGCACTAATAATGTATTGTCATGGTATTTATTGATGTAATTGGGGTGTTAACAATGTAATGCTGAGGGTCATTAGGAGAAATAAATATCCCCACACACACTCACTCATACTACATCATACTGTACAGCACTGCGCAACGCGCACTGCGCAACAATATAGTGCATGGAGCTCACAACACGTGGGCCTGTGTGCTATAAATGCCAGGGCTGATTTTTAGTCCCAGTCCGGCCCTGGGTGGGAGTGTCATCTGTCCATCAAGTTAGGGCTGTGGGAGGAGTATAAACTATTTAACCTTGACTGTTTCATTGATTAGTTGTGATCGATGCCAGATAGTGGCCAGTGGCTAGGGGCTAGGGGCTAGGGAGTTGGTCTCTGTCTATCTAGTGTTATTGTCACAAGAAAGTGTGGAACTCTATGCAGTCAATTGACTTTACCATCCTGACAATAAAGGTCTTCGTGTGTGCATCACCTGAAGTGTGCCCTTGTCACAAGTTGTGTCAGAAGCAGGATGCTTAGAGAAGCAAGTTTCCGCTACCCAATCCACGTAGACATTAGCATGGAGGAGGTTTTGAGAGCTCTTGTGAATCTGGCTGCTGGTTAGCAAGAGCAGCAAGCTCAGGTGCTACAAGTTGCAGAGGCACAAGTGGAAAACACCAGGCTCTTAAGGGAAGTGTTACAGAAATGTATCACCTGGTCCAGCTCTGCAGAAAATGTCAGCAGCCGATGACATAGAAGGGAATTTGGTGTCCTCTAAGAGAGCTGCAAAATAAGGCAAATTGGCTTCCTGAAGTTTGGGCTGAGAGGCTGGCGCTATATCTAAGTGGCGAAGCTCATTGAGCTTATATTGATCTGGATAAGGACCGGGTCTCTGATTATCCATGTTTAAAATCTGAGATATTGGCTCCATTGAGGCCTCAGGGCCAGGCAGAGCCCAGCGGTCAGAGCACAACTGGCTGAGGTTTCCAAAATTTTTAAAAAATGACTGCAGCCAGAGGAGAATTTGCCTACTCAGATTATTGAAGTTGTGGTGGTATATCACTGCATCCAGGTGCTAGACCACAGTCTGCAAAAATGGGTGCTGCAATCAGACCCACAAACTTATGAAGAACTTGCCACAGTGGTAGAGAGGTTTTGTACTTTACAGCAAATGACCAAAACACCTGCATTCATGCCGAAGCCAATTGCACGTCAAAACCTTGGTTTGACAATCCTTGCTACAAGGCTCAATGGTAAAACTGCTACTGACAGGGGGCCGGTTACAAAGGTGTCTAATCCGAAGTGCTTTGAATGTGGTGAGCCAGCCACTTCAGAGCCAAGTATTCTAAACTACCGGAACTCAAGGACTGTTCTGTTGCGCATATTGGGCTTTGCTTATCCAAGCTGTTATACCATGAGCCTCACATCAGGAAGTCATTGTTTGTTACGGGTGACTGTGCTTATCAGCAAAAGTCTTGTATTAGCTTTGGTGGACTGGGGGAGCGAGCTTATATTGATTTCCAGCTCTGCCTTGCCCAAAACCATAACTACTTGTTTGCAAAATGTGAAGGTCCTGTGCATACGTGGGACAACTGAGGAGTGTGAGAGAACACTTCTGCTAGTCACACTAAAAAACAAAACAGTTATGGTGGTGGCTGCCATAGCACCTAAACTGCTGTATCCACTTATTAGGGAGTGAGACTTTCCACTGTTTAAAGAGATTCTTGGTGAGCAATTCTGGCTGGACATGCTAACAAATGATACAATGGTCCAAAGCCCAGTCTTAGAGGATCTGCCTAAGAAAACACAACTTCTGGACCTCGATCTTTGGGAATGGCCAAACCGGAATGCTATTACGAGGTTCAGGGCAGGACTGCCACAAAAGTTTCCCCGTGTGGGGAAGCATGGATACTTCAAAGCAGCGGATGAGCCCTCCCCGCCTGTTGGTGAGGATACGGACTGCTCCGCTATACAAATTTTGTTTAACTTTGCAGGGCTTTGCACATGACCAGCTTAACGATGCAAGATTAGAACATGCATTTAAAGGTGTAACTGAGGTGAACGGTTTAGCGAAAGCCGTCCAGCCTGCAGAAGGTATATCATATTTTGTTGTTAAAAATAACTTTCTATATAGATCTGGTATTGTACAGAGGGAAAAAGTAGAACAGTTAATGGTTCCCCAGTTTCATGTACCCCTAGTGTTAAAAGCAGAACATACACGTCTGTGGGAGGCTCCTGGGGAAGGATAAAACAAAGGAACCAGTTTTGCTCATGTTTTACTTAGGGATGTGCACCGGCGACTTTTGAGGTCTCGTGTTTTGTGTTTTGGATCCGGATTTTCATTATTTTTGGGGTTCGGATTTGTCTCGCAAAACACTTGACGAAAGGTCTCGGTTCGGATTTAAGGTTTTGGATTCGGATTTTTTTTGGAAAAAACATAAAAAGTTTAAAAATCAAGTTTTTGGGCTTATTTTCACTCCTATGCTATTAGTAACCTCAATAACATTCAATAACAAGCATTTCCACTAATTTACAGTGTATTCTGAACACCTCACAATATAGTTATTAGTCCAAAACGTTGCAACGAGGTATCTTTCTGGACTGCGTAGAGGAGTGGGTCACCACAATATATATAATAAGAAAACCATCAACTTGTATGATTCGCACCAATAAATGTACCTGGACTGCGTAGAGGAGTGGGTCACCACAATATATATTAAAAACCCTGAACTTGTATGATTCGCACCAATAAATGTACCTGGACTGCGTAGAGGAGTGGGTCACCACAATATATATTAAAAACCCTGAACTTGTATGATTCGCACCAATAAATGTACCTGGACTGCGTAGAGGAGTGGGTCACCACAATATATATTAAAAACCCTGAACTTTTATGATTCGCACCAATAAATGTACCTGGACTGCGTAGAGGAGTGGGTCACCACAATATATATTAAAAAGCCTGAACTTGTATGATTCGCACCAATAAATGTATATGGACTGCGTAGAGGAGTGGGTCACCACAATATATATAATAAGAAAACCATCAACTTGTATGATTCGCACCAATAAATGTACCTGGACTGCGTAGAGGAGTGGGTCACCACAATATATATTAAAAACCCTGAACTTGTATGATTCGCACCAATAAATGTACCTGGACTGCGTAGAGGAGTGGGTCACCACAATATATATTAAAAACCCTGAACTTGTATGATTCGAACCAATAAATGTACCTGGACTGCGTAGAGGAGTGGGTCACCACAATATATATTAAAAACCCTGAACTTTTATGATTCGCACCAATAAATGTATCTGGACTGCGTAGAGGAGTGGGTCACCACAATATATATAATAAGAAAACCATCAACTTGTATGATTCGCACCAATAAATGTACCTGGACTGTGTAGAGGAGTGGGTCACCACAATATATATTAAAAACCCTGAACTTTTATGATTCGCACCAATAAATGTATGTGGACTGCGTAGAGGAGTGGGTCACCACAATATATATAATAAGAAAACCATCAACTTGTATGATTCGCACCAATAAATGTACCTGGACTGCGTAGAGGAGTGGGTCACCACAATATATATTAAAAACCCTGAACTTGTATGATTCGCACCAATAAATGTACCTGGACTGCGTAGAGGAGTGGGTCACCACAATATATATTAAAAACCCTGAACTTGTATGATTCGCACCAATAAATGTACCTGGACTGCATAGAGGAGTGGGTCACCACAATATATATTAAAAACCCTGAACTTTTATGATTCGCACCAATAAATGTATCTGGACTGCGTAGAGGAGTGGGTCACCACAATATATATAATAAGAAAACCATCAACTTGTATGATTCGCACCAATAAATGTACCTGGACTGAGTAGAGGAGTGGGTCACCACAATATATATTAAAAACCCTGAACTTGTATGATTCGCACCAATAAATGTACCTGGACTGCGTAGAGGAGTGGGTCACCACAATATATATTAAAAACCCTGAACTTGTATGATTCGCACCAATAAATGTACCTGGACTGCGTAGAGGAGTGGGTCACCACAATATATATTAAAAACCCTGAACTTTTATGATTCGCACCAATAAATGTATCTGGACTGCGTAGAGGAGTGGGTCACCACAATATATATAATAAGAAAACCATCAACTTGTATGATTCGCACCAATAAATGTACCTGGACTGCGTAGAGGAGTGGGTCACCACAATATATATTAAAAACCCTGAACTTTTATGATTCGCACCAATAAATGTATCTGGACTGCGTAGAGGAGTGGGTCACCACAATATATATAATAAGAAAACCATCAACTTGTATGATTCGCACCAATAAATGTACCTGGACTGCGTAGAGGAGTGGGTCACCACAATATATATTAAAAACCCTGAACTTGTATGATTCGCACCAATAAATGTACCTGGACTGCGTAGAGGAGTGGGTCACCACAATATATATTAAAAACCCTGAACTTTTATGATTCGCACCAATAAATGTATCTGGACTGCGTAGAGCAGTGGGTCACCACAATATATATAATAAGAAAACCATCAACTTGTATGATTCGCACCAATAAATGTACCTGGACTGCGTAGAGGAGTGGGTCACCACAATATATATTAAAAACCCTGAACTTTTATGATTCGCACCAATAAATGTACCTGGACTGCATAGAGGAGTGGGTCACCACAATATATATTAAAAACCCTGAACTTGTATGATTCGCACCAATAAATGTACCTGGACTGCGTAGAGGAGTGGGTCACCACAATACATATTAAAAACCCTGAACTTGTATGATTCGCACCAATAAATGTACCTGGACTGCGTAGAGGAGTGGGTCACCACAATATATATTAAAAACCCTGAACTTTTATGATTCGCACCAATAAATGTATCTGGACTGCGTAGAGGAGTGGGTCACCACAATATATATAATAAGAAAACCATCAACTTGTATGATTCGCACCAATAAATGTACCTGGACTGCGTAGAGGAGTGGGTCACCACAATATATATTAAAAACCCTGAACTTTTATGATTCGCACCAATAAATGTATCTGGACTGCGTAGAGGAGTGGGTCACCACAATATATATAATAAGAAAACCATCAACTTGTATGATTCGCACCAATAAATGAAACCTGGACTGCGTAGAGGAGTGGGTCACCACAATATATATTAAAAACCCTGAACTTTTATGATTCGCACCAATAAATGTACCTGGACTGCGTAGAGGAGTGGGTCACCACAATATATATTAAAAACCCTGAACTTGTATGATTCGCACCAATAAATGTACCTGGACTGCGTAGAGGAGTGGGTCACCACAATATATATTAAAAACCCTGAACTTTTATGATTCGCACCAATAAATGTATCTGGACTGCGTAGAGCAGTGGGTCACCACAATATATATAATAAGAAAACCATCAACTTGTATGATTCGCACCAATAAATGTACCTGGACTGCGTAGAGGAGTGGGTCACCACAATATATATTAAAAACCCTGAACTTTTATGATTCGCACCAATAAATGTACCTGGACTGCATAGAGGAGTGGGTCACCACAATATATATTAAAAACCCTGAACTTGTATGATTCGCACCAATAAATGTACCTGGACTGCGTAGAGGAGTGGGTCACCACAATATATATTAAAAACCCTGAACTTGTATGATTCGCACCAATAAATGTACCTGGACTGCGTAGAGGAGTGGGTCACCACAATATATATTAAAAACCCTGAACTTTTATGATTCGCACCAATAAATGTATCTGGACTGCGTAGAGGAGTGGGTCACCACAATATATATAATAAGAAAACCATCAACTTGTATGATTCGCACCAATAAATGTACCTGGACTGCGTAGAGGAGTGGGTCACCACAATATATATTAAAAACCCTGAACTTTTATGATTCGCACCAATAAATGTATCTGGACTGCGTAGAGGAGTGGGTCACCACAATATATATAATAAGAAAACCATCAACTTGTATGATTCGCACCAATAAATGTACCTGGACTGCGTAGAGGAGTGGGTCACCACAATATATATTAAAAACCCTGAACTTTTATGATTCGCACCAATAAATGTACCTGGACTGCGTAGAGGAGTGGGTCACCACAATATATATTAAAAACCCTGAACTTGTATGATTCGCACCAATAAATGTACCTGGACTGCGTAGAGGAGTGGGTCACCACAATATATATTAAAAACCCTGAACTTGTATGATTCGCACCAATAAATGTACCTGGACTGCGTAGAGGAGTGGGTCACCACAATATATATTAAAAACCCTGAACTTTTATGAATCGCACCAATAAATGTATCTGGACTGCGTAGAGGAGTGGGTCACCACAATATATATAATAAGAAAACCATCAACTTGTATGATTCGCACCAATAAATGTACCTGGACTGCGTAGAGGAGTGGGTCACCACAATATATATTAAAAACCCTGAACTTTTATGATTCGCACCAATAAATGTATCTGGACTGCGTAGAGGAGTGGGTCACCACAATATATATAATAAGAAAACCATCAACTTGTATGATTCGCACCAATAAATGTACCTGGACTGCGTAGAGGAGTGGGTCACCACAATATATATTAAAAACCCTGAACTTTTATGATTCGCACCAATAAATGTATCTGGACTGCGTAGAGGAGTGGGTCACCACAATATATATAATAAGAAAACCATCAACTTGTATGATTCGCACCAATAAATGTACCTGGACTGCGTAGAGGAGTGGGTCACCACAATATATATTAAAAACCCTGAACTTTTATGATTCGCACCAATAAATGTATCTGGACTGCGTAAAGGAGTGGGTCACCACAGTATATATAATAAGAAAACCATCAACTTGTATGATTCGCACCAATAAATGTACCTGGACTGCGTAGAGGAGTGGGTCACCACAATATATATTAAAAACCCTGAACTTTTATGATTCGCACCAATAAATGTACCTGGACTGCGTAGAGGAGTGGGTCACCACAATATATATTAAAAACCCTGAACTTGTATGATTCGCACCAATAAATGTACCTGGACTGCGTAGAGGAGTGGGTCACCACAATAATTATTAAAAACCCTGAACTTTTATGATTCGCACCAATAAATGTATCTGGACTGCGTAGAGGAGTGGGTCACCACAATATATATAATAAGAAAACCATCAACTTGTATGATTCGCACCAATAAATGTACCTGGACTGCGTAGAGGAGTGGGTCACCACAATATATATTAAAAACCCTGAACTTGTATGATTCGCACCAATAAATGTACCTGGACTGCGTAGAGGAGTGGGTCACCACAATATATATTAAAAACCCTGAACTTTTATGATTCGCACCAATAAATGTATCTGGACTGCGTAGAGCAGTGGGTCACCACAATATATATAATAAGAAAACCATCAACTTGTATGATTCGCACCAATAAATGTACCTGGACTGCGTAGAGGAGTGGGTCACCACAATATATATTAAAAACCCTGAACTTTTATGATTCGCACCAATAAATGTACCTGGACTGCATAGAGGAGTGGGTCACCACAATATATATTAAAAACCCTGAACTTGTATGATTCGCACCAATAAATGTACCTGGACTGCGTAGAGGAGTGGGTCACCACAATATATATTAAAAACCCTGAACTTGTATGATTCGCACCAATAAATGTACCTGGACTGCGTAGAGGAGTGGGTCACCACAATATATATTAAAAACCCTGAACTTTTATGATTCGCACCAATAAATGTATCTGGACTGCGTAGAGGAGTGGGTCACCACAATATATATAATAAGAAAACCATCAACTTGTATGATTCGCACCAATAAATGTACCTGGACTGCGTAGAGGAGTGGGTCACCACAATATATATTAAAAACCCTGAACTTTTATGATTCGCACCAATAAATGTATCTGGACTGCGTAGAGGAGTGGGTCACCACAATATATATAATAAGAAAACCATCAACTTGTATGATTCGCACCAATAAATGTACCTGGACTGCGTAGAGGAGTGGGTCACCACAATATATATTAAAAACCCTGAACTTTTATGATTCGCACCAATAAATGTACCTGGACTGCGTAGAGGAGTGGGTCACCACAATATATATTAAAAACCCTGAACTTGTATGATTCGCACCAATAAATGTACCTGGACTGCGTAGAGGAGTGGGTCACCACAATATATATTAAAAACCCTGAACTTGTATGATTCGCACCAATAAATGTACCTGGACTGCGTAGAGGAGTGGGTCACCACAATATATATTAAAAACCCTGAACTTTTATGAATCGCACCAATAAATGTATCTGGACTGCGTAGAGGAGTGGGTCACCACAATATATATAATAAGAAAACCATCAACTTGTATGATTCGCACCAATAAATGTACCTGGACTGCGTAGAGGAGTGGGTCACCACAATATATATTAAAAACCCTGAACTTTTATGATTCGCACCAATAAATGTATCTGGACTGCGTAGAGGAGTGGGTCACCACAATATATATAATAAGAAAACCATCAACTTGTATGATTCGCACCAATAAATGTACCTGGACTGCGTAGAGGAGTGGGTCACCACAATATATATTAAAAACCCTGAACTTTTATGATTCGCACCAATAAATGTATCTGGACTGCGTAGAGGAGTGGGTCACCACAATATATATAATAAGAAAACCATCAACTTGTATGATTCGCACCAATAAATGTACCTGGACTGCGTAGAGGAGTGGGTCACCACAATATATATTAAAAACCCTGAACTTGTATGATTCGCACCAATAAATGTACCTGGACTGCGTAGAGGAGTGGGTCACCACAATATATATTAAAATCCCTGAACTTTTATGATTCGCACCAATAAATGTATCTGGACTGCGTAGAGCAGTGGGTCACCACAATATATATAATAAGAAAACCATCAACTTGTATGATTCGCACCAATAAATGTACCTGGACTGCGTAGAGGAGTGGGTCACCACAATATATATTAAAAACCCTGAACTTTTATGATTCGCACCAATAAATGTACCTGGACTGCATAGAGGAGTGGGTCACCACAATATATATTAAAAACCCTGAACTTGTATGATTCGCACCAATAAATGTACCTGGACTGCGTAGAGGAGTGGGTCACCACAATATATATTAAAAACCCTGAACTTGTATGATTCGCACCAATAAATGTACCTGGACTGCGTAGAGGAGTGGGTCACCACAATATATATTAAAAACCCTGAACTTTTATGATTCGCACCAATAAATGTATCTGGACTGCGTAGAGGAGTGGGTCACCACAATATATATAATAAGAAAACCATCAACTTGTATGATTCGCACCAATAAATGTACCTGGACTGCGTAGAGGAGTGGGTCACCACAATATATATTAAAAACCCTGAACTTTTATGATTCGCACCAATAAATGTATCTGGACTGCGTAGAGGAGTGGGTCACCACAATATATATAATAAGAAAACCATCAACTTGTATGATTCGCACCAATAAATGTACCTGGACTGCGTAGAGGAGTGGGTCACCACAATATATATTAAAAACCCTGAACTTTTATGATTCGCACCAATAAATGTACCTGGACTGCGTAGAGGAGTGGGTCACCACAATATATATTAAAAACCCTGAACTTGTATGATTCGCACCAATAAATGTACCTGGACTGCGTAGAGGAGTGGGTCACCACAATATATATTAAAAACCCTGAACTTGTATGATTCGCAATAATAAATGTACCTGGACTGCGTAGAGGAGTGGGTCACCACAATATATATTAAAAACCCTGAACTTTTATGATTCGCACCAATAAATGTATCTGGACTGCGTAGAGGAGTGGGTCACCACAATATATATAATAAGAAAACCATCAACTTGTATGATTCGCACCAATAAATGTACCTGGACTGCGTAGAGGAGTGGGTCACCACAATATATATTAAAAACCCTGAACTTTTATGATTCGCACCAATAAATGTATCTGGACTGCGTAGAGGAGTGGGTCACCACAATATATATAATAAGAAAACCATCAACTTGTATGATTCGCACCAATAAATGTACCTGGACTGCGTAGAGGAGTGGGTCACCACAATATATATTAAAAACCCTGAACTTTTATGATTCGCACCAATAAATGTATCTGGACTGCGTAGAGGAGTGGGTCACCACAATATATATAATAAGAAAACCATCAACTTGTATGATTCGCACCAATAAATGTACCTGGACTGCGTAGAGGAGTGGGTCACCACAATATATATTAAAAACCCTGAACTTTTATGATTCGCACCAATAAATGTATCTGGACTGCGTAGAGGAGTGGGTCACCACAGTATATATAATAAGAAAACCATCAACTTGTATGATTCGCACCAATAAATGTACCTGGACTGCGTAGAGGAGTGGGTCACCACAATATATATTAAAAACCCTGAACTTTTATGATTCGCACCAATAAATGTACCTGGACTGCGTAGAGGAGTGGGTCACCACAATATATATTAAAAACCCTGAACTTGTATGATTCGCACCAATAAATGTACCTGGACTGCGTAGAGGAGTGGGTCACCACAATATATATTAAAAACCCTGAACTTGTATGATTCGCACCAATAAATGTACCTGGACTGCGTAGAGGAGTGGGTCACCACAATATATATTAAAAACCCTGAACTTTTATGATTCGCACCAATAAATGTATCTGGACTGCGTAGAGCAGTGGGTCACCACAATATATATAATAAGAAAACCATCAACTTGTATGATTCGCACCAATAAATGTACCTGGACTGCGTAGAGGAGTGGGTCACCACAATATATATTAAAAACCCTGAACTTTTATGATTCGCACCAATAAATGTACCTGGACTGCATAGAGGAGTGGGTCACCACAATATATATTAAAAACCCTGAACTTGTATGATTCGCACCAATAAATGTACCTGGACTGCGTAGAGGAGTGGGTCACCACAATATATATTAAAAACCCTGAACTTGTATGATTCGCACCAATAAATGTACCTGGACTGCGTAGAGGAGTGGGTCACCACAATATATATTAAAAACCCTGAACTTTTATGATTCGCACCAATAAATGTATCTGGACTGCGTAGAGGAGTGGGTCACCACAATATATATAATAAGAAAACCATCAACTTGTATGATTCGCACCAATAAATGTACCTGGACTGCGTAGAGGAGTGGGTCACCACAATATATATTAAAAACCCTGAACTTTTATGATTCGCACCAATAAATGTATCTGGACTGCGTAGAGGAGTGGGTCACCACAATATATATAATAAGAAAACCATCAACTTGTATGATTCGCACCAATAAATGTACCTGGACTGCGTAGAGGAGTGGGTCACCACAATATATATTAAAAACCCTGAACTTTTATGATTCGCACCAATAAATGTACCTGGACTGCGTAGAGGAGTGGGTCACCACAATATATATTAAAAACCCTGAACTTGTATGATTCGCACCAATAAATGTACCTGGACTGCGTAGAGGAGTGGGTCACCACAATATATATTAAAAACCCTGAACTTGTATGATTCGCACCAATAAATGTACCTGGACTGCGTAGAGGAGTGGGTCACCACAATATATATTAAAAACCCTGAACTTTTATGAATCGCACCAATAAATGTATCTGGACTGCGTAGAGGAGTGGGTCACCACAATATATATAATAAGAAAACCATCAACTTGTATGATTCGCACCAATAAATGTACCTGGACTGCGTAGAGGAGTGGGTCACCACAATATATATTAAAAACCCTGAACTTTTATGATTCGCACCAATAAATGTATCTGGACTGCGTAGAGGAGTGGGTCACCACAATATATATAATAAGAAAACCATCAACTTGTATGATTCGCACCAATAAATGTACCTGGACTGCGTAGAGGAGTGGGTCACCACAATATATATTAAAAACCCTGAACTTTTATGATTCGCACCAATAAATGTATCTGGACTGCGTAGAGGAGTGGGTCACCACAATATATATAATAAGAAAACCATCAACTTGTATGATTCGCACCAATAAATGTACCTGGACTGCGTAGAGGAGTGGGTCACCACAATATATATTAAAAACCCTGAACTTGTATGATTCGCACCAATAAATGTACCTGGACTGCGTAGAGGAGTGGGTCACCACAATATATATTAAAAACCCTGAACTTTTATGATTCGCACCAATAAATGTATCTGGACTGCGTAGAGCAGTGGGTCACCACAATATATATAATAAGAAAACCATCAACTTGTATGATTCGCACCAATAAATGTACCTGGACTGCGTAGAGGAGTGGGTCACCACAATATATATTAAAAACCCTGAACTTTTATGATTCGCACCAATAAATGTACCTGGACTGCATAGAGGAGTGGGTCACCACAATATATATTAAAAACCCTGAACTTGTATGATTCGCACCAATAAATGTACCTGGACTGCGTAGAGGAGTGGGTCACCACAATATATATTAAAAACCCTGAACTTGTATGATTCGCACCAATAAATGTACCTGGACTGCGTAGAGGAGTGGGTCACCACAATATATATTAAAAACCCTGAACTTTTATGATTCGCACCAATAAATGTATCTGGACTGCGTAGAGGAGTGGGTCACCACAATATATATAATAAGAAAACCATCAACTTGTATGATTCGCACCAATAAATGTACCTGGACTGCGTAGAGGAGTGGGTCACCACAATATATATTAAAAACCCTGAACTTTTATGATTCGCACCAATAAATGTATCTGGACTGCGTAGAGGAGTGGGTCACCACAATATATATAATAAGAAAACCATCAACTTGTATGATTCGCACCAATAAATGTACCTGGACTGCGTAGAGGAGTGGGTCACCACAATATATATTAAAAACCCTGAACTTTTATGATTCGCACCAATAAATGTACCTGGACTGCGTAGAGGAGTGGGTCACCACAATATATATTAAAAACCCTGAACTTGTATGATTCGCACCAATAAATGTACCTGGACTGCGTAGAGGAGTGGGTCACCACAATATATATTAAAAACCCTGAACTTGTATGATTCGCACCAATAAATGTACCTGGACTGCGTAGAGGAGTGGGTCACCACAATATATATTAAAAACCCTGAACTTTTATGATTCGCACCAATAAATGTATCTGGACTGCGTAGAGGAGTGGGTCACCACAATATATATAATAAGAAAACCATCAACTTGTATGATTCGCACCAATAAATGTACCTGGACTGCGTAGAGGAGTGGGTCACCACAATATATATTAAAAACCCTGAACTTTTATGATTCGCACCAATAAATGTATCTGGACTGCGTAGAGGAGTGGGTCACCACAATATATATAATAAGAAAACCATCAACTTGTATGATTCGCACCAATAAATGTACCTGGACTGCGTAGAGGAGTGGGTCACCACAATATATATTAAAAACCCTGAACTTTTATGATTCGCACCAATAAATGTATCTGGACTGCGTAGAGGAGTGGGTCACCACAATATATATAATAAGAAAACCATCAACTTGTATGATTCGCACCAATAAATGTACCTGGACTGCGTAGAGGAGTGGGTCACCACAATATATATTAAAAACCCTGAACTTTTATGATTCGCACCAATAAATGTATCTGGACTGCGTAGAGGAGTGGGTCACCACAGTATATATAATAAGAAAACCATCAACTTGTATGATTCGCACCAATAAATGTACCTGGACTGCGTAGAGGAGTGGGTCACCACAATATATATTAAAAACCCTGAACTTTTATGATTCGCACCAATAAATGTACCTGGACTGCGTAGAGGAGTGGGTCACCACAATATATATTAAAAACCCTGAACTTGTATGATTCGCACCAATAAATGTACCTGGACTGCGTAGAGGAGTGGGTCACCACAATATATATTAAAAACCCTGAACTTGTATGATTCGCACCAATAAATGTACCTGGACTGCGTAGAGGAGTGGGTCACCACAATATATATTAAAAACCCTGAACTTTTATGATTCGCACCAATAAATGTATCTGGACTGCGTAGAGGAGTGGGTCACCACAATATATATAATAAGAAAACCATCAACTTGTATGATTCGCACCAATAAATGTACCTGGACTGCGTAGAGGAGTGGGTCACCACAATATATATTAAAAACCCTGAACTTTTATGATTCGCACCAATAAATGTATCTGGACTGCGTAGAGGAGTGGGTCACCACAATATATATAATAAGAAAACCATCAACTTGTATGATTCGCACCAATAAATGTACCTGGACTGCGTAGAGGAGTGGGTCACCACAATATATATTAAAAACCCTGAACTTTTATGATTCGCACCAATAAATGTATCTGGACTGCGTAGAGGAGTGGGTCACCACAATATATATAATAAGAAAACCATCAACTTGTATGATTCGCACCAATAAATGTACCTGGACTGCGTAGAGGAGTGGGTCACCACAATATATATTAAAAACCCTGAACTTGTATGATTCGCACCAATAAATGTACCTGGACTGCGTAGAGGAGTGGGTCACCACAATATATATTAAAAACCCTGAACTTTTATGATTCGCACCAATAAATGTATCTGGACTGCGTAGAGCAGTGGGTCACCACAATATATATAATAAGAAAACCATCAACTTGTATGATTCGCACCAATAAATGTACCTGGACTGCGTAGAGGAGTGGGTCACCACAATATATATTAAAAACCCTGAACTTTTATGATTCGCACCAATAAATGTACCTGGACTGCATAGAGGAGTGGGTCACCACAATATATATTAAAAACCCTGAACTTGTATGATTCGCACCAATAAATGTACCTGGACTGCGTAGAGGAGTGGGTCACCACAATATATATTAAAAACCCTGAACTTGTATGATTCGCACCAATAAATGTACCTGGACTGCGTAGAGGAGTGGGTCACCACAATATATATTAAAAACCCTGAACTTTTATGATTCGCACCAATAAATGTATCTGGACTGCGTAGAGGAGTGGGTCACCACAATATATATAATAAGAAAACCATCAACTTGTATGATTCGCACCAATAAATGTACCTGGACTGCGTAGAGGAGTGGGTCACCACAATATATATTAAAAACCCTGAACTTTTAGGATTCGCACCAATAAATGTATCTGGACTGCGTAGAGGAGTGGGTCACCACAATATATATAATAAGAAAACCATCAACTTGTATGATTCGCACCAATAAATGTACCTGGACTGCGTAGAGGAGTGGGTCACCACAATATATATTAAAAACCCTGAACTTTTATGATTCGCACCAATAAATGTACCTGGACTGCGTAGAGGAGTGGGTCACCACAATATATATTAAAAACCCTGAACTTGTATGATTCGCACCAATAAATGTACCTGGACTGCGTAGAGGAGTGGGTCACCACAATATATATTAAAAACCCTGAACTTGTATGATTCGCACCAATAAATGTACCTGGACTGCGTAGAGGAGTGGGTCACCACAATATATATTAAAAACCCTGAACTTTTATGATTCGCACCAATAAATGTATCTGGACTGCGTAGAGGAGTGGGTCACCACAATATATATAATAAGAAAACCATCAACTTGTATGATTCGCACCAATAAATGTACCTGGACTGCGTAGAGGAGTGGGTCACCACAATATATATTAAAAACCCTGAACTTTTATGATTCGCACCAATAAATGTATCTGGACTGTGTAGAGGAGTGGGTCACCACAATATATATTAAAAACCCTGAACTTTTATGATTCGCACCAATAAATGTATCTGGACTGCGTAGAGGAGTGGGCACTGGGCACCACAATAAAATATATAAAAAACCTTCAACAGGTCTGCATTACACTGCACATACAGCTGCTCCTCCATCCTCTCCATCATATACATGTTGGAGTTTTAGCGTGTGACAACCTCTTGTTTTTGATAATGTCAGTGCATTTTGAATATTTTTCAATTTGCCCCACACCACTGAATGTACTTTATCTATGATACGCATCTATCTATCTTGACTGCGTAGTGTGGTGGCCCCGGTACACAATTTGGTACCGAGGCCACAATATAATTAAAAAACCCTCCACGGGTCAGAATTCCACCAAAAAAGGGTATGGACTGCGTAGTGTGGTGGCCCCGGTACACAATTTGGTACCGAGGCCACAATATAATTAAAAAATTGGGCATCAACTGTCACCGTTGTTTAATATCTGATACACCTAAATATGGACTGCACAGTGGAGTGGCCCCGGTAGTAAATTTGGTGCCGGGGCCACAATACCTTCTCCAACTTCCAAGTGTAGTGTTTATAAAGACAGGCAGCGTCGAAGTGTTATTAGTTGACTTTCTTAACCCTAAAATTGTCCCTGTTGCAAATATTCGTGCAATGGACAGTTACTTTTTTATTGAAAGACTCAAGCTTTCAAGTGTAGTGTTTATAAAATATAAACAACAATACAGTAGTTTTAGAGCACGTCAATACCTCTTGTTTTAAATTATGACAGGGCATTTTACTTTTGGTTTAATTTCTTGAATTTGTTTAAATTTGGTTTTACTTTTTGAACATGGCAAACGACTGTTGATTGGTCATATAATGCAAAAAAAAAAGTTCCAAGATGGAATTGTCCTTGGGCCCTCACACCCACCCTTATGTTGTTGAAATAGGACATGCACACTTTAACAAACCAATCATTTCAGCGACAGGGCCTACCAAGCAACTTTGGCTGAAATGATTGGTTTGTTTGGACCCCCACACCAAAAAAGCTATTCATCTCTCCCTGTACAGACTAAACGGGCTCTACTGAGGCAAGATGTCATCCTCATCCTCAACCTCTGATTCCTCTCCCCCTACAGTGTGTACTTCCTCCTCATCACACATTATCAATTCGTCCCCGCTGGACTCCACAACCACAGGTCCCTCTGTAGTATCTGGAGGGCAGTGCTGAACTTTATTGAGGAATTGATTATTCATTTTTATAAACATCATTTTTTCAACGTTGTGAGGAAGCAACCTCCTTCGCCGCTCACTGACCAGGTTCCCCGCTGCACTAAAAACTCTTTCCGAGTACACACTGGAGGGGGGACAACTCAGGTAAAATAGAGCCAGTTTGTACAGGGGCTTCCAAACTGCCTTTTTTTCCTGCCAGTAACAATATGGACTGTCTGATATGTCTACTTGGATGGTGTCAGCAAAGTAATCATCCACAATTTTTTCTATTGCAATGGTTGGCAGGTCCTTCAGTCCGGACCAGATGTTATCAGCATCCCCGCCAGCGCCTCTTTTGGGAAAACTGAGCTTTTTCCTCGCAGCCATAGATGTGGAAGAAAATGAGGGTGGAGCTGTTGGCATGTCACGGTCCTCTTCAGAGGACAATCTCCTGACCAGCAGGTCTTTGCACCGCTGTAGACTTGTGTCCGCCGGAAACAGAGACACAACATACGCTTTAAACCGAGGATCGAGCACGGTGGCCAGAATGTATTCCTCTGACTTTAAAAGAGTGACCACCCTCGGATCCTGGCAAAGCGTACGAAGGGCTACATCCACAAGAGCTACATGCTTGGTGTAATCGCAATGGCTTACCAGCTCCTCCCTCACTTTCTCCAGCTGCTTCTGCAACAGCCTGATCAGGGTAATGACCTGACTCAAGCTGGCAGTGTCGGAACTGACTTCTCGTGTGGCAAGTTCAAATGGCTGCAGAACCTTGCACAACACGGAAATCAGTCTCCACTGCGCTTGACTGAGGCGCATCCCCACTCCTTTGCCTATGTCGTAGGTGGCTGTGTAGGCCTGAATGGCCTTTTTGTGCTCCTCCATCCTCTGCAGCATATAGAGGGTGGAGTTCCAGCGCGTCACAACCTCTTGTTTGAGGTGATGGCAGGGCAGGTTCATGCTTTTTTGATGTGCCTCTAGTCTGCGGTAGGCACTGTCTGAATGCCGAAAGTGTCCAGCAATTTTGCGCGCCACCGCAAGCATCTCCTGCACACCCCTGTCACTCTTGAGGTAATGCTGCACCACCAAATTAATGGTGTGGGCAAAACATGGGACGTGCTGGAAATTGCCCATATTTAATGCCCGCACAATGTTACTGGCATTGTCTGACACCACAAATCCCCATGAGAGTCTAAGTGGGGTAAGCCACTGGGAGATAATTTCCCTCATTTTCTCTAATATGTTGTCAGCGTTGTGCCTCTTATTAAAGCCTGTAATACACAATGTTGCCTGCCTTTGCACGAGCAGCCATTTTGTAGTTGCTGCTACTGATGCAGCTGTTGCTGTTGCTGCGGAAGGGGATGCATCTACCCAGTGGGCTGTCACAGTCATATAGTCCTTCGTTTGCCCAGAACCACTTGTCCACATGTCCGTGGTTAAGTGGACAGTGGGTACAACCGCATTTTTTAAGAGCACTGAGGACACTTGATCGTACTTCTCTGTACATTTTTGGTATCGCCTGCCTAGTGAAGTGGAATCTCGACGGGATTTGGTACCGGGGACACAATACCTCCATCAACCCTCTAAATCCCACTCCACTGATGGCGGACACCGGGCGCACGTCTAACACCAACATTGCAGTTACAGCCGCAGTTATACGCTTTGCAATAGGGTGACTACTATCGTATTTTGTGGTCATAGCAAACGACTGTTGGACGGTCAATTGTTTTGTGAAAGACTTAGCGGTCTTACGACTTCCCCTCTGGGAAGATGACCGACTAACAGCAGCAACAGCAGCAGTGGCAGTAGTAGGCGTACCGCTGCAGGATTCCTCGGATGAATCCCGTATTGAGGAGGACTCAGTCTGGCTGCTGACTTGGGCTGCAGGACTGAATCTGATGGAGATTGTGGAGGAAGTTGACGAGGAGGGTGTTGCTGGTGTGTATCCAACTGGACCACGGGATTTAGGTGTCCCTGTACCGATGAGGGTCCTAGCCCCAGTTCCTGAACTAACCACTGAACTATGAAGGTTATTCAGGTGACGTATAAGGGAGGATGTTCCTAGGTGGGCAAGATCCTTACCCCTGCTTATTTGAGCTTTACATAAGCTACATATGGCCATACATTGGTTGTCTGGATTTGGATAAAAATAACTCCAGACCGAAGAGGTGCATTTTTTGGTCTTCTGACCAGGCATGACGATGGGCTTTTTCATCCCATGGACATCAGCTGTTTCCCCCCCTGGTGCCTCATTTACAATAACCACATCACCATCCTCATCATCAAGTTCCTCCACAGCGCCAGCTACATCATCAATAGCCTCCTCCCGAGCCACCTCTTCCCGTACAGTGATGGGAAGGTCAGGCTTGACAACCACCAACATCCTTGGACTCGCCTTGTGGATTTGTGATAATTTCTCTTTAGAAGGCAGAGTTGTTTGCTGTTTTGTTGCTGACAGCATAACTCTCTTCAATTTTTTGTAGGGGGGGGAGGAGGAGGAGGGCTAAGATCCGTGGGTGAAGCTGAACCACTAGTCATGAACACGGGCCAGGGCCTAAGCCGTTCCTTGCCACTCCATGTCGTAAATGGCATATTGGCAACTTTACGTTTCTCCTCAGATGATTTTAAGTTTCTCTTTTTGCTACTTTTTCTTAACTTGGGCTTTTTGGATTTTACATGCCTGGTACTACGAGATTGGGCATCGGGCTTGGAAGACGACGTTGATGGCATTTCATCGTCTATGTCATGACTAGTGGCAGCAGCTTCAGCATTAGGAGGAAGTGGGTCTTGATCTTTCCCTACTTTATCCTCCAAATTTTTGGTCTCCATTATATGTAGCACAAGATACTGCAGAATGTGTGAACTTGGTAATATTGCAGTACCAATGGACTTATACTGCTGGATTGGTTTTGCAAATTTGGTTATAATTATATATATTTTTTTTAATTTTTAATTTTTTATTTTTTTTTACTTTTTTTTTATTTTTTAAAAACTTGGGAATAATGGGGAAATAACTATGCCCTTAGAAGCACAGAGCACAGGACACAGCACCACTGGACTGAACAGGACACGGCACAGGACCCAGCAGCACTACGGAACTCAGCAGGACAGAGCACAGGACACAGCACCACTGGACTGATACTGCAGAATGTGTGAACTTTGTAATATTGCAGTACCAATGGACTTATACTGCTGGATTGGTTTTGCAAATTTGGTTATAATTATATATATTTTTTTTAATTTTTAATTTTTAATTTTTTTTTACTTTTTTTTTTATTTTTTAAAAACTTGGGAATAATGGGGAAATAACTATGCCCTTAGAAGCACAGAGCACAGAACACAGCACCACTGGACTGAACAGGACACGGCACAGGACCCAGCAGCACTACGGAACTCAGCAGGACAGAGCACAGCACCACTGGACTGATACTGCAGAATGTGTGAACTTTGTAATATTGCAGTACCACTGGACTTTTACTGCTGAATGTGTGAACTTGGTAATATTGCAGTACCAATGGGCTTATACTGCAGGATTGGTTGTGCAAATTTTGTGGTAATTAAAAAAAATTAAACTAGTTTTTGGTATTTTTTTAAATAACTTTTTTTATTTTTTTAAACACAGGGGAATATTGGGGAAATAACTATGCCCTTAGAAGCACAGAGCACAGGACACAGCACCACTGGACTGAACAGGACACAGCACAGGACACAGCAGCACCACTGACCTCAGAAGGACAGAGCACAGCACACAGCACCACTGGACTGATACTGCAGAACACAGCACAGCACAGCACAGCACAGAACTAAACAGCACAGCACAGAACTAAACAGCACAGCACGAGATCTACCAGGACAGAGGACCACCTAACACACCCTCCCTCTACCCTGATCAATGCCCGAGTGAAGATGGCGGCGACTAGCGGGGAATTTATAGGATCCGAGTATCGCGAGATCCGACAACGGGATTATGAGTCAGAGCCTCAGTTTCAGATTTGAATTTGGCGCCAATACCCGGATCTGTCTCGGATCCGACTCGGATCGGCAACGTTTGGGTGGGCTCGGATTTCAGAAATCCGAGTGCCCTCATCTCTAGTTTTACTGGCCCAGTACACATGGCAGTGCAAATATATTGCAAGTCATGTCCCATTTGCCAATGGAGAAATCCGCTCATGGGCACCAATATATACTAGTGGTGCTTGACTATGCAACCCGATATCCAGAGACAGGTTCCCTATGGAACATAAAGTCCAGAACCATAGCTAAGGAATTTGTATTGCTGTTCACATGCTTGGGAATTCCCAAGGAAATTCCCACAGACCAGGTCACCTCGCCCATGTCCAAGCTAATGAAGGACATGTGCCAATTGTTATGGGTGACGACTCTTCACACCGTGTACCATCCACAAACAGAGGGCTTGGTAGAACAAATATACCATGTCAAACTCATTAAACCTTGGTATGATGAAAACGCTTCTCCTTGGATAGTGATAGTGATACTGTCATTGAAAAGACTAAAGTGCCCATAGAGTCAGCAGAAACAGCAGACTGAGGAAATGATATACCAGAACAAGGATGTCTTCTCTCCTATTCCTGGGTGCACTACTTTGAACACTTCATTGTCACTCCGCCAATAGTTGTCGTAAAAGGAAATTGAGTAGATGCTTCAGCTGGACGTGATTAAGGAATCCACTAGTGAGTGGAACAACCCCATTGTGCTTGTTCCAAAAACTCAATGGGAGTATTAGGTTCTGCAATGACATTAGGAGGCTAAACAGTGTATCTTAATTTGATGCCTACCTGATGCCATGTGTGGACGAACTGGTAGAAAAACTAGCTGGTAGTAACTATCTGACTACTCTTGACTTAACCAAGGGATATTGGCAAGTTTCCCCTACTTCCTCAGCCAAGCCAAAGACTGCATTTTTCACCCCTGATGGTCTGTTCCAATATAAAGTCCTACACTTTGGGTTGCATGGGGCCCCTGACACCTTCCAAAGGGCCATGAATAAATTGTTTTGACCCCATGATAGATGATATAGTTGTTTATACTCCAGACTGAAAGTCACGTCTGGCCAAAGTTGAGGCAGTCTTAGTTTCATTAAGGTCTGCAGGAATAAAAGCTAATCCAGAAAAGTGTGGCACAGCTATGAGAGAAGCCAAATATTTGGGGTACGTTGTCAGGCGAGGGCAAGTAAAACCAAAACTAGAACTGACCAAGACCGAAAAAGAAATCATTGTTAAGAACCTTCCTACGCTTACTAGGCAATTCGTGAGACATTTTTGCCACTAGAGCTGCTCCACTTACGGACATGTTAAAGAAAAGTTGTCCAGATAGAATAGGCTGGTCTGACTCTGCAGAGGCTGCTTGGTCTGATTGTCGCAGAGTTTCTATGCTTTTTTATGATTATTACAATTTTTTGCAGTTATTATTAGAGATGGTCACTGACCCCCGTGTTTTGGTTTTGTTTTTTGTTTTGGATCTGGATTACCTTCGGGTTTTGGTTTTGGTTTTGCAAAACCGCCCTTGCGTGTTTTGGTTTTGGTTTTGTTTGGTTTGGTTTTGCTATTTTTGAAAAAAATAAAAATAATTTGGTCTAAAATAACCTAATTTAGTGCTCCACCAGTTTCTTAGATAAGTGAGGTAATTCTAAAGCTAATAAATTATGGAAAAAACAGTTTAATCCCTGGTAGGCCGTCCTTAATGCGAACACTTGTCTGCAAATTATACAGACAAACTTGGTTGTCTACCTCCTCCATCTTTGATTATTGGCAATGTAGCCATCGTCTTTGGGTGTATATTACACCCTCCACTTGTAGTTGAATATTAAAAAAAGCAGCCTGCACAGACTGTGGAACTAGAAAGTAAAATTAAATGGACCACGGTAGTTTGGTGGCTATCTATGCCCCCCCCCCGCCCTCCACTTGTAGTTGAATATAAAAAAAGCAGCCTGCACAGACTGTGGAACTAGAAAGTAAAATTAAATGGACCACGGTAGTTTGGTGGCTATCTATGCCCCCCCCCCCCCGCCCTCCACTTGTAGTTGAATATAAAAAAAGCAGCCTGCACAGACTGTAGAACTAAAAATTCGAATATACAAAGAAATGGACAAAGGCAGTTTGGTATCTGTCTGCATCAGACCCCCCCCTCCCATCCACTTGTAGTAAAATAGAAAAAAAAGCAGCCTGCATAGACTGTAGAACTAGAAATTCGAATATACAAAGAAATGGACAAAAGCAGTTTGGTATCTGTCTGAATCAGATCCCCTCTCCACTAGGAGTAAAATAGAAAACTATTCAGCCATTATATAATCTAGAATATAAATTGAAATTGAGAAAGGCAATTTGGTATCTGTCTACATCGTAATCATCAACATCCTCATTAGCGCCCTCGTCACCTCCACAAATCTCCCCCTCATCCTCTTCCATTTCCAAAGTGGCATCCTCAATTTGTGTATCACCGGCTACACTCGGGCTGTTCAGGTACACATCAGCAGAACTGCTGAAAGGGCCCTTCTTTATGGGTACACTAACAGAATGCTCACGATTAGACATCTCACTGTTGAATGGACTCTCCACAGGGATTGGTGTCATTTCTGATTCAGAGCAAACATTATCCTCTAATGCCTTGCTGTTGTCTTGCAGCTCGGCTTTGACGCGTAACAGTAGTTGTGCACCACTTGTAGGCTCGGTAACATTTTTGGATCTGCCACTAATAGAGAAAGGCGAAGGCCTCATTCTCTCTTCGCCACTACGTGTGTAGAATGGCATGTTGGCAAAAAAAAAAATTATCGGCACTTAACTTTTCCTCAGTTATACTTCTTTTTCGCTTCAACACAGTAAAAAAAAATTTGGGCTGTGTTTTTTTGACTGATTTCAAAACTCTGTGTAGTTTGACATCGCCTTGGCCAGATGACGTACTGGGAACACTACCATCAGGACTGGTGACAGAACCTGGTTGCTCATTCTGCTCATCTGTGGACTGCTTTGAATCCATTCTGAGCCCAAAGCACTTGTAGTGCTACAAATTGTTTTAGATACTGCTGACAAATATGACTTTTGACAGCCAGAAATATTAATGCACAATTAGGGGGGAGACCCCAAAAGCACTGGGGAGTGCTAAAAATTATTTGGTAAGATACTGCTGACGGGTAGTAATTTTGACAGCCAGAAATATTTATGCACAATTAGGGGGGACACCCCAAAAGCACTGGGGAGTGCCAAATATTGAAAAGAAAAAAAACCTCTATCCTCCTCTCTTCTCTAGCGATTTTTGTTACAACAATTGGAAAAAGAATATTGGATTCTCTGTCCCTGCTCTAATCAGTCTGTGACTACACCCTGCTCTCTCCCTATGTCAAATGGCGATGGATTGCTGTGGAGGCGTGTATTTATAATCTTGAAGTATCGCGAGAACCGAGCCCCGAGATCCGACTATGTCGCGATGACGTTCGGCCTCGATTTGGATTCGGAGCGGGCGGGAGAGTACGGAGCTACTGAGCTCGGTACTCGGATATCCAAAGTTCGGGTGGGTTCGGTTCTCGGGGAACCGGACCCGCCCATCTCTAGTTAAAACCATATACTTTATTAATTAAATGATTTACTTAAACTTGCATTGTGCCTTCTGTTATATTATCATTGGCCAGCAGTTTAACAATGATGTGTTTGCTAATCTCGCCTATAGAAAGCAGCGTGCTGATTCTGGCAATTTTTAATTCAAATTGAGGAGAGTTTGCAAAATTGCAGCTTTATACATGTGGAGATTTGTATTGCTAGAGTGGCAAAACGTTGGGACTGTGGTTTGTAGTAATTTTGTAAATGCCGATTTTGAACTAAACACTTTACCAACGATTTTCAATCAACTCGCACCTTAATACATAGTCGAGTTTAAACTCGCTCGAGAAAATCGCTGAAAATCCAAATTCACAGCTTGATACATTTACCTCCAGTAGTTCTTACTAACTTCAATGGACATAGGTGGTTGAAAAATATTCAAAGTGATGGTTTTGTTGTAAGCAAGAAACAGAGTTCTGAACAACATTATAAGGAAATATAAGACCCAATTATATAATATACAGCATAGCGAGGTATGGAGGATAATCTGACATTTTTATTCTGAGACTATTATTTTTTTCACTGTTTTCACAGCACTTTTTAGTTTTTTATTATTTCGCAACTAGTGATTATTTAGTTAGGAATAAATAGGAATCTTCTTTTTTAGTTAATTAATAAAGTATATGGTTTTAACTAGAGATGTTCACTGACCCCCGTTTTCTGGTTTTTGTTTTGGATCTGGATTAACTTCGTGTTTTGGTTTTGGTAAAACCGCCCTTGCATGCTTTGGTTTTGGATCCGTTTTTTTTTTGCTAAAATCACATATTTTTACTTTTGTTTTCCTCCTACATTATTATTAACTTCACTAACACTAATTTTAAGTCATTTGCAGTCAATTTTGACCACCTCACAAGTCACAATATTATTTTCATACACTTTCAAACATAGACTGCAGTGACCTGGCTGGATGCTAAGCGACAGAGCAATGACACAAACACAGGGCAGTTCCTAGCACATCTAGGACACATTGTCACACAGCAATGTCAGTAAAGAAAAGTGATGCAAGATGGAATTGTCCTTGGATCATGAAATCAGTTATGGTTCGTTTGATCGCTCAGCCCGTTGCTCCACTCGTTCCTTGGATACCTGTGGTAATTCTATTGCTAATACATGGCGACGAGCACTGAAACCCCCCCGGGATGCGTGCTTTTATCAGACACAGACCAATCCAGGGTGCCAGACAATGCACTAAATAGAGTCATTGTAATTCACAGCAAAAAGCAAGTTCATCACTGAGCTTCGAATCAGCCCCAATTCCCAAGAAATTATAATATAGTTAGGTACCTTAGACGTAAAGTGCAGATTACAAACACTTTGTGCAATACTGATGAAACAGCAGCAAAGTGGAAGGTAATACATATACATGTTTATTTAGACATCCATGCTTACATAACTGTGGCTTTACAAATGCTACAAATGGCTAGACAACTGTTGTCAGGATTTGGGTAATAATAGTTCCACACATAAGAGGTGGATTATTTTGGTCTTATGCCCAGGCATGACAATGGCCTTCTTCTTATCACATGCAAGAATTGCTTCCACTGGTGCAGAACTTACACAAACAACATCATCCTCATCATCATCCTCATTAGTGCCCTCGTCAGCTACACAAATATCCCCCTCATCCCGTTGCAATTCCAAAGTGGCATCTTCAATTTGTGTATCACCGACTACACTTGGGCTGTTCATGCACACATCTGCAAAAATGCTGAAAGGGACCTTCTTTATGGGTACACTATCAGACAGGTCAGGATTACACATAGCAATCATGGATAGACTCTCTTCAGGGATTTGTGTCATTTCTGAATCAGAACATACACTTTCCTCTAATGCCTTACTGTTTTCTTCCAGCTCGGCTTTTACACATTACAGTATTTGGACACCGAATGACAAGGTCTTGCTTTTTCATGACTAACTTTACAAGAAGATGCCTCGGTCACAGTTGAAGAACTAGCACTCAGAGAAAGGCGAAGGCCTCATTCTTTCCTTGCCACTGTGTGTGTAGAATTGCATGTTAGCAATTTTATTTTTTCCTGCAGATAACTTTTTTTCTTGACCAAGGTAAAAGGTGTTTTTTTTACATTTTTGCTTACCTGACTTAAAAGCACTATGCACTTTAACATAGGCTTTAGCAGATGACGTAGAGGGATTACTATCATCATGACTGGTGCCAGCAGCTGCTTGGTGCTCCTGGTCTTCTGTGTACAGCTGTGAATCCATTTTGATATCACAGTACAATGTGACTGCAGATTTAGAAGACCAAGCCTGCCAGACCTATTATTTCTATTTCAGCAATGACAATTAGCAACGGAGCTCTCCTAAATGTCAATGGAGACTTTGAAGAACACTGCTACCCCTCATCTTTCTTTTCTACCTATGACGCTGCCCAACTGCACTAGAGACTGCCAAGAACTGTGCTACCCCTTCTGTGTTCATCTGTGAAATGGCTCTGGATCGCTGTGGAGGACGGTACTTATAGATTCCAAAGCTTGCAAGATCCGAGATCTGACAACGTAATGACATTTTGCCTCGTTCTGAAGTCCGAAGGCGCGCCAAAGTACCAAGCTGGCTCGGTTTGGCTTGGTACTCGGATCTGCTAAGTTCAGTTCTCGGGGAACCAAGCCTGAGCATCTCTAGTTTTAGCTGATGATATAAGTAGCTGACAAGAGTCCCCCATGTAGAAATGTTCTCCTTTCATTGAGTCCCTGTACATGTATTACTAAGTGTTTTTTAGGTGCACCACACGTATGTCAATATTGCTCACAGATTAAATTTGGAGCTAAATATAATTGGGGATGTGATGACCTGGTGTGGTGGTATTTTGTATGCATGAGTCAAGTTGTGTTCGAACATGAATCAGCCCCAAAGTGTAGAATGAACTTCGCACCGTCACGAAACAGCCTGGTCTACCATAAAACTTGCTACACACATAATTTTGCAGAGATTTTTCTTAGGCTCAGCTATAATTTATAGCAATAGTTTGAACAACCTATTCCAGTTATCAGTCTAAACAAGAATGTTTTTTAAACAACCTAATTCAGTATTTGTATGACTGGAAGAGCTGTTTTTAAGAGACATACTTTTGTAGAAAATGGTGTAACGTATTATCCACATGTTGCAGAATTGAAAAAAATAAGGAGAAGTCAAAGGCAGTAGAATGAACATTAATAAAGGATTTTATTAACATTTAACCCTTTCTTTTGACAATGTCTCTTCCCCAGGATTAAAAATGTCTCATGTTTTGATATTCCAACTTGTGAGAAGCACCAGCACTACCAGTAGGTGAACCAAGCTTGTTGCACATAAGGAGTGCCAGCAGATTACATGAAGGTGAAGCAGCCAGCAGCTACATATGAAGCTGCAGGCTGCTTTTCTTCCATTTGGTAATGTACTGGGAATGTGTCAATGGGAAATTATATCACTGCCCAGCTCAGGGCCGGATTTACCGCTAGGCAACCTAGGCACCTGCCTAGGGCCTAGCGGCTCTTGGGGGCCCAGCTGGGGGGGACAAGTGAACATATAAAAAAAATAATTGCGGCCCCTCCCCCGACTCGCGACCCCCCCCCCCGTGACTCGTGCGGGGGGGGGGGTGCCGCGAGTCGGGTCTTTTATTTTGAGAACTGTTTTTTGTCACTGGGGGCGGGGTTGTGATAGAGCTGGCGGCTGTATTCTTCTGTGATGTCCGGCTTGTGGGACTGCCTGTGCTCAGGGCTGGATTAAGGGAAGGGAGGCCCCCGGGCTAAGTGTACTGTGAGGGCCCCCCCATGAGGACCCCCTAGCAATGAGTCCCCCCCCCTCCATGAGCTTACCTCCTTTTGTTGTTTCACTCCCTGTAGCACTTACGTGGCACGCAGTAATCTCCTTACTGGGGAGATCTTGTGAGAGTGAGACTATGACTCATAGTCTCACTCTCACGATATCTCCTCAGTAAGGAGATTACTGCGCACCGTGTAAGTCCTACAGTGACAGCAGGCAGCTAACAGCATAACATTTGCTGTTAGCTGCCTGCCATTCTCCTTGAACAGGTGACAGTCGGAGCCAGGGGCCGGGCCGCACCCGACCCGTTGAATGCCGGCAGGCCCACCAGCTGCCCGAGGCCCCTGGGCTGTAGCCCCTTTAACCCTATTGTTAATCCGGCTCTGCCTGTGCTGACAGCTGATGTTCCTGTCTCTGCTGGCGCGCTGAGTAGAAGGTGAGCACACAGGAGGTTCGTACACTATGCACATATGTAAATGTAACAAAAATAATATGTATTGAGGGTATTATGTGTGGTGTGATATCAACTGGGGGTACTATGTGGGGCATGATATGATCTGGAGGTACTATGTGGGGCATGATATGATCTGTGGGTACTATGTGTGGCTTAATATGATCTGGGGGTACTATGTGGGGCATGATATGATCTGGGGGTACTATGTGTGGCTTAATATAATCTGGGGGTACTATGTGGGGCTTGATATGATCTGGGGGTACTATGTGGGGCTTAATATGATCTGGGGGTACTATGTGGGGCATGATATGATCTGGGGGTACTATGTGTGGCTTAATATGATCTGGGGGTACTATGTGGGGCATGATATGATCTGGGAGTACTATGTGTGGCTTAATATGATCTGGGGGTACTATGTGGGGCTTGATATGATCTGGGGGTACTATGTGGGGCTTGATATGATCTGGGGGTACTATGTGTATGATAATATGATCTGGGGGTACTATGTTTATGATAATATGATCTGGGGGTACTATGTGTGGCTTAATATGATCTGGGGGTACTATGTGGGGCATGATATGATCTGGGGGTACTATGTGTGGCTTGATATGATCTGGGGGTACTATGTGGGGCATGATATGATCTGGGGGTACTATGTGTGGCTTAATATGATCTGAGGGTACTATGTGGGGCATGATATGATCTGGGGGTCCTATATGTGGCTTGATATGATCTGGGGGTACTATGTGGGGCATGATATGATCTGTGGGTACTATGTGGGGCATGATATGATCTGGGGGTCCTATGTGTGGCTTGATATGATCTGGGGGTACTATGTGGGGCATGATATGATCTGGGGGTACTATGTGTGGCTTAATATGATCTGGGGTACTATGTGGGGCTTGATATGATCTGGGGGTACTATGTGTATGATAATATGATCTGGGGGTAATATGTGTATGATAATATGATCTGGGGGTACTATGTGTATGATAATATGATCTGGGGGTACTATGTTTATGATAATATGATCTGGGGGTACTATGTGTAGCATAATATGATCTGGGGGTACTATGTGTAGCATAATATGATCTGGGGGTACTATGTGTGGCTTAATATGGAGTCAATGTAATATACCCCGCACTATACATTGGGAAGGGGGGGGGCAGACTCTTTCGTTTGTACTGGGCCCCACAATTTCTGATGGCAGCCCTGCGTGTGTGTGAGGGGCCACTGTGTGTGTGAAGGGGGGGCCCAAACCGATATCTTGCCTAGGGCCCCATGAGGTGTAAATCCGGCTCTGGCCCAGCTACACAATCCCAAGATGAGAAGATGCTGGCCTGCTCCATGCAAGGTATGAAGAAAGGGGCATAGCACTTATGCAGGGTGACGCAATGCGCCAGCCATCCCATGTTTTGGCAGAAGTATGCACACTGTACTTCTGAAAAACTTCTGTGACATAATAAATCTGTAAGAAATTCACCAGCTTACAACACATTAGCGCTGAATATATAAATGATTATGCTACACAATGTTCAGCCTGTGTCAACAGCTCTTTTAAATAAAACCTAAGGTATACAAACAAGAAGTGCAAGAGAGACAACGTTTTATAGCTGGTTTCTGAATTGTATGTATGTTAATAATTGCACATTGCAGTTAGGTTTTTACTTAGGCAGTGCAATTAATGTCAGATTTTTGACAAGTAAAGCTTACTGTGCACAGTAGATTTAATCTAATTGACTTGGCCAATAATTACCCAACATGTTATCACACAAGTATATCTTGAAAACACAACCAGTTCGGGTACTTTTGGACAGGTTGAGAATCATTACTGCAAATTAGATTTATGTACTGAAACCTTATACCATCTTCTGCCAGCTACAGTCCTATGTTCACTCTGGGGTCCCACTAGTTCCTATTGTCTCATCATTACCCTCTCCATCTCGGGGGTATTTATGATACTGTAAACACAGACAGTGTTTACACCTATATAATTATTACGATACTGAACACAGCGACATCTCCGTCTAGACCAGTAGTTATCACAGTATATCTTAACATACTCATCCCGAAGAAAGCTACAGAACTTACCAAGGAACACTAACCTGTTCATATCCGTCTCCCCTCCAAAGCTGGGCTACCTTAACTAAAAATATATGCATTTCTTTTCGTAGTAGATAAAATAAAGTAAAAAATAAAATACCAACATTAATTTGTCGTTTATGTCCATTATGAGGCATTGTCATCTGTTTCTGTGGAAAGGTGAAAAAATCAAAGCTTAGCAAATTGAGGCATAGAACTTCCCACACTGTTTTTTGGTGATGAGTCATCAGGGGAGGTATTAAGAATTCTATAGAGTGAAGAAAAGGTGGATTGTCCGCACGCTATCAGTAACAGAATGGTTAGTGTAGAATGTCACCACATAAATTTTAATTTGTAAATGCAAACTTAGGACCGCCAATAAATTTTGTCCGTTGTTACGCATTTTCAGCTCGATGAACCACTGACACCCATTGATGAAACCTTTGGGTTTGGAGGAACCTAGTTATAGAAACACTGCTCTAGATTGTAAGCTCTCTTGAGCAGAGTCCTCTTTACCCTTTGTTTCATGTCTTCACCTAATTTGTCAACCAACTCTACTTTTTCTGCCTTTATGTGTAATGTGTTTTGTATAAAGTTTGTCTAATATATCACATATTATGATCTGCAGTCTTAGTTGGCACACAAAACAACATGTCTTTTTAATAATATAAATTACTTCAACATGTGAAATAAGAAAAAAAGGTTGTGTATATAAATTTTAGTTTTGCTTTTACAGAAATAAATAAAGCATAATTTCAACCATTCCACATTCATCCTATCTAGAAAAATTATTTCTCCCCTCCAGGGATCCTAGTTGTTTTGTAGAAATAGCCCCAGCCAGCACAGTAATCACTTCTTGTAACCTCTCTAAAGGGCAGCAAAGACACAACAGAGAAAGGGGGATGGACAGGCCTAGCCGCCTAATCTGACCTGGTAGGTTGGGTGTAGAAATGATTAACCATGGCCAGGAGGGCGAGGGGCAGGGGGGACTAGCCCATTTTCAAGGAACATGGAAGGATACAGGCACCATTCCATTTTAGGATTTCTGCCTCCTTCACACTGCTCTGTCCGGTCAGTGCTTCTGCTATATCAGACCCCAGTAATTGCAACCTGCACTCTACAATACTTACGTCAGCTTACCTGCACTATCCAGCATCCAGTCAAACACAGCACACCACTGTCTAGCACTGAGAAGGGTCCTACCCCAGCAATTTCTTTATGGTGCAATAGAGGATACCTCCTGGTTTCAGCAGTGCAGAGTCAGTAATGGTGCCAGACCACATGACTGCAACTTTTACCCCTGATCGACATGGGCCACCATGCATTACATGCCAATTTCCCATGGCTTGCCAATAACCGCACATGCTATAACATGCTAGGCCCTATGGTATGTCTCACCTCCCAGACACAAATACACAACTTCAAAGAGGTTGCCACAGTTGCTGATGCAATCACTAGAAAGAAGGTAGTCCCACAGCAGAATTACAAAGCAGAGGTACCCTAAGAGTGATGTTCATATATTAACAGGAACAGACAGACAACACTATTCACCTCATCAGCAGATGCCAGCAGTCAATGCCTTGACAAGCATGGTGTCATTACCAGGTTCACACCAATTCCAGTGGGAATCCAGCAGCAGTACATTGCTCAGTGAGTGCCATGTCCAGTGTGGTAGGCAGTGAGGCGTAAGCAACTGAGCCACTTCCAGAGAGGCCAAGGAGAAGACACTTATCACATACATGGGAATGCTGAGAACAGCAATGTTCAGGATTTTAATGTAAATGTTAAAGATGTTAGCAATGCGCATGTTAATGTAAGAGATGTTGCTAATATTCACCACTGAGCAAAGATTAAAAACAAATATAGAAGCAGGCGCAGGATGGGACTAAATATCCCAGATATCCCTGCAGCCAGAAGTGGAAAATCACAACAGAACTGACAAGGGAGTGTGTCAGTTACAGTGGAGGTTAGCGAAAAAATGGTTTTGCTGGACCCCAGGGAGAGGGAGAGGAGACAGACACAGGGCCGTCTTTCCCATTGGGCACGATGGGCAGGTGCCCGGGGGCCCTGGGGGAAAGGGGGCCCTGGCAGGTCTGCTGCTGTAAAAAAGCCTGTAAAGAAGAAAAAAAAAGAAAAAAGAAACTTACTTTTTGCGGTCACCTCACCGTTTAGGTCAGGTGACGATCCGGCTCACTCCCTGGACCTCTCTTCCGTGATGCGCTCGCAGTGAATGTCGGGCGTGATGACGTTATCACGCCAGACTTTGACTGCGAGCACAGCATGGAGGAGCACAGCGAAGAGGATTCAACTTATCATGATTGAAAGGTAAGTTGTTGGTTTTTTTTTAACTTATATATTTATATATAGGGGCCCCGGTGCACTGCTATGCCCGGGGGCCCATACTGTTGTTAAGGTGGCCCTGGACAGACAGATATATATGATTGAGAATTATCTATTAAGAGATGTGTATGTAAAAGGCTGTATTTGTAGAGATCAGCATTTATGAGGAAAAGCAGCTGGTAATAAAAATATATGTAAAGAGAATTATATACTATACTATATATTATACACTCAACTATACCTCTCCTCTCCTGATCTCTCTCCCTCCCTCCTCTCTAGGGTGTCCGCCTGCCTCTCTGCCATCTCCTCCTGGATGTCCTCTCAATTCCTCAAACTTAACCTTGCCAAAACTGAGCTCATAGTTTTTCCTCCCTCTCATACCCCATCCCCTTCTGACCTCTCCATCACTGTCGACAACACCTCTATCTCCCCTGTCCCCCACCTTCGCTGCCTTGGTGTCATCCTCGACTCCTCTCTCTCCTTTGGCCCCCACATCCTCTCTATTGCTAAATCCTGCCGCTTCCAGCTGCGCAACATCGTTCGCATCTGGCCCTTCCTCTCCCAAGATGCCACCAAATGCCTTATCCACTCTCTGATCATCTCCCACCTGGACTTCTGCAACCTCCTCCTCACTGGCCTCCCCCACTCTCATCTCGATCCTCTTCGTTCCGTCCTTAACGCTGCAGCTAGGCTTATTTTCCTCTCTCGCCGCTCCTCTTTTGTCTCCCCCCTCTACCTAGCCCTTCACTGGCTCCCATTCCCCTTCAGAATCCTCTTTAAGCTCCTCACACTCACCTACAAGGCCCTCGCCAACTCCACTGCGCCCTACATCTCCACCCTCCTCTCTATTTATGCTCCATCCCGCCCTCTCCGTTCTGCCTCTGACCGTCGCCTCTCTTCCCCCCTTATAACCTCCTCCCACGCGCGTATCCAAGACTTCGCCCGCACTGCCCCCCTCCACTGGAACAAGCTCCCTCCCTCCATCAGAACTTCCCCTAATCTGTCCAGTTTCAAACGGGCCCTAAAAACCCACCTTTTTCTTAAAGCCTTTCTGTCTCCCACTTAACTTCCTACCTTATCTTCTGCCTCCATCCCCCTACTCTCCCTCTCTCCCCTGCGTCTCTCTGTCTGTCCACCCCTCCCCTTAGATTGTACGCTCCTCTGAGCAGGGCCATCTCTCCTCCTGTTTCCACCACTTCTAACTCTGCTCTCCAGCTACTTAGCCCTCCTCCTCGAGGGTCCTCCACCCCACGTCCACTCTCGCTCCCTCCTCCCCCTGGGGGTCTCCCTGGCTTCCGCGCCCTCCTTCTTGGGCCCCGTCGTTTGCGGATCCTCCCTCCCCCTTCCCCGCCCTCTCTAGCTGTGCATTGAGCTTACTGAGTTGCTGTGTTTACTGTACTGTGCTGTCTCCCATTTTGTAGTAGTTTTGTTTGTCTCTGTGCGGCGCTGCGGATGCCTTGTGGCGCCTTATAAATAAATATTAACAATAATAATAATAATATATGGAGCCTAAAGCATATGTGGGGAGAAACTTCCTGAAAAAAACAACACTCTGGGAAAGGAAACAGTGTGAAAAGTAGGGATGTGCACCGGCCAGTTTTGGTGTCTCGTGTTTTGTGTTTTGGATTCGGATTTGCTTGAGGTTTTGGGTTCGGATTTGTTTCGCAAAACACCTGACGAAAGGTTTTGGTTCGGATTTAAGGTTTTGGATTCGGATTTATTTTGAAAAAAACATAAAAAGTGTTAAAATCAAGTTTTTGGGTTTATTTTCACTCCTACGCTATTATTAACCTCAATAATATTCAATAACAATCATTCTTTTTTTTATAATTCTTTTTTTTTATTTTTTTTATAACTTTTTTTAAAAATTTTTATAACTTGGGAATAATGGGGGAATATCAATGCCCTTAGAAGGACAGAGCACAGGACACAGCACCACTGGACTGAACAGGACACAGCACAGGACCCAGCAGCACCACTGAACTCAGAAGGACAGAGCACAGGACACAGCACCACTGGACTGAGCAGAACGCAGAACGCAGAACACAGCACAGCACAGCACAGCACAGCACGAGATATAGCAGGACAGAGGACCACCTAACACAACCTCCCTCTACCCTGATCAATGCCCGAGTGAAGATGGCGGCGGCTAGCGGAGAATTTATAGAATACAAATATCGCGAGATCCGACAGCGGGATTATGACTCAGAGCCTTGGTTTCAGTTTTGCAATTGGCGGGAATACCCGGATCTGGCTCGGATCTGGCTCGGATCGCCACTGTTCGGGTGGGCTCGGATTTCAGATATCCGAGCCCGCTCATCTCTAGTGAAAAGCAGTATTTATATAATCAAACCCTGGTTATTGTGAGTAAGCCTGAGAGACTATTTTATCCTTACATTATATAAACCTGAAGCGAAAGGGAAATACAGATTTAACATCTGCATCTCTATAAATATTTATTTCAGAAACTCTGATATAGATACGTTCAAGATATCTTCTGCATCAGTATAGATACTTATTTCAGAAAATGTGATATAGGTCCATTCAATATATCATCTCAGTAATTATAAATACTTATTTCAGAGACTGAATTATATATCAATTAAATATATCATCTGCAACGTTAGTGATATGGAATTCAGATACAAAACCAAAGAAAATAAAATTTACATATAAATGAGAAGTACGTACAATAAATCCCAGGTGCAGTGTGAGTGTATGACAAATACACAGTGTTACGGGCTGGTATGCAATGTGGTGAGTAGTATTGGTATAGTGACCAAACTGCAATAATAATCAATCTGTGTATTATAAAACAGTTGACAAATCCAAGTGCACTGGATAAACATTAAAAAGATGCAAAATGACACAATATCTTTGCATAAGACAGTGTCAATAAGAAAACAGTGTAAAACACCTTACTATAAGTAATGGGTCCCAAAATAAAGTATACTTAAGTGCAAGTCCAGCAATAAACATCAGCCCATATGCTGGGCTTGATGGACCCTAACTGCCAGCAATAATAAAGCGATGGTCAAAAAACAGATGTCCCTCTTAGGACATGTATTGTGATCTAAATGATTGGTTCCTGTAGAATGACTATAAGCCAAGTTGTGGTAAGCGTGGCACAAGTTTCACAGTCTGAGAACAAAGCCACAAGCATTCCGCTTAAGCCATCAAAATGTTACAAGCACAATATATGTTGATATGAGATAGAGGGCCTGAGTCATTAAGGAAAGTAAGGCAAGAAAAAGGAGTAAATGTTCTCCGGGACAAACCATGTTACAATGGAAGGGGTGCAAATTAATTTATTATTTTGCACATAAGTTAAGTACCGGCTGTTTTTTCAACCAGCACACAAATATTTGATAGCTTTATTTTTACACCGAAATGTAAAGTTGAACTAGGACATGCCCTATCCCAACTATAAATCTGTGCCTACATTTTAAATTTACCTTCCCCTCCAATGCAACATGGTTTTGTCCAGATTCAAAGTTACTCCTTTTTTATGCTTTGTTCTCCTTAATGACTCAGGCCCAGAGTCTCCACTTACAGGTAGTAGCGGGGGCAGCTGAAAGGTTGCAGGACAAGGGTTGCTGTGATGACTCACCCTTGTAGTTGGAAAGTTTCCCGGGGAGCCTGGCCCATTAAGCCGTCCTTCCTCTTCACTGCTGAGTCTCGTACAGATGTGTGTGGCGGCTGTGCGTCTGCAGACTGTACTCGGTCCTTCGCACATGTGCTGGAAGGCTCCAATTCTCTGTCTCAATGTAAAAGGAGTAGATTTTCAGTGCTGCAGATCTCATGAGCTGGATGGTACTTGAGGTGTATACCTACGTGTTTCGCCCTTAAAGGCTTCGTCAGGGATGTTTGGATAAGAATTGAATGGGGAGTGGAGTTCTCCCAATATAAAGGGAAGCTTAATTAGCATATACGCATAATCATTAGTCCTCTGAAGCATTGACATTTTAATAGGGCCATGCTGGGCGGTCCTCATTCGCCCTATCAATGCATATAATATAGTGAAGGTAAAACAAGCACTGCATTGTCCAAGTAAACCTGATTGAGGGTAGCGATTTGAGGAAATAGTTTTCCTAAAAGAAAAGTTCAGCAGGATAAAAGTAAACACATAAAGATGTTACACATTTGATGCTGTTTCAAAATATCTTGTATTTATTCTTAGTCTTTGTGATGTTAATAAAGTGGTAGTCCACTGCAGTATTGCAATAGTATACAATTAGGTGCCGCTGATGACATATGAAAGATGGTGGTAGCTAAAATGTTTGAACATAAGGTATATAGTCCACAAACCGTGTTCTCACATGTAGGTTATGTGGACTTCGTTCTTGAATATTCTTGTAGTGCAGAGTGAAGGATTAGTATAAGTATAAGAGGCTGCCGAGTGGTAGGAGGCTCGTGTGGAGGGATGGTGTGGCATTTAGTTCCATAGCAGCAAAGTGCCCAAAGGGTATAGCAAGATATAATAGTGATAAAAGAGCTAATATGGTGGTATGTTGGGGCATGATCCTCCATACCGAAAATATAGCAAGATGTAGAAATGTTAAGTGGTTAGAGTGAAACCTGCGAGCCATTGGCTTGGTTAGAGGAAGATATTGGTGTCAAACTCAATGTTAAGTCCATAGGGTGACAGGATCAAGTTAATGATCCACTTTGTTTCCGCTTGTGAGATTAGTTTCATAAAGTCCCCTCCCCGCCATGGTTTCTTAACTTTGCTAACCCCCACAAAGATGAGTTTAGTGGGTTCGTGTTCATGGTGTTTGAGAAAATGTTTAGGAACACTGTGGGTTTTGAGTTGGTTCTTAATGTTTCTTTGGTGTTCGGCAACCCTAGTGGGTAATTTTCTGATAGTTCTCTCTACATACTGGTAGCCACAGGGGCATTGCAGGAGATAAACTACACCTGTTCAGACACAGGTGACTTTGTCCATGATCTTAAAGTTTTCCCCAGTAGTGTTAGATGGGAAATTTATCTCTGGTTTAGCAGCCCTAACCTTACTGGTTTTGCACGCTATGCATCTATTGCAATAGTAAAAGCCTGTGTTTACTTTTATCCTGCTGAACATTTTTTTAGGAAAACTATTTCCTCAAATTGCTACCACCAATCAGGTTTACTTGGACAATGCAGTGCTTGTTTTCACTATATTATATGCTTTGATAGAGCGAATGAGGACCGCCCAGCATGGCCCCATCAAAATGTCAATCGCTTGAAAGGACCAATGATTAATCGTATATGCTAATTAAGCTTCCCTTCATATTGGGAGAACTCCACTCCACTTTCAATTCTTATCCAAACATCCCTGACAAAGCCTTTAAAGGCGAAATGCGTAGGTATACACCTCAAGCACCATCCAGCTCATGAGCTCTTCAGCACTGGTAACTTACTCCGATTAAATTGAGATGGAGAATCAGAGCCTTCCAGCGCATGCGCAAAGGACCGAGTACAGACCACAGGCGCGCAGCCGCCACACACATCTGTATGAGACCCAGCGGCAAAGAGGAATGATGGCTCAATAGACCGGGCTCCCCGGGAAACATTCCAACTACAAGGGTGAGTCACAACAGCTACTCCCGTCCTGCACAAAAAAAGCAAACCTTTGATATGGCTCCTAAAAAAAATGTGAAATGCCAACACTACTCGTATATAACCTAATGGTCAAGCAGCTGCAATATACAAAGTGGCTGCAAACCACCTGTAAACGAGACACCACATATACTAAAACAAGATGCAGCGCTAAAAATTTCTAAGGCTGATCATGACTAAACTGATACATCATGTAATAAATCATGAAAAATGATCACAAATCACCATACCAAATATTTATTAATAGTATAGAAACATATTATGCAACAATAGAATGTTATAAAAATTGATGTTGAAAACCTAAAATACGCTAGCTAAAACACAAAATACAATAATATAAAAAACACAATCAAATGAATAAACACCATTAGTAATAAATGTTAATGGCACAGTGCACTGAGATCGAGATTGACAAATATAATTGAAAATACACCGATTTCTTCTTATCACTACAATATAAAATCAGCTGTCACAAAAAATATCAAAAGAAGTTTTTGGTAAAAGAAAGATAAACAAATTTTTTCACTCAGAATATGTTGGTATAGGTGTTAATAACTTGAAACAATGTGTGTGGCTGTTATATATTGTCAGCAATCAGCCTAACTCTTCGTGGGCAAAAACCACAGCTCAGATGAACATACATCATATATAACATATAACATATAATATATAATATGAACATGCATATAATGAAACTCCGAACAGTGGTCTCTGATGATACTTTACCTCCATCCGTTACATATATGTGCTCACTCGTAATGTCCAACAATACTTTCACGATGGCTCTGTATCCTTAGTGGCTTGGCACTCCTTAGCTGTACAAGATGTAGCATAAAACAGGTGCCTCTGCCGCTCACATATTTCTAAATTGGATTTCCAACAGAGCTCACCCAACCCTACTGCCACTGCAGTATGTAAGTCATAAGCAGTGGGAATAAGTGTTTATCTTCCGAGCATTAGAGCAACATCACCTTATTTAAACAAATCAGCGCCAGCAGCAATGCTATCTCTCCTGTGATTGCCCAAGGGAGGTATGATTCCAATGAGGCTGTAGCATGGCTTGACCACACAACCTGGAAAAAAACTTATGATCAAGGACAGCATAAATAAATGAAAATATCAGTTTTCAGCATCCAAATCCCCTAACGTGTTTCATTACAAAGTAACTTCATCAGAGGGAAAATAAAATGGTAACTTTAGGCTGGTACAAGCCTTATATACACATAGGAAGTTCATTAGTTAATCAATTACTTAATATACAACACAGCTGGTGATTCGTGACCATGTAAAACACAGAAATAAACCCTGTTTAGAAGAAGAGTTGCAGCGCATCTAACACAGCAATATATCATTCCCAAGTGTTTTAAATAAAAATTAAATATAGACAGTCTATACATCACAACAAAATAAATGAATAATTAAATAATTGAATGAAAATAACAGAAAAAATTACTAACAGAATTTTTTTTTATAGAAAATACACTATAAATGCAAATAAAATGTAGAAATAAAGATAAATAAAGATATAGTAATATCTCACTGAAAATTCAAATGTAGAAATCAATATATGTCCCTATAAAATCTAAATTAAACCCAAAACTAACAATGTCAATGATTTTCCAGAGCAGAACAAAATAACTAGGCCGCAGTGAAATGGCAAAATAATAAATCAGTACAACAGCTAGATATGAAAATATAAATAATAAAAAAATAAAATAAAAATAAATATAAAAATAAAATATAAATAATGTTAATATAAATAATAAAAAATAAAATATAAATATAAATAAATGTAATATAACCCATGTAGTATAAGAATTTAATATAAACATATGAAAGCAATATAAAGACCAGAAAATGTTCTAAAGAATACAGTTCAATTCCATAGCTTCATTCAAACCATCTTGATGGATAGAATTCAATTTATGCATGCAAACTACTTCCTGTTTGCACAATGTATTGTATCTGTCTCCTCCTCTGTCAGTAATGTTAACGTGTTTCACTCCATATACAGACAAGCAGGAGGGATCTCCGTTAGGAACAGATGAAAAATGTCATGAGACTCTATGATTGGGATATTTGTTCAGAATATTACGTCTGTGTTCAACAATTCTTCTTTTGAGAGGCCTCGTGGTCCTCCCAATGTATTGTAGATTACAACTGCATTGCAGCAAATAAATTACAAATTCTGTGTTACAATTAATAAAGTCAATCACATCAATTTTTTTCTGAGAACTCGAAGAGGTAACTTCTTTAGCTCCATGTTGGACAAATCTACATGTTGTCAGGCTTCAAGGAGCTTAGACTCAACCGTATAGAAACCACTAACCGGTATTAGCGCCACTGAACCAGGAGGTGCAGAGTCTAAACTACCCCCGGTGTTCACCAGGGACTCCCGCAAGGAGGTTTGGGCTTCGCTGCACAGTGTATGCAGGTACTCCTGGACAGTAATCAGAGTAGTGATAGAGAATGGTCAGAACGGTCCGGATCAGAAGCCAAACGGAGACAGGCGGTACCAAAGGGAGATTCACAGAGAAGTCAGACATGCCAAGGTCACACCGAAAGGATAAGTAGCAGAATCCAGGAGAATAGTCGAACTTGCCGGGCTCACAACAGGAGCAGAATCACAATCCAGAAGAGAAGTCAGGGAAGCCGGGTTAGAACCGAAACACGAACAGGAACACCAATAATGCTGGAGAACAGAAGATCTGATAGTCTAATGGTGCCAGAGCCAGGTTACAATAGAGGCTGCTGGGCTGGAATAGGAAGAGGAGGAGAAGGAGTGGTCAGACATGCTGACTGCTGAAACATGGAAGCGTCCCATTGCCTAGCAACGGGGTGTGTCAATGCGCATGCACCTGACACCGCAAGGATGACTGGCGGCGCTGCGTGCCTGTTGTCTAGCAACAGGACACCCCCCGCCGGAACTACCAGGGGGCTGTCCCCGCTTCACAGGGGAACAGCGGGGATGGCGATTGCCACATGTAATGCAATTAGTTCTAGTACATCTATAGACCCCACTAGACGGTTCTGGTAATCATGTTGAAACTCAATTGGTCCTCTCTCATTTCTGAGTGGTATTTTTTTTAAAAAACTAGGGGTCAGTAAGTTCTTTAGATTACAATTCTTTTTAAAAACTACTTTTGGCGTCTCTGGAAGAACAGTTCTTAAAACAGGGTCCTGTTACAAAATCGGATAATAATTACTAATAATCTTCTTAATTTTGCAAAATGCATTATTGAATTTAGAAATGAATGCCAGATCCGTAAACTGAGATTTAGTGGAATTCTATTTAAAATTTGCCTATTAAAAAGGTGGTTCTATCCAGTTCTTTTACTTCCCTTAAGGTAGTTTGTAAATCATAAGGAGGATACCCTCTTTCCTTAAAAGAGATTAGCATATCCTTTGCCTGTTCAAAATCTTCTATAGTAGAGCAATTGCGTCTTAATCGCATAAATTGACTTTTGGGGATATTTTTCTTCCACAGTTTATAATGAGCACTATCATAATGCAGTAAACCGTGGACTGCACTATCAAAGTGCAGTATAAGCATCAACCTTTTTTTTAAAAGTATGTGTCTCTATTTTTGACCCATCGACAAAAAATTGAAATCCAAAAAATCCGTGGAGGTTTTACTGAAAGTGTGTGCGAATTTCAAATTGTAATTATTTATGGTTTAAATAAGAAACAAAATCAATAGCCGTCTTTTCAGTGCCTCGCTATATAATAAATAGATCATCTATATAACGGTCATAGAAAACCAGGCTCACCCCAAATCCGCCACCCCAGATGTGCTCATCTTCCAACACACCAATGTAGAGGTTGGCGTAACTTGGGGCAAACCTGGTTCCCATGGCCGTCCCTATCACCTGTAAATAGTATACACCTTCAAAAAGAAAATAATTGTGAGTCAAAATGTAAGCGATAGCTTCAATGATGAATCTCTGGTGGTTCTCTGTCAGAGCACTTAAACGACTAAGTGCTCCCCGTATTACATCAATACCCAGGCTATGAGGTATATTAGTGAATAGAGACTGTACATCTAAGGTAAGAAAACAATAGTCCTTTTGCCATACTATGTCTTGAACTAAGTGCAGCAAATTCAAGGAATCACGTATATATGATTTCAGAGAAAACACCAGAGGCTGTAAAAAATTATATATGTAAAAGGATAAGTTGGAAGTGAGGGAACCCAACCCTGAAATAATAGGTCCCCCAGGGTGCGCCAAGAAGTGATTTAGGTATTTTTGGCAAGTGATAATAAATAGGAACAACAGGAAAAGAAATGCATAAAAACCTCAACGTTTCTCTAGAAATTACTTCCTGTGTCACAGCATCATCTAAAAGAACCAGTTGTTGGTATTGTACTGTAGGATTATGAGAAAACGTTATATAGAAGTCTCTATCTAGAAGTTGTCAGAGAGTCTCTTGTGTATAATCAGATACATTTTGTACAACTACCCCGCACCCTTGTCTGCCGACTTGATAATGATAGAGGAGTCTGTTTTAAGGTCTTTCAATGCTTTCTTCTCACCTCTCGATAGATTGGAGTAGACAGGAAAGGATAATTTAGATCACAATGCATGCCCTATGAGGGACACCTGTTTTTTGACCATCGCTTTATTATTGCTGGCAATTAGAGTCCATCAAGCTCAACACGTGGGCTGATGTTTATTGCTGGACTTGCACTTACATATACTTTATTTTGGGACCCATTACTTATAGTAAGGTGTTATACACTGCTTTCTTATTGACACTGTCTCATGCAAAGATATTGTGTCATTTTGCATCTTTTTAGTGTCTATCCAGTACACTTGGATTAGTCAACTGTTTTATAATACACAGATTGATTATTATTGGTTTGCAGTCTGGTCACTATACCAATACTACTCACCACACTGCATACCAGCCCATAACACTGTGTTACATTTGTTTAGATCTGGTGCGGATAGCTGTTAAGAGTTCGATGATGACCTAGTTCCTAAGGTTATGTAAAAACAACTGTATGCAATAAGGGCTTGCAGGAAGATGTGGAAGTTAGCGGGCCAACTGGGTGTCAGTACCAGCAGTCTTAGATACCACTGGTCTGCCTTTGACACTCAGCAGTTCTCTAATTGCAGGACTTCCCAATTAGAATTCTTAACAGAACCCAGGTGGGCTCAGTCTCAGCCTAGTGATGACATAACACATCTCTCAGGTGTTACCACTAACCTCCAGTACTGATGACACATGAAGGGAATCACCAGCCACTTTAAGAACCTGCTCAGTGCACTCCTCAGTGCCTGGGCATGAATTGTGTCCAACATCGATACGACCACACCAGGACTATACGTGGAAGTATAGCTGCTGCTCGTGTTTCTTCAACTGCTGTGTCCAGCCCCCCAACAGCAGCATTTCTATCTGCAGTGTTTTCGTCCCAATCCCCATACCACCTAAGTACCCTGCTACTTTCACAGAAAAAAACAACTACACTGGGCTGCAATCTGGACCTTCACTGAGCAAAGTCCATATTCACTTGCGGGGATCCCTGGTGGAGTCCAGTGGGGGTCTTAGACTCTGCTCAAGTGTATTTGGTTGTGCCTATCTCACCTGTTAGCTGTCGCTATCTGTATTTGTGTGCATAGTCCAGAACACTCAGAGCAGAATAATGGAGAGCACAGTATCTGATACAGGGGCAAGGGGAGACCAGAATAATGATGAATGGGGCAAATAGCAGAATAATGAAGGGCACAGAATCTAATACAGGGGCAGGACGAGACCAGAAGAATGATGAAGGGGGACTAATAGGAGAATAAGGGAGGGCACAGTATCTGATACAGGGGCAGGACGAGACCAGAAGAATGATGAAGGGGGACAAATAGGAGAATAATGGAGGGCACAGTATCTGATACAGGGGCAGGGCGAGACCAGAAGAATGATGAAGGGGGACAAATAGGAGACTAATGGAGGACACAGTATCTGATACAGGGGCAGACCACAAGCATGATGAAGGGGGGCAAAAAAAAAATATGTTTAAGTGGATTAATCTCTGTAGTACAGCATGTTTTTTTAATGCTTAAAAAACACTGACTTTTTAAGCAGGGGCCTGATTCATTAAGGATCTTAACTTGAGAAACTTCTTATTTCAGTCTCCTGGACAAAACCATGTTACAATGCAAGGGGTGAAAATTAGCATTCTGTGTCCGTCGCACAGGGACGGACGCCTGCTACTACCTCTGAGCGCTCGGTTGCTAGGCAACCGAGTACACTTCCGGGTCGGTGGTCACGTTCCAACGGAACGCTCTCTAGTAAATCCGGCGGTGGTGTTCAGCGTCACCACCTAATTGAAGGCTCTATTTAAGGATCACTCTGGCACTAGGAGAGTGCCAGAGTAATAGGTCCCACCTAGCTCCAGCGTTCCTGTGTCCTCCTTGCTCTCTGTGTATAACCCGGCTTGCTGACCATTCTACTGCTGATATTCCTGTGTACCGAACCCGGCTTGCTGACCATTCTACTGCTGATATTCCTGTGTACCGAACCCGGCTTGCTGACCATTCTACTGCTGATATTCGTGTGTACCGGACCCGGCTACTCCTGACTTTGGCTTGGATCTTCCCTGTGGCATATCCTGATTCTCTCGTTTCTGACCCAGCCTGCCTGACACCGTTTTCATCTCACCGCTTCACTGGTTGCTCCCTCTGAGGACCGCGACCTGCGTGTCTCCCGCAGCTAAGACCATACTCCCTTGCGGGGGTTCCTGGTGAATACCTGGAACACGTTAGACTCCGCGCCTCTTTGGTGAGTAGTGTCAAAACCAGTAAGCACATACTGCAGTTGTGACAGGTGGACCACATGGCTGACTGATTTGATGACCGCACCCTCTCCCCCCTCCTTACTAGATTTGGTTATTTTTCCTTTGGGATAGATGCCCAAGAAAGCAGCTGGATATGGAGAGTTAGAGCTCACTTGTCCTTCCCAGATGAGGCATCTGTTAATGATGCACTCGATCCAGTATCAATCTGTTGACAAGGCCGTTAGGATGACTAAGAGGTACGACAAGAGTGCTCTTATGTAAAAATTAGACATAGAGTCAGTATTTCGCCTCTTGCCACTGCACCATTATAGCTTTAATCTCATGGGATTCCGGTTCGATTGGTATTTTTTCACAGTCAAATACTTGTCGATGGGCTGCATCATATCATGCGCCTACTTTGAGGCATTTGGCTCCTCAACGCAATGGTGCTTGTAGGCCTGCACCAGTTGGAAAGCAGTGGTGCATTAGCTTGGCAATGTTTTGGCCTGTGCATTCAGATCCACTTGTTATGGAGCTTGAGTACATGGTTCGGTACTTTGGCGACCCCATTGTACAAGATAAAACCGATGGCTCAAAATCGATGATATCATACTTGGGCAGTGAGATTAACACAGAAAAGTTAGAGAGCAGGCTCCCGATGGAAAACATAGCTAATCTTGGTGAGGTGATTAGCCTTTGCGCGGAAGTGAATAAAGTAGCATTACTGTTACAATCCTTGCTTTGGTTATTGAACCATGCCTAGTTATCCCAATGGGGCAGATACTTTAAAAGCACCTAGAGCGGCCCACAGCATGTTTTAAGAGGAGACATCACTTCATTTGCATTATCAAGGAGCTCAGTTAAGACCTACTGTTATGTGAGCATTTCATACAGCAATTTAAATGTGTGTGGCTATGGTATCGTGCAGCACTGCTTAACCACACATTACAACTATTTACTGACTCAGCCAGGGCTATAGGGTTGGGTGCATATTTGCATGGGCAATGTTGAGCTCAGCCATGGCCAGTTATGTGGGGCACCAAGGAGCTGACCAGAAATTTAGACGTGCTGAAATTTTTTCACAATAGTGGTGGTAGTGGAGATTTGGGGGCAAAAGATGGTCAATAAGCACAACCACTTATGGTGCAAAAATTTGAAGGTGGTGCAGGCCTTTAAAAATCAGCCAGCATCATCCAACCAATCATCATAATGCTTAGGTGCTTAATGGCCATGTGTTTGCATCATACCATTACATTTAGGGGAGCAGTATGCGATAGCCAATGTGTTCTTGCGTCAGAAGTGGGAGGTCTGCATATAGGCCTAACATGCTACTCTTATCTTTGGCTGTTGTTCGAGCCAGTCTAAACAAGTTGGTGGTGAGGTCCTAGACTCCAAAGATATGTAGAGCTTATAGCGCAGCATAGGAGAAATGGACACTGCTCCAGTTGGTAGAAAAACCCGAGGGAAAGGAACCACCTACATGTGTTGTTAGCTTTTCCGGGCAATCTAGTGGACAAGCTGGTGTCCAATGTCAGGGTCAATACTATGCTTGCAGCCATCTCATTTTTCTCAAGACTATGTGGTAAGGTGGATGAAAAGGTCTTTGTAGTCTGCACTATAATGACAGTGCAGGGCTGGATTAGAGATCACGAGGCAAGACCTCTGCAAGTCAGTGATGGTAGAAAGATTGAGAGAGTTAGTGCAGGTATGCAGGGATGAAGTGTAGACAATTCTGTTGGTGAAATTCAGCAGGTCCGTGTGCACAAGTTTGCTATAAGATAAGATGATAGTGTCAGCTGTTGCTTTGCAAGATATGCAAATCCAACAGTTCTGCAAGGGAACAAGAGTGCACCTCTAGACCAAGGGTTTTTCCTGATGCACAGTGACGTGTCCACGTTAACCAGGTTTCAGTTCTCAGCCATCTAGTAGAAATGCTTGTAAGCTCTAGGTTGGGACACAATGAAATTCTGGATGCCTTCCTTTAGAATTGACTGCTGCCAGGGAGAGGTGTTCAGTCGAGGATATCAAGTGGTTTGGTGAATGGAGATCAGTCAGTTAACAAGTCATACATTCGACCTTCAGTGAGCTAGGCTTATGAACGCCCTCTCCTATGTTTTCATTTTCCTAAATCCCCATGTGTCAGTCTCCCCACAGTTAGCAGCCTGTCACACGCCGGTTCCATAGTTAGGTGCTGGCGCTGTGACTTTCCCTTTAAGAACCATGAGTCTGCTTGCTTCTGCCTCAGAGACATTACTTTCACAGGTGTTCCTGGCTACTGTGATCTGGACCTCCTCCCGAACCTCATTGGTCCTGGAGCACTATATTAACCTCCCATGGTTATGGGCTCATTGTCTGTTCTTCGTGTTACTCTGGTTGCATTTGGATCTGGCTGTATACCTCTCCTTCCGTGTGTCCGTTACCTGCTCGCTGGACTGAACTCCTTACTGCTGTTCACCTGCAAGCTGCAAACTCCTCACTGCTGTTCACCTGCAAGCTGGAACTCGTCTCCGCTATTCAACTGCACGCTGAACGAGTATCGTGAGTTGTTGCTAAACCTGTGCCTTATCTATTGGTTCACCTTTACGTCTGGCTGGCTAAGATCACTGCATCTCGCTGTAAGAGCTACTATCAAGTTACTTGTCACCTGTAGTTCCACGTCTGATACGGGTTATCCTTACTCTGCTGTTACCTGTTTACTGGACTGTTATTGTGAACTACTTGTTGTGCCGGTGGCTAGTACTTGGACTCAAGTTACGTGTCTCTGTTCATTTGCATCATACTACAGCGAACTTACCATTGCAGTTATAACGAATCCTGCTACCTGTAGTTCCACGCATGGTTCAGATACTACTCACGTCTCTGCTACTTCTAGGCAACATTCTACTGCACGTGTCAGTGTTTATCCAAGTCCTTGGGTGATGTTTAATGCTTGCTGTTCTACTTAATAAGAATCACAGTGTTTCCAGTACCACCTGCTATGTTGAGTCATCTCTACTCTCGGATCAGCTAGTTCTATATACTACTCTGTTTGGACTGTAAGCTGTAGCAGTGATTCACATTCATCTGCTGTGTGGTTCTCTATTGGATCCTAGTGTTCTTGTTTATCATCACTCTGTTGAACTGTATATCATCTCATCTCATGCTGTTGCCAAGGGTTACCGACTATGAAGTAGCATATGTGATTAATGTATGCATTACAAATAATTGCAGTGTATTCATCTTTGCCAATATATTTATCTAATTCCTTCCATTCCTGTTGTACCAACATTCAATATAATACGTTGCAGCACTACTAGTTTCTCCTGTGTTATTATTGATGCTTGTAAGCCGTAAACTTATCCTAAGAATATTATTGTGTTCTGCCTCCACCATCTACTATAGTAGAGGCAAGGGATCTGCAAAACACCCTCAGAGCCGTGACACAGCCGAAGAAGGCATTACTTGGCTTGCCGTAGTAGGCAGCAAATGTGACATGTCTGGGTAAGAGTGGTATGGAGTAGGTTGATATTAAAAGGGTGTTGTCAAATGAGGAGCAGCAGCCCAACGTAATAGTGTTACAATGGGGGGACAACGACCTGTGGAGGGTTAAGTCCCTGGACTCAGTCAGGCACATCCAGGGGTACATAGTTAGGATGAGGGAGTGTCATGACCATAATATGGTCTAATTTCATACCAAGGTTGTCCTGGTAGGTAGCAAAAATGGCTGAGGACATTGACATTGTGAGAAAAAAAGACAACTCAGCCACTAGCAAGTATATTGCCCCCTGCAGCAGCAGCAGAATACTGCACATGGACATTAGCATGAAATGTGCTATACAGGAGCAACGGGGTACATCTGTTGCTCCTGTATAGTACCGCACATTCAATGTTAATGTTCTTGTGCTGTATGCTGCTGCCGCTGCAGGGTCTATTAAACAGGGCAGTACAGGAGGCTTTGGAGGCTAGCCATTCTCAGCGAGTGTGGGCTTCAGTTCTCACGCATTTTAAATCCCTCATTTAGCGGGGAAAAAAACACACATAGGAAGCCAGCAGGGTGCATGAAGTATCACTCTAGGAGGATGACCACACACCTGCCTCAAAGCTTTAATGGTTGGGCCACCAATTTTGCCCAATACCCGTCATAGAGTCATTTAAAAAAAACCAAAAAAAACGTTATTAGTAACATCATTTACAAATGAACACCGATATTCAATAGAAATCCAGCAACAATAATATATAGACAGGTATGGGATGTATTGCATGTCGGAGAGTAACATATGAAGACATAAGTGATCATGTTCCAGTGGCACATTGTAAAGTTCGCTGTGTACTGGATGCGGACCATAGTGATGTACTGCATATAACATTTAAAAAGAAGGAGAGAAAGATGTAGTGAAGGATTGTGTGTGTGGGGGGGGGGAGGCAGGGGTTTAGTCTGGAGTCTGAGGAAAAATAGGAGAGAAGTGAACAGGAAAGTTCACGCAAGGAGAGATGTAGGAGTGTACAGGTAGTCTAGATTGAAAAGCCGGCCACAGGTTCTGATCTGGATCAAGACCAGAGATTAGGTTGGACCCCCATGGGGTCCAAGTTTTGTGGAAGGATACGGAGGAGCCCCTCTGGACAGTGTCGGACTGGGACATGAAGGGCCCACCGGGGGAAATGCAGCGGTAGGGGCCCACTACAATGGGGTGTGGCCAACTGTAAGAGGGGTTGTGGTCAGTCATTAAAGGGGATGGGGTCAGGCCATGGAGGACAACGTATAGCACCTTAGTATGGTCCATAAAGAAAAAGAGGACATTTGCAGTGAGGAGCCGCGAAGGAAAAGACAGAAGAGAAGAAAGAAGTCAATAGGAAAGTAAGTGAAGGGGAGCAAATGCAGCATGGAGGGCACTGTGTGAAACAGGGGAGACAGGGAAAGGGGAGGGATGAATTGAATACAATCAATCATCATCAGCTATTTGTGTGCTGTCCATTCTTTGTGGTTAGTGTTCTCTCCCCTCATAGTGTACACAGAAAACAAATGCTATACTACAGTACTAGAGATCAACCATTCATCATATGAAAACCACAATATAAGGGTATAGACTAAAAATTAATATATCCATGAAGCACTATGGAGACCACAAAATTATTAGCATAAAAATATATGCACATTTAAAATATTACATAAATCTAATTACACTCTAGACACTGGCAAATAAAAACAGGACTCTAAAAAATGATCTACCCACAAAATGTACACTCAATAATAATCCAATGCCACTACAAAGGACAAAAGCAAAACATTAATATTAAAGCATATAGCAGATGCAATCCTATAAGGACCTAACTGTCTGAATGTGTTTTATTCTGATTAAGATATGCTTCTATAGGGAATAGAGTCCCACAATTGATTGAAAACAAATAAACATGGAACATGATATAAACAGTGAATTTGGTTACTAGTTTATTAGGAATCCATTCATTGGTCAGCTGCAATAGGATCCTTTTATAGAGGCACTGAAGACGTATATTGCAATGAAGCCATTCTAATTTATCTCCCTCCCTCCGAGGTCACACAGTGGAGAGCTCTAGAGAAGTTTGCACGATTTATTACTTACTGATTACACGGACTCACACTGCAGTTAGGATGGCAACTTTATGACTACAGGACGCCTGCAACTACAGCAGAAGGAGTAATCTGAGATCTGTGTCACTGTGAAGCATTTCTGCCTCTCTCTGTCTCAGGAGCAGGAAGTGTTCTCACGTGCTGGCTGTAGGCAGGGATTAGTTTGACAGTCTCCGTTTCATATGTAGACTGACCGCAACTCGGTAATTCTCTGCTCTGCCTCACCAACAAAGAGGGCGGGGTTATCAGGCAACAGGGCCTCCCGGGGGATACCCCGGCTCCCCGGCAGGCCAGTCCGACACTGCCTCAGGATGCTGGTGATATGCTCCATCTGATAGGTGTGCCATAACCGTTTGACGATTCATTTTTTTTAATGTAGCACCTTGCTTGTAGTTGCCAGCTGGTGAGCCTATGCCCTTTATAAGAGTTAAATCATGAAGTACAAACAGCACTGTATTAGTTACTAGCACAGCTTCTTGCTGCAAAGAGCCGTCATTTTGTCAAGTCAGCAGTCATCAGTTGAAACTATTAAGGAGCTGCTTGGATTTGAATTCTCCCAGGCTTTCAATGCTTATTTTATTTATTATTTATTAACAGGTTTTTACATAGCACCTACATAAACAGCACTTTTCAGACAATATTAATCATTCACATCAGTCCCTGGCCAAATGGAGCTTGCAATCAATATTCCCTACCATATAGCAACACCAACCTAATATGTATGTCTTTGATGGGAGTAAACTGTAGGAAATCCACAAGGAGAATATATAATCTCCACATAGATAGGCTCCTGGCCGGAATCAATGCTAACCACTGTGCCTCCATGCTGCCCATATTTTTTTCCATTTAATTAAAGCTTGAGAAGCCTGCTCCAATCACCCAGTGCATGTGCAAAACCTGCTGCACTGGGGGCATGGCAAAAACAAAAAAGGACGGGTCCCTTCACTCCTTAAACCCCAGAAGCAAAAAGACCCCTTAGGAGGGACAAAAGAAAACCTTCAGGCCCCACTCTATTCTCCAGGCCCACCTTCATTGCAAGGGCCACTTTCTCCCTGAGGTTTGTCAAAGCATTCCTCAGCGACTGTAATCTTTACCCCCCCCCCCCCCAGCCTCCAATGAAAATTAACTTAAACAAAAGTCAGCCCTTATAGCTGAGGCATTTCACCCAAACAAAACATAAGACAAAAGATGACCATAAACAAATGCAACAAAGTACAAAAAAATGTTATTTGTGAAGAAATAAATAAATTATTGGCAAATCCCCAGACTTACGGCCAGGTGTATAATAATATTATGTGCCCAGTCATAAAGCTGGTGCAAAGAAATAAAAAGTGTTGCTGAAGTTAGTTGTGCAGTGTCCAGAGTGCATAGGTTGTTGCCCTCCACCGAGCATGCTCAGGCATTTCCATCACAGACATCACCTGGCACACAAAACAGCTCGAGGTTCAAGCACTTGAGGAGCATTCTCCAAGAGGACCAAGCGTGTTAATGACCATGGAGTTCATACACATCAATACTGATCTTTGCCAAAAGGCTGGTGAAGCAGCACTGCCTACCTCCCAACTGTCCAGATTTCAACAAGACATTCCTGATTTTAGGGCTTTGTCCCACTGTCCCGTCCAGGAATGTTTGTTCCGTGGGTGGGAACGTTGGGGAAAAGGAGGTATGTATATGTAGCCCTACACTTTATGGTGCAAGGCACCCCCATTGCAGCGTGGCCATGCATCCATTTTGCCATAGCCATGCCCCTTGTCCCACTGGTGGGGACAGACATGTTGGGAGGTATGGCATTGTAGCACCTGATCTGGGCTGGGGTAGGTGGATGAGGCCTGTGCTTAGTGTGCAATTTAACTTTGTTGGTGGAAGTGACGCAATAATGAATGCACAATCATAAGTAATGATTGGGTGGATCATCTTTCCCAACTGCACCTCCTCTGTATGTCAGTCAAGTGCGACTACAATTCAGGACGAGTGGTCTGCTTGTTTGTACAAGCAGGCCACTCGTCCTGAATTGTAGTCGCACTTGACTGACATACAGAGGAGGTGCAGTTGGGAAAGATCACAAATCAGTGGTGGTACAGCAGAGCAAATTAACATACTGTTAGTTTGGATTCAGTATTTTGGTGCATTGGCCCAAACCACAGAGAAAGGGAACATGTGTATCTGCAGTGCTGTGGAACTACAGGGCCCAGCATGCACTAACAGGTAATGTGTTCAGACTTGTAGATCCACAAAAGCTGGTGAGCCACATACGCTAGCTAACAATGGGTGTTTCTGAAATGGATGCATTTTTGCATTTACAGGATAAGCCAATAACATAAAAACATCTCTAAGCAACTCCAGCAAAATACCAGCTAACAATAGTCAAACGTTATCATTACAGAAGGAATAGAGGGTTTTCTAGGAGCTGGGCATGACATGGTAAAGAAAACTACATTGTGTTTGCTGTGCATTATTTCATGAGTGTAGTACCTTATAATTGCAGAATAAGCTGTTCCCTTTTTTTTACTAAGTTTAACAATGCATTGCCACCAAATCTATTTGTGTCAACTTTATTCTGCACACAAAAAAATAATAATTTATGATTTCCATCATACTTCAAAGCCTAGATAGAAATTACCCTGGTGGCAAAAGGACTACTAAGGCAACAATTAAACCTATTATATCAACCATAAAACATGCATATTTGCACTGTATATAGGCAACAATAATACATAGAGGGGCTCATGTAGAGTTGGATGTAAATCCAAAACCTGCGCAAAATATGCTTTTCCGCACTTTGCACGCAAAGTAAAATGGATTCAGACTAAATTGCCAATCACACAATAAACAACAGTTAGGTCCAATATCGCATTAGTATGTACGCTCCCACAATCATGTTTTATTGTACCAAAGCACATTGTATCTTTTGATTTGATTTTATAAACTGACTAAAAATCACTAATGACAAAACGATGTTGGGCAAAATCTGAAGTGTGTACGCATTTAAAACCAGCAGTCTAGGCAGATCTCCATAGAGTTTACAGTCATGATCTATTCAGCAGGTGGTTATGACAGATGAATAGCACAGATCTGAAGGTAAATTGCGTAGGTGTGTACACATGAATCTGCACGCTCATCAGTACTTTCAAATCATTGGTAAAATCGTTGCAGATATCGCATTGTGAGAAATTTTCTGTAGTGTGTACCCGGCTTTAGACATATCTGCCTGTACTCTCTACACATAGCTCAAATATTGTAAGAGCTGTTCATGTACCTTACTACATGTGTTGGAGTGGAAGCAGACTAATATACCTTAAGAGGTGTATCTGTTGCACCTGCTTTCTCCTGGTACAAAATAATGTGCTGATGATGGTTAGAACAGACCTTGCCCCGCCTGTAAATAAAAAGAGAAATAACTATTGTTTTTAAATTAAAACAAGTGCCCAATTCTCCATAAAGTGAAACTGGCATTAGTGCTTCCAACCTAGGTCGGTATCGACAAAATGGGGGGGATAGGGGACAAAAAGCGTGGATAGCACCCAAAAATGGCAATACCAACTAGGTTATGTCAACCAAGGTTGGCGGCACTATAGCAGAAAAACCACCTGCCATAGTACCAATCAATCCTAGACCCACCAGTACGGGGCTAAATTCCCTAGGGCATGGGAATTTCCTTGGCTATAAATATTACAGCACTGCCGCAAAGAGCTCATATGCTCCAGGGCTCCCGTGCGAGCAAGTGCAGCATTACCAATGAGAGTTTATTTTTTTGCCAAGACTAGATTACCAACAGAAGATTCCGAGGTGCCATCATAGATCATTTTATTTAGTTGAGGAAATAAAGGTGTTAAATACTGCAGTGTAGGGGAGTCTTTATTTAGAATAAAGAAGTTTTATATTATGGTGTGTGGGGGTTTTTCACATTATTTTTCAAGCTCTGAGGAGGCTTTGGATACCAGGGCATGTTGGCATTGTGGTACTTCAACTTCCAGCATGCCCAGGCAGCATAGCCTAGTGCTGGTATTGGCATTTTCGGGAGGACTCTATGCTCTCCACCCCCCCAGTTTTGCTGATACCAGCCTAGGCTGGCAGCACTAGAGCTGGTTTCACTTTTTGTCTGCTCACTTTTTTAATATGCAATTTTTATGGGGCTGTAGTGCAAATTACACTTAAAGCGTATCATATGTTTTTAATGTAAGACCCAGAATAATCCTCTTTTTAGATTACAAAATAGTGTATCATCATTAAATAACAACATATCTCATTACTGCTACATGATTATCAGTAACATTAAGACAGGTGCGAAATTTACTTTCTTCTGTAGGTTTGTGAAACAGATGAATAAAATCTAAATACCTGTTATTTTTATTTATTTATTTATTTATTTATATAATCCAAGTATATTACGCAGTGCTTTACTGAGAATTTTTAATAATTCAAGTCGGTCCCTGCACATCGGCTCACTTATGTTTTGATAACATTTCAGTTTTTTTGCAACATTTATTAAATATTATTATTATTTGCCCAAACTGGATGTACTATAAATGTATATGTAGGTCATGGTTTGTATTCATATGGAAAATAATATTTCTACTTTTATTTTATGGATTTGTGAATTAATGAACATGATCTGGTTATTGTTATCATGAAAAAATACTACTCCATTCTATATCACAGTTGAAGAACACTGGTCTAGACACATTTTGTAGGGAAACAGCACTTTTTAATATTTATTTTCCCAACCTCCATTCATAGAAAGGCAATTTGCAAGCTATAGTTATTGTTTTTCTTTTGTAAACAAATGGTAGGATTGTCATTAAAGATTCTTATTGCATTCACAAACAGATGTGAACAATAAATATTCTCTGTACAGCTCTTCATAATATTGTGGTGCTATATAAACTGTAACAATAATCACTGTTCCAATGTGTTTTAATAGTGTTTTATTTAGTTGTTGCAAATGACCATTTCAGGCAAAAGAGCATATAAGGACATGTACAATTCTGAGAAACTTCACCTCTCTCCAGTTAGCACATTCAGTAAAACACTTAAGGGATGTCCCTCTTCCTGTATCACAGCAAAAAAGACGCTTCAAGTACCACTCACTTTTGACAGTTTCTGTAAATACTTTTGATAAAAAGTTCAAGGGAAAAATCAGAAGTTGCTCAACTTCTACTGTAAGAATACATAATTATTAATTAAACCTCAGACTAGGTTTACAAAAGGTAATTATGTTTTAGGTGTAAGATGATATCACACAATCATTATGCTATTCTCTATTTCACAAGGTAGTAGATTGACGGAAAGCTTACTGTTTCAGTTTATAATAGTACAGAAGACTATTACAGTGTGAGATCTAAACATTACTGCTTGCAACATTTATTTTTGCAAATGTAATTTATTGTGTATATACTTCTCAACATGTTTATTGTATTATTCCTAGGATACATAGTATTCTTATTATTTAATCTTGATTAACGCATCTATTGTAGAAGTGCTTTGCTCCATATATGTTCATAAATCTGTTCTCCATGCTCACGTTCTTTTTTTTAACCAAGTAACTTCCTTCATTATAATTGTCTCTAAGTATTGTTCCGTAGCAGCTGTTTTCAGTATGTTTAACATCTTCTACATTTTTTCCAACGAGAGCATTTTTAAGTGATGTTTTGCAGTAGAAATGAGCCATGGTGTGACAGCTGTAAAGTGTTTCATTTCCAACAGCTGTCCTGGAACATCGGTACTTATGTATGTCATTTGTGGGATAAAAACCAGGAAGTTCACTCGCCTGATTTAAAGTTAAACGTAAAGATGCCTCATTTGTGTATTAACAAACATGCATCTGCTGATTATGCATTGAATGATAAAAGAAGCAATATGAAAAATGTTATGTTTATTGTTTATACATCATTTGTATTGGCCCAATATCTTCCATCTTTTGGACACTAAGCACCAAATTCATTTGGAGATGTCCATGCCCTGCTTTGTAGACTATCTCTGTAGACTGTAAGGAAAATAGTTCAGCGCTCCCTATGTGGTGATTGTAGAGCTTGCAGCCACTGGGAGTAAATGGGTAAAGGGATAGCTCGGCCCTTGATGAATAGGAATAAAGATAGTGCTCCCTGGGCGCATGAAATGGAATGGACAGGATACAGGAAATGCAGATTTAATAGAGTAATCATAAAAAAAATCATAAAGATGCAAAAACAAAAAAAAGCAAAAACAAAAAACAATTGGGTTGCAACCCTAGTAAATAACAATGTAGTACACAGTTTTTGTATACATGGGTGTAAATAGGCAGATGGATACCGTCATCAATTAGTCCACAGCAAAATGTAGAATTATAACACGTAATGCTGAACGAGATATATCAGGTACAGTCCACAATGGCCCCAAATAGAGGTAACGTTGCTAGGGCTAGAAAAAGTCCACTGTTTTAAATGAGCACCAAGAAATCAAGTCAAATCCAAGGAGGTATACGGTTATATCAATGTCTCCTTAATGGTGAGCCAATAATGATATTGTCCATCGGAGAAAACCAGATATGAACTGGTATTTGAGGACTTGCCCTCGTACTGTTGAGGCTGGAGATTCCCTCTGTGGCCGTATAGAAACTCCTGCTCGTCTGTAGCATGTGTCATGGGACGCCAATCCGTCCTGCTGTTCAATAGATCTGTCCGCGATAGAGTACTGCGCATGCACATGCATCTTGAAAAATCCGATCGTTGCCAACGTGTAACGGATAGTATGTTCCACTTTAGGGGATGAATGTAGCTGAGTGCTGTGGGTAAATCTGATGCGTTTCGCTCTAATGCTTCCTCAGGGATTAAAGATCTTTAGGGGTATATTTAAGAAATCACGGTAGTGCACCATCGTGCACTTACCGTGGAAATCAGGTCCGGATGTGCCCTCCGCAAATTTATTAAAGGTGCATCGCAGCAGATATCATGGATATCTGCTGCTTTACACTCCTGATCGTTTTTGCGAGCAGTCACCATTCAACAGTATGGTGACTGCTTTGGCCGCAATCTAACAAGTCCCGAAATTATTTTTTTTCCGGGAACTTGTCATGTTAATGTACGCCAGCTGAAGCCCCTCGCACTTACCTCCTTCTCTGGCGTGCTGTACGCTCTTTACTGAGGAGATCTCGTGAGAGTGAGACTCACGAGAACTCCTCAGTAAGGAGACTACAGCGCGCCGGAGAAGGACGGCAGTGAAAGTGCTCAGCAGCACTGATCGCGCCGGGGGCGCCCCCGCCCCCGACCGATCAATAATGCTGCTGAGCACTTTCAAGGGCCCCCTGGATGCCATAGGCCCCTGGGCTGTAGCCCAGTTAGCCCTATGGTTAATCCGGCCCTGAATACAGGTGGTATAGCTTGCTTCTATTGGTCCAGGCATCAGGAGGGTCCAGGGGGTTACACAGCATAGGCTGATTCAATCTAAGGAATTCAAAGGTGGGGGTCTCTCCAGGGGATGGGCTCTGTTCTTCCCGCCAAACTGCTCTGTTCTTCCCGCCACACTCCAATTACAATCAGTCCATTTGCATTTGACAGTTAATATCATATTAAAGGTTTATTCCCTAACATCAATAACTAGAGTACGCAATGTGCGATCTCTTTGCCGAATGCACCTAACAGCTGCTGATGTAAAGGGGATTATTATGATATTAGACATGACACATTTCTTTTAACCTGAACCATATGTATCACTAATATGCATATAACTTATAATATTACACATAAACACTACAATATTTTGACATAAATAACTATGTGTTGCAACTACCATTAATGTGTACTATTTTACAAATGTGTGTGTTGGTGCGAATGTATGTAAAAGCGTAAATACTGTTGTTTCCACGTGTTGCGGCTGCATACGCCCTTCCACGCCGCAGCGTGCCATAAGCATCTTTTCAGACAAATACAACCAAGTTTGCTCGATTTTAATTGAAATGACTTTATCCAATTTACTGACTTCGACAGTTCCACCCTTTGATAGTGTAATAAACTATCACCTAATCACCGTTCAGGGTTATACAACACTTCTTCACAGACCATGATCTCGGTATCTTGCACCTCCCTTTCAGTCTTGTTCTCAGTGTTTCTCCTAGAAGACTGTTTTCCACACTTCAACACAGTAGGAAAACATTTGACACATAAACCAATTGCTAAGATGACACCCAGTATAAGGAGAAGGAGCTTACCTACACCAGCAACCATTTCCTGTACCCATTCCCCCAGACCAGAGAACCATTTCACAGGATTCAACCATGAGAACCATCCTGCCACCTTTTCCCCGATCTCATATAACGAAGAATTATGGTTCCTTCGAAATCCCCATTTCAGTTGCAGAATTTCATCCATCTTCCGGTCTATAACCTCCTTAGGGTCATCCGTATTATTGGTGATGACACCAAACTGAGTGGCCAACGTCACACAGTACCCACCAGTAATAGAGGTGAGATAATTTAGTACCAGTCTATGTTGCACCAACTCCTTCTTGTACGTTTGTAGCTCCCTTCCAGTATACCTGAAAGTGTCATCATACATCTCGGTGATATTGTCTATCAATTTAGCCAGGTCTTGGATATATTTAAAGTTTAATGTATGGTGGTGGTGTAGTATTGTGAATACCAACCATTTTTTCATGAGTAATAGTCATGATTTCAGGAACCAGTTTAGCTAAGAAACACAAACCCTTGGAACTCGGAGTCACCCAGGAATAAGCTTTTCTCCCACAAACAAAGTACACATCATCAGGGAGAACATAAGGAACAGTATGCCCATTAATTATATCACACAGAGTTTTGAAAAAACTACCGAAGCCTAGTGTCTCCATTTGCTCAAAACACGTGCCAGCATGGATGACATTCTTACAAATATCTATAGAGACTTTTCCAATGGATACTTTCTTATGTTTGGTTATACGCCCTAATTTGTGACTTCCATCAACATTCCTGCCTATTGGTGACCTTGTAAGTCTCCCTCTAAAATGAGCGTGGCGAGCCATTGTCTGATCTGATGGGTTAGCTTCCCAATTCTCCAGACGCTTTGCATGAGAGATACTTAGGCACAGCAAAGATCTGTCTACAGAGTATTGTCGAAGCGTTAGACTAGGGGACCTAGTGTTATTGTACCTCCCCTCTATGGGCCTCCCACCCCTCAATTCGAGTACTTTGGAGATGTTTAAAGGGAATGGCACTAGTCCTATGTTATGCTGCCCCTGCGGCACGTGAGAGCACACCTAGCACTCGGTTTGGTTTAGGACCTTACCCACCAAGGAGTGATAATCCTCCAGAGGATGCCCACCCACATTCAGATTACCGGTGGACTGTCATCGTTGGATGCATCTCTCTTCAACTAGGGAGTCACAGAACTTGCAGATACAATACTCATCAGACAATAGCCCCTCACACTGTCTCCGAGTTCCTGAGCTAGCAGACCTTTTCATAACCCCTGGACCAAGCTTGATAATGGTCTGCTCTGAGTATTCTAGTATTTTTTCCTCGATCTCCATTTCATCCGCATCACTGCCAGAACCTTCCTCTGTCCTCCATCCTCCTTCACAAAAATAGAATGTCCTAGAAAAAGTAAAAACAAGGAAAATCCTGGAACAAAAGAAAAACAAAAACCGCCACTCCATCGCTAGAAAGATAGTTCTGATGCAACGTCTCTGGTTCAGGTGTCTTGACTGCGGGCTTTAGGTCTCCCGGAACAGATTTACGAGTGACAGATCTGTGTCGTCGGTCTCAGTTTTATCTCGCACTTTCTCCGGGTTACTGTCTCTCCTGCAGTGGGTTGAGTGGACCCAAGTGTCTCTCTCTGCAACCTTCAGTGATGTAGTACTGGTCAGCCTCACTTGGTACGGCCCTTCCCAACGGTCTGTTAAACAACCTGAACGTAAGAAATTGCAGATCATAACATAGTCCCCAAGTTCAACATCATGACAGTTCGTTTCTGGCATACCAGGTGACAGCATTTTTAGTTTTTGTTGTTGTTGCTTTAGCTGTCTGCTCATTTTTATAAGATATTGTACAGTCACTTCATTATTACACATCAAGTCGTCTTGTGGACTCACAATCAAATAAGGTTGTCGGCCGAACAGTATCTCAAAGGGGGACAGATTAAGAGGAGGTCTAGGAGTGGTTTGAATGCTATGGAGGACTAGTGGCAAAGCTTCAGGCCACGCCAACCCAGTTTCAGCCATTATCTTACCAAGCTTGTTCTTTATAGTACCATTTACTCTTTCCACCTTACCACTGGCTTGTGGTCGATAAGGGGTGTGAAGTCTGCTACTGATTCCCATGAGCTTACACATATTTTGGAAGATATCACCAGTAAAGTGAGTACCCCTATCACTTTCAATGATTCTAGGGATACTGAACCTACACACAAACTCTTGTACAATTTTCTTTGCAGTGAACACAGCAGTATTAGTGGCTGCTGGGTATGCTTCTACCCAACCGGAAAACACATCAATACATACTAACACATACTTTAGATTCCTGCACGGTGGTAATTGGATATAGTCAATTTGTATTACCAGAAAAGGTCCGTCTGTAGGAGGAATGTGGGATGGCTCAGTTGGAATAGTTTTCCCGACATTTTTCCTCAAACAAGCAAGACATGACATTGCTTTCTTACCAGCCTGAGGGGAAAATCCAGGAGCACACCAGTATGCTCTCACCAGTTTGCACATACCTTCTTTTCCCAGGTGAGTCAGACCGTGTGCTGCTTCAGCCAGGCTTGGATAATATGTTCGGGGAGCTACAGGTTTACCTTGTCCATCCCTCCAGAGTCCTGAGGACTCTTGACCACATTTTTTCGCCTTCCAGACCGCCTTTTCCTGCAGGGAACACAAATCCTGCATTTTAATTAATTTCTAATGTCTGAAAAACCATCATAGTTTCGGTCTATACATTCATAGGTTGCCCTGCTGCCCATTAAGCAGCTTCGTCCGCCCTATTATTGCCCAATGACACTGGGTCTTCTTCAGAGGTATGGGCTTTGCACTTTATGACGGCTACCGTCTTGGGTAACTGTATCGCTGTCAAAAGTCCTTTTATGTGTTGTGAGTGTACCACTGGTGTACCTGCTGCTGTCGTAAAGTTTCTAAGACGCCAAAGGGCCCCCAAGGGGTTCAGCTTCTACCACATCCTGATCGTCTACAACAGCGTAACCAGTACATAGTTCTCCCGTCTCTGTCTGTCTATGACAACTCCCGTCTGTATAAAACGTAAAATCCACATTTTCTAAGGGGGTGTCACGTATGTCAGGCCTTGCAGTAAAGGTCTGGTTCAGGTGTTCCATACAATCATGCGTGTCAGTACTCTTGCCAAACTCATCATCAACCAGGGTCTCCTCATCTCCCACCCTTTGTGTTTCTAGAGACACATATGGAAGGTATGTAGCTGGATTTAAGGTGCTACATCGTTTGATGGTGATGTTTGAGGGTGCCATCAGAGCTAGTTCCCACTTTGTGAATCTAGCTGAAGAAACATGTCTGGTTTGAGCTGAATTTAACAGAGCTGATACAGCATGGGGTGTATAGACAGTTGAATTATGTCCTAATACTACGTCCTCGCTCTTACTTACCAGAAGAGCAGTTACTGCTACACTTCTGAGACATGTTGGGAGTGATCTTGCCACAGTATCCAATTGTGCACTGTAGTATGCTACCGGTCTGCTAGCTTCACCATGTTTCTGTGTGAGGACACCTGCTGCACAACCATCAGCTTCCGTACAGTACAGCTCAAAAGTCTTTTCAAAATCAAGTATTCCCAATGCAGGTGCTCTAGTCAGACTATCTTTTAGTTTAAAGAATGCTTGCTCTGACTCTTCTGTGTGTACCACATGTTCTGGTTTTGAGGAAGAGACTAGTTCCTGCAATGGTAATGCCAGAATAGAAAAACCTGGGATCAAGGATCTACAGTATCCACACATCTCTAGGAAGGTACGAATCTGCTTCTGGCTCTGCGGCAGTCATGTGTTGTATAGCCTCAATCCTGTCGGTTGTCAGGTGTCTTAGCCCCTGGGTGAGAGAGTGCCCTAAGTATTTGACCTTAGTCTGACATGGCTGTAACTTGTCCTTTGCCACCTTGTGTCCTGTTTGTGAGAGATGGAGCAACAATAATTTAGTATCATGTAAACATGACATAAAAGAATCAGAGCACAGCAACAAATCGTCCACATATTGAATTAGAACAGACCCATTGCGGGGTTGAAAGGATTGCAAACAGTCATGTAAGGCTTGGGAGAAAATACTGGGGCTGTCAATGAACCCCTGGGGCAGTCTGGTCCATGTGTATTGCACTCCCCGGTAGGAGAATGCAAAAAGGTATTGGCAGTCAGGGTGAAGAGGGACTGAGAAGAAAGCAGAACATAGGTCAATGACAGTAAAATGACTAGCAGACGGTGGAATCTGCATGAGGATGACAGCTGGATTCGGCACTATGGGGAATTGGCTCTCAACAACTTTATTAATTCCCCTTAAGTCCTGGACTAATCTATAGCCCCTGCCCCCACTCTTCTTCACAGGGAAAATGGGACTATTTGCTGTGCTGGATGTACGAAGTAAAATCCCTTGTTGCAACAGCCTCTCAATAACAGGATATACCCCCATTTCCACCTCCGGTTTTAATGGATACTGTGGGATTTTTGGAGCTATCCTACCACTTTTTAGATTTACCATGACAGGGGCTAAAGTTGCCATCAATCCAGTGTCCTGTCCATCTCTGGTCCATAGTGAACCTGGTATATCCAGCAACATCCACTTTACTTGAGATTGACTTTGTTCTATAACAGTAGAGTGTAACATTAACCTTTGAGGGGTGTCCAATATATCCTGTACCTCATGCGCGACCTTCTCTGGTATATCTAAGAACACACCATCTGGAGTACAGTATATGACACATCCCATTTTACATATCAAGTCTCTCCCTAGCAAGTTAGTAGGAGCCGCTGCAGCCAAGAGAAACGAATGCTTAGTATGCAGAGGCCCGATAGTAACTTCAGCAGGTTTAGTTAGAGGATAATGTAACACTCTTCCCGTTACCCCCATAGCTGGAATAGTCTTACTGGTCACCTGTAGATTAAAAGGAGAGGTTATCACAGATCTGGCCACCCCTGTATCTACAAGAAAAGTTTGCTTCCTACCAGCTATGTCAACTATCATTGTTGGTTCTTCTCTCAGACTCTCAGTTAACCTCACTGGCTGTAGACTACAGGTATGACCTGACCCCTAGCGCTGACTATTGCTTTCCCGCGCAGCATTTGCTGCTGTAATATGCGCGGGCAGGTGTGAGTCTTCTAGTCTATGTGAATACCTCCTTGGAGGATATCTATGCGACCCTTCATTAGGATTATATATTCCCTTAGTACAATCTTTCCTCATATGTCCTTCTTCTCTGCAATTATAACATCTCAACATTCTGCGTTTCCTGTTATGTGGGTTATAGGCTGGTGGTCGTGTATACATTCCCTCTAATGCTTGTATACTCACCGTCATCAACTTGTCACTCTTTTCTTCCTTTTTCCTAAAGATATTTTTATCATGCTCCACAGCAGACTCCCTAAGATGTGATCCATCTGTTGTATTGCTATTCCTGCTGCTGTGGGCTAATATATCCAATCTTTACTTATTACACATTATATTTTCTGACAGTGACCATGGCAGAATTTATTTGTTTTAATGAAAGGAGGAAAAGGAGAGAGGGGTATCTATCTAAATTACAACATCCTAATCAGGATGGTACTATTATTGATGATTCAGATCTGTTAGAGGTTTCACAAAACTAGAAAATCTATTGAAAGATGAAATGCGTCATTGGTGGGACAGCGTTTCACTTCAAAAATATATTGACAATAAAAAGATCCCTCGGGGTCTAAGGATTTTTAAAACACTGGCCATCAATGACGATGTGGAATTAAGAGAACAATGGGAGAGTGCTCTAGACAATTGTTCAATGACCCTTATGCGACTATTAGTATCATATAGGGAAAAAAAGATACTGGAAGTATCTAGAGAAATTGAAGAAAATAAATTACAATTATCCAAATTCAAAGACTATCAAGAATTTGAAAATAGAGATAATACTATAAATAGACGAGTGGAGGAATATGAAAAAGAACTAATCTCACGTAAAGAGAAAAAATTTGTGAGAGACACAATCGATTATGAACAGGGAAATATTAGAACTTATAGAAAAACTAATCAATACAAACCCTATAATAAAAGACAATCTAGAACTTCTAGTAACTCTAGACGGGAGAGATTACATTCATCCCCCCCCCCCCCATGAGAGGAAATCTTACATGACATCAAATAGGACAAACTATACAGATAGCAGAGTATTACCAAAAACTGATTTTAGAGGAGATGGAAAATCTAACCGTCAGATACAAGAAGAGCAGAACACTCGGTCTAGGGATACATCATATTCTGATGTATCCAAACATACTGAAGATGATAATCAACATTTTTTAGGAAGACACAACAACTTGGAACAATTTGCTCACAGAAACCGCTTCCAAGAACTACATACAAGATCCACAAAAAGGTCCCGAGATTTCGTGGCAAAAGAGGAGGAAGGAAATCTCAAAAAAAGATACGCAAATTAACTGATACCAAGATAATTTATAATCTATCTGATGTGCAATTAACTCCTGAACAAATTAATCTGTTACAAAAAGGATTGAATTTCACCCCTAGTACCAACCCGAATTTATTTGATCTTTTTTCCGAACTAAATAGATTCATTAGAACTCTATGCAGAAAAAGATATTTTGCCCAAAAAAAGATAAAAAATATGGCTAATGACATAGGACCTATCATATTGGATAAGGAAGATATGACAGGACTTGAGATATTGGAATCTCTATTGGAGGAAGGTAATGAGTCTGTGGATGATGACCATGAACCTCGTCCTATTTTTGACATTAACAATATTGCAAATATTTCATGGGGATCTGAAAGATCAAGATTTAAACGAAAATCAAAATTCTTTCCTCATAATCAGAAAAGTCCAGCTATACAATGCTTTTATAAAAAAAACCTTTAATGACTTTAAAAGATTATGTGATTCTCATCCTAAAAAAGAATTAGGAAGGAAAACTTAACAAAAGGGGAGAGAATAGCTTTGGGACAATTAGAGAAAGATATGTCTTTGACGATAAAACCAGCAGATAAGGGTGGTGGAGTTGTAGTTATGAATACTTCATACTATATCACCGAATCACTACGTCAATTAGGCGACTTGTCTTTTTACAAAAAATTAGACAATGACCCTACTCAATATTATAAACAATTATTATTATCACATTTACAGTCAGCTTTAGAGGACAGTATAATATCCAAAGATGAATTCCATTTTTTGTTTGTTGAACATCCTATTATTCCAGTTTTTTATTTTCTACCTAAAATTCATAAATCACTCACACATCCACCCGGGAGACCCATTATCTCCGGTATTGGATCTTTAACATCTAACCTTTCTGCCTATGTCGATTATTATTTACAGCCTTCCGTTATCTCTTTATGTTCCTATATTCAGGATACTATGTCCCTTTTGGAGAAATTACATGGTTTTGTTTGGGAAGAAAATATGGGCTTCCTTACTTTAGATGTTACAGCTCTATATACCCATATACCCCACTCTGGTGTTGTGGAAGCAGTCAGAGGTACCCTTAAAGAGGTAACCAATATATCTACTCCTCATTGTTCGTTTATTTTGGGGTCGATATTATTTATTTTAACTCATAATTACTTCTTATTTGACACCACTTGTTATTTACAAACTTTAGGGACAGCGATGGGCACCAGATTTGCCCCTAGCTTTGCCAACTTATATATGGGCCAGTTAGAAGATCTCCTAATTTGGAATGGTCCATATGGGGCAAATCTGGTGTACTACGGTCGCTATATTGACGACTTATTCATCATTTGGAAAGGTGGTCCATTATTAGCAGATGAGTTTGTTTCATTTCTGAATACTAATACTTTTAATTTAACCTTTACACACACATACAGTGAGTTAGAAATAAATTATTTGGATGTAACTTTTTTTATTCAAGATAATAAAATAATGACTAAAAACTATAATAAATCTGTAAACACAAATAATTTCTTACATTATACTAGTGCACATCATAGACCTTGGGTGAATAACATACCAAGAAGTCAGCTTAATCATTTGCGATGTAATTGCACATTGGATGAGGATTTTACTACACAAGCAGAGAATATGTGTCAAGATTTTATGAATAGAGGTTATCCATGCGAACTGTTAATTGATGCCAAACAATTTGTATCTGAACAAATTAAGTCTAGGCCATCTCAACTAACGATTCATAAGAATAAGAAGAAAAAGGATAATATGTTTAGAGAAGGATATAATGAAGATGATAGTGTACCTATCTTTATATCGAAATACAATTCAAAGTCATTGAATATTAGAAAACTGATAGGGAAAAATTATGATATATTAAGACAAGATGCAATATTAGAACCATTATTAGGCAATAGACCGAAAGTTGTCTTTCGCAAAAATAGAAATTTGAAAAGCTTTTTGACTTCTAGCCAGTTTAAAACAGAAAAAGGAAAATTGTCAACACCTGCCATTTCAAACTGGCTATTACCTAGAATTACAGGATGTTATAAATGCAATAAGAAAATATGTATGACTTGTAATTTTATAACAAACAAAAAGAAAGATGTTATTTCTACCGTCTCTGGCGAAATATTCCTGATTAAGCACTACATTACATGTGATTCCATGTTTGTTGTATATGTCTTAGAGTGCCCTTGTCGACGTCAATATATAGGTAGTACAACTAGGTCCTTAAAAACACGTTTTAGAGAGCACAGACGTAATATCATTATAGGTCTACAGACACATAGTGTGTCTAAACATTTTTCGTTGGTACATAATCAAGATCCTTCAGGTTTACAACTAACAGGAATTGAATAAACTACAAAAACCTCTCGAGGAGGAGATAGATTTAGAAAACTATGTGAAGCAGAAACATTATGGATTTTTAAATTAAAAACCCTCAGTCCAGAAGGATTAAATGAGGCGTTGGACTTCTATGAAGATTAATTATGAAGTACCAATAACTAATGTACAGTTAAAATATTTAATATGTATTACAGTGATAATAGTTATTATATTATACCTGTGGTCCTTCATAGATCTATTAACATCGGATATTCAGGATCCATTATTCACCTGCTTGTCCATTTAGTTTTTATATATGTTGGACAATGCCATCATTTTTATATAGCAATATTAGAGCTATATACATTGGGATCTTTTAGGTCTGTGTGTTTGTATATATATTTGATTATATTTGGTCAAAATACCTCTCTCTCCCTTTTTGGTAAATATAATAACGATATTCATGTTATGTATATTATTGTACACCTAAAAATGTGACATGGATACTATATGCCATATACTGTATTATACATGCATTTTATGATCTTTATGCTATATATCTTTTTTACATGTGATCACTTTTACAGCTGCTTTGAATGCAGCTGATTAAGTGAGTAGTTAATGATAGACATCTGGAACTTACCCCTCCTCCTTCATCTATATAAGAATGAACTGAGACACAACATCTTCATCCACCTTTTGGCTTGAAAAAGTCTCATGCCTGAGACGAAACGCGTCGCCGTCTAGTCATCTACTTATCCATTTTATTTGTTGATTCTGAGTATACATCGATATATGGCATAACGAACTTACTGTGTGAGGAACTATTTCACACTACTCTTTGTTTTCTGCCCGGGCAGATTTTTTGAATGCACAGTTTACTGTCACATGTTGGTAACTACCCAATCATGGGAGAATTGCGGTTTATACCGCTAGGAGGACTCACTTGCAGGAGGATTACAACACTAGCAGTGGATAGCTGTAGGAGATCTTATTCCGGAGAGCCGCATATTAACAGCATAGAAGAGTACATATGGTCTACACTCTCTATTATATGCTGGATTTAACAATTGACTTTCCTATACCGGGATATCCTAGTGTTCATTACCTCTATACTTGCTCCCAGGACATATCTGCAACTGTGCTAATCAATATGACGAGTTAGTGTGATTATTTATGCCCAATTGTCTTCATTGCAAATAATTGCCATAGTACCAACAGAATCACTCTTTTTACATTAGGAGTCATATCTCCTTATTTTATATTGGATTTCTATATATGTTTATAATAAATTGTTAACATTTATTCTGCCTTGGTCTTTGTACTTATTTTAATTGGCCACACCTGTATGTATTCCTAGCGCTGTTTTTTCTGTTGTTGAGACTCCCTAAGAGAATCTACCGTGATGCCTCTCCAATTAGGTAATGAGGTTTTTACTCTGGTTTTTAAATTTTCCCTAAGACCATCCATTAGTACTCCTACAGCTACTTCCCTGTGATGTAGGTCCTCACCTATGTTTGATATCCCAGTGAACCGTGTTATCGCTGCTATAGCTCTACTAAAGTAATCTGATGCTGTTTCACTATCTTTTTGTTTTATGGTGAAAATCTTACTCCAATTCGCTACTACTGGAAAATAGATGGCTAAATGTTTGACAATCTGTTCTATATTCTCTTGATTAATCTCATCTGTCAAGGTGTCGTCTTCCTCCAATGAACAATCTTTAATAAATTGTTGTACGTTAGTATTGGGAGGAAGACCCGCCCTCAACACTACACGCCAATCCTTATCGGTTGGTTCGTGTGCATTTCCCAAGTCTTTAACAAACTTCTGACACTTAGCCAACTCTTTTCTAGGATCTGGTAATTCAGTCATAATGGAACGTAATTCTGATCTAGTCCAGGGACAATGCATTGTAACATTTCTTAAAGGAACTACACCATCCTTATCCGCCTTCCCATTGGGAACTGATATTGTGCGGACTGGATACGTACCCACCGGTTCACTATCTTCAGGGTTAGCTACTTCAGTACTTTGAATATTATCTCTCCTAGTGGTCACACTACTCTCACCTATCTCAGCCATTGCCCCCTTTCCATACTTACGCTGAACCTCTAACATATTAACAGCATGGGCAATGGCTGAAATTACCGTGGGTTCATCCTCTTCTTCAGAAACACTTGCTTTAAACTGACTTAAAACAGGATATAACTTAGCAATTTCCATTTTTTCATTTTTAATAACGGCTGTACTTACTCCCCCCGCCACACAGGGTGGCGGGGGCGCGCTTGCGCTGAGTTCTCCACGCTTCTCAACGGCTACTTCCGTTGTGCGCGCGCTTTTCGCCACGCCTACTTCCGCTGTGCACTCGCTGCTCTGCCACGTGTTGCCTTCCATTTGCCACAATTTTAAACAGTCATTATGTTTATTTCTCACTTTTGTTGACTTAATCAACCACACTTTATCTTTTACATTATTTAGTACCTCTGCATTAAAACTCCCTATTGTTGGGAAAGGCCTAACACAATCTTTGGTCATCTTGACCCACGTGTCGCAATACGCAGTTGCGTATGCACTATATTTCTTACACATGAGAAATCTCGCTGAACCAATAGGCCATTTCTTAGGCAGTACCTCGGCCATCTCTAGCGTCTGCTAAGCACCCATGTTGAACAATAGGGTCCCAGTAATATTACAATATCCTGCCACAAAAATAGGGATCCAGAAATATCACAATATCCTGCCACTAATTTCAACACTCTGCTACCCGCAATCTACTGCTGGAGATATTTAACTGGCCCGTGAACGTATTTGCTACAAGCCGCGTCCACTCATTTCCTCTCGTATTGAACGAGGACCCCTAATACAGAAATATCAATGCGGACTAAAGGGTTATCAGCTCCTCGATTACCCCTGAGTCTCCAACAAAATCTGTTGAGTTTATTACGCCTGGCAGCATCCGGTAAAGTCAATTACCAGCCTTACCAACGTAATTCCTCCCCGTTACCCCCAAGTCGCAATCACGGCTTTCCTTGCCGTGCGGTGCAATCGCAACGCTTAAAGCTTATCAGTAAGCGATGCGATTACCCTTGGGTGCACTTCGCGAAAACTCGCTTAGTTTCTGCCCCCGGTATACCTGCCTTGTATACCGTACACCAGTTGGGCACCTGCCTCGTCAGACAGCAACTGACACTCTATTCAACAATAGATCAAACCTTAGTGTATTTAAAGTCAACAAATCACACAACATACACCTTTTCTGCGCAGAAAATCAAAGTTCCCAACAATAGTAATAATGTCCCATAGGTTTTAACAAGTAATTATACTATGCATGTATAACAACTATTGATTGTTTAACCACGTGGCAAATCTACCGGAAGTTTGCGTACGCAAAGCAGGAAGTACACTTATGCTAAGCAATACAATACAGTTAAAACGCACAATGACAGTAAAAAGAAACAGTTTTCTCTTTTGTCCCTAGATTCAGTTAGCGTACCTTAGATAATGCAAAACGGACATTCGGTTTCACAACACAGAGTAAAATTCAGGTTTTGAACACATTGCGTTCTTACCCGTATATGACGCGTCTCCACCCTTTGTTGGGGAACCAAAATCCGTTGGTCTTGCGTATCGTCCGGCAATGAAACCTCCAAACTCATGAGCCCCCAAATTGTTATGAGCGTTTTGTCGCTATCCAATAACGATTGTCGAATCTCGATTTGTGTTTCCAATGCACAAAGATTTATTCTCAAAAAGTAGCAGAATATATTCAAGCGAAATAATAATAAGTACAGCCGTTACTTATCGCAGGCACTCTGGATCCAGTGTACAGTCATTCAGGTCTGAAGTCTGTGGTCAAGGTGACTGAACACTACATGAGAGCTACTGCTTATATGCAAACAGAGATACAGTGAAACAACGCAGGTGGTATAGCTTACTTCTATTGGTCCAGGCATCAGGAGGGTCCAGGGGGTTACACATCATAGGCTGATTCAATCTAAGGAATCCAAAGGTGGGGGTCTCTCCAGGGGATGGGCTCTGTTCTTCCCGCCAAACTGCTCTGTTCTTCCCGCCACACTCCAATTACAATCAGTCCATTTGCATTTGACAGTTAATATCATATTAAAGGTTTATTCCCTAACATCAATAACTAGAGTAATGTGTCGATCTCTTCGCCGAATGCACCGAACAGCTGCTGATGTAAAGGGGATTAATATGATATTAGACATGACACATTTTTTTTAACCTGAACCATATGTATCACTAATATGCATATAACTTATAATATTACACATAAACACTACTATATTTCGACATAAATAACTATGTGTTGCAACTACCATTAATGTGTACTATTTTACAAATGTGTGTGTTGGTGCGAATGTATGTAAAAGCGTAAATACTGTTGTTGCCACGTGTTGCGGCTGCGTACGCCCTTCCACGCCGTAGCGTGCCATACACATCTTTTCAGACAAAGGCAACCAAGTTTGCTCGATTTTAATTGAAATGACTTTATCCAATTTACTGACTTCGACAGTGGTTATGCTGCTTAGGTAAACCCATAGATAACAATGGACTTTTCATAAGTGTGGTGAAATGCTATAAATGTAGGTAAATGGGTAGAGGCACATAGAATAAATGGTTTTTGTTTTTTATTTTACAAGCAATTGCATGCTTTGCACTTTTGTTAAAAATAATCAAGTGCAGCAGGTAAATGGTAATGGGCAACCATGTTAATTTTATTTTTGCTAGCCAGTGTATCTTGTCTGATTATATATAATAGGACATATGTACAGAACCACTTCACTTTCACTGTATGCTTTATTCTGTTCTCGGAATCTGCTCTATTACATTATGTATTAAAACATATGGGCAGAACAACTTATTTTGTTCTGATTGCTGGATGCCATTCTTTGTCTATTTTGAAACTGTATTGGCAGTCACAAACAGCTTCAGCTTGAAAGTAATTATGCTTTATTGTTTACATCACCAACAGCATACACTCTCGTCAGGATGACACTAACAAACATCACATTGTCTATATCTCCTTGTGAACCTAATGCTAACTAACACAGTGTAGCTCTCTAACCACTGGCCAGCTTGTTCAGCATCAGCCACACTGCATAGAAGCACAGTACAAGTTTAAATACCATAAACTCCTCCCTTTAATCTAATTGCCTCATTGGACCATCTGTTTGAGTTCAGCCTAGGAGTCTTGCTATGCAAATATTTAACCCCGCCTGTAACCTTAAGCTTCAGATTCTCCAGGTCCTCCCCGGGCCCTATGCAGGAGAGGTGTGGTAAATAGGCCCCTGTCACAATGTATAAGAAAAAAATTTCAGGTGGGGGAATCCCAAAAATTGCACTGCCACCTAGTGGTTTTGTGCTGGTAGCATGTTTCCTATCTTGACTTTAATTGTCTTCTGCAAATTTTTAACGTAGAGAGAAATACCACCCACACTGCATCCAGTAGAGAGGCAGGAGGGTTTACCTATAGCCATATCAGTCCGTGTGACTGCTGTACAGCTGGGCATGTATAATCTTCTGGCCTCTGCTTACGCTCACCTCCCTTTTTAGTTACCCTGCAACTCCACAGCGTATGTGAGGCTTGTGATGATTAAGTGAAATAGAGGGCATATTTCCTACCCTTGTGCTGCTGGACACAAGCCTTTAATCAATGATGCCCTGCCTCCAAGCACAAGAGAGCTGCATTGTGTGCTGAGATCCACCCCCTCCCCTAAGGTTGGCAAGCCTGTTTCTGATATCTGCAGTTCTTAAGAATAAATGAAAGCAAATAGCAGAGGCATACTAATATTCTTCTTGGCTTAGGCACAAAGTAAAAACTTTCCCTAATTTTCATGGAAAGCACCAGATTTTCAATATTTGTCCCTGGAAATGTCCCTATTTTTTGCGTGTTAGATTTGAGTCTTACCATCTACTTTATTCCCTAGGCTTTTATAATATTTTAATTGAATTTAAAGTGTAAAAAAAATATGTTGGAATCAAATTCTGTAAATATGACATTATGAGGATTGTCGGGTTCTAAGGTTTGGAGTGCCAGCTTAAACATTTTACTGTTAACATTTAGGTAAAAGAAAAACTCTTCACTCTTGAAATATGTATTGGTTTTCTTTGTTCTTCACCATAGATTTGGAAGCACCTTGCAGCTTTCCCCCCCTCCCTAAGTGGCCTACAGTTTCTGTCATTGTCTGAATTGAAACATGTCTTCTTGCACCTGTACCAAGCTGACACTTCTGGTTTCTTCATAAATGTAAACCGCAAGTTAACTGCTGAAACCTGTTCTCTTTTCCCATGACTTAATTCTGGGTAGGGCAGACTCTGCATTTTAATAATACAGGAAGACAGTTTGATTCCCATAACTGCTAGAAAGGTGATTTGCTCATTTCTATATAGGCATAGTGCCAAGTTTTCATGAAATGATCTGTTTTGCAAACAAAATTAGGCTCTACCTTGCTTATTTACCCGGAGGCTTCCAGTGCGATCAATCCAAAAGAAAATTTCATTCATAGACATGCTGAGATACTCAAGAATAGGATGACAATACAGACAAAACTAATTTATTCTTCATAAGCCTTTTGTAAGCAGTTTAATCATGCTATTTTATTTAGTCTCATTAATTACAAACACTGGTAAATTGTGAAGGTTGAACACAAGTCTAATAAACTTGAACTGAACTGATAAAAGCAGTGCACGTTAATAAAGGATTATATAACTAGACATGGATTTAGGGAGCTTTATGGACATTGTAAATCATAACTGTTCAATATTTCAGTGAGTAGCCCTTGTTAGGAGGTGCTCTGTTTGTCAAAGACCAGGCTTACAAAAAACTTCAAAGTAACTGTAACCATTGCTGCTCCCTGCGATTCCATGATACTAGGAGTTGTTAATCAGGGATATCGCTACTCAATTGGTAGTGGCTATGAAGACTACATATTCCATCAACCTTGGCTGCAAGGGATGATTGGAGAGATGAGATAAAAAGAGATGAGCATCCATTTTCCTTTTTCTGATGTGACAAAGAAAGTACAAGGGCAGCGATTCAGTGTGCTTCAGAGAAATTCCAAGGCATAGCCACTCCCTAGCGATCAAGTCTGGATGGAAGGTGATCTGGATTAAGGCTCTGCAGGGCCTGGGCCACTTAATACAGGGATGGGGATGTCAATGGTTTAATATAGTTACCATTTTAGAAAAATTCACGGACAATACCGTGTGCGCTACTGTTAGGTGCATGCAGCTCTCCTTGGGAGTGTGAAGCAGGACATACCTCCCAACTGTACTGGGAGTCGGTCCAATTCCTGACTAAGCGGGGAAGTCACCCAAATTTAGGAATGCCCCACCAGATTCAGGACAGTTGGCAGACTATCCTGCTCTCATCTACCTGTGCTTGCAGCTTTCTCTACCTGCCTTAAGCATAGCTGCTGCTTGTCTGGATCCTGAAATGTTGGGTCCCCATTTGGAAAAAGACAGATACATGAAATGTAGAAAGCTCCAACGAGCCCTTTAAATCAATAGCACCCACATATAATATAGGCCATCCTCCCTGCATCCAGCCCCAAAATTAAATTAATAATATTCACATTTAAAATAATAGAACTATTTTCCCCAACTAACCTCAAACATTAAAGTAAAAGCATACACATTTAATAAATAGACATACCCCCCCTAACCAGCCTCAACATTAAATAGTATTCTTATTTAATGAATATACTTGTTTTCCACAACCATCTCCAAGATTAAATAATTCATATTCACAATTAATAATTAGCCCTTCTCCCCAAACACAGCCCCACCGTCAATCAATAGGCCCAAAGCACCCAATCAATAAACTAAAAATCCCATAATCTCACCCTAAATTAATAGCCCCATTATTAAATTAAAAAGCTCCACTGTCACCCAACAAAAAAATTAATAGCCTCCTTGTGATTTGGACTACAAGTACTTGATACTTCCACCAGACCTTTATCCTCTTATGACTTGGGACTTTATTTGTTGGACACTGGAGATTTATTTATATACCAAAATAAATCCTGTTTATTTCAGAAATACCTGGCTATTGGGTTCCGTTTGTGATACCAGAAGTGTGACAATTATACCCTGTCTGACCCAGGATATTGGTGAGAAAGGGGTATTATTTGTACCCTGAGTGCAGTTGAGAACAAATTATGAGAGAGAAAGAAGCAGAGAGAGTTTGAGCACACTAATAGGAGAGCTGCAGTATAGAAGAAGATGAGAGATAATTCCACAAGGAGTGTCAGTTCTTAATAGAGATGGGCGGGTCCGGTTCTCCGAGAACCGAACCCACCCGAACTTTGGGTATCCGAGTACCGAGCTGAGCAGCTCGGTACTCTCCCGCCCATTCCGAATCCAAATCGAGGCCGAACGTCATTGTGACGTCGTCGGATCTCGGGACTCGGTTCTCGCGATACTTCAACTTTATAAATACACGCCTCCACAGCAATCCATCGCCATTTGACAGAGGGAGAGAGCAGGGTGTAGTCATAGGCTAATTAGAGCAGGGACAGAGAATACCATATTGTTCTTGCAATTGCTCTAACCAAAATCGCTAGTGCAGAGAGGAGGATAGAGGTTTATTATTTTTTCTTCATATTTGGCACTCCCCAGCGCTTTTGGGGTGTCCCCCATAATTGTGCATTAATATTTCTGGCTGTCAAAAGTCATATCTGTCAGCAGTATCTACTCAATAATTTGTAGCACACCTCAGTGTTTTTGGGGTGTCCCCCATAATTGTGCATTAATATTTCTGGCTGTCAAAAGTCATATCTGTCAGCAGTATCTACTCAATAATTTTTAGCACTCCTCAGTGTTTTTGGGGTGTCCTCCCTAATTGTGCATTAATATTTCTGGCTGTCAAAAGTCATATCTGTCAGCAGTATCTACTCAATAATTTGTAGCACACCTCAGTGTTTTTGGGGTGTCCCCCATAATTGTGCATTAATATTTCTGGCTGTCAAAAGTCATATCTGTCAGCAGTATCTACTCAATAATTTTTAGCACTCCTCAGTGTTTTTGGGGTGTCCTCCCTAATTGTGCATTAATATTTCTGGCTGTCAAAAGTCATATCTGTCAGCAGTATCTACTCAATAATTTGTAGCACACCTCAGTGTTTTTGGGGTGTCCCCCATAATTGTGCATTAATATTTCTGGCTGTCAAAAGTCATATCTGTCAGCAGTATCTACTCAATAATTTTTAGCACTCCTCAGTGTTTTTGGGGTGTCCTCCCTAATTGTGCATTAATATTTCTGGCTGTCAAAAGTCATATCTGTCAGCAGTATCTACTCAATAATTTGTAGCACACCTCAGTGTTTTTGGGGTGTCCCCCATAATTGTGCATTAATATTTCTGGCTGTCAAAAGTCATATCTGTCAGCAGTATCTACTCAATAATTTTTAGCACTCCTCAGTGTTTTTGGGGTGTCCTCCCTAATTGTGCATTAATATTTCTGGCTGTCAAAAGTCATATCTGTCAGCAGTATCTACTCAATAATTTTTAGCACTCCTCAGTGTTTTTGGGGTGTCCTCCCTAATTGTGCATTAATATTTCTGGCTGTCAAAAGTCATATCTGTCAGCAGTATCTACTCAATAATTTTTAGCACTCCTCAGTGTTTTTGGGGTGTCCTCCCTAATTGTGCATTAATATTTCTGGCTGTCAAAAGTCATATCTGTCAGCAGTATCTACTCAATAATTTTTAGCACTCCTCAGTGTTTTTGGGGTGTCCTCCCTAATTGTGCATTAATATTTCTGGCTGTCAAAAGTCATATCTGTCAGCAGTATCTACTCAATAATTTTTAGCACTCCTCAGTGTTTTTGTGGTGTCCTCCCTAATTGTGCATTAATATTTCTGGCTGTCAAAAGTCATATCTGTCAGCAGTATCTACTCAATAATTTTTAGCACTCCTCAGTGTTTTTGGGGTGTCCTCCCTAATTGTGCATTAATATTTCTGGCTGTCAAAAGTCATATCTGTCAGCAGTATCTACTCAATAATTTTTAGCACTCCCCAGTGGTTTGCGCTCAGAATGGATTCAAAGCAGTCCACATATGATCTAAATGAGCAACCAGGTTCTGTCACCAGTCCTGATGTTAGTGTTCCCAGTACGTCATCTGGCCAAGGCGATGTCAAACAACAGAGTGTTTTCAAATTAGTGCAAAAAACAAAAACCCAAAAAAATTTTACTGTATTGAAGCGAAAAAGAAGTGTAACTGAGCAAAAGTTAAGTGACGATAAAAAAAAAATTGCAAGCATGCCATTCTACACACGCAGTGGCAAAGAGAGAATGAGGCCTTCACCTTTGGCTATTAGTGGCAGATCCCAAAAAGTTACCCAGCCTACAATTGGTGCACAACTACTGTTACGCGTCAAAGCCGAGCTGCAAGATAACAGTGAGGCATTACAGGAGAATATTTGCTCTGATTCACAAATGACAACAATCCCTGTGGAGAGTCCATCCAACAGTGGGATGTCTAATCGTGACCATTCTGTTAGTCTACCCATAAAGAAGGGCCCTTTCAGCAGTTCTGCTGATGTGTGCCTGAACAGCCCGAGTGTAGCCGGTGATACACCAAGTGAGGATGACACTTTGTCTTTAGAAGAGGATGTGGGGGAGATTTGGGTATCCGACGATGAGGATGCGGTTGATTGTGTAAGTCCTGCAGCAGTGTGGCACCAGTGGGAGCAGTTCTGGCATGTGAGGTTCTGGCACCAATATGCACTTTCCAAACACAAGCAGGGATGACGCAGGGGGCAGACCACAACAGTTTGACATCTGGGCTGGTTTGAAGGATTTGTCAAAAAAATGTGTGACCTTGACCATAATTCCAACCAATCCTACTATTAACATGCAAAGGATGGTGGAGGGCCTATCAGGGATTAAACTGTATTTTTCATAATTTTCACTAATAATGTTTGGGTGTAATATACACCCAAAGACGAGTGCTCAATTGCTAAGAGTCATTGATGGAGAGGAAGACAAGCAGGCTTGTCTGTAGAATTTGCAGGCAAATTGTGCTGCGTTATATAGGTAACACCCAAAGAGAAGAGCTCCATTGCTCCATTGCTAATTGTAATTGCTGAAATAGAAATAATAGGGCTGACAGTCTTGGTCTAAATCTGCAGTTACATTTTATTGTACCATAGCTCATTGCGAAACTGGAGAGGTGGCAGGGTTTAGTGATAATCTTCCTCCAACAATACTAATTCATCCCAATATCCCAATATCATAGAAGTCTGTGTAGTATGATGTAATTGCTGATAATGGCCTTCCAAAGGGAATGACTAGTTGATTTTAGGGCAGAGCTGTCACGGTTTTTGGGCAATTCTTTTACAGCACAGCAAATATCAAAATGTTTAGCGGACTCATCTGCATCATCACTGGGTGTCTTGGGAAAGCAATTTCTTTTATTACAAGCAGTTGCCAGAGAAACTGAAGGAGAAGACGTCCCAACAAGATGTTGATAAGTCTGGGATCCTTGCAAAGAAAATTAAGTATTTCATCTACAATTAAAATATAGTTAGCACATTTACTTTGTTTTATTGCACACTATAATTTTATGTAGCACCTTTTCAAAATCTATTATTAAGGCAATCACTTGACTCAAGCTAACTGTGTCTGCACTTTCTTCACAGGTAACTACTTCGCTGGACTAAAGTATATTCCCCTCAAATGCTAGTCTTCTTGCAGCTGCTGTATTCTCCTACATGCTGTTGCAGAAACCACAAATTGACCCTAAATGTTTATGGACACAAACAGCATCTCCTGCATGTCATTTTTCAAAAGTTCTGTAACACCAAGTTGATAGTGTGTGCAAAACAGGAAATGTGATGGAATTCAGCCCCGCTGTAATGCTGGACCAATATTGGGGTCGTAATCAGAAATGACATATCCTCAGGAGACTCCAAGCAGGATTAGCCATCTTTCAATGACATCCCTTAGTTTTTGGAACAGTTTGTCAGCTGTATGCCTCTTAGTGAAGCTGCTGATACACAGAGTAGCCTACTTCTCAAAAATGTGATGCACCTGGGTACATGCTGCTGCTGTCCATGCTGGGGAAGGCGAAAGACCAACCCAGTGGGCTTTCACAGTCATATAATCTTTTGTTTGCCCAGTTCCGCTTGTACACATATCTGTGGTTAAGTGTACAGTGGGTAGAATACCATTTTGTCACCCAATAATGACATTTTTAGGAACTTTCCGGTACAGGAGAGAATAAGCTTTTCTAGTAAAATGGTATAGTGATGACATTTGCTAACAGGGACATAACACCTCAATTAAATGTCTTAAACCAACTGTATTAATAGTGGACATTGGACACAGATCTAACGCTAGCATAGTACCCAGGGCGTCTGTGATCCGCTTTGCGACTGGGTGACAGGTTTCATTCTTGCTTCCTCTTGCAGAGGATTGTTTACTTGCCAATTGTTGGGGGGGAAGATTGCAGGTGCTGGGATGTAGATGAGAGAAGGGAGGTAGATTATGCTGGAATGCTTGTTGTTAATTTTTTTTTAACCAAAGTTTCTGATTTTCCCAACAGTTTGCCAATAACTCGCTGAAAAATGACGAAACATGGATGAGGATCCCAGATGGTTAAGGTCCCTTTCTCTACTGAGTGTGGCTTTCAAAATGTTACAAATGGATAGACAACTCTTGCCAGGATTCGTGTAAAAATAATTCCACACTTAAGAGGTGGATTTTTGGTCTTATGCCCAGGCATGACAATGGCCTTTTTGTTATCACTGGCAAGAACTGCAGCAATTTTTCTTTTCAAGTGTATGAAAATCATATTGTGACATAGGAGGTGTTCAAAATTGAATAAAAAATGACTGGAAATTAGTGTTACTGAGGTTAATAATAATGTAGCTACAAAATAATACCTAAATTATGTTATTTTAGCACCAATAAATGTAATTTTTATAACAAATTGCAAAACAAAACCAAACAAAACCAAAACCAAAACCAAAACACGCAATGGCGGTTTTGCAAAACCAAAACCAAAACCAAAACACGACGGTAATCCAGATCCAAAACCGAATCCAAAACCAAAACACGGGGGTCAGTGACCATCTCTAGTTCTTAAGTCAAGAAATGTATTACAACCTATGATATAATAATGTGATTACTATTGCCATGAGTTGTGAAGAGACAACATGTATTGAGAGGAGGACAATAATATACTGTAAATAAATAAATCTTTCTAAAGTATTTATTCAATCATAAGATAATCTGGTTCCCATTCTTTTCATCAGTGTTAGCTGTGCATCATTTTCCTTAAGCATCTGCATGACATCTGTTCTCTTGTTATCAAACAGAAACCTGTTTGCTAGTTTGACTTAACTAAGATCCTGAGGTGAGAGGGAGTGAGCTACAGCTGCAGCTGGAGGGTTGACCGTACACAAGGTAAGAGTTAATACTAACATCCTACCACTACGCACATGAACAATCAGGGCTTATAAGCAGTCACAGCTATAATCGAAAGCATATAACAAGGCAGATGAGCCTGTAAGACCAGTGAGCTTGTAGATATCAAACACTCAGGGGTATATTTACTAAACTGCAGGTTTGAAAAAGTGGAGATGTTGCCTATAGCAACCAATCAATCAGATTCTAGCTGTCATTTTCTAGAATGTATTAAATTAAAGATAACTAGAATCTGATTGGTTGCTATAGGCAACATCTCCACTTTTTCAAACCCGCAGTTTAGTAAATATACTACTCGGGGTCTAAGCAACTGGATTAGACCATTGTCTACCATAGCAGAGGGAGTTTGGTTAACTTCAGTAGAGTGGAAGTATTCTCAAAATAGGAGGTTGTAGATACAAAAACACTCAAAGACTGCAGTTATATTTATTACTGAATTTGCTAGAGGACAGCAATCCTTGCTGTCCTATAGATAGGGCTCTCATATTTGTGAAGCATAAAAATAACATTGGCCCTAATTTGTCATATATTGTGTAACATTAATATATCAGTATCTCACATATCCTTTACTTATAATCTTGTTCTCGATCCACCTAAATCAGAATTTTCAGCATTTTGTCATCCATTTCTCTTCTTGATATATGGAAAGACACAATAATGAGTTTATAAAGGTGACCTTTTTACTAAGGATGAGCGGGCTCGGATTCCGCTAATCCGAGCCCACCCGAACAGTGCGGATCCGACGGGATCCGAGCACTGTTCGGGTACTTCCGGCGCCAAAAAAAATGAAACTGAGGCTCTGACGTCCAAGTCTCGCGTCGGATCTCGCGAGACTCGGATTGCATAAATTCCCCGCTAACGGCCGCCATTTTCATTTGGGCTGTGATCAGGGTAGAGGGAGGTTGTAGGGTAGTGGTACTCCTGCGTGATCAGTCCAGTTGTGCTTTATGCTGTGTCCAGTGCTCTATCCTTGCTGAGTCCAGTGGTGCTTTATGCTTGTGTCCAGTGCTCTGTCCTTGCTGAGTCCAGTGGTCCTTTTGTCCTGTGCTCTGTCCTGCTGAGTCCAGTGGTGCTTTGGCCAGTGTCTGTCCTGCTGAGTCCAGTGGTGCTTTAGTCCTGTGCATTTTTGTGCTAAGTCCATAGTAATTGTCTAATTATTAAAAACTCCAAAAATAAAAAAAAAATAAAAAAATTATACAAAAAAAAGTAAAAAAAAAATATTAAAAAATTATTTAAAAAATATAAAAAAATTCTAGAGCAATATATTATTGCAGTCCTGAAATATTAGTACTGCAATACCTACATTCACTGTTTCTGCAGTCCAAAAAATAGAAACTGCAATCTATATTACTACGTTCACTGTTTCAGCAGTCCAAAAAATAGGAACTGCAATCTATATTTCTACGTTCACTGTTTAAGCAGTCCAAAAAATAGGAACTGCAATCTATATTACTACGTTCACTGTTTCAGCAGTCCAAAAAATAGGAACTGCAATCTATATTACATTTAATACGTTCATTCTTTAAGCAGTTCCAGAGAATAGGTACTGCAATCTATATTACATTTAATACGTTCAATTTTTAAGCAGTGCAAGAGAATAGGTACTGCAATCTATATTACATTTAATACGTTCAATTTTTAAGCAGTGCAAAAGAATAGGTACTGCAATCTATATTACATTTACTATGTTCATTCTTTAAGCAGTTCCAGAGAATAGGTACTGCAATCTATATTACATTTAATACGTTCAATTTTTAAGCAGTGCAAGAGAATAGGTACTGCAATCTATATTACATTTAATACGTTCATTCTTTAAGCAGTTCCAGAGAATAGGTACTGCAATCTATATTACAAGAGAAAATGAGGGAGGAGCTGGTAAACCATTGCGATTCCACTAAGCATGTAGCTCTTGTGGATGAAGCCCTTCGTACGCTTTGCCAGGATCCGAGGGTGGTCACTCTTTTAAAGTCAGAGGAATACATTCTGGCCACCGTGCTCGATCCTCGGTTTAAAGCGTATGTTGTGTCTCTGTTTCCGGCGGACACAAGTCTACAGAGGTGCAAAGACCTGCTGGTCAGGAAATTGTCCTCTGAAGAGGACCGTGACATGCCAACAGCTCCACCTTCATATTCTTCCACACCTTTGGCAGCGAGGAAAAAACTCAGTTTTCCTAAAAGACCCGCTAGTGGGGATGCAGACAACATCTGGTCTGGACTGAAGGACCTGCCAACCATTGCAGACATGTCTACTGTCGCTGCATTGGATGCTGTCACAATAGAAAAAATGGTGGAGGATTATTTTTCTGACACCATCCAAATAGACATGTCAGACAGTCCATATTGTTACTAGCAGGGAAAAAAGGCAGTTTGGAAGCCCCTGTACAAAGGACAATTCCATCCTGCAACTCTTTTTTTGGCATTATGTGACCGTTCAACAGTCGTTTGCCATGAGCACAAAGTAAAACAAAATTAAAACAAATTAAACCAAAAGTATAATATAACTTATAAACACTACACTTGAAAGCTTGAGCCTTTAAATGAAAAAGTCACTCTTCATTGCACAAAGATTTGCAACAGGGACAGTTTTTTTGTTCACAAAGTCAACAAATAACACTTCGACCCTGTCTGTCATTTACATACTTGATGGGATCTCAATGATGAATGCTCTGTACCATGGTTGGAGGAGGTATTGTGACCCCGGTACCAAATTGGGTACCGGGCCCACTCCACTACGCAGTAGAAAGCTACCTCGGTGCAACGTTTTGGACTAAAAACAATATTGTGAAGTGTGAGGTGTTCAGAATAGACTGGAAATTAGTGGAAATGATTGTTATTGAATGTTATTGAGGCTAATAATAGCGTAGGAGTGGAAAAAACCAAAAAACTGGATTTTAGTGCTTTTTATGCTTTTTTAAATATAAATCAGAACCCAAAATCCGAAATCAGAACCAAAACCTTTCGTCCGGTGTTTTGGCAAAACAAATCAGAACCCAAAACCTCAAGCTAATCGGAACCGAAAACCCAAAACACTAAGGGCTAGATTTACTAAGCTGCGGGTTTGAAAAAGTGGGGATGTTGCCTATAGAAACCAATCAGATTCTAACTGTCATTTTGTAGAAGGTACAAAATAAATGAAAGCTAGAATCTGATTGGTTGCTATAGGCAACATCCCCACTTTTTCAAACCCGCAGCTTAGTAAATCTAGCCCTAAAAGTGCCCGGTGCACACCCTTACTTTTTACCTTCTGTTTACCACTCTTGTCACTTCATGAATTGTTATACTTTGCATTATCACATAGGGACACATACACTTTATCACCCTAAGCTTTGAGTCAATGCTTCAATAATCAGACAGCACACAATGTACTGTCATATACGAACAATTGAGGGACCTGTTAGTCATTTCCCCAGAAGAGTGAGAGTTGTGCGTTTGGGTGTGAAAACCCGAGAGTCAGTAAAAATCTGTGAGAACTGCGGACAAGACAAAAGGAGAGGAGGAGCTTTATGCTAGAAAGCCCTGGGAATCTCTCTTATCAACACGTTCCGTCATGTCTGAGAACCTGTAGAGCTTGTTTATTTCAACCATTGAATGTGCTCCTCAGCAACTTAACTGAGAGCATAGCCACACAGGATTATCTGATCAGTTGGCAAATTCTATGAAGTCATCGTATAGAACTGCGCTGGCCAGAAAAGTTGACATGATTACTCATAATACATCCTGCTGACCGTGGTATCCTTCCCTTGTGTCACAATATCGATAATAAAGTCTTAACTGGTAACTCAAAGACAGGATATTGTTGTGATATCACATTTAAATGTCATAATAACAACTTGCAATGCCATAAAAACAACAGGAGTTATTAACATTTTAAGGTATGCCTGAGATTTAGTGCTACTTAGAGGAACATATCATTTGATTAACAATGTATTTAATTTAGTTTACTTACTGATGAATACAAGATAAGAACAACATATTTATTAAAATATCATTGTACCTATCTGCAGGTCATGGAACTCCAAGGAGAATGTTTTGTATGCACATTTTCACAGTAGGATGTGAATTGTTAGTAGTCCATCTTGAGAAATGTTGTCATTTTAGCAATTTGTATTACCTTATTATACAATTGTAATTTTGGCACACTTAGTTTTTTGTTTTCTTATTCTGTGATTTCAAAGGGGAAAAAAAGAAAACTCTCACACAGCTTTTTTCTAGAGGATTTTGTCTGTGACATACAGCAAAGGGGAGAAGAAGACGCTCGGGCAGTCAATGATCACAAATCAATGTGCTGTGTTTCCGTTACAGTGTCTCTGTCATCGTGTGCTTTCATATGGTAATTCTGTACATACAGACAGAGAGGTAAGAGGGCTCTGCTCGCAATCTTACAATCTATGGGACAATGGGAGTTTGAAACACAAGGGCATGTGCTACATCATATTGCCCATTGGTCCAGCTAGATGCAAACGTAAAAAGTATTGAGTGGGCTGTGTGATCAGTTACACAGCAATATTGGTCAGAGGGTTATTTTCTTGTATTAGCTTTGTAGAGGGTGGTAATAGGGTAACCTAGGGTGATTAAGATGGTGGTAGAGGAATATTATAAGCTTGTCTGAAGAAGTGTGTTTTCAGAGAACGCTTAAAGGTTTGAAGACTAGAGGAAAGTCTTCTAGTGTGAGGGAGGGAATTCCACAAAGTGGGTGCAGCCCGAAAAAAGTCCTGTAACCGGGAATGGGAGGATGTGATGAGAGTGGAAGAGAGACGCAGATCTTGTGCAGAGCGGAGGTGTCGAGTTTGGAGATATTTTAAGATAAGTGAGGAGATGTATGTCGGTGCAATTTTGTTGATGGCCTTGTATGCTAGTAGAAGAATTTTATATTGGATTCATTGAAAAAGAGGCAACCAATGTAGAGACTGAGAGTGGCTCAGCAGAGGAAGAATCGTTTGCAAGGAAAATCAATCTAGCTACTGCGTGCAAAATAGATTGCAGGGGTTCAAGTCTGATTTTGGGAAGACCAGTAAAGAGGGAATTGCAATAGTCGATGCGGGAGATGAGTGCATGAATTAAGGTTTTTGCAGTGTCTTGTGTGAGATATGCGTGTATTCTGGAATTGTTCTTTAGATATATGTAACATGATTTAGATATAGAGTCGATGTGGGGAACAAAGGATAGTTGTAAGTCAAGGATTATTATTATTATTACTATTGTTATTTATTTATATGGCGCCACATGGTTTTCACAGCGCCGAACAAAGGCAAAGTACAAACAGTGGATCGTACAGGGTACAGTACAACAAAACAGATTGAGACGAGTAAAACCAAAACTCCAATAGCTCCAAGCACAGCAAGTACAATGACTTAGAAGAAGAGGAATGGAGTTGAGACAGAAGGGAAGAAGGCCCTGCTTGTAAGAGCTTACTTGTTAAACGGAGGGCAAACAGACAGCTCGCACGAGAGGAGTCAGTAGAAGGTATGAAGCACAAGAGGAGTATGAACAGGAAAGAGGGAGAAGGAGAAGAAGGGAGGAGTAGGTTAGATGGATTGCTGGAAGGCTTTGAGGAACACACAGGTTTTGAGTGCCCGTTTGAAGGATCTCAGATTACACCTAGGCAGCAAGCTTGCGGGGTGGGATTTATGGTCATGTTATAAACAGAAATAGAAATGTCAGACAGGAAGCTTCTGTTTTTGGGTGGGAATATTATTAATTCAGTTTTTGAAAGATTGAGTTTGAGTTGGCGAGAAGACATCCAAGATGAAATGGCAGAAAGACAGTCAGTAACGCGAGACAACACAGATGGTGAAAGATCAGGAGATGATAGATAGATTTGTGTATCATCCGCATAGAGATGATACTGAAATCCAAAGGTGCTTATTAGTTTTCCAAGAGAAGTGGTGTAGATAGAGAATAGCAGAGGACCAAGGACTGAGCCTTGTGGTACTCCGACTGATAAAGGAAGCTGAGCAGAGGTACTGACATAATTAATAATAGATTTACTAAAAAGGTTTTCAACATTTTCTTATGTCTGTGAAAAATTAGGTTGATACATCCAATAAGACTGACACGGCTTCAGGTAATAAAGCACAAAATAAAGATTTGAAATATAGTTTTATTATCAATTTTAACCATGATTATAGAAAAGTGGAAAATATTTTGTTTAATAACATTGGAGGATCCTTATAGACCCTATTTTATATTCTTGTCTTGGCCCTAATCCTAAATGTATTTATAGGAGGAGCATTCGCACTAAAAATCATATAATTTCTCATGTAACATGTACTTTCTCATGCTTCTTATGTATTATGTAATCTCCTTTGTTAACAATCAGTAGGGATTACCATGTTACAATACATGGATCAAATGCAAAAGTTGTAATAGGTGTAAATATAGTTTTGACTTTGGCTAGAAATTACATTGTTTAGTAATAAACACCAATAGATTAAGGGTAATTTAACTTAGCTCTTCTCAATTTGTGGTCTTGTTATCTGAGTTGAATCTTTTCCTGATATCAGTGGTGTGCAGTGAGAGACAGCCCATAGTGCCTCAATGCAATCTTGTCACATAATTATAAGTGCAATATTTTATACTTTACTGTTGTTATTAAACACACTCTGATCTATTGGAAGCCCTTGTCTTTTTCTTGCATCCAGCGCCCTCCATGTCATTCAGGTTAGAAGTTATAATATATAAAAAATCAAAATTTCTAGAACAATGGTTTATTCACATGTTGTATATTCAGTGGTTGCAGGGACAGGCTGGGCTGGGGGGCAGGGGGGCATCTACCCCCCCGGGCTGGTCCCATTTTTTACTTTAAAATAGGCTGCTGAGTGAAGTCTTGCGTCCCCAGGCTAAAATTTGCCAGCCCTCCCCTGAGTGGTTGGGTCCTTTTTAAACTCCCAGATATGAGACATTGAGAAAAAGCAATGCTGACATCTTTTTACTTTTTTGAATGAGGGTGGGAGGAAGGGTTAGAGTTAACAAGCATTCTGTTGGCTAGAACATGCCTCCAAATATGTTAAGTGTATATAAAGTGCTACTAACGGTGTTATAAGAGGTATATATATTGGGCCATTACAGAGTGCAAGGCAGAAAAATGAGTAAAGTTGATCCTGGACAAAACCATGTTACAATGCAAGGGGTGCAAATTAGTTTACTATTTTTCACACAAAGAAAATACTGACTTTTTTGTCATGTAGCTCACAAATACTTTATAGCTTTATATTTACACTGAAATTTAAAGTTGATATAGGATATGCTGTACCACAACTATAAATCTGTACCCACATTTTAAATTTACCACCCCCTCCAATGTAACATGGTTTTGCAGAGGTGCAAAGTTACTCCTTTTCGTTTTGCTTTGCTCTCCTTAATGACTCAGGCCCATTGTGTTTAACACCATTCAGATTACCAACGACCTATCGTAAATCCTCCCCCTTTGCTTAGTGCAATGTAGCAATGCAAATAATTAGGTAATATATCCCATATATGGTGGTAGTTTGTTCTATCAACTTTCTTGATTCTAAAAGTATTTATCTTTTTTTATAGTACATTTTGAGCCTTAGATTGAACCTTAGAAAACAAGAGCATGCAGTAAGATTGTAAGAAAGAGTGGTCATAGCACACAAATGGAAGGCACAGAATTTCAAACTTCTCAGAAGTTATTATGCTGCTTAATACTCTAACCTTATCTGTCACTGATATCCATGGTAGAAATATCCCAGCTGTACCTTTCAAACCTTTTGTAATAAAATGTAATTGCTTTGCTTTGTTACGTATGGACTTCTTATCTGTTTTTTTGTTTAGTCATTACTGTACTGCATATCCATTATACTAGTAAATCTCAAAACAAAAAACTGTCACAGTTGAAGGAAGATCTATACTATCTGAAAGACTCAAACATCTTCTATGGGTCTGTTGTAGACCATATTTGCTTCCATAAATGTTTAGTAAATTAAAAAAAAAGACATTGCAATATATAATGAAATGTGAGAAGACAGAGTGATGACAGTTGTTATGTGAAAGTGAATTACGTCAATCAGAGGTCAATTATTAAGCATTCAAAGTTTTACACTTTCTACTTAAGGCTACATCCTGTCATGTCTTACTCATCCTTCTACTGACATTATCTTAGCTAAAGAATCATGTCTAATACTTGGAGATAGTGCAGGTACATTCTGTGTTATTGTATCATTATCATTAGTCACAGCTCTGACATTACTGACATGTCTGCATTCAAACAGTCATAGTATATGGAACATTATTGCTTATTTGCAAGTATTGAAATATTTTGTGAAATATAACCACCTTAAACGGTTTATCTACATTCAGGTGACTAATGTTTTGTCTTGTACATGCCCTCCTGTAAGTTTTACTTTACTGGTCAGCCATATAATTTTATGAGCAGGATGATTATTTCATTTACACAGTTATGTTGTGCTGTGTGGACTGGATACAGATTCCAGGTAGCAGCTTTGTGCCATATCCAACAGCCATGAAAGAGACAACTATGGGCCCTTTCATTCATGCATCAAAAAAATAGTATTTTAGCCTAATTTCCGGATTTATAAATACACATGAAGCACATATGACCAGGGAGTAGAGCAGGGCCTCACAAAGGTGTAGAAGCATCACTGGGCCCTCACCCATATTTTTATATGGGCCCCAGCGACGCTGCATCCTTACCCCGGCTGGAGATCTGGTACAGCGATACGCAATGATGTTGATGGTGACCAGCAACACTAGCTACATGCCTCTGTTTGACTGCATCTTTACCCCTTCCATTGATAGTGCAGAATTGGGGTAAGGTTGCTACATTATAAGAAGTTGCATTACTTAATTCATATTTCCACTCAGTCGGTGACAGTAAAGAAAATTAGCATTGGATTCTCAAAGAGTGAAAGAACATAAGTTTGTCTTTCATGGAAATTAATTTGCAGTTTTATTTTGTATTTGGGTCCATTTTTAATTATATTTGAAATGGTAATTGTGACTTCTACATTTATTGATAACATTGTCCAGACACCTTCTCTATTTATATGTTACATCTCATTACAGTATTAAATTGTGCAACAATAGGATTATGCACATTTACTACTAACAATGTCAAGCCACATCTCTTCAATATCTCTACACTATCACGGTGTGTAATACACTTGATGCATAAACCTGGTGCGTATGCTAGAATTGTGGAGCTGGATGCATCTTGAAATGCATCAACTTCAGCATATGCATGTAAATGTGTAAATGCATCTTTTTCTACTTACATACAGGCTGCAAATGTGTCCAACTCTACATGAACCCTTTAGTGCTCTGTCAGTCAGACATTAACAACCTCCTGGCTGAAACCAACGGCTTCTACTCAGTAGAAAGCCCCAGTTCAGAAATTATAGACGCCCCACCAGCATGAACAACACATAGTATGCCCAGCAATGTTCAGCATATTGCTCCTTAGCTTACAGTATACAGAAGGTATATCATTCAAATAGATCACCAGGCGCAGGTCCAGACATGGAACAAAACAATCTCCAATGGTGTGTATTGTTTTTCAATCTGTCTCAATAAACTGACATTCATCCATGATCTATTCATTTGAAAATCCCTCAACTGCCTTGCCATTACAGAAAACTTTCTACCCCACATTTTAGGTTGGTTCCGATATATAGATGATGTCTTGTGTCTATGGACCGGAACCAAGGAAGAACTGGTACATTTCCAAAACTACATCAATAACAACAAGTTTAATATTAATTTCACTACCCATACTAGTCAGGACAAGGTAGAATTTTTGGACCTTGAAATTTCGATTATTGAAGGCCAAATTCAAACGAAGACATACTTGAAGCAGGTAGACTATAATTCCTTCATACCTGCATCAAGTAACCATCTCAAAAGATAGCTTGATAGCATTATTATTATTATTATTATTAATATTTATTTATAAGGCGCTACAAGGCATCCGCAGCGCCGTACAGAGACAAACAAAATCACAATACAATGGGAGACAGCACAGTACAGTAAACACAGCAACTCAGTACGCTCAATGCACAGCTAGAGAGGGCGGGGAAGGGGGAGGGAGGATCCGAAAATGACGGGGCCCAAGAAGGGGGGTGTGGAAGACAGGGAGACCCCCAGGGGGGAGGAGGGAGCGAAAGTGGACGTGGGGTGGAGGACCTTTGAGGAGGAGGGCTAAGTAGCTGGAGAGCAGAGTTAGAAGTGGTGGAAACAGGAGGAGAGATGGCCCTGCTCAGAGGAGCGTACAATCTAAGGGGAGGGGTGGACAGACAGAGAGACGCAGGGGAGAGAGGGAGAGTAGGGGGACAGAGGCAGAAGATAAGGTAGGAAGTTAAGTGGGAGACAGAAAGGCTTTAAGAAAAAGGTGGGTTTTTAGGGCCCGTTTGAAGCTGGATAGATTAGGGGAAGTTCTGATGGAGGGAGGGAGCTTGTTCCAGTGGAGGGGGGCAGCGCGGGCGAAGTCTTGGATACGCGCGTGGGAGGAGGTTATAAGGGGGGAAGAGAGGCGACGGTCAGAGGCAGAACGGAGAGGGCGGGATGGAGCATGAATAGAGAGGAGGGTGGAGATGTAGGGTGCAGTGGAGTTGGCGAGGGCCTTGTAGGTGAGTGTGAGGAGCTTAAAGAGGATTCTGAAGGGGAATGGGAGCCAGTGAAGGGCTAGGTAGAGGGGGGAGACAAAAGAGGAGCGGCGAGAGAGGAAAATAAGCCTAGCTGCAGCGTTAAGGACGGATCGAAGGGGATCGAGATGAGAGTGGGGGAGGCCAGTGAGGAGGAGGTTGCAGTAGTCCAGGCGGGAGATGATCAGAGAGTGGATAAGGCATTTGGTGGCATCTTGGGAGAGGAAGGGCCGGATGCGAGCGATGTTGCGCAGCTGGAAGCGGCAGGATTTAGCAAGAGAGAGGATGTGGGGGCCAAAGGAGAGAGAGGAGTCGAGGATGACACCAAGGCAGCGAAGTTGGGGGACAGGGGAGATAGAGGTGTTGTCGACAGTGATGGAGAGGTCAGAAGGGGATGGGGTATGAGAGGGAGGAAAAACTATGAGCTCAGTTTTGGCAAGGTTAAGTTTGAGGAATCGAGAGGACATCCAGGAGGAGATGGCAGAGAGGCAGGCGGACACCCTAGAGAGGAGGGAGGGAGAGAGATCAGGAGAGGAGAGGTATAGTTGAGTGTCGTCAGCGTAAAGGTGGTAGCTGAAGCCGAAGGAGCTGATGAGTTCACCCAGGGAGGAGGTGTATAGAGAGAAGAGTAAGGGTCCCAGAACAGAGCCCTGAGGGACCCCGACTGGAAGGGTGGATGGGGGGGAGAGAGACCCAGAGGTGGTGACAGAGAAGGAACGGTGAGTAAGGTAAGAGGTGAACCAGGACAGGACTGGGCCGGAGAGACCGAAAGACTGGAGGGTGTGAAGGAGGAGGGGGTGGTCAACGGTGTCAAAGGCTGCAGAGAGGTCAAGGAGGATGAGAAGGGAGAAGTGGCCCCTGGCTTTTGCAGAGAGGAGGTCATTGGTGACTTTAGCCAGGGCAGTTTCAGTGGAGTGGAGGGGGCGGAAACCAGACTGGAGAGGATCAAGGAGGGAGTATTCAGAAAGGTAGGAGGTGAGACGGCTGCAGACGAGCCTCTCAAGAATTTTGGAGGCAAATGGGAGAAGAGATATGGGGCGATAGTTCGAGAGAGAAGTGGAGTCGAGATTAGGTTTCTTAAGAATGGGGGATACGAGAGCATGTTTGAAGGAGGAGGGGAAGATGCCAGTGGAGAGGGAGAGATTAAAGAGGTGAGCGAGGTGGGAGCAGGTGGTGGGGGAAAGGGAGCGAAGAAGGTGGGAGGGGATGGGATCCAGGGGGCAGGTAGTGGGGGGGGATGATAAAATGAGAGAGTCGACTTCCTCGCCGGTGGTGGGACGGAAGGAGTGGAGGGGAAGGTGGTTGGGGGGGGGAGGACAGAAGAGTGGGAGGGGTGGAAGAGAGAGTGGAGGAGGAGATTTCAAGTCGGATGGCCTCGATTTTAGAGGAGAAGAAGGAGGCGAAATCAGAGGCAGTCAGGGAGGAGGGGGTGGGGGGAGGGGAGGGGGTCAGGAGAGTGCTAAAGGTGGCAAAGAGGCGGCGGGGGTTAGAGGACTGGGAAGAGATGAGGGATTTAAAGAAAGATTGTTTAGCAAGTGAGAGGGCAGAGCTGTAGGATGAAAGGATGAATTTAAAGTGGAGGAAGTCAGCCAGGGAGCGGGATTTTCTCCAGTGACGTTCGGCAGAACGGGAGCATTTTTGGAGGAAGCGGGTAAATTTGGAGTGCCAGGGTTGGGGTTTGGAGCAGCGGGGGTGGACGGAGTGGGCAGGGGCAACCGCGTCCAGAGCAGAGGTGAGGGTGTGATTGTAGAGGGAGACCGCCTGGTTGGGGCAGGCCTGGGAGGAAAGGGGAGAAAGGAGGGTATCGAGAGAGGAGGACAGAGAGGCAGGGTCAAGAGCATCGAGGTTGCGTATGGACAGAGTAGGTTTGGGCAGGGGGAGGGGAGCAGGAGAAGAGGAGAGAGAGAAGGAGAGGAGATGGTGGTCGGATAGAGGAAAGGGAGAGATGGAGAAGTCGGAGAGATTACATAGGTAGGAGAAGACAAGATCAAGGGAGTGACCAAGGCAGTGGGTAGAGGAGGAGGTCCATTGGGTGAGACCAAGGGAGGAAGAGAGGGTGAGCAGTTTGCTGGAAGCAGGGTAGGTGGGGTTGTCGATGGGGATATTAAAGTCACCGAGAATGATCGAGGGGAGATCGGAGGAGAGGTAGTGAGGAAGCCAGCTAGCAAAGTTGTCAAGGAAGAGGGAGGTGGGGCCAGGGGGGCGGTAGATGACAGTGACGCGGAGATGGATGGGGTAGAAGAGGTGGATGGAGTGAGCTTCAAAAGAGGAGAATCATAGCATCCCTTAAGCATCCCTAAAGGGTAACTCACCCGGGTAAGGAGAAATTGCAGCAACCTCACTCTCTTTGACAAACAAGCTGAAACACTCAAACAACGGTTTGTAGAAAGGAACTATGATACAAACATCATTGACCAGGCCTATGAGGAAGTCAGACCACTAGAGAGGGAAACCCTCCTCCAATCCAGGGCCAAACAGGATAATTTGGGCCATTTAGAATTTGCATTTATCACCAAATACAGCCAAGACCATAGACAATTAGAGAGGGTAATCAACAGACACTGGAAAGTATTATTAATGGATAAATCTTTGAAGGCCATTCTACCAGACAAACCGAAGATTCTCTATAGGAAATCTGAATCCCTGAATACGAAATTAGTAAAATGCTGTATCCCTAATCACACCCATGCAGACACCAAAAAAGAAACCTGGCTCAGAGAGAACAATAAATGCCAGGCATGCAAAATTACGAGACAAACCAGGACCCAACCCATTACACAATTCCAATCAAATGTCATAGGGGAAAATTACAAAGTTAAAGGTAAAATAAGCTGTGACACCAATGGGGTTGTACATCTGCTGGAGTGCCCGTGCGGCAGACAATGTTGGCCGCACGATCAGTAAACTACATACTAGAATTTCAGAACACACGCGCAACATCAAAAAGGAGGAAGACACTCATAGTGTGTCAGACCATTATTCCAGAGGTCATAATTAGGATTCATCTACGTTGAAATTTGTGGGGATCTGCAAAGTGCCCAAAGCATGGAGGGTGGGAGACTATATTGCACATCTCAAAGGAAGAGGCAAGGTGGATCTTTAATCTCAAAACTCTTACCCCTAAGGGCCTGAATGTGGACTTTCATTTGGGTTTCTTTATAAATTCCTAATGAACTCTTAACCCCCTCCCCAGTCTTCCAGATTCTATTTTGGGTAAGAGCAAGCATTACCAATATTGTGTTTAATTAATGGACAACACCAATATCTATCATCATGCGTACTATCCAATAGCATGAAAACAGAATGCCTGGTGGGCATATTGGAACTAGGCTTGTGCATAAGTACCTACTCCAAAACTCCACCAAAGAGGACACAATATCTCATTTCATTTTATTGGATTAATGCTCATTTTATAATAACATCCTATATTGTGGCATATACCAGTCCACCATACATTCTTATCTCATCATTGTGACATATGGATTTATAGATCATTCTGACACGCATGTTCAGTTAAAGTGTAATGTTTGACTTTTTACCTGTCAATGCATCTTAACTATTCTATTTGTGTCAGCTGAGAACAATAGCAACTGTAAAATTGTCTCAAAATTCCTTCTGAGGGCTATGGGGAGCTCCTCCTACCACACTGAACATCACTGATTGATGTCCGATTAAGCACACCTGCTATCTAGAACTTCTCTCTATATATATATTAGTTAGAATGACTAGAGACACACATCTATCCCTGAGGAAGTCCACAAGCATACAAGGGGTGAAACGCGTTGGTATCTAGGCCTCTGTTACCATCCTAATACTATTTGCAAGTAATTTCATTCATTTCAGCCCAATACTAACTGCCTGCCTAAATCTAGGCTTCTATCATTGGAACATCACTGTTAAGGGCTGACAGCCAGGCTTACTACCACCACTACAACGGATGACTGCGTATGCACAACAACTTACACTTCATTCAAACCTCGGGACCGGCAGCAAACACAGCCCTCCATTACTCAGGAGAGGTAAGATGAGTTCCAGAGGAGAAAACAAATGGGAGTATATCTACAGAGCCTGAGTAGGCTGCACCTCTTCACAACTGTTAGTTCCGTTGCTATTTGTCTTGGAGAATTTCCCCCATACCATTTTTACCTTGGAATTCCATAAATGTGTGACATTAGTATGCACCAAGTTTTAATAGGCTTTATACCTATTTAGACTGTTCCACTTTTTAGCATCAGCCCTTTGGATTAGATCAAGGAGCACAACATTAGACAATGTTAGACACTGTCTAACTTCTACCGTTTAATCTCGCTTGGATATTTGGACTCATTGCTCCTTGTTATCTGATGGACTCACATTGTATGCTATCTGCATTTGATTTTCACATTTAATTGGTGTTGGCTCTGTACAACTCTGATCATTACATTATGGTTTCATGTACTGCATGTACCAAGTTGTATGTTTGTGTATATTTGTGTATACAAGTTAGTTGTTCTGGCCAGAGCTTTGTGACCATTTACTTGCATATACACAATAAGTGTTCAATACACATCCTTTCATTTTTTATTGTGAATAAATATCATATATTTTACAGATTCATTTGTAACCACCTATTTCCACCTCATAAACCACTGCGCCCTAGAAGGAACTTCATTTTGCTATTACAGAAACCTAGCTTATCTCCCTAACACTAAGGCTGGATACACACTACAGAAAATTCCTCCTGATGCAATATCATTAACGATTTTATCAACGACTGAAAAAAAATTCATGTGTACGCACTAAACACGTTTTACAAGCTACACCTTCAGATCTGTGCTCTTCATTTGTCATAACCATCGGCTACAAAGATTGTGACTCTGCACACTCCATATAGATCTATGGACACTACCAGTCGTGAGTGCAATCACATTGAAGAATTGGAACAACATTGTTTCATCACTGATCAAGATTTTTAGTTTGTTTTAAAAATCAAACGATGCTATGTACTCTAGAACGATAATCATTCATCGTTGGAGCGTACACACTAAGGCAATGTCAGGCCGAATTGTCTTTTATCGGTTGATTGGCCCAATAATCCGCTGAAAAATCTAGTGTGTACCCAGCCAAAGTCCCATGCAGCTCTCTACTAAAAATGATTCTCCCTCAGCCACATATCCAGAGAAAGTGAAAGTGACTGATTAGGTATCCTGCTCTCTCCAAGCTGCTCTTCTTCTCTTTCTTTGAAGTTGACTCCATCCATCTTTTTTTCTCCACTCAACCTTCATGTTTTATATCATTTATTACTCCACAGGTCCAGTCTTACAATGCCTTGGCAATGTTGCTGCACGATATTCCTATTACTAGAACTACCTGCTCCCATATTAGGTGATTTCATCATTCCCATTGACAACCCCATATCACAATCCAGACCCTTCAACTTACACGCTGGGGCCCAACATACTTGCCTCTATACTGGCTGGCTCCCTGGCTGTGATTCACATGCATTTCGATGGCGAGCACCATCATGTATTCGGTTTGCTAATCATAGGCTAAAATGTTTCCACTCTAACTCGCCTCTGCCAGCTATTTAAGGCACCTGTTCCCTTCAGATGACAGATCTCAAAGTCCTCTAACCCATTCAGTTCCTGGACAAATTTGGCTCCCATATTCCCTGGAATCCTGGTGTTCTGTTTGCTGATACTCTGTTTTCCTGGCTGTTCCTGATGTCCAGTTATTCTGCTCCTTCTCTCCTTAGCATTCTCAGTATTATCCACTTCCAAGCATTATCCGGGTTCTGGAAATCCTGTGTCTGAGTCCTGTATTCAAAACTCTGGTTCCCAGCATTACCCTCTTCCAAGCAAGTCCAGTACCATGGTGCCCTGTACCAGACTCTTTGCAGCTAATCTTATATCCAGCATCATCTGCTCCTAAGGTATGTCTGATATCTGGAGGATCTCTATCTGGGTTCCATCTGCCGGTATCCAGTATCCCTTACACCTAGCTTGGCTAGCTCCAGGACTCCTGCATTTGAGTCTCGTCTGCAGGTATCAAGCATCCTCTGCTTTTAAGCTAGTCTGGTACCTTGGCACTCTTCGACTGTTCCACTCTGGCTGTTCCTGGTATCTTATATCCTCAGCTCTTAAGATAATCTGGTATCCAGAGATCCTGTACCTGTATCTTGCCTGTTGTATTCGGAATCCAGTCTCCCTAACCTTCAGTTGTCCGGTTTATTGATATCCTGTCCCTTGCCCTCCTACATTGTCTAGTTCTGTTTCCAGTTATGACATCTCTTCTTCTTTACTAATGCTACTTAAAACTCATCATGTCCAAAATGGATCTTATCATTATTATTATTATTGTAGATTTGTAATTCACCTCAGTGCCGTACAGTAGAGAAAACAGGACATACATAAAACAGGACATACATAAAACAAGGACATACATAAAACAAGGACATACATGAATCAAGGACATACAAGGCAGACAAAATGAATGGAGACATGAAAACAAAGGGTATGGAGGACCCTGCTCATTAGAGAGCTTACATTCTAAGTGGAAGAGGGCACAGCTGAAACAAGCGAGTCATTTGAACTGGATTCTGGAGAACACAGGGAGCGGGAAGGGAGGAAGATCAGTCTTGCAGCAGCATGTAGGATGGATTGAAGTGGGAGACTGAGGAAGTTGTGGTATTATTAACAGTAAGGGAGATGTGAGGGGAGGTGGTGATTCAGGATGGAAGATAATAAGCTCTGTTTTTAATATGTTGAGCTTTAGGTAGCGTTGGAACATCCATGTTGCGATAGCTGAAAGACAGTTGGTTACACAAGATAGTACAGAAGGGGAGAGGTCAGGGAAAGAGATATCGATTTGGGTGTAATTAGCATAGAGGTGGTGCTGGAGGCCGAATGAGGGAATTAGTGCCCCAATAGAAGTTGTGTACAATGAAAAAAGTATAGGTCCAAGAACAAAGTGACCCCAATAGATAGTGGGTGTGGAATGGAGGATGTACCAGAGGTAGAAACGCTAAAGGAACAGTTCAATTGGTAGGAAGTGAACCAGGAAAGAACTGTGTCACAAAGTTTTATCATTTTCCCTTCTCAAAGAGTCACTATCACCTCCCCTAAAATCTTCCTCACCATCAACAACACAATTTCCTCATTCTCCCAAGTCTACTGCTTTGGTTTAACCTTTGACTCTGAACTCTGCTATATTCTTCACAAGTCTCTCTTGCAAGCCTTGTTGCTTCCACTTTTGAAATAATACTAGAATATGCTTTTAACCCAAGATGCCACCAAAACTATTATCCATTCTGAAAGTTGTCCAAATTTTAATTGGGAAACCCCATTAAAAATTGGAATATCTGTTCAGGACATCCATTATGCTCAAGTTACTGGTTTTAGCAGTTTTCAAAATAGTGTATTTTTAGCTAAAACTTAATTTACCTTGTCTAGGATGTTTCCTGGTATCCAGGTGTCTGGTGTATTCCCTCCCCTAGATTAAAAGGTATGAATTTTATTATAAAGTTCCTTTTGTATTTTGTAATTATTGATTTCTCCTTCATTTCTATTCACAACCCCCATTTTATCCTGTGACTCTTTTAGATAGTTCTTCTTTTGCTTTATCAAATTTGACAAGACCAGAATTTCAGTTCAAATTTTGTATTTTTTGGTATGGAGACTGGTGAGATAATTTAAATTTATGCTTCACTCCTGAATGTCATCTCCATCAGCTCTCATGTCTTACCTCCTTTCACTGCTGCTTTGGCCACTTGGCTTAGCTATCACTAACAATCTTAGGGGGGTATTCAATTGACAGCGGGATCGCCGAAAATCCCGCGCTCGAAAAATATTACGGTCAATACGGTAATCCTGCGCGTAAATACCGTTAATACGGTAATTTACTCGCTGGATTTCAGCTCGCAGCTCAGGGAGCCGCGAGCTGAAATCCAGCGAGATATTACGATATTAACGGTAATATTTTTAGAGCGCGGGATTTTCGTCGATCCCGCCGTCAATTGAATACCCCCCTTAGAGAGAACCTAAATAGTACTTGTCACCAACACACAACAGTAAACAGATATCTTAACTATTTAAGGCTAGGTACACACTGGAGAATTTTCCAACCAATGTGTTATCTACAATGATTGTACCTACCATTGAAGTTCTGATCACTTGGGCGATTCATGCGTACACAATAGATACAGATCTGTGCTCTTCATCTGGTCCTCTAGTCGTTTAGAGAATGACAGCACAGTATTCATTCATTCATTCCTGTCACACTGAATGAAACAGCCTCTTTATAGCTATCCACATGTCATAACGGATTTTGTTAGCTTCTGTGACTCTGAAACAAAATATTCAGTCTCAGAACAAATTATTCAATCTACAGCACTCTCAACATTTATTCACCGGGACATGTTCCGGCTGAAAAAAGCATGGCTCTGTAAACTCTATGGATTATGTAGTGTGTATACACTCATGTTCACGATCTCCAAAGGTGATTGGAATGAGATTATTAAACAGTATGACCAACCAAATGAAACAACAATTGGCACCTTTCAACAACAACTATTCATCATGTAACTATACACACTAACTCGATATGTCCTCAGATCGGGAAAGTTCTCAGGACCTTGAGTTCTCACTTCTGTTCTGCTTGAGTGGCTACATGGTTTACAACTTTGGGGCTTCAAACTCCTCAGATCCTTATCTATCCCGGGCCTGGCTAGTTTCAAAAGACTTGCATGAATTCAAACTCATGACATCTAGCAAAGCACACGTTGAGATTACATTACAAGGTTACATAAAATATTCACATTGTCATAAATGAATTCAACAGAAAATAACAATCAGTCATTAGATATACTACACAATCATCACAGTATGTTACCATTTCTCTGTGTTACAACGGTATAGTTTGTTCTTTATCCACCTTTTACATATTTGCAGGAAGTTACCCATCTTCTGAGTAGGTATAATTTCAAGTATATTAATAAGAGTGTCACCATCCTGTACACTATCCGTATACTCTCAAGAATCTGACATCAGCAAACTGGAGGAAGTTGCCAGCTCTTAACGTATTGACTCTGAAAGACCACATGAGATCAGGACAGAACACTGGTGGTAGTCACTTTAGTGGCATTTATAATGCCGAAATAGTTTAGAACGACCAAAAAATCACGAAGACTATAACTGCGACAAACTGAAAATACCCACTTACTATATCATAGACACGCAGTATATCCAGCAATTGAAAACACCACCAGATGTAAACAGCGACTTTCCCGGTTATGTACAGGGACAAATCACGTCACTACTAATGGTCAGACTGAAAACAGCACTTTTAAAGAGGCAATGCTTTGACCCACCGCCTGATTTACAGTAGACAGGTGGTGGGTCCAAGCATTGCCGTTTTAAAAGCGCCGTTTTTATTCTGACCATTAGTAGCGACGTGATTTGTCACTGTACATATTCGGGAAAGTCGCTGTTTACATCTGGAGGTGATTTAAACTGCCAGATATTCTGCGTGTCTATGATATAGTAAGTGGGTATTATCAGCTTGTCGCAGTTATAGTCTTTGTGATCTTTTGGCCGTTCTAAACTGTGTCTGCATTATAAGTGCTGTAAATTCGTACCACACCCCAGAGCACAGTTAATAATACCTAAGGCATGTTGGCAGGAAGTAGTAGGCATAAAGATAGGGACCCAGATTTATACTTGTTTTTGTCAAGAATGTCATGTGTTTGGTAACTATAGATTGCAATTTAGCTTCTAAGGCTACTCAAAGTAATGTTATATTTAACTATAACCAGCTTGAGCCATTTCACCTGGGCAGGGCTACCTTAACAACAGTATGGGCCCCGGGCATAGCAGTGCACCGGGGCCCCTATATATATAAATATATAAGTTAAAAAAAAAAAAAAACACCTTTCAATCACGATAAGTTGAATCCTCTTCGCTGTGCTCCTCCATGCTGTGCTCGCAGTCAATGTCTGGCGTGATAACGTCATCACGCCCGACATTCACTGCGAGCGCATCAAGGAAGAGAGGTCCAGAGAGTGAGCCGGATCGTCACCTGACCTGAACGGTGAGGTGACCGCAAAAAGTTTATTTTTTCTTTTTTTTTTCTTCTTTACAGGATTTTTTACAGTAGCAGACCTGCCAGGGCCCCCTTTCCCCCTGGGCCCCCGGGCACCTGCCCATCGTGCCCAATGGGGAAGACGGCCCTGCACCTGGGATGCAGTGCTGTACTTCAGTTGTTTACACTAATTTTTCAGTGCAATCTATCTAGAATCATGTTGCCAGCCTCAGCTTTTGTAATTTGCTTTTCCATTAAGGAAAGGCATGGAAACGCTTAATGTGCAACCATAATAGAGCTTACTGTGCACATGACATGGAGGATTTAAATCCTTAAATCTCACATTTCTGTTTTTATTACAGGGAACTAGCTTTATAAGAGAGTTGGTCAAACAATAAAGAATTATAGATTCAAGGACAATGTTGTGGGTGCTGTCTTTCAGCAAACCCAATTTGATGAGTTGGAAACTCTTTACTTGTATAGGTATCAGCAAAAACTTTAGTTACCAATGCACTTAACAGTTACAGATGTTTAAACAAGATCTTGTGTAACTAGATAAGGTCTAGATTTTGTTGATTTTACGTGGATAGATTAGCCCATGTTCCTGACATAATCCTTCTTTAAAAAGGCTTGAATGACAAGTACAAAATCATTCAAAGGCTCTTGAAGTGACTCATCCCCATAGGTTTCTCACATATTAATCTTTTGCTGTTAACCCTTTCAAGAGTCATAATAATTAAAATTCCAGAAATCCTGCTAGCTAGCTGATATCTGAACATGTCAAAAATTCCAAGGTGTAGATTTACTAAAACCGCTTATTTTGGAGCCTTTCATATTTTACTTTCCTGCACTTTGGAGGGCGAATATCCAAATTGCTGGTGATGTGTAGCTGTTTGATAACCCCTAAATAACATGCAATTTAAACCACATCGCATGAGGTTTAGGGAAAGCTGCCCGGTAAAAGCTGATGTAAAACATCAGGTTTTACCATACTTGCCAACTTTTTAATATTCCCCTTCAGGGGATCTCGAAGGGGAGGTGGGGTGCAAGTACGGAGGGGGCTTTTTATAATATTTTTATAATATTGATTTATTTTTACACAGTAGGTGATAGGCAAGATAGCTTAAACAGCAGGAGTTTTTAACTGGCTCACCTGACACAACCACTTTTTTTCCTGGCAGGATTTCCAGCATTTTATTCTGGCAGTTTGGCAAAGTGCAGTGTGATACATTTCACACTTTGTATTATCCACATGTCAAAATTTTTGGAAATTGGCAATAAAATCGCTGACAAACTTGCAGTTTAACAAAACTCCACTTTGGTAAATTTCCCCCAAATGTCACATTGTCCCAAATTTTGCAGCAATTAATAGATTGCATAATATAAGGATTTTATGCATTTTATGATCATGAATTAGTAACTTTTTAATACTCCTGCTGTATTTAATAGGAAGGAAGACAAAGAAGAAATAGACAGTGTTCCGATGCCGAGATCCGTGAATGAAACACTGCTTTATGAAAATAAGGAGTTCTGAGATGTGCCTATTTCTTGTGATTAGGTGAAAACAATGTGAAAGATTGCGGAGTATCCAAAAATTTACTTTTCCTGTATTGAAGGGGGTGATTGGGTAAGGTAATACAATAATCATACCAGAACTAATACATTTGTAACAAAACAGGATTGGTTTAAAACATTAGTTAAATGTACTCATCTAGCCCCATTTGAATAAATGCTCCTTAAAAATGGTACACATTTGTACAATTTACAATTCATGTTACAAAAATGTTTCATTGATAATATCCATTCCTATTACTCACAAACATCTGAAATCCATTAATAGACTTTCAATAGACAAACTCTTAGGGGAGATTCAATTAGGAAAAAATATGTGCGATGTGTCTCCAGAACACCTTGTGCAATTCTTTTAGTGAAATCTCTGCTGATTTTTGCTTGCGCCCCATAGAAGTAGGAGCAAAGATCAGCGTATATTTTTACCGTACTAACGGTAGAAATTCGCAGCTGCAATGTTCCGGAGAGCTTTGCGGCTAATTGAATATCTCCCTAGTGTGCAACAGATTTGTTTTAGTTTTCCAACACAGAACATGTTTACATACCAATAGATGCCAAGGTCGTAACTAGGGCTGTGCGATAGGGGCGGCCACCCAGGGCGCAACGCTGAAGTGGGGCGCAGTTTATGAATATTTTAGGGTCATTTGGTTAAAATTGAGGGCTGGGGGGGGGGGCATTTTTCTCTTTTGCCCTAGGTGCTAAAATTTTAAGTTACGGCTCTGGTAAATGCATATAACAATACACAGATATATTTGATGTTTGTGGGATAGTTTGTTCCAGCACAGCTCATATTCCCTTGATACAGTCTCCCAAAAGTACTTCTAAATCTAAATAACTTAAAGACAAGGGGCCTGATTCATTAAGGATTTTAACTTGAGAAACTTCTTATTTCAGTCTCCTGGACAGAACCATATTACAATGCAAGGGGTGCAAATTAGTATTCTGTTTTGCACATACGTTAAATACTGACTGTTTTTTCATGTAGCACAAATACTTGATAGCGTATTTGTACACTGAAATTTAAAGTTGATATTAGTGTGCTAAATGAAAAAAAGAGTCAGTATTTTACTTATGTGCAAAACAGAAAACTAATTTGCACCCCTTGCATTGTAACATGGTTTTGTCCAGGAGACTGAAATAAGAAGTTTCTCAAGTTAAGATCCTTAATGAATCAGGCCCAAGAACCTTATTTTTTTAGCTTTATCTTATTCATGGAATGGCAATATGGTGTTTTTCGTAATTGCCTTTAAATGGTGTTTGTGCAAGTTATGTATAAGCTATGTCTCCTGCATTTTCTGTTGCCAGCTTTTTCAAATGTCCTTGATAGGAAAAGCTACAATAATTGCTTAATTGTTATAATCCATTTCTTTGAAGGTACAACGTTAGCATAATCTGTCTGACTGTAAGCTATGTGTACCTGTGGGTTTTAAAGACTTTAGCTTCTGTGGTGTCCTATCTGGTGCGTGAAGTAGTTTGAACTGCTTCACATACCAGATAGGACACCTTTTGTATGTTTTTAGCCTGCGTAGACTAGTCATCCTAACCTTAACTGTACTTCATTTGGTACATGGGAAATTGTCTGCTTTACTCTTATCAAAGCCTTGCACAATGAGATGGTGACTCACGGATAGGAACAACAGAGAGAATCTATTGTCTGTATACAAACTGTCTGTGACAGTCTCTACTGTATGAGTGGTTCATCCAGTTTGCATAGAGTAATATCTCCAACACATACATCATGTCAATATGTTGATTTCACAAGGTAGTGAAGAAATGTAATATAACCCATTATAAGGCCTCTCCCTAACCTATTCTGCATACTTTCAACAAATATACTAACTGTAAAATCAGCTATCGATCCAAAGTTAATGATAATGTAATTTCTGTTTACAAGATTTAATGTAAAATAAGTAACAGTTGTGCCTGGTGTTAAATTGCACTTTACACTGTAAACCTGATGCCCCTTCCATTCCCCCCTCCTTCACAGGTCACAGACTACTTTGTCTCCACACCTGAATATGGTTATGAATACAGTCAAATTATTAGGGATGTCAATAAGCCAACTGACAAGGGGGTGCTTTAGTGGTGATGGATAATATATATTTATATTTTCTATCAGAAGGTGAAGTGTTGCTAATATCTTGTTGTTCAATCACTATATATTTTTATATGAAATGAATTAAGGTTAGAGGCTTCAACAAAATGACTTTTCTATGCACAAGAAACATTTTATTTTAGAACTCCTTTTGTTAGTTCGGTTTAATAATTTCTTCTGGTTCGAAGACATCTTTTACATACAAACAAAAGGCATGGCAATGAGGTTGAATATTATCCTGTGGCATGTAAATATATTTCTGGATTATTATAAGGATACATTTGTGTATTCTAACGAGTTATTTGAATACTTTGGTACCATATTGTAACATAGATAATATGTTTGCAGTAAGAATGGGGCACAGCACGTCATAGGAGGATTTTTACCAAGGTATTCCTCTTCTCAGTGCCGGATTAAGGGAATGGAGGCCCCTGGGCTAAGAGGGCCTCCATTCCCCCGTGAGCCCCCCCCCCCCCCCGTGATCCGAGCTGCCTACCCCCCACCCCCCCGGCACTTACCTCCTTCCCCGGCGCTGTACACTCTTTAATGAGGAGATCTCGTGAGAGTGAGACTCACGAGATCTCCTCAGTAAGGAGACTACAGCTCACCAGGAAAGGACCGCAGTGAAAGTGCTCAGCAGCACTGATCGCGCCCCCGCCCCCGACCGATCAATACTGCTGCTGAGCACTTTCAAGGGCCCCCTGGATGCCATAGGCCCCTGGGCTGTAGCCCAGTTAGCCCTATGGTTAATCCGGCCCTGCCTCTTCTTACTTTATAAACTTGATGAATGCCATGAGCTTATGCAATTATACTATTTCCCAACTATATCAAAGCATGTAAGAAGTGTCCACCATTTATGGTTCAAGTATTTCCTTTGTTCTCCATTGTATCCTCACATGCCACTAAAATGAAATACAAAAGATTAGTGCCAATTAATTCAGAAATTACCTGAAAGCCAACATTTATACCACTGTTGTTGATGGACTATCTTCAGGGCCTAAGCGGCCGATTGGTGAAGTCTAACCTAGGGTCAGATAAAATATCAAATCCATTAGTTGGTGCTCTTATGGAATGTTTCCGTGTTTATCTGGGACTCCTAAGCAGTAATTGCTTGAAAGGGGAGGGCATAGATCAACTACATGATGGAATCAAGATCCAGAATAAAAAAATCCACAGATACCACATTTTTGTGGTATATGCATAGAAATTTGTATGAGGTACATGGGTGAAACCACAAAATCTATTTTTAAATCTCTTAGCAGATCTGATGTTGCAATGTGAAACTCCATGTACAATGTTATGCTCCAATAGAGAGAACTCCTGCCAATAGAGAGAATGTGGCCACAACGGGACCCAGAGAAGAGTGGGCCTTGCAATGCCAGTCCACCATTCCGAGTCCATTGCTCTGCTCTTTTGAGCATGCACAGGAGCCAACACATGTGTAGTATAGTGCTGCTGGGCTTTACCACAAATAGTGCTGTGGGTCCAGGGATTCCGAGTTCCTCCCCTGGCCAATCTAGCAAGCAGTCAATTAAAATGTAAAGTTCTGGAAAGGATGCGTTAATGCACAAGGGACAACAAAGTTATTGCTCGCATTAAAAAGAGAGATACAGTATATACTAATGATTAGAGCCAAAGTGCATGACACTATGAAACACGTCATCTTTAGTATGGTTCCTTTATAGGCAATATTTGGCTTATGTGTTATGGTATGAATTATTTGTAATCTTTATATGTTGATTATTTAATAAATTAACTCCCTGGCTTTGTATTGGCCAGTTTGAAGCACATTTCTGTTTATTTTGATCAGATTGGCTAGGTTTATGGATTCAAGCCTATTTCTTTATTTGTCAGGTCTTGTCACTAGTACTGCCTGATTATTGGGCTTTCAGTGCTACATTTATATATGGTTTGTTATTATTTGCATACTGTTACTTTAAGCCGACTTTTTATTAGAGATGTTCACTGACCCCCGTGTTCAGGTTTTGGTTTTGGTTTTTGGATCTGTATCTATTAGAAAAATTGCTAAAATCACATAATTTTGCTCTTTTTTTGTTCCTACATTATTATTAACCTCAATAACACTAATTTCAAGTCATTTGCAGTCAATTTTGACCACCTCGCAGGTCACAATATTATTTTTATACACTTTCAAACAAAGACTACAGCAGTTCTTGCCAGTGATAAGAAGGCCATTGTCATGCCTAGGCATAAGACCAAAAAATCCACCTCTTGTGTGTGGAATTATTTTTACCCAAATTCTAACAACAGTTGTCTAACCATTTGTAGCATTGTAAAGCCACAGTCAGTAGAGGTAGGGACCTTAACCAACTTAGATCCTTATCCATGTTACGCCATTTGAAGCAAGTTCATGGAAACCTCTTGGGAAAATCAGAAACTTATGCTAAAAAAATAACAACAAGCAGTCAAGCATCAGCTACCTCCCTTCTCTCATCTAGAGCCCAGCACCTGCAATCTACACCCCCCAACACCTTCATCATCAATATCCTCAAAAGTGATCAGAGTTAGTCCTGCATCCAAGTTGCTAATGCGAGATGACTTCTCCCCTATCCAGGACTCCTTAGAAGAATCCTTGAGCATAAGGCCCACTGCTGCTGCGCCTGCTGCTGGGGGTGGATCTTCAACCCAGAAGCAGACCAAGAAGAAGACTACTAGTAGTTTACAACAATTGACAACAAGTTAAACAATCCTTTGCAAGAGGAAGCAAGTATGAAAGCTGTCACCAAGTCGCAAAGCAGATCACAGACGCCATGACGACTATGCTAGCATTAGATCTGCATCCAATATACACTATTAATGCAGCTGGTTTTAGACAATTACTTGAGGTCTTGTGTCCCCATTACCAAATTCCATCACGACACCAGTTTACTAGAAAAGCTATTTCTCACCTCTACCAGAAGGTTCGTAAAAATGTAATAATTGGGCTACAAAATGCCATTTTACCTACTGTACACTTAACCACAGATATGTGGACAAGTGGAACTGGGCAAATTAAAGATTATATGACTGTGTACCACTGGGTTGGTGAGTCACCTTCACCAGCAGGAACAGCAGCAGCATGTACCCAAGAACGTCACATTTTTCAGAGGCAGGTTACTCTGTGTATCATCTGCTTCACTAAGAGGCCTATTATTGTTATTATTAGTATTATCGTAGATTTCTAAGGCACCCCAGTGCTCCACAGCACCGTACAGTAGGGAAGACAAGGACATACATAAAACAAGACATACGTAAATCAAGAACAGACAAGGCAGACAAAATGAATGGAGACATGAAAACAAAGGGTATGGAGGACCCTGCTCATTAGAGAGCTTACATTGTAAAGGGAAAAGGGAATAGCTGAAACAAGAGGAGCGAGTGTGGCTCAAAGTGGAGATTGGGATAGTTGTGAGGGTGCATTAATGTGAATAGTGTTATCGAGGATAAGGTCACCTCTAAAAAAAGAGATGGGTTTTTTACAGAGCATCTGAAGATTTGAAGGCTGTGGGGGTAAGTCTGATTGAGCGTGGTAGGGAATTCCACAAGTGGGGAGCAGCACGTGAGAAGTCTTGAATACGGGAGTGAGAGGTGGTTATCAGAGACCAAACAAGGCGCAGGTCAGAGGTAATACCGCTGACAACCGGTTTGAAAAACTAAGGGATGTCATTGCAACATGGCTTATCCTGCTTGGACTCACCTGAGGATATGTGATTTCTGATAATGCCACCAATATTGTTAGAGCATTACAGCAGGGGGAATTCCATCACATTCCCTGTTTTGCTCATCATCATCATCATTTATATAGCGCCAGTGATTCTGCAGCGCTGTACAGAGAACTCATTCACATCAGTCCCTGCCCATTGGAGATTACAGTCTAAATTCCCTAACATACACACACAGGCAGACAGACAGAGAGACAGAGACTAGGATCAATGTGATAGCAGCCAATTAACCTACCAGTATGTTTTTGGAGTGTGGTAGGAAACCGGAGCACCCAGAGGAAACCCACGCAAACACAGGTAGAACATACAAACTCCACACAGATAAGGCCATGGTCGGGAATTGAACTTATGACCTCAGTGCTTTGAGGCAGAAGTGCTAACCACTAAGCCACCATGCTGCCCCAATCAACTTGGTGGTAGAGAACTTTTTAAAAAATGACAGTGACATGCAGGAGATGCTGTCTGTGTCCCGAAATATTTTGGTTCATTTTCGGCATTTTGCAACAACATGTAGTGGAATGCAGCAGCTGCAAGAAGAATAGAATTTGAGGGGGAATGTACTTTAGTCCAGCGAAGTAGTGACCTGTGAAGAGAGTGCAGACGCTGTTAGCTTGAGTCAAGCGATTTCTCTAGTTAGTCTTTTTGGAAAGCAGCTAGAGAAATTGAAGGAGAAAATGAAATAAAGCAAATCCGCTAACTATATTGGAATTGTAGATGAAGTACTTAATACGCTTCGCCAGGAGTCAAGAGTTATCAACATCTTCAAATTGGATCACTACATTTTGGCAACTGTGCTTGATCCTAGGTTTAAGAGTTATGCCTTCTCTTTCTTTCCAACTGACCCAGATCTCAAGAGATGCAATGAGCTCCTGGTCAGCAGGCTGACAGCTCAAGAGGTACATGACACAACAACGTCTCCTTCAGTTTCTCTGGCAACTGCTTCTAGAAAAAAAACTAAGATTTACCAAGACACCCAGTGGTGATGCAGATGAGTCAGCACAACATTTTGACATTCGGTCTGGTCTAAAAGAATTATTCAAAAATCGTAACAGCTCTGCCATGAAATGAACTACAAATTCCATGAGGAAGACCATTACCGGCAATTACATCAAAGTACACAGACTTCTGTGATGGTGGATTCCATCGGGGATGAATTAGTATTGTTTGAGAATGATGTACACACTGAGGAGGGTGAATATGATGACAGAGTAGATTGCAGGTGCTGAAATCTAGCTGAGAGAAGGGAGCTACCTGATGCTGGTATGCTTGGTAATATTTTGGGTAGAATGGCATTTTGGCAATTTTATGTTTTTCTACAGTAAAGTTTCACCTTTATTAGAGAAGTTTATTTTTCTTTAAAAAGGTACAAGCTTTTTATTTACATTTTTGTTTCCCTGACTTAAAACCACTATGCACTTGAACTAAGGCTTTAGCACATGAGGTAGAGGGATTAGTATCATCATGACTGAGACTGGAGGGTGACCAGAACAATGTGACTGAAGACTGGAGAGTGACAAGGACACTGCCACTTCTCCTGTTTCTGTATAATCTATGGCATAGTAGAATGTCACTGGAGACTTTTAAGAACACTGACAACCCTATTATTATAATTTTTGTTTCAGCACTGAACCCTGCCACCTCTCCTATTTCTGAGTGAGCTATGGGTAAAGTTACAGTAAAATGTAACTGCAGATTTAGATTAAGTCTGCCAGCCCTATTATTTCTATTTCAGCAATGACAATTAGCAAGGGAGCAATGGAGCTCTCCACTTTGTGTGCCATCTATATAACAGCGCACAATTTGACTGCAGGTGTATACCAAGCCTGTCAGCCCCAATATTTGTATTTCAGCAATGACATTTAGCAATGGAGGAATGGAACTCTCCTCTTTGTGTGTTACCTATATACATTATGGGACTGCAGATTTAGAAGCAATGGAACAATTGAGCTCTCCTGAATGTCACTGTAGTCTTTGAAGAACACTGCTACCCCCTCCTCTTTCTATTCTACCTATCTTGCTGCCCATCTGCTCTACAGAGTGTGCTAACCCTTTCTGTGTCCCTCTGTAAAATGGCGCTAGATCGCCATGGAGGGCGGTACTTATAAAATCCAAAACTCACAAGATCCGAGATCCAATTACGTAACAATGAAGTTTTGACTCATTTTCAATTCCAAAAAAGCGCGAAAGTACTGAGCCATGTTATTTTTAATTATTTGATTAAAACAATTAAGCAGCACCTGTTTAACTCACTGTTTACATGAGCATGAACTGTCACTGTACTTGATGAGCCAAGATAAATAAGATAATTAGCCATGAACTGCAATAAGATAGAACAGAAAATTGTTATGGAAAACAGAGAATTTCTTTACCAAGAAGGCATTTCTCATACATGGTAGCTGTAGGGACCAGATGAAAAGTCTAGGCAGCCACTAGTGGTCCGTTTACCACCATAGGGCCCAAACCATATACAGCTACCTGGCACCTTACACCACTATGTACTGCTTTATTATTGTATAGTCAATCCAATTATGTATTGTGTAATTATATATTGTTCTTTACATAATATCAAATTTAGTGGCCCTGTGCCCATTTTTAATTGTGCTACCCTACATACAATTGGAGAGAACAGTTTTGGCAATGTCAATAGGGAACAATGTTGTTTAATTTATCAATAAAGACTTAACAGAAAGTATGTTATTTTTAAGATAAGTAATATTTCAGTTTAACATCCTATTAATTGTATTTAATCTTGGTTTCCATTTGTTCTACAGTATTACAACATTAACCAATATTAGCAGGAGTTCCCTGCTGGCAACCTTTTGTCATTACTAATATTTACTGTACTTATGATACCGATGCCAAGTTTTTAATAGGGTGAACTCTGGTCAATGCCCTGGTAACAGCTAATAGATAACATAACTCTTGCCAAGCACAAGTTCAAAGACAAGTTAAAGAAAGACATTCAGGAAAAATAGGTGGTTTACAGTAAACACATAATGGAAATATTACTTATTTGCCGTCTTCAAAAGTTACTCTCATGTGTCAGAATTACTTGAAACATAAGCATTTGAATCTTCCATTATACCAGGCCCACTTGGGGAACTTTTCATTAAAGTTCCTGAAAAATGTAATTTCTATAAAATAGAAAAAAAGGGCCTCATTTAGTGTTCAGCGCAAACTTGTGGCCTACATATAAAATGCTGGCTACAAAATTGCTCTGTTAAGATATGTGCATCTCAAAATACTGTGTAGGAAGCAGTGCCGTAACTAGACATTTTAGTGCCCTGGGCGAGACAGGGCACCGGCGCCCCCCATCTAAGTGGGAGTAACAATCGTTGAGTGGGCGTGGTCAACCTACTGTGGGAGTGTGGCTAGTGCTTTACAAGTTCTAGGCCGCACCAAAACCCCCTCCTTCCTCATTCTTCACGTTCTGGTACCATCTTTATCACACCGCCCCTTTATCACACTGTGCCCTCCATCACAGTTTCCCCTTTATCACACTGTGCCATGGAGCCATCTTTATCACATGATGCCCCCTTATCACCATCACACTAAATATAAAATATATATATATATATACACACACACACACAATATAAAGAGCATCCTAATGTCCGCCGTACCATACAGAGAGCATTCTTATGACCGCATACCATGCAGAGACCATTCCTATGACCGCCATACTGTACAGAGACCATTCCTATGACCGCCATAATATACAAAGACCATTCCTATGACCGCTATACTACACAGAGAGCATTTTTGTGACCGCAATACAGATACCATCCTAGTGACCCCATATAATACAAAGAGCAATTTTGTGACTGCCTCACAATACCACCTTCCTAATCATGAATTAACCCCTCTTCAAAATTGTTAACTCCAGTTTCATCATAAAACCCCTATCAACATTAACTCCCTCATCTAGTTTAATCATTAATTCCCTCATCATAAATGAATTACCTCCGTCAGTCTCATCAAAAGACTGTATATGTCACAGAATGTTTCTGGCTGAAGATCACCTGCAGGTATTGGCGCTACTACACAAGGATGCGCGGAGTCTAACATGCCACTGTTCTTCACCAGGGACCCCTGCAAAGGAGTTTGGGGTTCGCTGCAAGTGGCATGCAGGTCACGGCCCTCCAAGGTAGCCATCAGCGGGGTGACCGATGAACAATCGTAGTTGTACAGGCAGAGGTCTTAACGGTGCAACCAAGTGAGGTACAGAGGAGTAGACAAGAGTGAAGTCAGGAAGCCAGGAGTCAAGACCAGATAACGGAAAGCAGACCAAAGAGCAACGGCCGCACATGCGCCCCGGACCTGGCCGGCAGAAGCAGACGCGTCGTACAGGAAGGAGAGAGCGGCGTCTGTCCCCAGCAAAAGGAGGGAAAGCGGGGATGGCGCCTTACAGTACCCCCCCCCTCTCTGCTGGAGGAACCAATGGTCAACAAATGCTTCCTCTGGAAGGCAGCCACTAGACAAGGGGCATGCAAGTTTTCTTCAAACACCCAAGAACTCTCTTCGGCACCGAAGCCCCTCCAGTGAACCAAGTATTGGAAACGACCTCAAAGCTTACGTACAGCCAATATTTGACTAATCTCGTACTCGTTGCCAGGCATGGTTGGAATAGGTTGAGGAGAAGATGGAGTACGAGAAAATTTATTAAGTACCAAAGGTTCAAGCAATGAAATGTGGAAGGTGTTGTGAATCCTTAGAGAAGGGGGAAAACGAAGTCTGTAGGTAACAGGATTAACAATCTGGATCACAGGAAAAGGCCCAATAAAACGTGGCGCCAATTTCATTGAGTGCACCTGATATTTAAGGTTTCGTGTGTACAGCCACACCTTATCTCCAACCTGGAGGGTGGGAACCAGTCTACGGTGACAATCCGAAAAAAGTTTGTAGTGGTGGGAAGACTTCAATAAATTTTTCTTGGTGGAGGACCATATCTTGGCCATATCCCTGTCACGGGTCTGAGGGTGTTCTGCAGATCCCTTGCCTCTACTATAGAGGATGGTGGAGGCAGTGGCGGATCCAGGGGTGGGCGATCGGGGCGATCGCAACCCCCCTAGCAAACACTTGCTGCCGACGGCTGCACAGTATGTGCAGGTCCGTCCAGCCGTGACAGGCAGGGACAGTGTGCTGCCCGGCTGCTCTGCCGTCGGCAGCCTAAGTAGCTAGAAAGGGGCGGGGCCTAAATCACCCCCCCCCCTAAATCGCCCCGGGTACAGCATTTTTCTAGATCCGCCCCTGGGTGGAGGCAGAACACAATAATATTCTCAGGATAAGTTCACGGCTTACAAGCATCAATCAAACACAGGAGAAAGTAGTAGTGCTGCAACGTATTATATTGAATGTTGGTACAACAGGAATGGAAGGAATTAGATATATATATTGGCAAAGATGAATACATGGCAATTCGTTGAAATGCAGACATTAAATCACATATGCTACTTCATAGTCGGTAACCCTTGGCAACAGCATGAGATGAGATTATATACAGTTCAACGCAGTGATGATAAACAAGAACACTAGGATCCAATAGAGAACCACACAGCAGATGAATGTGAATCACTGGTACAGCTTACAGTCCAAACAGAGTAGTATATAGAACTTAGCTGATCCGAGAGTAGAGATGACTCAACATAGCAGGTGGTACTGGAAACACTGTGATTCTTATTAAGTAGAACAGCAAGCATTAAACATCACTCAAGGACTTGGATGAACACTGACACATGCAGTAGAATGTTGCCTAGAAGTAGCAGAGACATGAGTAGTATCTGAACCATGCGTGGAACTACAGGTAGCAGGATTCGTTGTAACTGCAATGGTAAGTTCGCTGTAGTATGAAGCAAATGAACAGAGACACGTAACTTGAGCCCAAGTACTAGCCACCGGCACAACAAGTAGTTCACAATAACAGTCCAGTAAACAGGTAACAGTAGAGTAAGAATAACCCGTGTCAGATGTGGAACTACAGGTGACAGGTAACTTGATAGTAGCTCTAACAGCGAGATGCAGCGAACTTAGCCAGCCAGCAGTAAAGTTGAACCAATAGATAAGGCACAGGTTTAGCAACAACTCACTATACTTGTTCAGCGTGCAAATGAATAGCGGTGAGGAGTTTGCAGCTTGTAGATGAACAGTGGTAAGGAGTTTGCAGCTTGCAGGTGAACAGCAGTGAGGAGTTTGCAGCTTGCAGGTGAACAGCGGTAAGGAGTTCAGTCCAGCGAGCAGGTAACGGACACACGGAAGGATAGGTATACAGCCAGATCCAAATGCAATCAGAGTAACACGAAGAACAGGCAATGAGCCCATAACCTTGGGAGGTTAATATAGTGTTCCAGGACCAATGAGGTTCAGGAGGAGGTCCAGATCACAGTAGCCAGGAACACCTGTGAAAGTAATGTCTCTGAGGCAGAAGCAAGCAGAATCATGGTTCTTAAAGGGAAAGTCACAGCGCCGGCACCTAACTATGGGACCGGCGTGTGACAATCCCGGACCATGGAGTGGGCAGCTGGAACAGTAACTGCAGGAGAAGAAAAATCAGGGAGAATGGGATGGGCACCATACACCGTAATGAATGGAGAGAACCCAGAGGATGTATGAATATGATTGTTATGGCCGAATTCGGCCCACGGTAGTAAGTTACTCCAGTTGGTTATGAGAAGAAAAACAACAGAGTAAAAGTTCCAAGTCTTTATTTACTCGTTAAATTTGACTGTTCGTTTGGGGATGATATCCAGAAGAAAATTTTATAGCAACACCCAGTTTTTTACAAAAAGCTCTCCAGAACCCAGATATAAATTGAACACCACGATCAGAGATTATCTCTTGAGGATAACCGTGGAGGTAAAATATCTCCTTAATGAAGACTTGTGCGAGTTTAGAAGCTGGGGGAAGGCCCTTCAATTGAACAAAGTTAGCCATTTTGGAAAATCTATCTACCGTTACCTAGATGGTATTGAAGCCGTTGCTAGAAGGCAAATCCGTGATAAAATCCATCAAAAGACTTAACCATGGGTGATATGGAATGGGTAGAGGAAGACGTAATCCGGACAAAAGTTGTCTGGAAACTTTGTTTTGAGCACATGTCATACAAGAAGCTACAAACTCCTTAACATCAGTACGAAGAAAAGGCCACCAATAGCGCCGGGACAGCAACGAGAGAGTCTTTTCAAAACCGGCATTTCCAGCGAATTTGGCTGCATGAGCCCATCGGAGAGCCTTAGAACGAAGATGAGGTTCCAAATAAGAACAAGCTATGGGAGGAGTTCTAGTGAGAGTGACAATGCAGGAGGGCTCAAGTATGGGTGGAGGTTCGGAGATGGGTAGAAGATCAGACATATCAAAAGGCCGGGAGAGGGCATCAGCTTTGGAATTTAGGCTTCTGGAGTGGTAGGTAAGTCTAAAATCAAATCTTGCAAAAAATGAGGACCATCTAGTCTGCCTTGGATTCAGACAACGAGCATCCCGGACGTAAGTAAGGTTCTTGTGGTCGATAAAGACCGTAACAGGGTAAAGAGTACCCTCAAGGAGGTGGCGCCACTCCTCTAATGTGGACACACAAATCCAAATAGCCAGGTAGAGATCAAGCTAATAGGCGAGGTCCAGAAGTCAGCCAAAAGGTCAGGGCAACAGGAAAAACAGCGTGGTCCAAGGTACAGGCAAACAAATCAGGGTCACAGAAAATCAGGCAAGGTCCAAGGTACAGGCAGGGGTCGTACACAGAAGTTCAATCCAGAAAGTATATACCAAACAGCACAGGAGCAGGTTAGCAGCAGCTAGGAACAAACGGAATGAACTGCACAGAGCACAGCTTGAGGCAGGTATTTAAAGCAGTGCGACAGGTGCAGTTCTAATTAGCATCAGACATTAACTCCTTCAGGCATGTTGCAGAGTTCAGGAGCAGGACAGCAGCACTTCTGATGGATTATAGGTACTGCTGCCAGATACAAAACAAAGGCAGTCATAACAGATAATTATATAGTATAGTAGACACAAGACACTACAACCACAAAATTGAAATAACATAATAATAGCATTTTATGGTCATTTAAATACTTCCTTTCAGTAGATATGAACTTGTAAAGCATACAATATAAGGGCAAACATTCAGAATTACATTTAGTATACTAAACAAGCTGTACTGTGCAGTCTGTCAGTATTAAGAGATAAGAACAATACCAGAGCCAAGAAACACCAGTAAGACATCTTTGAAACTTGAGGCTGTCTAAAGAAATAATGAACAATCATCATGTTTTCTAATCATCTCACACCATTATAGCTTTAATAAAATAAGTAAGGATAACTACCAAATAATGACAGTGTTATATACAAACAACCAGATAAAGCATTTTTAAAGATCCCTAAAATGGAGGCAAAACCCAGCTTTAATATACCTGTAAGACAAACATAATACCCTCATGCAGTGGTGGAACTACCATTGGTGCAGCAGGTGCCATGGAGATAATGGGGCCTGCTGTATGGCAGATGCAGAAGGTCGGGGGCCCTGGGTCTCTCCCCCCCGCCTCCCTGCACCAGGGCCCATAGCTTTCTAGTTCTGCCTCTGCCCTCATGGCGTCTAATATTGTCTTTGAGGAGGAACAAAAAAGATTAAAAAAAATAAATGCAGCAGGAATATATAACAAGGAAAGGCCAAGGAGATAATAAACAATATCTGATATGTGACTGGCTAATGCTGGAATTGTTAAATTATATCCAAAATTATTTCCATTTGTCTGCCTAGATCATTGTTGAGACGTCGGGATTATCTCTCAAAATGTTAGGTTCCCAGACTCAATTCTGCTAGTCGTTTGGGGAAAAGTTACCCAGGACATTTAAGGTTGGTGTAGTTATTATTTAGATGAATCTTATTAAAAAAATATATATATTTCTGTAATACATTTCTGTAGAAAGAAGCATTAGCATGCAGTACACATGCAAAGAGTAAAAAAGAAGACATTAAACAGCAAAGGTAACTAATCTTGAATACGGGCAACCAAATGACCATCCTCATTTTTCTTTCAGTTAAAGTTCCTGCATCCACTCATTCAGTCATCAACAGTCCTACTAATCCCTGGATAGTACTGTTTTTTCTAGATGGAAAAGGATATGGTTAAGTGGAATTTCATTCCATTTTTTTCTTAAACTACAACCTTTGCAGTTATAATTCACAATAAAGCTACTCTGCATTAGCACTACTCTTCCATTGGAACAATCGATGCTTTCTGTTTTACACTTCAAACTAAAATGTTATTTCCTTTAAAGTTCCGACATATGCATTAAGTTGATATTTTTTTCCTGATTGTTTTGATTGGGAAACAATTGCTATGCAGTAAATAGATCAATTATAAAACATACTGGAGGTAAGTTAAGAAGCGCTTCCAACATGCACCGTAAAACACCTTCGTTTTTCACTGCTGTACCTTAATGGTTTGCTGAGCGCACACTCAGGAGCAGTCTCTGCAAATGAAAGTGTGTAGAGGCAAAAAAGAATCTATAGAATACAAATATGTGAACATCATATCAAAATCCAACACCCTCCACAGTGCCGGCCTAATCTATGGCACATGACGAGTTGGGGCACCAAAATGACTGATTTTGGTGTCCCATACAATCAGGAGCCTGCCCTCTGCAGAGGCTCTGCTCACCATAATGTATATTTGTCTGGCATACACTGCACACAGACATGATGGGCACATGGAATCTGCTGGGCTCTGTAGCCATGTTCTACTAGACGCACTCATCAAGTGATGATACAAAACAGGGAGCAAGAATACCTTCATCTGTCACTGACCCTACCCCTTTAAGTAGTCAAATCAATAAACTTTTTTACTCCTAAAATACTGCTCAGTTTATCATTATTTATGGCTTAAATAAATCCACTGCTTGAGTCGCTCCTTCACAGTGGTTATTTACCTTGATGACAGCTCCTCTCTGATTGATCAGTGGTTATTTGTTGTTTTTTTTAAAGGCAGTCTTTTCCTGATTTCCACAATGTGCTCCTGATGAAGCTGTTTTACCTTGATAAGAATCACTGTTTAGGCGATGTGAATTTCCATCTTCTGAATATCCAAGCTTCTTCTTCCAAGCTTCATCTGCCTTTCATTGTAATGCTGGGTACACACTACAGGTTTCTCAGCCAATTGTCGGGCCAAACACCCAATAAATGACCGTTTGGCCCAATATCACATTAGTGTGCACTTGCACAATGAACGACAGTCGTTCCAAAGTACCAATCGCTGTTCAATTTGATTACTCAGCAGAATTATAAATCTCATTCTAATCGACTTCCGATCCTGCAGTGTATGGACTTATGACTATCTACCCAGAGGAACCAATCACTGTGCCTGTCAATGTTTATTTTCGTGTGTTAATCAGCGTGACAGGAATGACCCACTACACTGCTCTTGGACCAGATGAAGAGCACAGATCTGATGGTAAAATTTGTATACCGTATACACATGAATTGGCAGATTGATTGGAACTTTAGTCGTTTGTAAAATCGTTAGTGATAACAAATCGGTCGAAAGTTTTTGAAGTGTGTATCCAGCCTAACTCACTGGGTCTGATCTAGGATTGAACGTACGTGAAAAGGTACGTAGGAAAATGGGTACAGCAATTGTCTCCTAAGGGCAAAAAACACAATGGTCACTGATATGTAGTTTTACCCTTCCATGATTTAACCATTTCGGTTATCTTCCTGCTACTGTGAGATTACTTTGGGATTTTTCCCAACTCACTGTGTAAATAATAGCAAATAATGTATATTGTACACAGTCAGTCTGCTAGACCAGCATGTGCTTTACCACTGCAGCTGCACACACTGCCATTGCCTCTGAACAGCTGTTACCTTGACATCTATGACCTAACAAACAGCTGCTATAAAAATGTGGTACTGCAAAAGGAGATGTCATTGAACATGAGACAACATCACTGTTGTTTTCCAGAACACTTGTCTTGATCATTTTTTCAAAAAAAACAATTATTATTTCCAGACCTGACTATTCTTAACCCATTCACATGATCACATCCATGGGTTTTCACTCCTTCATGACAAGACTAATTGTTTTTTTCAGGACAGAAAGCATTTTCCTTTGAGAGTATTTTTAACCCCAGTAACTTACCCCCCATGGAAAGGGTGAGATGGTCTTGATGGGCTGCAGAGGCGGTTGTTTGAAAACACACTGAAACTATACTGAATTTGGCTTATGTTAAACCTACCCACACATCAAGGACCAGTACAACAACATATTTTTCAAAGGTAGCCTGGATTTCCGTGAGCAAAACTTTGCCCTGTGCCAAGTTGTTCTATAACCGCCATCTATTTGAATGGCATTATGCTTTTCAGTTGAAATGGAAATATAGAGGGCACAAAAGTACTAATGTTGTACATTTACGTGTCACTACCCAAAACTCCCAGTTGCAAGTTAAGTAGGCCTACCATCTACACAACTAAACATAAAACAGATATATGAACACATGACATGTAAGCATGTTACCTTTACTATGTGCCACATACATATTTTTTTCTAAATTCACTTTATTACATGTCTACATGAAATTAGCCATTTTCTAGGCATGTCTAAATATTCATGATTATTTAGGAGTATGTAAACATCATATGTCACAGGCACTATAGCGAACCAGGTATGCAGCTGAAAGCTAGCTCTGGCTCATCTGGGGTGCAGAGTGTAACTGAGTGTATGATCTTTGCCAGGGACCCCTGCAGAACACCCAGAACACCCATATGTCCTAGCTCCCAAACTTGCCCTACAGCTGAAGACAGAAGGAACAAAGGACAATGGTACACAAGTTATAATTGTAATGATTTGCAGCCCATAATCAGTACAATCAACACCAATACAGAGTTAAGATACTAGCCAGAAGTTATATTTAGGCTCACTTACAGACAAGGGTGGTTAGGAAACAAGCTAGGTCAGTACTGAATGTTAAGATTAAATATACAGACGTCAGCACTATTAACACTATAAATAACTGTTGGTCATGCACAGAAATATCAGTAGATGCTGATGGAATGTGTGGATACACACTGTAGATATAAACATACAAAAAGGAGGAGAAGCACCAGCAAGAATGTCCACACAGATAAATCCACATGCAGCAGCATTTTATACCATGTACTGCCAGTGGGCTGCACCATTAGGCAGCTGCATAGGGGGCAGGGCTCTGGGGCGGCAGCACTGTGGCTGGCTACCCACACTAACAATGTCTCTGAATGAGACATTGTTACTTAGGCGACCAGGGCGGTGTGATCGATGCAGTCGGCTACTAGCTATTTTCCCATGCCGATGTCCTTAGTTGTAAAGAAAGGCGATGATGTTACATTCCTCTGAGAAAAAAAGAGAAAAGAAGAAAAAGGTAAGGTAATTATATTAATACAATTACATTAAGCCAAAGAAAAGGGAGGGAGAGAGGGCTGGGAAGAATGGGGGTGACAGGGCTACAGAAAAGGCGGAGGGACTGGAGAATATTGGGGTGGGGCTACAGAAAATGTAGAGAAAGGGCGCTGAAAAAAAATGGGAGGAATGGAGCTACAGAAAACTTGGAGAGAGGCGTCTGGAGAAAATAGGAGGAGAGGGGGCTGCAGAAAACATGGAAAGAGGGGGCTGGAGAAAATGGGGGAGAGGGGCTAGAGAAAATGGGGGAAAAGGGCTAGAGAAAATGGAGGGAGAGGTGGCTGGGCAAATGGGGCAGATAGGTATCTGGAGAAAATGGAGGGAGGAAAGAGGGAGGGTTACGTTCAGATATTGCCATGAGTTACATACTATTAATTTAAAACAACTTCAGATTTGACCATCCATATATTTTATTAGTATTTGCACACTATTTGACTCTTCCCCTATAGCTATCTATTAGTATAATTAATTTTGCATCTGCAGAATACATTAACACATAAACAGCTGTATGACATACATACAGCATTAAGCTGTTTATTTATTAAAATCTTGTGGGTAAGAGGGCATGTGAGAAAAAAGCTGGCTAGGGCCAAGGGCTGGGTGCATATGAAAGAAAAACTAGTGGGCAGGGATGTATGTGAGAATAGCTAGTTGAATGGAGGTAGCATGTGTGATAAAAGCAGATGGGTACTACTGGCTTGTGTAAAAATAGCTGGTGGACAGGGGGCATGTGTGAGAAAAACTGGTGGGCAGCGGGGGACATATCAGTATGTAACAGGTGAGTGATTTTATTTTTTTGGAGCCTCCCCTCTAGATATCCTGCATTTGCTCCTGGGCAGCAGTGAAGCCTGGACAGCATTCTCCATCAGACATCAGTACATCTGGACATCAGTGCATCTGAACTGCAGCCTAACCAGCCAGCCAGGAGGAGGTAAGAGTTATTATTTTTATCTTACATATATCAAGTGTGTGAGGGGCTGGGTAGTGAGAATTGGGTGGAGGAGGGGCGGTAGGCTGAAGCTTTGCCTAGGGCACCGAGAAACCTTGCACCAGCCCTGATTGGATTCTCACTACATTTTTGCCAGTACACTGCTAGGCTCTGAAACAGCACCAGATAAGTGCAGACATGAGCAGGGGACTGCAGCAGTGCTACTGACTGAGGTACAGAAGTAATGTATGGCACAGAATAAACTATACTGATGTAGTTGTAAGGAAACTAGACCATCCTTATGCACTACTTTTATTTTGCTTATTACATTTTATTTGATCATTTAATTTATTTTTAGGATAACCTTTAGCATCTAGCAGGAACATTAGTGACATTCTTGTCAGCAAACTTACACTACTCCTAAGTGTTTAACCAAAATGCAACTGTAAATGTGAAAGACATTACATGTGTGAAGTGATTTAATTCAATTAGTAAATAATCATGGTCATTTATAAAGGAAGTGAAAATAGCAAGTGTCATTTCACTATATAGCCTCTCCCATTTAGAAGGCTTTTAGCACATACATGGGAGCATTCAGTGCAATGAACTGGTTAGGTTACTTTGCAACAAGGAAGTTGTCACTTCCTCTGTTCGTGACTTGTTTAATCTAAGCAGACTATTTACTTAACGCTTGGTGATTTTTTTCAATGAAAGCACCTCACAGGTTTTGCTGTCAGAAGTTCTAAAAGCCAAATGATACCTAACCTCATGTCCCAATGCTTTAATGTTGGCAGAGTAAGGTGTTTTTTCTTTGATAGGATGTTTGTTTAACAATAGGATTATATATTCAGTTCAGTATTTTAAGACAGTGAGAAATATATCACATGATACGACTAACCCAGGTTGGAAAGGGTTCATTTCACCACAGATGATGAAGTTCTCAATACACTTAAACTGTTCATATTAATTTAAAGGGCAACTTTTCAATTCCACATCATAAATTATACTTTTAAATTTTAAATATGATTTTTTTTTTGCATACCTAATTGTCTAATATTTATTTATTTTAAGAAATGATCTGGTTTATTTAGATTTATAAACCAAAATTAAATGTGCAAAAAAAATAATTAAGAAATAGTGCAGCTATGTAAAATAAACTTTATTGTATCACACACAGCAAATTACTAATAATAATTTATTAATTAAATGATAAATTGTTAACATTGTATTTATTGTAAAATGTTGACATTTGCATTTTCTATACTTATGTCTCTTTATTTCAATATTGTCAGCGCTTTTAACAATTGTTTACTCTCCATGGTGGCACAGTGGTTAGCATTGCTGTTTCACTGCGCTTGGGTAACGAGCCCTGTGTGGAGTTTGTATGTTCTCTCTTTGTTTGTGTGGGTGTACTTTGGTTTCCTCCCACTGTCCAAAAATATATTGGTTGGTTAATTGCCTTCTGACAAAATTGTACCCTAGACCAGTGGTTCCCAAACTTTTTCAGTTCGCGGCACCCTTAGAGTCTCCAATTTTTTTCAAGGCACCCCTCCAAAATAATTACTGAGCAGTCCTGTTTTAGGAGTAGTTGGGTCAAAAAATTGTAATAAGTATTTAGGTCACGACAGAAATACTTATTTAGTTGTATGCAAAAATGCCCCTCTGCATCCAGACACTCTGCCCCCTCTGCATCCAGGCACACTGCCCCCTCTGCATCCAGGCACACTGCCCCCTCTGCATCCAGGCACACTGCCCCCTCTCACGTTGCCCCCTCTGCCCTCTGTCACGCTGTCCCCTCCTCTGCCCTCTCTCACGCTGTCCCCCTCCTCTGCCCTCTCTCACGCTGTCCCCCTCCTCTGCCCTCTCTCACGCTGCCCCCCTCCTCTGCCCTCTCTCACACTGTCCCCCTCCTCTGCCCTCTGTCCCCCTCCTCTGCCCTCTGTCCCCCATCCTCTGCCCTCTGTCCCCCATCCTCTGCTCTCTGTCCCCCATCCTCTGCTCTCTGTCCCCCATCCTCTGCTCTCTGTCCCCCCTCCTCTGCTCTCTGTCCCCATCCTCTGCTCTCTGTCCCCCATCCTCTGCTCTCTGTCCCCCATCCTCTGCTCTCTGTCCCCCATCCTCTGCTCTCTGTTCCCCCCATCCTCTGCCCTCTGTCCCCATCCTCTGCCCTCTGTCCCCATCCTCTGCCCTCTGTCCCCCTCCTCTGCCCTCTGTCCCCCTCCTCTGCCATCTGTCCCCCTCCTCTGCCCTCTGTCCTCCTCCTCTGCCCCCTGTCCCCCTCCTCTGCCATCTGTCCCCCATCCACTGCTCTCTGTCCCCCATCCTCTGCCCTCTGTCCCCCATCCTCTGCCCTTTGTCCCCCATCCTCTGCCCTCTGTCCCCCTCCTCTGCCCTCTGTCCCCCTCCTCTGCTCTCTGTCCCCCTCCTCTGCCATCTGTCCCCCTCCTCTGTTTTCTTTCTTTTTTCAATGTCTGGCCCGCGGCACCCCAGTGACAGCGCCGCGGCACCCCTGGGAGCTGCAGCGCACAGTTTGGGAACCGCCGCCCTAGACTGTGTCTGTATGTATGGTTGGTAGAGATTTTAGATTATTAGTTCCAATGGGGCAGAGACTAATGTGAATGATTACATATACTCTGCACACTCCCTTGGCGCTATATGAACTAACAAAAACATAATTTTTAGAAAATCTCCATTTGTCGCCTAAATACTTATAAACATGTCAAAGTAAGAATAAACAAACTATTGAAGTAGATGCAGCTAGAATAAGACCCAAGGGCTTGGGCATCTTGCATTAGTAGATAGCATGAATACCAATGAACTGGAGACATCTTGTGGGAGCTATGGCAAATTGCAACACCTTTCACAGGGAACAATGGCTAAGGTGACGTAAGTCTATGAGAAATGCATAGTCTACTAAGAGCAACTGAATAAAACAAAATTGATTGTGTATGGGTGTCTGAGAGAAAATCATACGATAGAACGTCTCCTGAAAGAATGGTTTTGTATTCCTACAACTGGGTGCATACCGTCTCTTTATGACACCTGTTGCCTAAATATCGATGCCAACCACAAGATGGAGTATGTCTCGGAGATAACAGTTGGTTACAAATAAAATGAAGGTTCTATGTGACTGTAAGGTAAGAGTCTCTGTCACTGAACACACATGACACTTATCTGGTGAGTAAACATAATTATCAGCCAAATGCTCAGTACATTTCTTCTTATAAATTGGCAGAAATAAATAATACTGATATCTGATAACTATGTGAAACTTTTTGATGTGTTTTCCTGTCAGAGTAACTGTCACTTGCAAACAGGTAAATATATCTGACTGTCTCATCCTCTCCTGTTATCTCTTTATCAATTTCTCTTTATAATGTCATGTTTCTCACACTATTTAATTTCAGTCTCAGATTTGTTTTTCACTGTAGTCTCACCACCTTTGTTAACTGCTGCTCCTCTGTCACTCCAGTTCGTGAGCTGTCTTTTTTCTGTTTTTCCTCTATTTTCTTGTTTCACAAGGCTCCTCAGCCCTGTCTGTTACCCTGCTTTCTGTTTGAATCACTGTCTCCAGACATTTTTTCCCTGTCCACCAAATACAGAACTTTCCAGCAGCCTAACAGACTGAACTTGCGCTGGGTCCTAAAGTCTTTTCTGTATTATGCTGTAAGAAGAGTCCTGTTCCACTGGGTCCTAGTGCCCAACAGTTTCTGGGTTTCACATAAACACCAATAAGGAGGTGTTTAACTGAGGACACAAGTTACAAGTTAGAAATGTAACTTCCATCAAACAAATACAATTACTTGAACATAAACTTACTGTACTCAGCCTTCGTTACATTGTCCCCACTGGCCATTGCCCCGGCTCTCTAGACGTAATCAGACGCAAATGTCAGATGCAAGCAAATCTGCTTATGCAGCAACCTGATGTGTGGGCATACGCAGTATAAATTTGCGGATTTAACGCTATGGAAACAGACATCCAACTCAGCATCAGGCTCTATGTGTTTATGTTAATAAGGCATTTTTATTTTTTTTAGTGATTATGCAAAAAGCTTCCAACACATGACAATCCTGTGCTTACCCATGAATATCCATAATCGACATGAAGGAAATTCCCTAATTAATGTCTTGTTGTAGTCTGGAGCTGCCTCCACCTTAACCCCATTCCAGGGTTATCTAATAGAAATCCCCTTGAGGGAGGCATGGCCTAACTATCATCAGATGTAGACATGTCCTAACAGCACTCCTCGAACACCAGGCGAATAAAATCCTTTTCTAGGATGCTTATAGTTCCCCAAACTGCAGAGAAAAAAAGTGTGACTGGCACCCGAACAGAGCAGGTTTCCTTCAGCTGCTGGAAAATCAGCTTCTCATGCTATATAGCCGCTGGCTTGGTTTTGCGGGAGTGAGCCAAGAGTGGGGCCCATATCCATACTACAGTGGGCCTTCCAAAGTCACATCCACCCACCCCAACTCCTTACCAGACTACTCTGACCACGGATTCACCTACCTGTGGAGTGCCTATGCTGACGGACTTCCACTGGGAGATCGAGCGGCTCTGACAGGGAAGAACTCCAGCCACGGCCTACAGTCTGTGCCGTTCTGCGGACAGAAAGTCGTTGTCACTTGCACATACCAACAGACCCGGCTTGCGGACCTCACACAAACAAGGAGAGTGGAATAAAAAAAAAACACAGTTTACCTCCGACCGTAGCCACTTGCAGCCTCACATTGCACTTGTAAAGACCGAGACCAGGAGGTTTTTATACATACTCATCTCCAATAATTGTGTCCTCAGTTAAACACCTCCTTATTGGTGTTTATGTGAAACCCAGAAACTGTTGGGCACTAGGACCCAGTGGAACAGGACTCTTCTCACAGCATGATACAGAAAAGACTTTAGGACCCAGCGCAAGTTCAGTCTGTTAGGCTGCTGGAAAGTTCTGTATTTGGTGGACAGGGAAAAAATGTCTGGAGACAGTGATTCAAACAGAAAGCAGGGTAACAGACAGGGCTGAGGAGCCTTGTGAAACAAGAAAATAGAGGAAAAACAGAAAAAGACAGCTCACGAACTGGAGTGACAGAGGAGCAGCAGTCAACAAAGGTGGTGAGACTACAGTGAAAAACAAATCTGAGACAGAAATTAAAAAGTGTGAGAAACATGACATTATAAAGAGAAATTGATAAAGAAATAGAAAAAGATAACAGGAGAGGATGAGACAGTCAGATATATTTACCTGTTTGCAAGTGACAGTTACTCTGACAGGAAAACACATCAAAAAGTTCCACATAGTTATCAGAATATCAGTATTATTTATTTCTGCCAATTTATAAGAAGAAATGTACTGAGCATTTGGCTGATAATTATGTTTACTCACCAGATAAGTGTCATGTGTGTCCAGTGACAGAGACTCTTACCTTACAGTCACATAGAACCTTCATTTTATTTGTAACCAACTGTTATCTCCGAGACATACTCCATCTTGTGGTTGGCATCGATATTTAAGCAATTTGGATGAATGGTTACGTTCATTTCCACAAACACTACTGATTGTTGATATAGAAAGAAAAAGAGTAATTGTTTTATCAGATAAGCTGTATGCAGAAATGTAAAAACGTGTTTAAATCCACTGTGTAATTTACATAACTGTTGCCAAAACCGTGAATATTGAGTTAGATTGGGAGTAAAATATTTTTGAGTAGCATTGCTTATAACTAGAACTTTGTAATTATATGGTATTTGTTGCTAATCATTATTTGACCAAAACAAAACATTTTAGTAATATATTGCTCCCTAATAATAAATTTGACGTTACTTATTTTTTTTACGGTGTCCTACTTGTATTGGGAACCCAAGGGTTCTCTGTCCCACTGCCGTTCAGTGACCAAGAGAAGAGTATCCGGAGACCAGTTACAATCCGTACTACGCTCTAACAACACCCGCCTATAGGGGTGTTACCAGGGCTGCCAAGAGGAATTCAGGGCCCGGGTACAACAAATTCATGGGGCCCCCCTCATAGTCGACTAAGCGCAAAAATTTTCGGGGGTGTGGTCATACATTTAGGGGCGTGTCAATGTGCCGTTGGGGCGTGGCTAGCCTACCGACGGCGCAAAATTTTTCGGAGGTGTGTTCATGCATTTGGGGGCGTGGTAAATGCGCCATTGGGGCGTGGCTAGCATCAAAATCACTAGGCTCTCAATTCGCTGGAGCGTCACATATGTCCAAGCACTCCTGACTTTCAGGACATCTAGCACCACAGTGTAGTATACAAAGAATGCAGTGTGTACACAAACAGTTCAGTCTTGGCCTGCACCTTACATTGGGCACAACACTCACCAAAAATTGGTATTGTCCCTACTAGAATCACAACATTTCACACACTGTGCTGCTCTCTCCTACCTGTTCTTCTCACTTTCTCCACCTGTGGCTGCTGCTTTCTTTTGTTGCGGCTTGTCCGGATCCTGCAATGTTGAAGGGCCTATTTGGAAAAAATGGCTACATTTAGAAAATTACAGCCAGCCCCGGCGTTAAATCAATAGCACCCACAATTGATAATTAGGTCTTCCTCCAGCCCCAACATTAAAATAATAGTATTCACATTTAATAAATAAACCTATTTCCCTTCCTGCAAACAGCCCCAGCAATACCTATTTCCTGCAACCATCACTGCCATTAAATAATTCATAGTCACATTTAATAAATAGACCTCATTCTCCCTAAACTCACCCCAACATTCAATAGCCCCCAAACCTCCCCATCTTAAATTAATAGTCCCCACTATTAAATTGCCTCACCATCACCCTACAAACAAAATAGCACCTATTAATTAGCCACCACCTACCTCACACACTACATTGCAACAAGCCCCCTGTGCCATCACACACATTACTGTGCCCCTTCATTACAACTACACTGTGCCCCCTTATGCTCACACTGTGCCCTCCATGCTGCTCTCCCCCCTTCTTTTTCCCTCTGTGCCTTTCTCCCCCTTTTTTTCACTCTGCGCCTCTCTCCCCCTATTTTTTTTCTTTGTGCCTCTCTTTCCATTTTATTTTCCTTTGTGCCTCTCTTCCCCTTTTATTTTCCTTTGTGGCTCTCTTCCCATTTTATTTTCCTTTGTGCCTCTCTTCCCATTTTATTTTCCTCTGTGCCTCTCTTCCCCTTCTTTATAGTACTGTCCCTTTCTGTTCTTTCCTCCTCTTGCCTCTCCATTTCTTTGCTTACCTTTGTCAGCTTCTTTCTTTTCTTCTCTTCTCTTCTGTCTTCATGCTGCTTTCTTCATGCTGGCTGCGGCGCTCCTCACTGACTGACGGGCGTGACTTGATGACATCACGCCCGACAGTCAGTGTGAATGGTGCAGAGAAGAACGAGGAGGGACGCGGCGCCGATCACGTGAGTATTAATTTTTTTTGGTTTGTTTTTCTTGTCCCAGCTCCCCCCACCAACGATCTTGCCGGACCGACCCCCGCCCCCCCCCCCCCCTCCCCCTCCCGCGGAAAAAAAAAATTAAAATGAAAAGACGGAAGATGAAAAAAAAACCAACAAAAAAAACCAAACAAATTTGCAGCGAAGGCCCGGTCCGGGCCCCCTGGCAAGCCCGGGCCCGGGTAAAATGTACCCGCTCCCCCCCCCTCTCGGCGGCCCTGGGTGTTACATTTATCTCCTTTGTTACTAGGAGTGTGCACCGGCCACTTTTGGCGTTTTGGGTTTTGGGTTCTGATTAGCTTGAGGTTTTGGGTTCTGATTTGTTTTGCCAAAACACCCCACGAAAGGTTTTGGTTCTGATTTTGGGTTTTGGGTTCTGATTTTTTTTTAAAAAAAGCATAAAAAGTGCAAAAATCCATATTTTGTTTTTTTTTTCACTCCTACACTATTATTAACCTCAATAACATTCATTTCAACTAATTTCCAGTCTATTCTGAACACCTCACACCTCACAATATTGTTTTTAGTCCAAAGGTTGCACCGAGATAGCTGGATGTCTAAGCTAAGCGACACAAGTGGGCGGCACAAACACGTGGCCCATCGTAGGTGGCTGTGTAGGCTTGAATGGCCTTTTGCTGCTCCTCCATCCTCTGCAGCATATAGAGGGTGGAGTTCAAGCGCGTCACTACCTCTTGTTTTAGTTGATGGCAGGGCAGGTTCATGCTTTTTTGATGTAGCAGGAACAGTGAACGTAGTTTAATATCTGATACTAATATTTCTGCACTGCAGGAACAGTGAACGTACTTTAATATCTGATACTAATATTTCTGGACTGCCTATTGAAGTGGAATCTCGACGGGATTTGGTACCGGGGACACAATACCTCCATCAACCGTCTAAATTTCACTGCACAGATGGCGGACACCGGATGCACGTCTAACACCAACATAGCTGTTACGGCCGCAGTTATCCGCTTTGCCATAGGATGACTATATATGAGTGGCACTGCAGTGGCAGACAGCATGGCAGTTTGAAAAACTAGGCCCCAAAGAGCACATTATGCCAAAAAAAGAGTTGCAAGATGGAATTGTCCTTGGGCCCTCCCACCCACCCTTATGTTGTTGAAATAGGACATGCGCACTTTAACAAACCAATCATTTCAGCGAAAGGGCCTACCAAACTGTGGCTGAATTGATTGGTTTGTTTGGACCCCCCCAAAACGAACTGGCAAAGAAAAAAAAGAGGTGCAAGATGGAATTGTTCTTGGGCCCTCCCACCCACCCTTATGTTGTTGAAAAAGGACATGCACACTTTAACAAACCAATCATTTCAGCGACAGGGCCTACCAAACTGTGGCTGAAATGATTGGTTTGTTTGGGCCCCCACACAAAAAAAGCTATTCATCTCTCCCTGTACAAACTAAACTGGCTCTACTGAGGCAAGATGTCGTCCTCATCCTCATCCTCTGATTCCTCGCCCCCTTCAGTGTGTATTATTATTATTATTATTATTATCCTTTATTTGTTAGGCGCCACAAGAGTTCCGCAGCGCCGTACAATGCACAAACAGTAGACAGTACAGGGTATTACATTACTGAACAGTAAACAAAAAATACTGACACTTCAGGAGCTCTAAGCAGGCTAATGCGGTAGAGATGGAGCAGAAGAGCTGGTAAGGACACAAGAGGGAGGAGGGCCCTGCTCAATGAGCTTACATCCTAAGGGAGGGTGAACAAAACACAAGTACAGAGGGAGTGAGTTGGCGTATAAAGGAGGGGAGGCAGGGTTAGGTGGAAGGTGGGTACTTCCTCATCCTCACACATTATCAATTCGTCCCCGCTGGACTCCACAACCACAGGTCCCTCTGTAGTCTCTGGAGGCCAGTGCTGTTCTTGATTTAGGAATTGATAATTCATTTTTATGAACATCATTTTTTCAACGTTTTGCGGAAGCAACCTCCTTCGCCGCTCACTGACCAGGTTCCCCGCTGCACTAAAAACTCTTTCGGAGTACACACTGGAGGGGGGACAACTCAGGTAAAATATAGCCAGTTTGTACAGGGGCTTCCAAATTGCCTTTTTTTCCTGCCAGTAAAAATAAGGACATGTCTACTTAAATGGTGTCAGCAAAGTGATCCTCCACCATTTTTTCAATTGTGACAGCATCCAATGCAGCGACAGACATGTCTGCAATGGTTGGCAGGTCCTTCAGTCCGGACCAGATGTTCTCAGCATCCCTGCCAGCGAGTCTTTTAGGAAAACTGAGCTTTTTCCTCGCAGCCACAGGTGTTGAAGAAAATGAAGGAGGAGCTGTTGGCATGTCACGGTCCTCTTCAGATGACAATCTCCTGATCAGTAGGTCTTTGCACCGCTGTAGACTTGTGTATGCCGGAAACAGAGACACAACATACGCTTTAAACCGAGGATCGAGCACGGTGGCCAGAATGTATTCCTCTGACTTTAAAAGACTAACCACCCTCGGATCCTGGCAAAGCGTACGAAGGGCTTCATCCACAAGAGCTACATGCTTTGTGGAATCGCAATGCTTTAACAGCTCGTCCCTCACTTTCTCCAGCTGCTTCTGCAACAGCCTCATCAGGGGAATCACCTGACTCAAGCTGGCAGTGTCGGAACTGACTTCTCATGTGGCAAGTTCAAACGACTGGAGAACCTTGCACAACACGGAAATCAGTCTCCACTGCGCTTGACTCAGGCGCATCCCCACTCCTTTTCCTATGTCGTAGGTGGCTGTGTAGGCTTGAATGGCATTTTGCTGCTCCTCCATCCTCTGCAGCGTATAGAGGGTGGAGTTCCAGCGCGTCACAACCTCTTGTTTGAGGTGATGGCAGGTTAGGTTCAGCCTTTTTTGATGTTGCTCGAGTCTGTGGTAGGCACTGGCAGAATGCCGAAAGTGTCCAGCAATTTTGCGAGCCACCACAAGCATCTCCTGCACACCCCTGTCACTCTTCAGGCAATGCTGCACCACCAAATTTATGGTGTGGGCAAAACATGGGACGTGCTGAAAATTGCCCATATGTAATGCCCGCACAATGTTACTGGCGTTGTCTGACACCACAAATCCCCAGGAGAGTCTAAGTTGGGTAAGCCACTGCGAGATTATTTCCCTCAGTTTCTCTAAGAGGTTGTCAGCGTTGTGCCTCTTATTAAAACCGGTGATACACAACATTGCCTGCCTTGGAACGAGCAGCCGTTGTGGAGATGCTGCTACTGATACAGCTGCTGCTGTTGCTGCGGAAGGGGATGCATCTACCCAGTGGGCTGTCACAGTCATATAGTCCTTAGTTTGCCCTGAACCACTTGTCCACATGTCCGTGGTTAAGTGGACAGTGGGTACAACCGCATTTTTCAGAGCACTGAGGACACTTGTTCGTACTTCTCTGTACATCCCGGGTATCGCCTGCCTAGTGAAGTGGAATCTCGACGGGATTTGGTACCGGGGACACAATACCTCCATCAACCGTCTAAATCCCACTCCACTGATGGCGGACACCGGACGCACGTCTAACACCAACATAGCTGTTACGGCCGCAGTTATCCGCTTTGCAATAGGGTGACTACTGTCGTACTTTGTACTCATGGCAAACAACTGTTGGACGGTCAACTGTTTTGTGAAAGACGTAGCGTTCTTATGACTTCCCCTCTGGGAAGATGACCGACTACCAGCAGCAACAGCAGCAGCCGCAGTAGTAGGCGTACCGCTGCAGGATTCCTCCGATGACTCCTGAATTGAAGAGGACTCAGTCATGCTGGTGACATGGCCTGCAGGACTATATCTGATGGAGATCGTGGAGGAAGTTGACGAGGGGGGTGTTGGTGGTGTGTAAACAACAGAACCAAGGGATTTAGGTGTCCCTGGACTGCTAATGGTCCTAGCCACAGGTCCTGAACTAAACACTGAATTATGAAGGTTCTTCAGGTGACGCATAAGGGAGGATGTCCCTAGGTGGCCAAGATCCTTACCCCTGCTTATTTGAGCTTTACATAAGGTACATATGGCCATACATTTGTTGTCCGGATTGGGATAAAAATAACTCCAGACCGAAGAGGTGGATTTTTTGGTCTTCTGACCAGGCATGACGATGGGCTTTTTCATCCCATGGACAACAACTGTTTCCCCCCCTGGTGCCTTATTTAAGATAACCACATCAGCATCCTCCTCGTCAAGTTCCTCCTCAGCGCCAGCTACATCAATATCCTCCTCCCGGTGTACAACCTTCATTAGCCAAATCTGTAACTGGACTGTGGGTGATCCTTCCAGCATATGCAGAGGGCGCTCTGCAAATAGTGGAAGGAGCCACCTCTTCCCGTACAGTGATGGGAAGGTCAGGCTTCGCAACCACCAACATCCTTGGACTCTCCTTGGCCATCTCTTTAGAAGGCAGAGTTGTTTGCTGTGTTGTTGATGACAGCTTAAGCCTCTTAATTTTTTTAGAGGGGGGGAAGGAGGGCTTAGATCCTTGGGTGAAGCTGAACCACTAGTCATGAACACGGGCCAGGGCCTAAGCCGTTCCTTGCCACTTCGTGTCGTAAATGGCATATTGGCAAGTTTACGTTTCTCCTCAGATGATTTAAATTTTCTTTTTTTGCTAATTTTAGTGAACTTTGGCTTTTTGGATTTTACATGCCCTCTACTAGGAGATTGGGCATCGCCCTTGGCAGACGACGTTGATGGCATTTCATCGTCTATGTCATGACTAGTGGCAGCAGCTTCAGCATTTGGAGGAAGTGGGTCTTGATCGTTCCCTACTTTATCCTCCAAATTTTTGTACTCCATTATATGCAGCACAAGAGAGTGTACCCCTAAACCACACACACTTTGGGACTGCGGAAACAGTGAACGTAGTAATATAGATCGCAGTACCTATTTTTTGGGACTGCAGAAACAGTGAACGTAGTAATATAGATCGCAGTACCTATTTTTTGGGACTGAGGAAACAGTGAACGTAGTAATATAGATCGTAGTACCTATTTTTTGGGACTGCAGAAACAGTGAACGTAGCAATATAGATCGCAGTACCTATTTTTGGGGATTGCGGAAACAGTGAACGTAGTAATATAGATCGCAGTACCTATTTTTTGGGACTGCGGAAACAGTGAACGTAGTAATATAGATCGCAGTACCTATTTTTTGGGACTGCAGAAACAGTGAACGTAGTAATATAGATCGCAGTACCTATTTTTTGGGACTGCAGAAACAGTGAACGTAGTAATATAGATCGCAGTACCTATTTTTTGGGACTGCAGAAACAGTGAACGTAGTAATATAGATCGCAGTACCTATTTTTTGGGACTGAGGAAACAGTGAACGTAGTAATATAGATCGCAGTACCTATTTTTTGGGACTGCAGAAACAGTGAACGTAGTAATATAGATCGCAGTACCTATTTTTGGGGATTGCGGAAACAGTGAACGTAGTAATATAGATCGCAGTACCTATTTTTTGGGACTGCGGAAACAGTGAACGTAGTAATATAGATCGCAGTACCTATTTTTTGGGACTGCAGAAACAGTGAACGTAGTAATATAGATCGCAGTACCTATTTTTTGGGACTGCAGAAACAGTGAACGTAGTAATATAGATCGCAGTACCTATTTCTTGGGACTGCAGAAACAGTGAACGTAGTAATATAGATCGCAGTACTTATTTTTGGGACTGCAGAAACAGTGAACGTAGTAATATAGATCGCAGTACCTATTTTTTGGGACTGCGGAAACAGTGAACGTAGTAATATAGATCGCAGTACCTATTTTTGGGGACTGCGGAAACAGTGAACGTAGTAATATAGATCGCAGTACCTATTTTTGGGGACTGCAGAAACAGTGAACGTAGTAATATAGATCGCAGTACCTATTTTTTGGGACTGCAGAAACAGTGAACGTAGTAATATAGATCGCAGTACCTATTTTTGGGACTGCAGAAACAGTGAACGTAGTAATTTAGATCGCAGTACCTATTTTTTGGGACTGCGGAAACAGTGAACGTAGTAATATAGATCGCAATACCTATTTTTTGGGACTGCAGAAACAGTGAACGTAGTAATATAGATCGCAGTACCTATTTCTTGGGACTGCAGAAACAGTGAACGTAGTAATATAGATCGCAGTACCTATTTTTGGGACTGCAGAAACAGTGAACGTAGTAATATAGATCACAGTACCTAATTTTTGGGACTGCGGAAACAGTGAACGTAGTAATATAGATCGCAGTACCTATTTTTTGGGACTGCAGAAACAGTGAACGTAGTAATATAGACCGCAGTACCTATTTTTTGGGACTGCAGAAACAGTGAACGTAATAATATAGATCGCAGTACCTATTTCTTGGGACTGCAGAAACAGTGAACGTAGTAATTTAGATCGCAGTACCTATTTTTTGGGACTGCAGAAACAGTGAACATAGTAATTTAGATTGCAGTACCTATTTTTTGGGACTGCAGAAACAGTGAACGTAGTAATATAGATTGCAGTACCTATTTTTTGGGACTGCAGAAACAGTGAACGTAGTAATATAGATCGCAGTACCTATTTTTTTGGGACTGCAGAAACAGTGAACGTAGTAATATAGATTGCAGTACCTATTTTTTGGGACTGCAGAAACAGTGAACGTAGTAATTTAGATTGCAGTACCTATTTTTTAGGACTGCAGAAACAGTGAACGTAGGTAAATTTAGCAGTACTAATATTTCTGGACTGCAAGAACAGTGAACGTAGGGAAATTTAGCAGTACTAATATTTCTGGACTGCAAGAACAGTGAACGTAGGTATTGCAGTACTAATATTTCTGGACTGCAAGAATATATTGCTCTAGAATTTTTTTATACTTTTAAATTATTTTTTTATATTTTTTTTTAGTTATTTTTGTATCATTTTTTTTTTTTTAAATATTGTAAAAAAAAATTATGATTTGTTAATAATTATAAAATTACTATGGACTTAGCAGAACAAAGCACAGGACAAAAGCACAACTGGACTCAGCAGGACAGAGCACAGGACAAAAGCACAACTGGACTCAGCAGGACAGAGCACAGGACAAAAGCACAACTGGACTCAGCAGGACAGAGCACAGGACAAAAGCACCCCAACTGGACTCAGCAGGACAAAGCACAGGACAAAAGCACCACTGGACTCAGCAGGACAGAGCACTGGCCAAAGCACCACTGGACTCAGCAGGACAGAGCACAGGACAAAAGAATAAAGCACCACTGGACTGATCACACAGGAGCAGGAGCACCACTACCCTACAACCTCCCTCTTCCCTGATCTGAGCCCAAATAAAGAAGGCGGCCGCAAGTGGCAAATTTATGACATCCGAGTCTCGCGAGATCCAACGCGAGACTTAGATGTCATAGCCTCGTTTCGGATTTTTTTCCCGGGCGGAAGTACCCGAACAGTGCTCGGATCCCGTCGGATCCGCACTGTTCGGGTGGGCTCGGATTAGCAGAATCCGAGCCCGCTCATCCTTATTTGTTACACACCATAATCTGCAGCATTAACTTGCTTTCTTACACAGCCGAATAAAGTAGTGCTCAAGCCAGAAATCAGCACAGCTGCACACAAGAGCCTGCTCGCCATACTATTTTGGTGCCAAAGCTCACGGATCAACTATTGCAAGTCGAAAAGAGCTACTGAGCTTCTTTTCAACACAAATTGCACACAGGTGGCTCCCTAAGAGTAAACATTTAATAGATTTTTACACTGTTAAATGTTTCCGACCTCCTAGTTATTACTCTAGTGAAACCTCAAATTTAACTGCAAACTATGTGAAAAATCGTACTAACAGTGTGGACAGTGTTACTCCTGCTTCATTGCTGCCATCTACTGGTGACTCAATAAATAACATCTTTATCTACTTAGATCTGATCTAGATAGGGTTCGCCATCTAGTGGTCACTTGCCCATACTCCATCCACAGTGTGAAATCCTCTTTCCCCCTTCCTGATACAATTTCTCTCAAAAATAAACTGTCATTCAGTATCCGCTGTGTACATATGTCACACCAACTGATTCATTAAGGAAAGTAAAGCAATAAAAATGAGTAACTTTGCACCTTGGCAAAACCATGTTGCATTGGAGGGGGAGGTAAATCTAAAATGTGGGGACAGATTTATAGTCGCGGTAGGGCATGTCCTAGATTAACTTTACATTTCAGGATAAAATTAAAGCTATTAAGTATTTGTGTACTACATGAAAAAACAGCCAGTATTTAACTTATGTGCAAAATAATAAACTAATTTGCACCCCTTGCATTTGAAATGGTTTTGTCCAGGAAAAAACACACTTATTTTTTGACTTACTTTCCTTAATTAATCCGGCCCATAAACCTTACAAGAAAAGTGTGCAACATATAAATGCCATCCCCAATGTTTAGCAGCGATAGCAAAGGGAACAGAACACTTTCAAAGCTCTGGATTGTTCCTCATCTTGATTAAAATGCCCTGAGGAAACCCCATGTTGACTTAACTGACAGTGTGCACCATACAGGTTTTTAACAAGACATTAAGACACTCTTTCTTCCACCATGTTCCATAAGCAGAAAAGATAACCAATACACCTAAGCATACAATTGTTACAAAGTCAACAGCCACTCCAAAGTATCTGGGATCGAACACAGATGACACATCCCTGTCTGAGTCACTGCTAACGCCAAATGAAGTAGTTGCCATAGTGACAAACACAATATAATCTGAAATGCTGGCAATTATAGTAGAGCTCTGCTCCGACATTAAAGAGCTTGGCTTCCAAACAGATATTGTTGAAAGCCAACTGGACACAGTTTTGACTCACCAACAATCTGCTGATAAAGAGATAGCTGATCTTTGAGCTGAATTTAACATCTTAGAAGATCTGGAAAACCGAAACAGGCGTAACAACATCCATATAAAAAATATTCCTGAGTCCATCTCTTCGGAGGCTCTCCCCAACTATCTCAAAAGACTATTTCTACAAATGATTCCTGACCTACCCAGAAAAATGCTCCACCTAGATAGAACCCACAGGACTTTGCATCCTAAACCAAACCTAGACCAACTGCAGCGAAATGTAGTCAACCGTTTCAACCATTTTAAAACCAAATAAAAAATATTGCTATCAGCAAGAAACATTCAGTCAATCTCATATGCTGGAGCGCATTTTCAACTATAGCAAGATCTAGCCCCTTCCTCACTTAAGAAAAGAAGAGATCTCATTAATATCATCAAGGCCTTGCGCAACCACTCCATCAGATACAAATGGGGTTTTCCCTTCCAACTGACAGTATGGAAGGATGGGCGTAACCATTCTATTAAAACTCAAGATCAAGGAGGCAATCTGCTCAAGAGTTTCGGCATAATTCAGGACTCAGATGTTTCTTCCGCTATGCCATTGGCACAACAAGCATCCCCTGCTCCAGCAAGCAGGCATAAAGCAATGAAGGTACTTGTCTCCAGGTTTAGTCCTCTCTTTAAAAGCAATTCTTTAACGTTTAAGTCTTATTTTTGCATTCTCTATGACTTCCAATATTTAATTGTTCACAATACACTGTTTTTTTCACAGGCTCACTGTGTAAACACTTTAACTTAAGATTATAGAACATTAGCTAAATGTTCAACTACAAATACTTTCTTCTTAACAGCTATCTGGTTGAATGGCATATTAACTCTGGAGACCCCCTCTCACTCTCTGTGTAATCTTACTACGCCACACTACCTAATATTGTTCCATAGTTAACAAACCTTTTGTTGATACTATTGAAATGTTTTTTTTCTTTATTATTGCATACTTATTGATAAGTTGTTGTTTAACTTTGAAGTTAAACAAAAACTTTTATATGTTTGTTCCCCTCGCATCCACACTTCATCTCCAACCTTCTATGCCCTCACCACAGTATATAAATGGAGAACTAAGCACCAGGACACCACACACTCACCACCCGGCCACCCACTCTTATAAAAGAGGCAATGTCTTTGTCTTCATTGTCTCTCTCTTCTTCGGATCCTAAGACTACTCCAGAGAATAGGACCACACATCCCATGCTACATTTTACACCCTATATAGCTCCCTACTCTCTAAATTGACTACTTCCACTACATAAAGTTAAGTCCTAATTGTTGAAGATCACTCCACAGATCTCAGGCCACCGTGAAGCTTAAAGTTTTATTTCTTAATGTCAGAGGTCTTAACTCTCAAACAAAAGAACTGTGGCCCAGCAATATTTCAAGCGCAGGGACCCGAACTTAATCTTTCTATAGGAAACACATCTTAAAGATCCACAGTCTTTGCTAGCCTGTAAAGCCTACCCACATGCCTTCTACTTTTCCGCAAATGTAAAACACCGTGATGCAGCAATACTAATACAACAGAGAGTCACACTTACAATAGACAGAGTTACCACTGGTGCACTTGCTAGATACCTAATCTCCCATAAACTTAGCCTCTATATATATGCTCCAAACAAGCAGCAGGGTATCTTTTATACAGATTTTTTCAACAGCTTTCCCAGGCATATGGCAGAATGACCATTATAGGAGGGGGCTTCAATACAATCGTCTACCAGTTTTTAGATCAATCGCACTCTACATGTACTCAGTCAGAGCATGCCAAAGATTCCTGTAAATTGAAAACACAACACAAACTATTCCATCCATTAGATGCCTGGTGGGTATGATATCCAACCGTTGGAGTTTTTAAACATTAATCAGCCACACATGACTTATAATCAAGGATTGATTGCTTCTTTGTAGATCAAATCGACCACAGAGAAGTTGGTGGGGGTCCAGGTTCTCCCTGTGTCCTGGTCTGACCATGATGCTTTAGAGTTAACACTACACACATCCCAGCAATCTAGAGATCGCTCCAAGTCACGACTCAATGAATCACTGATTCTAAAACAAGAATGTATCCTTGAGCTATCTCAAGCAATCTCTGATTATGTTTCTCAGAATTCCTCCCCTGGAAATTGCACAAACCATGTTATGGGAGGCCCATAAAGCCACTATATGCAGAGAAGGAACGCATAAAACATCTATAAAACCAAATTCAACAGGCAATGAATCAACACCAAATTACCCCTAAGATATGTCTATACCTAAAATTCCTGTCACTTACAGACCAATTAAACCAAATCTTATCAAAAAAGGTAGCCAAGGCGCTCCTTTGGGTCCACCAAAAATACTACGAAAAGGGAGATACAGCTGACTCTATCCAAGCACATAAACTCAGGGCCCGCCACATAAGAAATAGAATCATGAACCTGAAAGCCTCAACCGGTTCTCTTCTCTTTGAGCCTAAAAAAAAGTGCAGTGATTTTGAGATTACTACGTGTCCCTATACAACCTCAAACCAGAAATAAAAACGGACCCACTTATCCTTAAAAAAAGCATAAAAAGTTACCTACAATCGTGCCATCTATTAAAGTAATTTTATCATTTTCAAATAAGCATTGTCCAAGCGATTTGTGTGGTTCCGAAGCACAAGCAATTTATTTAGCAAAAGCAATTTGTTTAGCAGTTCAATAAATAAGTACAATACAGTACAATATAGCCGATACATGATACCTATTAAAGATGTTACATTAAAGCAGGAAAGTATGAAAACACTGAATACATTACATCTTCCTTATAGGGTTCACTCAGGTTCAATGAATGCAGCCATGTGGTCACATTTCCAGCTTCAAAGAGAGAGAGAACAAAAACCAGCATGTTTGTATATACTTGTCCAGCTAACACTTAGTAAGGTCTTTATTGGTCCAGGGGTTAATGACATTCCAGTTCCTTGCAAGTTATAGGTCAGTTCATTTGATCCTTACAAAGGGTGAGGGGAACTTCCCCCACCCTATTGTTCCCATGATTTGACTCTGAATGACCAGTTCAAACTGACCCTCACAAAAGTATTTTTCTTTTAGCATTAATCTCATATTGCTTGTATCTTGCGGTCGCTAGATGCGATCGCTATTCCGTCCACACCTGGTTAATGCTGGCGAAATAAGCTTTAATATGAGACCAAACTCTTTATCTTTTAATACACCTGAACCATAAAAACCTTTACTACAGTATTATATATGAATAAATATACAATCTAATACATTTTACTAATAAATTAATGTGGATTGGAACCTTAATAAATGTGAAATATATAAATAACTGAGTATGAGAGTGCGAGTGTGTGCGTGCGTATTTTACCGCGTGATCGCACCATGCCACGTGTTACGTGGCATACTGATCGCAATCGCACGGTAAAACCCTTTGATAGTATAATAAACTATCACCTTAAAGATGTTATATGCAGGATCTCAGTACCATGTTTCTCTGTAATGCAAGATCTAAACAAGTTATCATAATAGAGAGTGTTAATTCTCAAAACAATTTTTTTCTTTTACTATAGACCGTATACCTCTGGAGCTTGGAGATTACCTTTCTGTCTGCCCTTCAAGGGTACATTAAAACATGTAATACATTATTTGGAAGGGTACAGAGTACAATAGAACATGTATCAGTTATACAGAATATTCTATTACAGTTCTTCATGTCCAACAGGTTCATTTGTCCAAAGCATGTCTTTAAGCTCAGACAACATTTAGATAGTACATGTTCATCAATAACATCAACCTATGTCTATCAATCATGTCATATACAATCTCCTTCAGCTTGCGTTAGCATATACACTCTAATAATGTCATCAGTTCTTTTCATCAACACTTGTGGGGCGGGCTATTGTCCGTTCGTTCTTCCCAGTCTCCCAATACTCAAGTTTTTTTGTACATGAAACAGTGGTCGGCTTGCCAAATATTGGGAGACTCCAGACTAAGGGACCTAGCAGTCGTACTTTCCCCTAGTGACCTCCCACCCATAATTCGGGTACCTCAGGAATATTTAGTGGAAACAGAACTAGTCCTACTCGATATAATCACTGAGGCACATGAGAGCACACCCAGCACTTTTTTGGTCTACAACCTTACCCACCCAAGAATGATAATCATTCTCAAGGATGCCTGCTCAAGTCCGCATATTACTGGACCGGCATTGCTGGATGTACCTCTCTTCAACTATGGGGTCAACGTACTTACGGACGTAATACTACTCAGACAATAGCCCCTCGTACTTTCTCCAAGCTTTCCAAATTTTCCTTTATCCCTGAATTGAATAGAGTAATTGGCTGGACCGATTGTGCTACCAACTTCTCCTTTATCCCCCAACTCCTCAATATCATTAACTGAACCAGCCTCTGTCACCTGTCCACACTTAAAAGAATCGACTGTTCTGAAAAGAGAATGAAATAAGAGAAACACAGAACAGGAAAAACTACAACTTCATGCTAGACAACTGTCTTAGTCTTTGGCTCAGGTGGTACTAACTGCATTCAAGGCCTCCCAGAACAGATTCATGAGTGCCCTTGGACCCTTCTCTGGGTGTTGGCTCCTCTGCAGTGGGTGGAATGGGTACCAGTGTGTCTCTGCTACCCTTGAGGTCGTGATGCTGGTAGCCTACACTTGGTACCAGTCTGTCAAATAACCTGAGCCTAGGAAATTACTGTTCCACAACTTACTCTCCCGGTCCAACGTCCTGACAGTTAGTGTAACTTTTCAGGAGACAGTGTTTTGAACGTTCTCGGTTGCTGTCTCACTATTTACCTCTCCTCTCAAGGTCTAGACTAGTCTCTCAGTTACAAACTCATCAGAAGAAAAGTCATAAACATTTCAAAAGTCAACAGGTTAGGAAGCAGCTCAGGAGTGATCTTGATAGTGGGGAGGACTAGTGGCCAAAGCTACCAGCCACTTCAATCAAGTTCCAACCCTCATTCCATTCAATTAGTTCTAACTAGTACCATTACTTTATGTTCACACTGGTTTGTAGCTAATCAAAAGTATGTAATTTGTTACCACTACTCATACATTTATTATCAATAACATGAATACCCCTATCACCTATTATAACTCCAGGGCTATCACATTGAATAACAAAAGTTTTGAGTATGACACAGTAATACATTAGACACATTTCAATACACCTTTACCCAGACATATTTCATCGGTACACCAGTGTATACTTGAGGATCCTGCAAGGTGGTAATTCGATGACGTGGATTTGTTTCACCTGGAGAAATTCTTCAGGTAACCCAAATATTCATATATTAACTAGGGGTGTGCACCGGCCACTTTTAGTGTTTTGGGCTTTGGGTTCTGATTAGCTTGAGGTTTTGGGTTCTGATTTTTTTTTTAAAAAAGCATAAAAAGTGCTAAAAACCAGTTTTGTTTTTTTTCATTCCTACGCTATTATTAACCTCAATAACATTCAATAACAATCATTTACACTAATTTCCAGTCTATTCTGAACACCTCACACCTCACAATATTGTTTTTAGGCCAAAAGGTTGCACTGAGGTAGCTGGATGTCTAAGCTAAGCGACACAAGTGGGCGGCACAAACACGTGGCCCATCTAGTAGTGGCACTGCAGTGGCAGACAGGATGGCAGTTTGAAAAGCTAGGCCCCAAAGAGCACATAATGCCAAAAAAAGAGGTGCAAGATGGAATTGTCCTTGGGCCCTCCCACCCACCCTTATGTTGTTGAAATAGGACATGCACACTTTAACAAACCAATCATTTCAGCGACAGGGCCTACCAAACAACCGTAGCTGAAATGATTGGTTTGTTTGGGCCCCCACACCAAAAAAGCTATTCATCTCTCCCTGTACAAACTAAACTGGCTCTACTGAGGCAAGATGTCGTCCTCATCCTCATCCTTTGATTCCTCGCCCCCTTCAGTGTGTACTTCCTCATCCTCACACATTATCAATTCGTCCCCACTGGACTCCACAATCACAGGTGCCTCTGTAGTCTCTGGAGGCCAGTGCTGGTCTTGATTGAAGAATTGATAATTCATTTTTATGAACATCATCTTCTCAACGTTTTGCGGAAGCAACCTCCTTCGCCGCTCACTGACCAGGTTCCCCGCTGCACTAAAAACTCTTTCGGAGTACACACTGGAGGGGGGACAACTCAGGTAAAATAGAGCCAGTTTGTACAGGGGCTTCCAAATTGCCTTTTTTTCCTGCCAGTAAGAATAAGGACTGTCTGACATGTCTACTTGGATGGTGTCAGCAAAGTAATCCTCCACCATTTTTTCAATGGTGACAGCATCCAATGCAGCGACAGTAGACATGTCAGCAATCGTTGGCAGGTCCTTCAGTCCAGACCAGATGTTCTCAGCATCCCCGCCAGTGAGTCGTTTCGAAAATCTCAGCTGTTTCCTCGCAGCCACAGGCGTGGAAGAAAATGAAGGAGGAGCTGTTGGCATGTCACGGTCCTCTTCAGAGGACAATCTCCTGACCAGCAGGTCTTTGCACCGCTGTAGACTTGTGTCCGCCGGAAACAGAGACACAACATACGCTTTAAACAGAGGATCGAGCACGGTGGCCAGAATGTATTCCATTGACTTTAAAAGAGTGACCACCATCGGATCCTGGCAAAGCGTACGAAGGGCTTCATCTACAAAAGCTACATGCTTTGTGGAATCGCAATGCTTTAACAGCTCCTCCCTCACTTTCTCCAGCTGCTTCTGCAACAGCCTCATCAGGGGAATCACCTGACTCAAGCTGGCAGTGTTGGAACTGACTTCTCGTGTGGCAAGTTCAAACGGCTGGAGAACCTCGCACAACATGGAAATCAGTCTCCACTGCACTTGACTGAGGCGCATCCCCACTCCTTTTCCTATGTCGTAGGTGGCTGTGTAGGCTTGAATGGCCTTTTGCTGCTCCTCCAACCTCTTCAGCATATAGAGGGTGGAGTTCCAGCGCGTCACAACCTCTTGTTTGAGGTGATGGCAGGGCAGGTTGAGGCTTTTTTGATGTTGCTCGAGTCTGCGGTAGGCAGTGGCAGAATGCCGAAAGTGTCCAGCAATTTTGCGGGCCACCACAAGCATATCCTGCACACCCCTGTCACTCTTCAGGTAATGCTGCTCCACCAAATTTATTGTGTGGGCAAAACATGGGACGTGCTGGAAATTGCCCATATGTAATGCCCGCACAATGTTACTGGCGTTATCGGACACCACAAATCCCCAGGAGAGTGTAAGTGGGGCAAGCCACTGCGAGATTATTTCCCTCAGTTTCTCTAAGAGGTTGGCAGCATTGTGCCTCTTACTAAAACCGGTGATACACAACGTTGCCTGCCTTGGAACGAGCAGGCGTTTTGGAGATGCTGCTACTGTTGCTGCGGAAGGCGATGCATCTACCCAGTGGGCTGTCACAGTCATATAGTCCTTACTTTGCCCTGAACCACTTGTCCACATGTCCGTGGTAAAGTGGACAGTGGGTACAACCGCATTTTTCAGAGCACTTTTTCGTACTTCTCTGCTCATCCCGGGTATCGCCTGCCTAGTGATCTCGACGGGATTTGGTACCAGGGAGACAATACCTCCATCAACCGTCTAAATCCCACTTCACTGATGGCGGACACCGGACGCACGTCTAACACCAACATAGCTGTTACGGCCGCAGTTATCCGCTTTGCCATAGGATGACTACTGTCGTACTTGGTGGTCATGGCAAACGACTGTTGTACGGTCAACTGTTTAGTGAAAGACGTAGCGTTCTTATGACTTCCCCTATGGGAAGATGACCGACTACCAGCAGCAACAGCAGCAGCGGCAGTAGTAGGCGTACCGCTGCAGGATCCTCTGGAAGAATCCCGGTTTAAAGAGGACTCAGTCATGCTGGTGACATGGCCTGCAGGACTATCTCTGATCGAGATCATGGAGGAAATTGACGAGGAGGGTGTTGCTGGTGTGGATACAACAGGACCAAGGGATTTAGGTGTCCCTGGACTGCTGACGGTCCTAGCCACAGTTCCTGAACTAAACACTGAATTATGAATGTTATTCAGGTGACGTATAAGGGAGGATGTCCCTAGGTGGCTAAGATCCTTACCCCTGCTTATTTGAGCTTTACATAAGGTACATATGGCCATACATTTGTTGTCCGGATTGGGATAGAAATAACTCCAGACCGAAGAGGTGGATTTTTTGGTCTTCTGCCCAGGCATGACGATGGGCTTTTTCAACCCATGGACAACAACTGTTTCCCCCCCTGGTGCCTCATTTAAGATAACCACATCAGCAACCTCCTCGTCAAGTTCCTCCTCAGCGCCAGCTACATCAATATCTTCCTCCCGGTGTACAACATTCACACCTTCATTAGCCAAATCTGTAACTGGACTGTGGATGATCCTTCCAGCATATGCAGAGGGCATGCTGCAAATGGTGGAAGGAGCCACCTCTTCCCGTACAGTGATGGGAAGGTCAGGCTTCGCAACCACCAACACCCTTGGACTCGCCTTGGGGATTTGTGATGCCATCTCTTTAGAAGGCAGAGTTGTTTGCTGTGTTGTTGATGACAGCTTAACTCTCTTAAATTTATTAGAGGGTTGGGGAGGAGGAGGGCTTAGATCTTTGGGTGAAGCTGAACCACTAGTAATGAACACGGGCCAGGGCCTAAGCCGTTCCTTGCCACTCTGTGTCGTAAATGGCATATTGGCAAGTTTACGTTTCTCCTCAGATGATTTTAATTTTCTTTTTTTGCTAATTTTAGTGAACTTTGGCTTTTTGGATTTTACATGCCCTCTTCTAGGAGATTGGACATCGGCCTTGGAAGACGACGTTGATGGCATTTCATCGTCTATGTCATGACTAGTGGCAGCAGCTTCAGCATTAGGAGGAAGTGGTTCTTGATCTTTCCCTACTTTATCCTCCAAATCTTTGTACTCCATTATAGTTTAATCTCTGGTACTAATATTTCTGGACTGCAGGAACAGTGAACGTAGTTTAATCTCTGTTACTAATATTTCTGGACTGCAGGAACAGAGAACGTATTTATATATTGCAGTACTAATATTTCTGGACTGCAGGAACAGTGAACGTATTTATATATTGCAGTACTAATATTTCTGGACTGCAGGAACAGTGAACGTATTTATACATTGCAGTACTAATATCTCTGGACTGTAGGAACAGTGAACGTATTTATATATTGCAGTACTAATATTTATGGACTGCAGGATTTTTTTTATAGTTTTGTTATAATTTTTTAATAATTTGTTTTTATTATTATTGTATAATTTTTTTACAATTTTTTTTTTTTTTTATATATTTTTTTTTATAAATTTTTAATAACAATGGACTTAGCAGGACAAAGCACAGGACACAGCACCACTGGACTCAGCAGGACAGAGCACAGGACAAAGCACCACAGGACACAGCAGGACAGAGCACAGGACAAAGCACCACAGGACACAGCAGGACAGAGCACAGGACAAAGCACCACAGGACACAGCAGCACTAAAAAAAAAACAACCTCCCTCTTCCCGGATCTGAGCCAGACTGAAGATGTGTCACTCACCAGACTGTGAGTGTTTCTTCCCGTGTATTTAGGAACCGTGGCCGTCCACCATCCTGAGGGTCTGCGCATGCGCAGCCCTTTCAAACCTTTAGTACCTGTTCCTTTTAGTTAATTGGCTGATCAGGCAACACTCCCTATTTAAAGCACCTGAGTTCCATACCTCGTTGCCTGATCTTGGAGTCTCATTCCCCATGAGCCTCTGAAGGTGTTCCTGTGTTTCCTCGTGTATTCAGCGCTGCTGATTCCTGTGGTTTCCAGACCACTTCAACTCTCCTGTGGTTTCCAGACCACTTCAACTCTCCGGTGTTTCATCGTGACTGTATTAGCTGATTCCTATCCGCTGCCTCCGTGCACTACAGTCTTCAGCTCACTTCAACTCTCCTGTGTTTCATCGTGACTGTATTAGCTGATTCCTATCCGCTGCCTCCGTGCACTACAGTCTTCAGACCACTTCAACTCTCCTGTGTTTCATCGTTACTGTATTAGCTGATTCCTATCCGCTGCCTCTGTGCACTATAGTCTTCAGCTCACTTCAACTCTCCTGTGTTTCATCGTGACTGTATTAGCCGATTCCTATCCGCTGTCTCCGTGCACTACAGTCTTCAGCTCAACTCAATTCTCCTGTGTTTCATCGAGACTGCACCAGCTGATTCCTATCTGCTGCTCTCCGTGTACCTGCAGAGTCCTGCTGGCTGCTACCCCTCAGTTCTACTCGTGTCTGCAGCAGCTGATCCGCTCTCCGTGCTTCTCAGTGTTCCTGCCTGTGTCAACTCGCCAGTCTGCATCGGATCTACGCCTCGCTGCTTTCATCTCGTCTAGACCATCTCTACTCTTCAGGGTTCTCCAGGAGTCCAGTTCTACATACTACTGCTTCCTGAGTATTTGTTGCTATCCCTGCTGGTCTACCTACCTGTGCGCTGCACCTACTTGATTACCGCTTCCACCCTCCTGGGACTTCGCATCCTGTCGGCCTCCAGCCGTTCAGGTATCTCTGCACTCCTGTCTGACAGCCTGCTCTCCTGAACCACGGTATGCATACTTCTCATTGACTGTGCTTGTGTATTGCATATCTTGCTGGACTGAGTTGTTCTCTTCTGGAGTTTACTATCCGCTGAGACTATTGCCATCATTGACTGTGTTATCTTTTGCCCGGATAGTTTCTGTGACTTTGTATTATTGTGCAGTGCTGTTCAGTCATTACTATATTGTGCATGTCATCGTGGGATCAAGTTCAGGGTGCCCGTGTATCCTCTGTATTGCAGTCTCTCCCCGTGCTAATCCTCACATATATATTCAGTGGTACAACTTGCTAGAGGCAGACCACTGATCCCTGTTTCCTGAGTCACCTGTTCCAGTATCCTTACACATAGCAGTGGTACAACTTGCTAACGCAGACCACTGACTCCCCGGATACCTCCACCTGGATTCCATTCCTTCACCTAGACAGCGGTACAACTTGCTAAACGCAGACTGCTGACTCTCATCACCTCCTCGTTGCTGCTGGACATTCCTCCTCACTATGGCAGTGGTACAACTTGCTACCGCAGACCACTGACTACCCTCACGTTTCCTTTGTCCATTCAGTTCCTCGTGTACTACTACTACATATATATTACCAGTGCTGCTAGTCATAGACTTTTCACGAGCATCTCTATCATCTGCTGTCTCCTGTTCCGCGATCACCCCGCTACCAGAGTACCATATTACCATCTATACTGCTCTGGTAAGCCCATCACCTGGTGATCCCTGGGTAAAGACTCCTAGTGCCCGTGAGAAGATGGCGGCGGCAAGCGGGGAATTTATAGAATCCGAGTCTCGCGAGATCCGACGGCGGGATTTGGAGCTCAGCCTCGCTTTCAGTGTTTCTCCCCGCCGGAAATACCCGAACAGTGTTCGGATCACCGTCGGATCCGCACTGTTCGGGTGGGCTCGGATTGCGATAATCCGAGCCCGCTCATCTCTAATATTAACTAATATGTGTATGTGTGCGTGTGTGTGTGTGTGTGTGTTCACATTTTAAAACAATACAACGAACAACAAAACAAAACATAGATTTGTCAGCTGTCACATAAAACCCTGCCGTCTATTTGACAGCTATGTTCACCCTGGTGTGACAGCCATGTATAGTCGTGTGTGTATAAGTGTGGATTTTGCTAGCAGCTACTTCAATTGGTAACTGTGTCACTGTATCAAGTCCTCTATGCAGTGTCCTACTCATGTGCTGGTATTGCTATAAAAAGATTTTTCAGCACCTCAATGTCGCCCCCTAGACTAGGAAAATGATTCTCCCTCTGCCAACTCACATGCCATTTTCAGTACCCCATGTTCAGCTACTTGGCTAAGTGGGAAGGGCAAAGGGGTCTCTCTCTATAACACTTTCTTCAAATATAACAGTATCCAGTACATGTCTGTCAAACAGTGAAAAAATATATTTCACATTATGTCATATCTTGTGGCAAAAATCCTACTCCAATGTTCTACACAGAGATGCATATCTGTATGTCTAACCTCCAGCAATCTCCTAACCACCCTTTGTGCATACATATAAAGGCACATTTTTGTACAGGAGGCACGAAACACAAAAAAACCCCCAAAAACAAAACAGATATGCAATCTATAAAACATGAATCATATTTCCACAACAAAATCTTTCTGCTTAAAAACCAGCATTTTCTATACACATAACACCAAATCCCTGTTTCTGTGACTTATGTCAATCTAGTGTGTATATCCCTGAGTCCGTCTTATGTCACAAATGTCATGAATGAGACCATGTCTACGTCTTTTTGTACCTCTATACAAGAGAAGAGTGAGATACTAACAGAGATGTAAAGAAATGAAGAATAGGAGAGCAATGAATAATAAGAATACAAAGATTTGAAAACAAACAGAAATGTAGAAAAGGAGATTTTTACAGTAAACATGACAGCTGGATTGGACACTATGGGAAAATGGCTCTATTTTATTCCACTAATCCCCTCAGCTATTCGCTAAACTATGACCCCTCCCCATACTTAACTAGGGGGTCTTACGTCAACCGTGCAATCCAGTGTCATCTGTCGTTAGCTCATATGGAACTCAGTATGTCATGACTATAATGGAGAAGTGCAAAGTTTACCCATTGTGACACATACTTTATATCTCTCATGCGTGTCCTCTTCAAATACATAAAACAACATTAGAGCACAATTCATTTTAAATAATGAATCTAAACTAAATATATTATCGTAATTTGTCTTTCAAGGGAAAGCTTTGTACTTCTTCCGTAATCCCCATAACTAAGTATATATACACTTCTTTCTTTGTCCTTACCTACAAAAGTAAAAACAAAATAAAGTCAGTTTCAAATAACAAAAAAAAAACCAAACATGATATTTCTTTTTGCTTTCAATCCTTATCATCGATCTGTGACAGGAACCTGAACACAAGACAACATAAAACAAACAAACCAAAAAACAAAACTCTCTGTCTCTTCATTTATTGCAGAAAAACTCCTTAGCAACGCTATCTCCAGTCTTTTGTGTATTGTTCTAAGGCTATATAGCCTCATTACAGTCAGGGTCAATTAACTAAGACCATTTGTCTGGAGACAATGGATATCTCTCACCTACATGTGAAACCTGATTATTTTTTTTTCTAGGATGCCTGAATCTAATCCATTTGCATAGATACAACAAATTTATTTTGTTACACTTCTTTTTCCTGGCTGTACTTTATGCATGGAATAAAAAGAAAAAAGTTTCTTCAGACTGTTTGAAAAACCTGGTCTTTTTTTTTTTTGTTTCTCTATTTTCCTAAATTCAATCACACCCACCATAAAAAAATAAAAATAAAAAAAAATAAAATAAATATACATTTAAGTTACTCAGCTTTTAAACCTGAATAGTTACACAGATAGTTACATTTGCTATTTTTATAAAAGTTGTTTTTTTTTAAAATTATATTCGGTTTTATACTTTCCTGCTTTGCGCTTGCATCTCTTCACTTGACAACGCTTACTTCCGCTATGCGCGCACTTTTCGCCATGCCTACTTTCGCTGTGCACGCGCTGCCTTGCCATGTGTTCCCCTCTAGTTGCCACAATTTCAAACAATCATCATGTTCGATTCTCGTTTTTGTTGATTTAATCAACCGCACTTTATCTCGAACATTATTTAACATACGGAACCTCGCCGAACCAATTGGTCCTTCCTTAGGCAGCACAACATCAACCATCTCTAGCGTTTACTTCACACCCATTGTGAAAACAACCTATTTCCCAATGCTACGCAAAAAGGGCCTCTTTAACTGTTCTCTTTTCAAACAAAGCCTATTTGTGGACCGTTTCACAGGCTACATCCCACACACACCTCCTAACACAGAAATATCACTATGAACAACTGAAATATCAGCTCCTTGAAATCCTGGCTCTCCACAAAATCTGTTGATCTGTCGACTATATTACTGAACTGGTAGCATTGGAGTTTACCCGCCTTGCCAGCGTAATTGCTCCCGCAGCTTAACCCAAGTCACAATCACGGTTGCACAATAAACCATGCGGTCCGATCGCACCGCTTAGCGATACTAGCTAATCGCTAAACTTTGCTACTACTATTAGGGAGTACGTTTCAAAAGCCTCTTTAACTGTTCTCCTTTCAATCAGAGCTTTTGCTGCCAGTATACCTGCCGTATATACCTAACCTCGGTTGTCCAGCCCGCCTCGTCAGATGGCAACAGGTATCCCTGTATTTTTCAACAGTAAATCAACTTTCACTTCAAAATCATACAATCATCATCATCATCAACATTTATTTATATAGCGCCAGCAAATTCCGTAGCGCTTTACAATTGGGAACAAACATTAATAAGACAATACTGGGTAATACATACAGACAGAGAGGTAAGAGAACCCTGCTCGAAAGCTTACAATCTATAGGACAATGGGAGTTAGAAACACAAGGGCATGTGCTACATCATATTGCACAATGGACCAGCCAGACTGCAAAGGTAAAAGTACTGAGTGGGCTATGTGTGTTGCAATGTTGGTCAGAAGGTTGTTGACTTGCGTTAGCAGTGCGAAGGATGGTAATAGGGTAATCTAGGGAAATTAAGATGATGGTTGAGGAATATCATAACCTTGTCTGAAGAGGATGGTTTTCAGTGAACGCTTGAAGGTTTGAAGACTAGAGGAAAGTCTTACTGTGCGTGGGAGGGAATTCCACAAAGTAGGTGCAGCCCGGAAAAAATCCTGTAACCGAGAATGGGAGGATGTGATGAGAGTGGAGGAGAGACCTAGATCTTGTGCAGAACGGAGGTGTCGAGTAGGGAGATATTTTGAGACAAGTGAGGAAATGTATGTCGGTGCAAATTTGTTGATGGCCTTGTATGTTAGTAGAAGAATTTTATATTGGATTCATTGAAATACAGGCAGCCAATGTAGAGACTGACAGAGTGGCTCAGCAGAGGAATAACGGTTTGTAAGGAAAATCAGTCTAGCCGCTGCGTGCAAAATAGATTGTAGGGGTTCAAGTCTGACTTTGGGAAGACCAGTAAGGAGGGCATTGCAATAGTCGATGCGGGAGATGATGAGTGCATGAATTAATGTTTTTGCGGTGTCTTGTGTCAGATATGTGCGTATTCTGGAAATGTTCTTTAGGTGTATGTAACATGATTTAGATATAGAGTTGATGTGGGGAATAAACGACAGTTGTGAATCAAGGATTACACCTAGGCAACAAGCTTGCGGGGTGGGATTTATGGTCATGTTATCAACAAAAATAGAAATGTCAGGCAGGAAGCTTCTGTTTTTGGGTGGGAATATTATTAATTCAGTTTTTGAAAGATTGAGTTTGAGTTGGTGAGAAGACATCCAAGATGAAATGGCAGAAAGACAGTCAGTAACGCGAGACAACACAGATGGTGAAAGATCAGGAGAGGATAGATAAATTTGTTTATCATCCGCATAGAGATGATACTGAAATCCAAAGGAGCTTATTAGTTTTCCAAGAGAAGTGGTGTAGATAGAGAATAGCAGAGGACCTAGGACTGAGCCTTGTGGAACTCCAACTGTTAAAGGAAGCGGAGCAGAGGTGGATCCAGAGAAATTAACACTGAAAGAGCGATTAGATAGATAGGATGAGAACCAAGATAGGACAGTGCCTTCAAGACCTAGGGATTGTAGCGTTTGTATGAGGAGAGAGTGGTCAACAGTGTTAAATGCAACAGAGAGATCCAGGAGAATTAGAAGAGAGTATTGGTTATTATTTTTTGCTGTGATCAAATCATTGACAGCTTTGGTCAGCGCAGTCTCTGTGGAGTGTTGAGAGCGAAAGCCTGACTGAAGAGGATCCAATAGGTTTTCTGTAAGAAAGTGTTTAAGGCGTGTGTAGGCAATTCTCTTGAGAAGCTTGGAGGGGCATGGGAGCTGGGAGATGGGGCGGTAATTTATCAACAAACACATACACCTTAGTTTTCTGTGCAGAAAATAGATTTCCCAAACAATGGTAATATATTTTTCAGAGGCTTTAGCAAGTCATTATACTATACATATATAGCAGACTATGAACACTATTGTTTACACATGTGGCAATAATACCGGAAGTAGACATACACTAAGCAATGCAATACATTTAAATCGCAAAATGACATGAAAAAGACACAGGTTTTTTTCTTGTCCCTAGATTCTCACTAGCACCCCATAGATTGCACAAAGCGGATATTCGATTTAGCAACACTAGATGATATAAAAGGCATACGTTCTCATCCCACCCTTTGTTGGTAAACCGAAATCCGGCAGTTTTGTGAATCTTTGAGCAATGTAGTGCTTTTCGAGCCCCCAAAATGGTAAAGTAATTTTATCGTTTTCCAATAAGCATTGTCTAAGCGATTTGTGTGGTTCCGAAGCACAAGCAATTTATTTAGCAAAAGCAATTTGTTTAGCAGTTCAATAAATAAGTACAATACAGTACAATATAGCCGATACATGATACCTATTAAAGATGTTACATTAAAGCAGGAAAGTATGAAAACACTGAATACATTACATCTTCCTTATAGGGTTCACTCAGGTTCAATGAATGCAGCCATGCGGTCACATTTCCAGCTTCAAAGAGAGAGAGAACAAAAACCAGCGTGCTTGTATATACTTGTCCAGCTAACACTTAGTAGGGTCTTCATTGGTCCAGGGGTTAATGGCATTCCAGTTCCTTGCAAGTTATAGGTCAGTTCATTTAATCCTTGAACTTCCCCCACCCTATTGTTCCCATGATTTGACTCTGAATGACCAGTTCAAACTCACCCTCACAAAAGTATTTTTTTAGCATTAATCTCATCTTGCTTGTATATTGCGATCGCTAGATGCCATCGCTATTCCGTCCACACCTGGTTCATGCTGGTGAAATAAGCTTTAATATGAGACCAAACTCTTTATCTTTTAATACACCTGAACCATAAAAACCTTTACTACAGTACTATATATGAATAAATATATAATCTAATATATTTTACTAATAAATTAATGTGGATTGGAACCTTAATAAATATGAAATATATAAATAACTGAGTATGAGAGTGCGAGTGTGTGCGTGCGTATTTTACCGCGTGATCACACCATGCCACGTGTTACGTGGCATACTGATCGCAATCGCACGGTAAAACAATATTAACCAATATATTTTCGTTCATCCAATTATACGACTTCGACAGATCTCCCCAAACCTACAAGTACACAATTGGCTACTCTTAATTCAGAGATCACCTCAGTAGAGATCACTGAAGCCATTAAAGCGTTGAAAATTCAATCTGCTCCTGGTCTTGATGGTTTCACCTCACCATGTTACAAAACATTTATTGGACTGCTGACCCCCATGCTCGCAGGTACGTTTAACTCAATATTAGCAGGAGGGAAAATTGACAGGGCCACCATTGGAACAGGGTTAGTCGTTATCCCCAAGCCTGATCGGGACCCAATAGAGGCATGTAACTATAGACCCATATCTCTACTTAATGTTCGTCTAAAGCTCTTTGCAAAAATCGTAGCAAATAGATTGGGCTTGGGCTTGTCCTGCTAGTACACACAGATCAATTGGCTTTGTCCCTGATAGGCAAGACTCTGACAACACCTGGAAAATAATTAACCTAATCCTTGTTGCAAATACCATGGATCTCCCTGCTCTGGTAGTCGCATTGGATGCCGAAAAGGCCTTCGATAGAGTTGCCTGGCCTTTTATGCAGCATACTCATTTAAGCATGGGTATCTAAGGTGCCTTCTGTAGGGATCTCTGCACTATATCATAACCCGATGGCTACAGTGTTATCCAATGGTTTTGCTTCCATCTGCTTCAACCTATGTAATGGTACTCAGCAAGGGTGTTCTCTGTCACCATTACTTTTTGCCCTTATTAGGGAACCCCTAGCAGCATAAATAAAAAATAACCCGGATATCACAGGTATCCCCACTAACAGAGGCTACAAAATTGTCTTTTTTGCCGATGATGTCACTTTAACTATTACAAAACTTCATATTACATTACCTAATCTCCTAAAAGTAAGAGCGAAAGTACTGAATTAATGCGGATAAGTTAGAAATACTAGATATAAAAGTTCCACACAATGAGATCCAGACCCTACAAACTAACTATAATTTCCACTGGCAAGACAGAAAAAATAAATACCTTGGAATTCACTTAACCAAATCTTACTTGCAGCTCTACATGGCCAACTTTCCCCGACTTATTAGCACAAATAAATCTGATCCAACAGAGTGGATTAAGCTTATTATGTCCTGGTTTGGCAGAATAGAGGCAGCTAAAATAAATGTTTTACCCAGACTTTTGTACTTGTGACAGACCCTTCCAAGTCACATACCCACACATGGTCTCAAACACTTGAAACAAACTCTCTCCAAACTTATCTTGACAGGCCACAAACCTAGAGTATGGATGCATATTCTTTTTAAATATCAGACAAAAGGGGGCCTAGGCCTACCAAATTTAATAAAATATTATCAAGCCACTCACATTGCACAATGTGTTCTTTCAGAGCCGTAACTAGGCAGGTGCGGAAGGTGGCGTCGCCCAGGGCGCAAGCCCAAAGGGGCGCTGCAGCCGCCCACTACCTGGCTCTATGTCTACAGCCATTGAATTCCGCATGTGCGTTCCACAGACAGGAAGTCCGGCATTTGGAACGCAAACTTGCATTCCAAATGCCAAACTTCCTGTCTGTGGAACGCACATGCGTTCCACTGCGGAAGTCAAAGAGTGTGTCTCTAAATATAAAGTATTTTCATTTGAATCACCCTGACGGTTGGGGGTGAGGATGTGAGGCAGCTCTAACTATTGCAAATAGAAGTCACGGGATGATGGCTTAATCGCTGTATTAACTGAAAGGCTCCGCTGCCATCCATTTCTATTTCGTGTCTGTACTCTCCCCTATTTCTGATGTTTGACCCGTCCCTGTCTGCAGGACCTCATATGGAGGGTAAATAATTCTAAAACCTGACTTAATTTTTTTGTTGTGGCCAATTTTGTAAACCTGACCCTGGTTATCTACCTGGAAAGTTTCTCCTCAGGTGTAAAGTTATGCAGGCTGTTTCTCTCCCTCTGCGACCTCCAAGACAGTTATCAGGCACTGCATGAGCCACTATTATAAGAAGCCGCCGAGTAGGAGTGGGATGTCATCCGTCACACACCCCCCTCGCCTCTCCGACTTTCCTTCCCGCTGCCGCCTTTGCCGTTTAAATGGGCCAAGTTGGAGAAGCGGCGGAGAAGGCAAATCTTGTTTGGTCAGAGAGTCTGTGAACTCTAGTGTGTGACATGTACAATTAAGAGGGATCCCCCAGCAGACCCCATACACCCGAGCAGAATCACGGCTGGGGAGAGAGCAAGAGCAGAGGAAGGAGGCAGGACATGCAGCTTGTCTCTCCTCTATCACACTGGGAATAGTCAGATAATAAGTAATAATTATTATCCTCATTAATACAAAAGACAAGCGGAAAGGGAGCCTGGCAGGTGGATGACGGGGTGCCACACAGAGTACCTTTAAAAGTTACCTCTGCTGCCCACTTCGTTCAGTAGTGGATTAACGGACAGAGGGTCTACAAGAGGACAGCAAGGAAGAAATATCACCTTGCCTAATCTAGTGTGTGTGTGTGTATATATATATATATATATATATATATATATATATATATAATGTATCTGCAAATATGTGTAACAGAATTCTTTCAGTAAAGTGCTAGCCACACCACCACATTAGGTTGGCCACACCCACTTGGCAACTGTCACTCCCACTTAGATGGGGTACCGGTGCCCTGTCTCGCCCCGGGCACTAAAATGTCTAGTTACAGCACTGGCCCGCAGCACAAGTATGCTGCAATATAGTGGAAGCCTTTCCTAATTGTAAACCATGGAATACTACCACTATTAACACCTGTAAAAATTACAAACACCACCTAGGCGCTACAGCAGGGGTTGGCAACCTTTTTCTATCAGAGTGCCACCTAAAATCTAGTGAAGCCCAGGTGTGCCAGTTGGGTGTGGGATATATATATATATATCTATATACACACACACATACATACTTACATACATACAGGGCTGCCTAGAGAAATACATGGCCCCAGTATAGCAACTTCATGTGTCCCCCTTTATAGTCAAGCATGGTAAAAAAAAATGTTGTGCCGGCGCAACATTTTTTTTGCCATGCAAGTGGTCGTACAATTGGGGGCGTGGCAGTGCATCATTGGGGGCGTGTCTAGCAGGTGAAAAGCACCAGGCCACCCTCTTACAGAAAAATGCATTACTCACACATGCCCCCTTGCTCAGCAGCTTTGCTCACATATGTCCCCTCTGCCCACATGCTTTAATCACACTTGCCCCCCCTCTGCCCAGCCCCTTTAGTCACACATGCCCCCTCTCCAGCACACCTTCTTACCTTATTCTCCACTGCACAGCATGAGAAGATATCCAGCAGTTCGCCGAGTACCATGTGACCACTGCAGTCACATGACCTGGCGTCTGAAGATACCTGAGCTGAAGGGGATTCAGCCATTACTGATCATTACCGATTATTGCACTCAATATAAAAAAAAAAAAAAAAGTACTTTTAAAATAAAAAATGTATTTTCAAAGATAGGTCTCCAGTGGTGACTCGGGCCACCAAGCAGGCCCAGCCAATTTGTAGCCGCCCCCTTCCCTCTCGGCTATATATACATTATATATATATATATATATATATATATATATATAATCTCTCATTTCATGAGGCTAATATCATATTAACAGTAAGGGACCAGCAAAAAAACGTTATGCCGCACAGTAGTGCCCCAGTTCACATCATACCACATAATTGTGTCCCCAATTCATCTTATGCCTCATAGTTGTGCCCACAATTCATACTTTGCCACAGTTACCCCCACAAATACATAGTATGCCACAGTTGCCCCCAGAAACACATAGTATGCCACAGTTGCCCCCACAAATACATAGTATGCCACAGTTGCCCCCAGAAACATATAGTATGCCACAGTTGCCCCCACAAATACATAGTATGCCACAGTTGCCCCCACAAATACATAGTATGCCACAGTTTCCCCCAGAAACATATAGTATGCCACAGTTGCCCCCCACAAATATATAGTATGCCACAGTTGCCCCCACAAATATATAGCATGCCACAGTTGCCCCCACAAATACATAGTATGCCACAGTTGCCCCCAGAAACATATAGTATGCCACAGTTGCCCCCACAAATACATAGTATGCCACAGTTGCCCCCACAAATACATAGTATGCCACAGTTGCCCCCTTAAATATATAGCATGCCACAGTTGCCCCCACAAATGCAAAGTATGCCAAGTATATGTGCCCCTCAATTTGCTGCCCTTACTTACCTTTGTAGACTCGTCTTTCTGGAGAAACCTGGGAGCTGCTTCAGCGTCGGCGTGCCAGACAAAAGTGGTCAGCGTGCCACGTCTGCCACGCATGCCGGGGGTTGCCGACCCCTGCGCTACAGGCTATATCAATAAACATTTGTGTATATTAATAAAATCTTTTCAGGTTTTCTATATTGCTACTTTAATTGACGCTTCTTATTGTGTTATTCAGTCTGTGTTTGTACTAAGGGAGGTGGCACTCCCTTATTTAAGGAGAATTTTTTAATATACACATTTCTATAGGGATATTTATGGATATAGCCTGTAGTGCCTAGGCGTTTGTGGCTTTTCACTATGAACACCTGTGACTTTTAGATTTATATTTTTATTACTAAAGTTTGAATTTATATTTTTTTATATAGGTTTTATGGTTTTCTTTAATATGTGAATGTTATTTTAAAATTTTAATTAAAAAGGTAATTTATGTTTACAACCTTCATATATTATATTTAGGGCACCAAGCACCGCTTCAACTGTATATGTTAACATGTTCAGTTTCTATTTTAATTAAAAGAATTCTGTTTATAATCAGACTCTCTCTATCACTAACCTTCATATATTTTCCCTGGAGAACTTGGATGATAGCGTCAGAGGTCTCAGGTATGATCAATCCCAGAGCTTGCAGTCAAACAGTTGTGCTGTACTTCAGATCAACCAGTGTCATTCGTGTGGCCAAAAAGTGTAGGGTAGCAACCAGTGTCTGTTCTGCAGATATGGGTGTCCTTAAATTAGTGTTCACCTTCTGGGTGAGGGGGGTACCAAGCTGGAGCAGCTCCTGGAATGTAGGATTATTCATCCGCAGAAAATTCCTGACATTATCAGGTTTGTTGTTCTGTATCTCCTGTAGCAGTTGCATATGTTAAAAGGAGTCTGTCCTCTGGAACCACTCCTTGGGCCAACAAGTTCGATTCTTTCTCTTGAGTGTTTGTAGCTTTCATGACAATGCGATAAGCAACAAGGCTCAAGCGTTTTGTTTATTTGAAGGGGTGATAGTTATATTTCAACAAATCGTAACAAGTGTACAGTTGTGAACAGGGTTGAGTGTACACTATACACAAAACTGAACAATTAAATGAATGACGATGACTGTAGTTCCTCTTTCTGGATGTATGTGGGTGTTTTGTGCGCTGAGGTTGAGTCCTATATTTACAATAATTTAGCATATTGCTGCTGGGAAGGTATTTATCTGTACAATGTGTACGGAGTCACAATCTTTTGAGGCAATGGTTATCACAGATGAAAATCAGATAGTAAATCGTGTATACGTATGAATCTGCATGCTGATTAGGACTTTGTCGTTGGTAAAATCGTTAACCATATTGCATCGGGAGAAGTTTTCTGTAGTGTGTACCCAGCTTTACCCTCCAAAATCCCGCCCTGCAAGCTCGCTGCCTCGGTGTAATCCTCGACTCCCAACTATCCTGTGTTCCCCACATTGACTCTATATCTAAATAATGTTACATACATCTAAAAAAACCATTTCCAAAATATGCACACATCTCACAGAAGACACTGCAAAAACTAAATTCATGTACTTCTCTCCCACATTGACTATTGCAATTCCCTCCTTACTGGTCTTACCAAAATCAGACACAAATCCTTACAATCTATTTTGCATGGAGCAGCTCGATGGATTTTCCTTGCAAACGGTTTTTCTTCTGCTGAGTCACTGTCAGTCTCTACATTGGCTGCCTGTTTTTCAACAAATCCAATCCAAAATTCTTCTACTAACATATGAGGCCATCAACAAAATTGCACCAACATACATCTCCTCACTTGTCTCCAAATATCTCCAAACTCAGCACCTCTGTTCCGCAAAAGATCTGCGTCTCTTCCACTCTTATCACATTCTCCCATTCCCGGTTACAGGACTTTTTGGGGGGCTGCACCCACTTTGTGGAATTCCCCCCTTTACACTATCAAATTGGGGTATTGAAGAGGATGGCAAATAATGTTCTTCTCCTAGTTTTGTCCCATAAATAATCTGTCCAGGATTTGAGCACTTAACCACTGTATATCTTCTTCTTTCATACAGGAGTGAAGATAAAACAAAAATGGGTTTAGTTTCCAAAGCTTTTTCACCCTATGGCAAAGAAAGATTCAAAGCTAAATTCAGGGAAGTATGAACAGAGATATCTCTTGATACTACACCTCACTAACCAATGGGGCTAGCTTTCTAGATAAAAGTGTGACATCTATATGAGAAAAGAAATGATGCGTAGTAGGAAACCAAGAAAATCGTTCAGCTGTATGACTTCTAACACACCAAACATCTCATGAACCAATTGTGAAATTCTGAATCACCAATAAAGATTATAGAGTTGTCTGGGAACGGAGCCATAAAGGTAGAATGGCACAATTATAATGAAGGATGACTATTAATATGCCAATATTAAACAAGGGAAACCTCTTCCAAATATGCATAAAAATGTAGCAGCTTAAAGGATAAATGAATGGAGCCTGATAAGTCCATCCAACCCATGGTTTAGAAACGTTCAGAGATTTGCTAAAATAAGCGAGTCTCTGATAAAGCAGTTTAAACCTGAAATAGCTTGTTTAATTATTTGACATTCCAAGAAAGAATGTGGAGATCTAACCTCTTACTTAGCCTAGAAATCATACATTTAAAAAAAAAACAAAAAAAAAAACACAGACATCCAGCTCCATACAAATCACGCTCAAAGAAATTCATAAAGTAAAATTACACAAAAGTAATACAAAAGACCTCTATAGTCGCATCTAACAAACCACTAATCTAACTGAATACAAATAGTCCCAAATACCCCCCTCCTCTCTATACCCAACCCCAGTCTTTCAGGTGCAAGGTGACATAAAAGCCATTTTACTATACACAAACATTATACATATATAACAATAACATCTACAAGTAGTAAAAATCACAAATATATGCATGGAAGAAATTTGGACCTAAAAACACAGACACGTCTGTAAAACGCCTGTACTGCCTCAAAGGATTATAGATCAGACCAAGGGGCCACTTTAATCAAAAGAGGGCCTAGACTAGAGGACACATTCACACAAAGTTTATGAAAAGCCATGTTTAAGTAATGTAATTACAAAAAGGTTATTTCATCTTTTGCCCTTTTTATTTTTTAAGCTTTATCCCCATCCCCTCCTACTTTTTTGAGTCGTGGGGATCTCCCTTTTTACAGAATCTTGGGGTGACTGATATAATTGGGTGGATTCCTGAGTAGGCCAGAGCAGAGACTGTCAGCCCCTACCTCATTACACAGCTTCTTGCCATTGAAGTTCACAGGAACTGAACAAGGGAACTTAACGACCGAACAGGGTTCTACTGTGTATGCCCAGAAGGGCAAGGGGTACCTACAGAGCAGTAAATACGACTTGGTGCTCCTGATATGCATCTCTGGGCCCCTGCAGCAGCTATATGGACTGCTATTTCTAGTTATGCCCCCTGGGAATGGGGTGTTTAAGTCTTTCCCAAAGTATAATTGGCGTTTAAAACACTGCATCCAATTAAGACAGTTATTAAGTCAGCTCATCTGCTAAATGCAGACTTGAGACTATTGTGTGTGTTCTAGTTTCTCTAAGGCTTATTAATTATTCCCCTTACACAATTATTGAGAATGGAAATTGATTCAAGTTGGTTTCAATTCTGACATTTTATTCATTATAGATATTGGTCTTACTAAACAGATTTTCATTTTTACAGTTTTTATTGTAGTTTTAACTGAAATAAATTAAAGTACTGAATTTTCATATAGGTCTCTCCTAGCACTGCAAAACATTAACACGATAATTAATACAAGCATTATTTGGCCTGCCGGGAATATAAATAGTGAACTAGTAACATGCAGAAACAGAATTCAAGTCAAACATAATTGTAAGGTCCGTAAAGTCCAACTTGTGGACATACTTTGGCTTTAAATATCTCAAATGCTTTACTTGTAGTTTCTATGAAGGATTTAGACTGTATGCAACACACCAATTGTACCAAACCAAGAATGTATAACATTAATGACATTAAAAGGTTTCTCATTTTATTCCATATTTATGTTAATGGAACAATACTTCAACGTTAAAGCAGTTGGGTGGAGGAGTATACAAATGTACATATCAATTAAAAAATTACATATAATGTACAATTTTTTTACCCTCTTCAAATTTTAGCAGCTCTTTGTGTACAACAATTACATTTTACAGTCTTCAACAAAAGGAGGATAGTAAATAAGGGTATCTGTAGCTATTGCAACACAGAATACATCCATTTTTGGCCCCTTCACTGCTTTAACAGGCAAGTCATGCATTGCAGGGTTTTTTGGCAGTGAAGATATTAAACACTCAATAACATTAAGTTTAAGTATAAGCCTTCAAACCGGCTGCATGTGTAGTCGTTAAGCTGAAAGAGATTGCTGTGTAATTGCAATAGAATTAGGCTGGTCTGCACAGTGATTGAGATGCAGCATTTTTTATCACTTTTACACTGACGCAAAGTAAAGGTGTATGTTCGCTAGGTCTAAAAGTCCATTTATTACTAGGTGTTAATAGTATTATGTGCAACATTTAAAATAGGGAAATATTAAATCGACTGCCTGACACTAAGCAACTCAGACTAACTGACCTGTACCCAAAATGATGGATGAATGAAGTTTGCAGATTCCCTCACTTGTGCTCAAGCAGGACTTCAGAGAGGAGCACTCTTACCCATACCAAATACAGGATATAGTACTTTTCATTTATATAAAAAAAACCAAACAAAACATAAAATAAAAAAAACGGAAACAAAACCCCCAACAAAAATGGACTCATAAAATAAAAGTGAGATACATTCATATGTGGATTGTAGAGGAGTTACCAAATAATATATTTCATCACAATGCTAAGTTTTTCTACATTAAAAAAAAATTAAAAAAAATCTGCTGGGTCTCATGGTTTCTTCCATGTGCTGGTGGAAATTAAATGTTCAAATCCACTTCTTTAAAACCTTGTTGAATCCACTGCAATTTGCTGATAAGTCATGTGTAAATTTTTCTCTGCATAATTTTGGCTGTGTAATTTTCCAAAAGCACTAGACCACAGCATGGAGTGTTGAACAAAGTGTAATGGTAAATTCATTTTTCAATGGATAGTCATCAGCTGTTCACACTGGTTTGGTGGTCCGGTTATATACAAGGTGCTCAGTGTCTTCAGTTGTGGAGAGGACAGTGTTATTAACAGGTGTTTGCCGCTTGCGGCTAGCTTTTCTCTTTTTCAAAAAACAGTATCCGATTACAGCAAGAATAACCAGTATACAGATGCCAAGAAACACTGCGACCGCCACTTCAGCGGAGCCTGCACAAGGCAAACACAGAAAGATTTGTAAACAGATGCACAATTATGATTCATCTCCATATCCCACTGATATTATACAGTACTTTCCATTTTGGCCCCTCTCCTTAGTTGTACATTTTCAGGGGGGAGTTTCTAGTTTGTTTTTTAATCACGGAAAGCTAACAATTAGTAATACCATGGACAAATTCACAAAATTGGTAATATATAAAGAAGTACATGGACATAGAATTCAACTGATAACATAGGAGTGTTAATCGACTGTTTAAGAGTAGATAAGAGCATAGGCTGAAATAGTGTTGTCTGGCAACATGCAGAGTGAACAGTTAATGAAGTCTATGTAGTATGCACCCACAACCTTGAGGGTTTGGGAAATTAACCACATTGCTGCCTCACTCACACTCCCAAATGCCAACTCTGGGGATTTATGCATCATACGGACAAACACTTCATGGCTATTTAAGTGGATATCTTTTATGCCAAACTTGCTAGTAGCCAAACAAGAGGCATCTACATACATAGGTTTTCTAAATTAATTAGAAAAAGAAAAAAAACAAAAAAAAAAAAAACAACTTGGTTTGTGTAATGTCTAAACAGTGGATTGTGCCATACTCCCCTTTTCTGACTGAAATTGTGTCCATAATCCTAAGCCCAACCAGATTCTGGGAGCCGTGATCTAAACTACAAACCTTTGAATACTAGCCAAGGACAACAGTGCACATATTAGCATGTTTCTCCTGTTCCTAATTTATAAGATCAAGCAGAGTTTAATGGAGGATGCCATGATGTACATACCAGACAAAGCATCCATTTCATTAATGCAATAGGTAGAATCCCTTTCCAATTTAGGTAGACACAGGCTACCTCACCCCCCAGATGTTATAAGGCAGCTTCTCCTTTTCCCCTGTGTCCGAGAGACTTCCCAAGTTTAATTGAAAAAAAAAAACCCAAATATATATATATATATATATATATATATATATATATATATATATATATATATATATATATATATATATATATATATATATATATATATATATATATATACATACACTTGGCTGCATAATTTATATTTTTCTTCAATCGTCCATGGCAGCCATTACAATGGGCTGTAGCCAAGCAATACAGTAGGGAGGGCCACCAGAAACATACAAGCCATATTTGCAGCAAAATTATGAACTTATTTAGTGGCGGAGCTGAGAACATGTACACCAAACTAAGAATGGGCGGAAGTATATCCCCGTGGCAATGACTAGCGAAGGCATGGATAGACATCCATGCAGCTGTTCTGCAAAGCAGTTATTGAAGCCTGCACCTTTCTTGTCAAAATGTTGATACTGCCCGTGAGGAGTGGACCCTCAGGAACTTGACATTTTATGCCCATTTCTCTTGTATGCCTGTACAATTACTTAATTGATCCATCTAGATATGGCTTGTTTATGCAGGAACCACGGTCATGCAGGAACCATGAAGAGTTGGTTCTGTGTTTATGAATCCCTCAGTTCTGGAAAAGGATATGGGAATTGTTCTTATCAAATTCGATGAATGCAGTTTTCGCCCTTGTTCATCATTAGCTTCTGGAAAAAATAATGGTAGTACAACCTCCTGGTTAATGTGAGATGTAGAAACTACATTAGACAGAAATGCTGGATTGGCTCCAAGCATTACCTTATTTGCATAGAGATTCAGAAAGGACTCCTTACACCACAAAGCTGGTAATTCGCCAACTCTGCAAAGCAGAAGTGATTGCCACCAAGACCACCACATTCAGTGCTAGCAACAAAATTTGCAGTGGTTAAAAAGGGGATAACCACTGATACAGCTGATGCCGGTATCCCCCGGGATGGAGACAGGGTTCCTGCCTTGTTGCTGAAGGCCCTCTAATCTGGGAGCATCTCACCATCCACTGCAAGCTTAGTTGAGAAGACCTTTTGTTTCAGGCAGCCGGCAGCTATGGAAAGTACTCCAGAGTGAAATATGTGGACACTGGTATTGGAGAGAAAAGGATTAAAGTGGAATTAATTGCGAGAGTCCGGATATCGGGAGGAGCTTCTCTTATGTTCGATATGCCTATCTAACCCATAATTCTGGTAGGAATCCATCTTTTATTAATACCACGAAGGTGATGGGAAAGTGCACATCAATTTGAAGCAGTATATCTTTGATGTGGAATAAGCTATCTTCTATACTTCACAAGAGTGGAACTTTCACTGTTTGATACACATGTCCATTTGAATATTTCTGTTTATTTATGAGAACCTATAAGTGCTGAATGTCCTGATGTAATATTGTTGCAGTGGTTAAAAAGGGTAAGACATGAAGTTCTGCACTTATTTTAAGTCCCATGGAACCACAAAGGGTCTGATAGAAAGGTAGATCCTCTTTACTGCTTGGTAAGAGAAGAGAATAAATCAAATCTTTGGAAGCCAACTTGGTATCCAAGACGGCACTCAGTAGACAATTGTACCTTGAGTGTAGAAAAATTAAGACCTTTTCTTCTTTCTTGCCCGTAACATCCTGCCGATTACTTCCCCAGACTCCCTTACTCCTGAGCATCTTCTGCTTAATCTCCATCCAAATCCAGAGCAGCTAGCTTTGAAGGCATGAAGAATTTGACCTTGGTGTAGGAAATCTGACCTTGGTTCCTCCTACGGGATCGCCAAGGCTACAGGAAACTACAGACTGTGGGGCCAAAATGGAAAGAGTGCTATTACTTCTACCTTCTCTTTTCAGATCTTTTTTTTTAGAATGTGAGCGATGAGGGAAAACATAATCCAGGTGAAAAGTCCTTGAAACTGTCAAAGCATCTATTGCCTTTGTCACTGGAACATTGTGCGGAGACCAGAACTTGGGTACCTTGCATTTTTGCTTGTTACCATAATGTCCAATTAAGGAAGCCCGAATTTTCATATCAGTAGCTGGAACACCTCCTAATGTAGAAAACATTATCCTGGATGAATTGGTTTTCGACTGAAGTGATTGGCTATTACATTCTGCTACCAATGTCTTGTCGTTTGAGAATATTCTGATATTCATCAATTTTAGATGAAGATGAAGGTGATGAATTTCATTCTACAATGCTGTCAGTTCTGTGAAGGCTTTTCTTGCTTTGTGACCACATGCCTTACAACTGACATCTGTTGCAAGTATTATCCATTTTGACTCCAAGAGAGATATTTCTTAGACTTTGGGCTTAGCCACCACCTGAAAGACTACATGGTGGCTTTTGACTGGATAATGTCTTGATTTGGAGAAGTCTGCTTGAGATCCCACGGTTTTAAAAGTTCCCACTGGAGATTCTGCATGTTCCATCTTGCCCAAGGAAAGATCCTTATGGCTCTGGGAAACTTAACCAACAATTGAAGTCTCTTTCTTATAGACATTTGATGAGGAGTCTGTAGTCGACGTTACAGAGATGGGATATTGACATATCTTTTTTTTTTCTACAGAAACACGTAGTTTTGTATGGTGTTTATCTGTACCTCCAGAAACAAATTTGTTGTGATGTACGAGGACTTTTCGACTTCATCATAATCCCAGCCATGTTCTTGTATAAAGGCCATCACCTGAGCTTTTCTGTAGCCAACAATGCATTCTGAGTACCCCACCCTAATAATTTTGTCACAAATTCTTATTTCCACCACCAGAGTAACTAGCACTTTGGTAAAAGTTCCCAGAAATGTTGATACCCCTAAAGGGCAGGCAGGTAAACTGAAAGTGTTGGCCCAATGCCCAGAACTTGAGAAATTTTCGGTGATGAACTGCAACAAGGATATGTACATAGGCATCCTGAAGGTCTATGAATGCAAGAAAATCTCCTTGACGATAGTCACAAAAATCGAATTCACAGACTCCATTCAGAGATTTCTGGTGTCGACAAACTTGTTTAATCTCTACAAATCCAGAACCATGTAAACAACTCCTAATGGCTTTCTAACAAGGAAGAGCTTAGAATAGAAACCTTTGCCTTGTTAACCTCCAGGAACAAGACCAATTGCACAAGTCTCTCAAGGATTATAGACTGTTTTGCAAGGCTACCACTACTATTCGATCCGATATAGTCCTGGGGATAAATTTATTAAGCTGTGGGCTTGAAAAAGGAGATGTTGCCTATAGCAACCAATCAGATTCTAGATATTTAGTACATTCTACAAAATGACAGCTAGAATCTAATTAGTTGCCATTTTCTCCTACTGGTGTTAATAGCGGCTGATCAAGATAATAGTTATTATGGAGTCTTCTGACTTGACCTCCCTTCTTTAGGTCTGAATGTCATGTTTAAAGACAGGGGTGTAGTCTTCAAATGGAAGGCTATACTATTCTTTGGCCAAGTGTCTGCTGTACAAGGGTGCAACGAGAGAGCTCTCCTAGCCACTGATGCAATTATACTTGCAGAGAAACAAATAGTGGACAAAGATGCTTCACACAAACTCATGCATAACCTCAATACTTTTCAACCTGTTTTGAATGCTCACTTTCTCTGGAACATCTTTATGCAGTGTCTCTCCCCACAATCTGAACTCTGTCTTGGTTATCCCCTCATTGACCAGACACTTAAAGTGGTGACAGATGAAATATGAGGCATCTTAAAACAACCGTCCATCTTCCTGTCCATAGGCTCCATCAGGGGATCTTCAATAGAGTTATTAGTTATGGATGACATACTAGCCACAGGTGCATCTACTTTTGGGACCAACCTCCATTTCGGAGCCTCCTCATAAATAGATGGATACATACACTCCCATCTCTAAGTTAGACTGACACTTGTCCGCCTGTGCCCATTCCTTACGAATAAGCTCTTTCACCACATATACAAGGAAACCGCTACCCTTCCTAATGCAATCATCAATCAGGTGTTTAGGAGTCTCGCTGCTCTCTGGCAGTTGATTCTTCCTCCGCACCTATAGTTTTGTGTGTAATTATATATATATATATATATATATATATATATATATATATATATATATATATATATATATATATAAAATTTAAGATGACAATGTGGAGATATTTTTAATCTCGGTACTAGAGTAATATTCCAATTTCCCTGGAGAGTCCCATTTTGACTGCAAATATATTTCCACTAAAGTCTTAGGAACTTCAATTCTTCTACAGCGTTCAAATCATCCTTTGTCACAAAACATTCCTTCATCTATTCCATGAATTCTTTAAATAACTGAGAGGGTTGCATTTTTACCTTGGTTTGAGAACTACTCCTCACCCTCACCTTTAAAGCTCTTAGTCAATCTTCCCCTCCCTACATCTCCAATCACATCTCTACCTACACTCCTACCCGCCCCCTCCGCTCTGCCTCTGACCGCCGCCTCACTACTTCACTGATCACCTCCTCTCACTCTCGTCTTCAGGACTTTGCCCGGGCTGCTCCCCTGCTGTGGAACGATCTTCCACGTTCCATCAGGTTAGCATCTACTCTCAAAGGCTTCAAGCGTGCCCTTAAGACTCATTTCTTTATTCAAGTCTATCAGTCTTCCTAACTTCCTTGTCCTGGCTCTCTCTCCCAGTTAGTACCACCCTTTTTGTGTCTCCCCCTTCCCTTTAGGTTGTAAGCTCTCATGAGCAGGGCCCTCTTTCCTTGTGTGCTCCTTCTACTGTTCCTTCACCCTCTGTACCTCTTGGCCTGCTTCTACCATCCCTTTCACTATCTGTCAGATATAATCTGATTTGCTTTACCCCGTCACCTGTGTTTGTATATATTTGTGTTTCATGTTGTGTCTTGGTTCTGTTTTCTGTATATGTAATGTACGGCGCTGCAGACCCTTTGTGGCGCCTTATAAGTCAAAGTTATTAATAATAATATTATATTATTAATTCCTTCAGATTAAATGAGTTAAAAAGCTTATGACTGGCTCCACAAACTATGCTGTTGTAGCTTTCCATTTTTCTTCCTCTCTACAAAAGTGCTTAAATGACAGGCCATTACTATACAAACTAAAATGAATATGTATAAAGAATTTAGCACCTCTAACTTAGGGGGCCCACATAACCGGTGGGCACCTGTATTGTTTGCGGTTTAACTCGGGATCCATTTTGCTTCCAACTCTGGTCACTGTGCACAAAATGGAATGTAGCAAAACGTTTCCCAGTGAATACTTCATAGCAGTTCCAAGTCATCTTTAAGCTTGGTCTCTATCTCGGCACTCTGTGACCCATGATGCAGTACATGCAGAACTCAGAGCAGTCCGAAAATCTGTGTCAAATTCTAATTTCCTTTACCAGGACTGCTCCCGGAGGTAGTAGGACTGGCGATTCCCAGGTAGGCAGTACAGAGACAGGAAAAGACACAGAGACCTGCTTTATAACCTATCTAAACGGAAAGGGAATTCTACCCATTGTAATAGCTGCCATGGAGAATTGAAGAAGAAATCCAGCTATTTTACTTAAAATTTAAAATACCACTTGACAGTGTATCAAGTATAAGTGTTCAGGAACAATGGATTAGTGATCTCCATCTTCTCAATAATGATCATTAATAATGTTTAAAAGGACTCAGTAATATCTCCTTTGTTAGGTACAGCAAAAACCAACTGCTCTTCCTCCTCTGTCCAATACAATTTTTTATATGCAGATGATAACCTATTATGACAATCCAAACCTTAAGTAGCAAAACTAATCTTTTGAGAATATTGACCACTTGCTACATTTCCTCCAATTCCATGGATTGTTGGTTGATCATTGAAATGTCAATTATAAATTACAAATGTGACCTTTAAATGGCCTTGCTTCCTCTTATCTTTATTCCTTTAAGCTCGTCTCACCTTCTTAGACAGAACTTTATATTATCAATGGAGAAAGCCAAGTCTGACTTTATTTTGAAAGCAAAGTGCACAGATGACAGCCTAATATTATAACACATGCTACAAAAATAAGGGATCTGGATATGCCAAACAGCCTTTCTGACCTCATATCAGTCCTGTGCTACAATGTATCCCTTCTACAGGCTGCTTCATGCTGTACATTTTGGATAGCTGTAAATTTGATCTGTTTTCTACGAAACATTAAATAAAAATCAGTGTTGCTCCTGCAAAATATATACTTTTCCCATCGACATAAACACATGCTAATTTGACAACAGATGTTGTACAGTTCAAAGTACCCAAAATGTCATTGCTGTTCTTAGTGATAGAAGCTTAGAGCCATATTTAATTTATCAATTATTATATACAGTTAATTCTTCCAAACTTCAGAGTGGCCTTGTCTGGGAATCATTCTGGCCCAATGAATTTATAGACTCCGCTTGTTAGAATATTTTTAAAGGAGGCCTCCTCCAATAATATCCACTAGCAGTCTATTAAAAAGCAACACCACTGACCAACTGCACTCTAGTAGTCTTTCTCCATAGTTGCCTACCTCTGGTCCAGAGTAGGAAGGGTGTGACCAGATGGGCTTACTTCACCACCCAATCTGTAGGGAGGGGGCTGTAGGTCAGAGGAACAGAGGGATGTTCTTCTTGCACAGTTTATCTTGGTTTCCTTCCCACTGTCAGTTACTGAAAACTCCTACTGGTGTCACCTTGCCACCAGACACTCACCGACTGCAAGTGTCAACTGCGCAATATTTGTAGGAGAATTCGTCTGCCACCACTGGGTTCCTCTGCGACACACAGATCTGCGTATTTCTGGGATAGCTGCTGTAATGCGTATTTGCTATGGTCTGGCTGGTACCTCCTGACTGTTTACTATGGATCAGGACTGCTATGTAGCGGGCAGAGCGTTCACACAGACGCTGGGTTCAACACTTGACACCGGGCAATGGATTAGAGTAAGCGTTTCTCTGTTGGTCACAGGATACAGCAGGTAATAGTCACAGGCAGAATCTTCAAGCAGTGATGGTTTATTGCTCAAGAGTCCTGACAAGGACTTTTACAGAACAGTTTGTGGTACTGGTGATCATCCAGAAGTCAGATGGGAAATGGTGATACATGGTCAAACAGAGTTCTTATTATACACACACTGACAAACGTTAGCAGGGGGTAACACCACCCCCTGATCCTAGATGGCTCCAAAAAGTCCAAAATGTTTCATTTAAAAACTAACACCAGGATGTAATACATTCTCCAGACTTGGGGTCAATGCAAGTTTAAGCTTTAACAAAATTCACACCAATCTGTGCTTTCCTGCATCCTGTCTTAGAGACATAGGAAGCCTACCAAGTTTAATTACCATCTCCTGAGCTTTCAGGCTAAGGGATGTGTTGGACACTCACATTAAAAGATCTAATTAACATGGAGGATTTTCTTTAGAAAAGTGTCAAAAATTCAATTTTCTCCCCTGGTATACTGTCTCAGAAATCAATACGCTGTCCAATACAGAAATATAAGACTGTATCAAAAATCAGTACATTTGCAATTATATAAAATGGCACACTGTGCTATTAATTTAAAAACATTTATACATTAAGTTATTTATAAGTGATCTAGTCACAAAGGGAAGCTGACATTATTATTACCCTTTATCTAGAAAGCACAAATATATTGCTCCAGTGTTGTTCAAGATAAAAATAAACCCAGAATGACATACAATTCAAGAGGTGTGGAGAACAATTGATGCAAGAAAATGTAAATGAATAACAAAATGTAGCTAGTGGTGGGGAAGTGGGTGTGGCTTCTGTAAGGCAGAAGCATCATTAGCCAACAATATTAAAGCCATACTTGCTGACTCTTTTCCTCTGCCATTTGGAAGTTCCCAGAGGGGATATGAAGTGAAAGTATGGAGGGGAGCAGGGCGGGTCCAAAATGACACAATCCACTGCAAATCATCTCACCCACTTCACTAGGAAGTGGGCAGGATGCAGGAGAATGGCATGCGCTCTTGGGAGTCCTAACCAGAATTCCAGGAGAGTTGGAAAGCACGATTAAAACAGTAATTGGAAATTGGCATTTCTGTGTATTAATCTGAGGTGTGGTACTAGTGAAACGAGGAGAGACAGTGGAAGGTGGAGACATGAAACATGATCTAGTCACTGTAGAAACCTTAAGACAGTTAGCTGCTGGCAACCAGAACGCTCCTTCATAACTGAACCTTCTTCCCTCTGCTGGTTCACTTTTATGGACTCTTGGGGATATCTGCCAGCTTGGAGTAGCTCAGTCCAGCTCACCATATGTTTGCTTGGCTTTCATGTCCAAAACAAAATCGCCTACTCCAGTGTTTAGGGCAGGCCTGTCCAACCTGCGGCCCTCCAGATGTTGAGAAACTACAAGCCCCAGCATGCTTTGCCAGTAGACAGTAGACAACCTGTTGATAGCTGGAAGGGCATTTATTATTATTATTATTATCATCTTTTGACTTATAAGGGCATGCTGGGACTTGTAGTTTCACAACATCTGGAGGGCCGCAGGTTGGACAGGCCTGGTTTAGGGGTTAGGCTGCACATAGCATTGCAGTGAGAAACATACTATTAACTTACTCATTTTTGTGTCGACTTAAAGTGGAACAGTAGTTTATATGGAGCTTCTCTCCGGTAGAGCTACACTATCAATTGAGACAATGAGATCAATTGCACAGTGAATCAATTATATCCAATCCAATTAACTGCACAAGCACGATACAGGTCTGTCTCCCAGGCAACATGTTACATCACAGGCTATCTTTGAATGTTCCTTTACCAAGGGTTAAAGGTCACTAAAATGTACAATATTTATTTTTTTTTGTTTGAAAGTACATCACACATTGCAGAGTTCTGTTGGCTGTTTGCCATGCTCCTTTTGCAATGTGCCTCTATTTTTTATTTTTATTTTTTATTTTTTTTACACACCACAATATGATACATATACTAAAAAAGGGCATAGAACTTAGAGATATGGATATTTGGCTTGTAATGGGTATATGCAAATTACTGTAGCTCACCTGAACTCTCTTGAGGACTTGTGTCGCCTACATCTGCTCCAAAAACATCTCTCTCTGTAAGCAAAAGATGTTTTAATTATATTAAAAGGTTTCTCCAGACAGGAGGCTATTTGAAACCTTTTTTTTTTCCCAATCAATAATACATGCTCCATTTAACAGCTTAAAAAAAATGTACTATTTGCTTTGAGTAAGTCAATGCCAAAAAACAAATAATGATCCTAAAATCTATTAAAGATAAACTCACCAGAAATCCCTGAACAAAATGTGCTACATTGTGTTTCATGAAGAAAGTTATTCTGGTTTCCCAGACAGCCCCCATAAGTAAAGGCCATGCACTTCATGGATACCGGATCATAGTACCAGCGGCTAAAGCTGGCACGACATGGACCAATATCTGGCAAATCCACACATCGGACTAAAACAAACAAACAAAGAAGAAAAAAAATAATAGTGGTGACTTTGAGGAATCATATTAGCTATAGAAAAACCAGTGATACACTAATCAATTAATAAACATTAATTGTGTGTGTAATGTGTGCATGTGAGTGTTCTGTATTTACTTTCGCTACCAATAAATATTGCACAATGCGATTAAAGTGGTTCCAATGCACAAAGATTTAAAAGCAGAATATAGCATAATTACAGCAAACTATGATGAAGTATAAAAGGTATAACAAAATACAAGAAAGTATGACCCAATACATTATGCAGGCGGCAATTGGCACCAACTCAAGCTTCAAATCAGAAAACTCTGTTGGGAGTGTGGGAGGGTCACCCGGAGGAAACGCATGCAAACACCGGGAGAACATACAAACTCCACACAGATATGGCCATGGTCGGGAATCAAACTCATGACCCCAGTGCTGTGATGCAGAAGTGCTAACCACTACGCCTACCAAAGCAAGTAGACACAGCTACCAGTATGCCCCCTCCCCCACCTTCTTTATTTAAAGCTCACCTTCTGAGACTCTATTTATACTTTCTATAATCAACCTAATTTTTACCCTACCCTAGATTTTTTAATCTAGGGCTACTTCTCCATGCTGACTTGTCTAAATGTTATAAAGTCTAATAATTACCTTGCTTGGACTACTCTTGTGATGGTTATCTTTTTACAGTGAAATTTCTTAGCCAGTTCGCGCATCTGCTTCAAAAATATACTGCATGAATAAATGTGTCATCTGAAAATATCCTGTTATGGGTTGTTAGATAACATGGCTGATATTAGTTGATGTTTGTTTGTGAAAAAGCAATACAGCTTAGTACAGGTTTCAAGAAGCAGATTTTCTCACACTGTACAGTTTTGACAAAGGCCCTACAGCACCAGAACACCAAAGACGTCCTTATGAATGCTCATTCTAGAAAAATTAAGTCACACAGAAGTTCACAAGGGGGGGGAAGTTTGAGATTTTTTAATTTTGTTTTTTTTCTCAATTCATTAAAGGTTGGTGCGAAAATATTAAAACGTGCATATTTTACATACACAGTAAAAATTTGGAGATAGGAGTAAAGCTGGGAACACACTACAGAAAATTACTGGAGATGTGATTTCTGTAATTATTTTACCAACGTCAGAATGTCCCAATGAGCATGTAAATTTATGTGTACAGACCAACACGATTTACCTTCAGATCTGTGCTCCTTATCTCAAAACCATCTGCTAAAAAGATCGTGACTCAGACACTCTATATAGAGCTGCATACACAGCTGGTCTAGAGTGCGTACATACTTCCACATTTGCCCAACATCATACATCCAATTATGTAATTTTGCTTAGGTAAAAAACATGCCCATGGTAGTGTACACACTAATGCAACATCTGACCAAACAGTCGTTAATCGTGTGATCTGCGCAATAATTGGATGAAAAACCTGTAGTGTGTACCCAGCTTGAAGCTAGAATGTCAAATTTTGCACCTTTACAAAACCGTGTTTTGCTAGGGGGTGAATAGAATTAGAATATGGAGGGGGCTCACCCTAGCTCAACTCTAAATTCCAATGTAAAAATAAAGCTGCCCAGTATTCACTCTAATGAGCCCCTCACATGGTTCACCATTGCATATATGAGACCTTGCTGTCTGACTGGCTGTATAGAAAATACCTTTACTGTTTGGAGTGTCAAGTTCCTGAAGCTTCTTAAATCCTTTATCATCTAGAAAAACAGGAAAGAATATAGCATGAATATGCAAATGGTTCATTTATAAGTCAAATATATGAAGTATATCTGCTAGGTAAGCTGGATACAGAATATATTGAAAGTAATCAACTTATTTCAGCCATCACACTACCTTGGAATTTTTTTTTTTCCCACCCAACACAAGGTTTCGTCAGGGGCAGTACTTAGTACATTAATGACACTTCAAACTATCTTGTTTTTTAAATGTCCCTTTGCTTATGTCCAATAGAAAGAAAGGAGCTGGCTTACACATCTCATCATTATTTTCCCTCTCTCCCACACACAAAAAAAAAATTCCTCAATACCACCCTACTTCAACAAAGTCCAGAAGGGGAACACTCACATTTATCACAAGAAGATTCATCAGAATGATCACTGCAGTCTGGCGTATTATCACATTCTAAATCAGCCTCAATGCAGCATCCATCGGTACAGTGGAACTGTGTAGGAAGGCAGTGCCCGTCACAAACTAGATAGACAGATAGGAAGGTAAGTATACAACCATCAAAAATGTGTTCCACCTTGTTTGGAGTGTAATAAGGTTATAGTTTGTAACTGTACAGAATTGCAAAGAAAATGTAGTGTGTGCCCTTTAACCTATAAAATAAGTCTAAATTCAGGATTTGGGGGGGGGAGGTAATAAAAAAAACAAAAAAAAAAACACTACGATGGGACATCATTTAAGAGTAATGAACAAACTTGTACCACTCATGTTGTCCCTGAAAGGGGCAATCTGGCCCACAGATTTGCGCCTCAAAAATATTTTGCAGGACTTATCAATATAACACAACCTCCACCCGTACACAAGATATCATTGTTTTACAAATATCCCTAATTAGTTCAGTTATAGCATTGAGACGAAAAGTAAACGGCATTTTACCTGGCTGCAATCTCCTTCCCTTATTGGAATGGTCTGAAAAAGATGAAATTATAACCATATGACAGAAATTCTCACTTTTGCTGAAGGTGTTTAAAATGGCTCCTAAACTTCTCACTTGTTTCAAAGCATGAAAAGCTTTTGCAATTTGTAAGAGAAAACTTTTGTGAGACTCAATTCAAAGTTTAACTTAGAAGTAAATCGATAAAAAACAAAAACAAAAAAACAAAATAGAATGGATATTATGTAAAACCTTTAAAAGACAAACATGCATATACATTGAAGGAAGTTCTGAAAGCATGCCTAAGGGGGTACATGATAGAAACTAGACCAAACAATGATTTTAAGACCACATTAGACAATTCTGGATCAGTTTCCTTTACGAGAGAATTATTTTGTTGTTAAATTTGACATGAAAACACAAAGTCTGTAAACTAACCAGACAAGTTCATGCAGGTTTGCCTACAATCCTCTTTCTTGACATAATTGTTCTTGTTTGGATTGCAGCCTCCAAATGTAAATTCCTCGCAGTCATTCACATCCGAGTTATAGTACCATCGACGGAAGGAGCCGCGGCATCGCCCTACTTTCATAGGAGCAAGGCAGTACTCTGAAACAAAAGTGGGGTATTTGAGAAACCACTGGATTTAGTAGAGGACAGAGGAAGAAGGAAAAACAGGCTTGGGTGTATGGTCCAGCACTCAACACAACCAATCCCTCCGCTTCAGAGAAGAGTTGGAGAACTCACTGTAAAATGTAAGGCTGGGTACGCACTACAGAACATTTCTCCAAAGACAAAGTCCCGACCAGCTTCTTCTATACACACTTTGCAAGATTTACCTTCAAATCTGTGCTCGTCTGTCATAACCATCGACTGAAAAGATCGCGACTCTGTAAACTATATGGAGATCTGCCTACACTGCAGGCTGTGAGTGCAAACACTGTTCAGAATGTGCCCGATATTGTTCCATTGTTTATAGAGATTTTTAGTCAGTTTATAAAATCAAACGATAGTGTGTTTTGGTACGATAAAGCATGATCGGTGGAGCACACACACTAATGTGATATTGGACCCAACAGTCATTTATCGTGTAATCGGCCCGTTAATGGGGTGAAAAACCTGCAGTATGTACCCAGCCTAAAAAGCTCTACTCCTTGCAATTATAAGCAACATTAGTGTGTCACTTTTTTTTTTATTTCTCGGTCAACATAAGTGAAGTAATATCACATTAATATTATTAGTATCAAACCACTTACCCTCAGTTTGTTCCTTTGTTAGCACAGTGACAGTGACAGTGGCTGAACTCTGATGATCTGTAGTGTCAGTAACTATCAGCTGGAAAATGTACTCTCCATCCATAAGGTTAGAGACTTTTAGGAATGCTGGCTGATCCGGGAATTGCTGTAGACACAGTACACTTTTCAAGTTATACAAAAGCAGCAATTGAAAGCTCAATAACAAAACTTAAACATGGCACAATTTTTTTTTTTATTATTAACAAGATCATAAATGAAGAACAACTAAAGCTTTCATTGGGCTGAGATTCTAAATTTATTTATAATAAAGAAAGGATTAGGCAGAACTCCTTCGCCCAGATCGGCAGTGCCCAGTATGCTATCCCCCACAAACTCTGCCACGATACCTCAACTTTCTTATGATAAGTTTACCCCTACCCACACAATCCGTTTGTTCTCTTCCTCTTATTCATAAGAATGCAGCCTATCTATTCACTTGGAACTAAAGACATCACTGAGGCATGTCAAGAGAACATCTTATGCTGCACCCTCCCTTATCAAGCCTAGTAATCCATAAAATAAATTATTTTGAGACCATACATATTCCAATGTCATATTCTCAATTTTAGAAACTGACCAAAACTCAGACATTCTCTCCTTCCTCTACCAACATGCCCTCTCCCCTCCCTTATTAAGTATTATTTTTGCTCCCTACTTTTATATATTTATAAATATGTTAACCAAATTAATTTATCAGTCATCTTTAATCATACTTGGCCACTTTCCCGGAATGTCTGGGAGACTCCCGAATTCCGGGTACATCTCTCGGGAGAGCAGGCCTTTGTCCCACATCCCTCCCATTTCCTAGTGGTGTGCGCAGGATGGGAGCCTCATGACACGATCTCTGGTGAATAGTGTCGTTCTGGTCCCGCCACCAGCGTAAAAATTACACTTTCACTTGACTACGCTGCAGGGCAGAGACCAAAATTACGTCATTCGCTGCAACCCCCACCCCACCCCCCCCTCCCCCCTCACCTCCTCTCTGGGATCTTGCGAAGTGTAAGAGTAAAAAAGTTAGTAACTATGTCTAACTACTTAAAAATAAATAGGAATGCACTTCCAATGCATTTATTAACTGGTTTAGTAAAAGATCCACTGCACCCAGTGCAGGATGTATACAGCTAGAAACACACCCATTTACATGTAGCCGTTCGTCTTTACTTGTGTATTACACTTCTCAGTAATTAAATTAGAACCATATTATTTTAAAATTATATGGGGCATAGTTTATGAAATTACATATATACATCATAGTGCAAGGAAAATTAACCTACCATAAAGGTCACTAAAATAATTTTGACCTAGTAGATATGTAATTTTTCACAAAAACAAAAAAAGTGTAGATAGAGATACCAGGGCCCCAAATAAGTTGTGCACTTCAAAGGCCGGAGAAAAGTAGAATACAGCAACACAGACTACAATTTCCTCTCCTCCAATAAATCTTGGAAATTGAACAGAGTATGGTATAAGCCAGTGACATACCCACCATGAATGTGAACACGGTTTTAAATAAAGGGGGTCCCATGCCAGTACCTTCACTTATGATATCACCTTGAACCCACAGTTGTACTGATATGGGAAAAGGAGGGTCCGGGGCTCATCAGGGAGAGCCCTGGCGGTTTCTTTCCAGGTGGCTGGCCAGTACGCCAGGATCAGCCAATATTATTAAGAGACCTGCTGGTTAAAATGAAGGGAGAGGGCGAGGAACATTGGGTGTAATGGATGTAAGGTGCGTTTTTGTGGTGGAAGGGTATTAATACAAAGTGTGTGTGTGAGTGAGGGTATTAAGGTTATTAAATTGGGCTTTAATGCAGTTAGGGAATTGGTGATTGCCATTTATGTAATGTGGTAAGGGGGTATTAATGTAATGCAGTTGGGATATTCGTGTAATGTGGCTGCTGGCTTGCAAAGGTTGTCATAGCTAGGAGCTGGATGGGGTTGGACCCCCCTAATATCCTCAATTGGACCAACCTGGTAAAGGAAGTGAGGAAACATGAGCGGGTTATATACGAAAGCCCATGCATAAATATCAAAAGTTTTGGCACCACTAGTACGAGTCACTATGTTTTTCATCCCCATCAGGATCATCTGTTTGGGTTGGGAAGTCACTAATGATGTATTTAGCTCCCAGCCCTGCGTAGCAATGTATGCAGAACTGTTTGCTGGGACTCACCTACTTGTCTTGTTGACAATTTGTAAAACAACAGATTACAATTTGATAGGTTCCAATGCTTTGGTTCACCAGATATGTATTGTGCTTGATTACAATGGTACACACAATCTTGCTTTGTACTGGTACATTTGACATGATTAGACAGATGGGGTAGTTCGTTAGGGTGTTGTGAAAATCTCAATAAAATAAAAAAATAAAATAATGTGTGGGCAATTAATATATTGTAGGGACTAATAATGCAATATGGGTTCCATAATTTAAATGTGTTGGCCAACAGGACTACAGTTCAGGATGTAGGCAATCTTTTATAGCAAGTTGGACAACACTTGATTGAAAGGATTATACATTCATTACTGCTTTTGAGAGAGAGACCTGCCGGGAGAAGTTTGAAAATGGGGGAACACTTTATAGAGCTGCATCTGTCCTACATTATACTGTCTCTTATTGCAACTGTACCCACTCTAGCAAGCTAAACGGCACTAGAAAAATAATAGACTCCATGTGAACCGATTCCTGTAGTTGACAACCATTTTTATTTGTACCAGTTTTCATGATTATACCCAAATGTGTTCAACATTATAATTCTATATAGATCTACAGTATATCTTAGTAGAACATGCGAGTGGTTAAAGTCATTATTAATCCCATGTATAACCATCTGGGTAAATCAGAGACCTGCAGCGACTGGCCACAAATATTTCCAGAATTCCTATGGGCAGATAGAGTTGTTCGAGAATTATACTCAATAGTCGAAGTGGGTCAATATGCCGTACAATCATTTGCTTTGATTGTAAAACTATCAAATTCAATTCACTTACATTTTCCATACCGCCACTTCTAAAGTTTCACTCCCACCACTGATTAAACAAATGTCAGATGTTAACTCTATAGAAGTATAATTAGTGTACTATACTTTTCTCTTGAGGTTCCTATATTTTACCTGTATGAGAACAGAAGCGTCCCCATGGAGGAGGCTCCATTCATAATTTGCAATCCCCTCTTGATCCCAGCTTTCAATGCCACTCAAGGTCACATCTTGGAAAGGCTGAGTTTTGACATCTTTGTTTACTCTGGCTATCGGAGGATCATCATCCCCTAAAGAAAAATTGTATATATATTATTTTTAATGTTCATAACAATAGCATTTATCGGGGTATACACACTTATACATAGGACTTCCAAAGGCCCAGATGTACAGTGGTCATGAGTATCAGCAGTAAAATCTAACAGAGTTTTTATTCATCATAAATATCTTACCATAGAAGCAGCCCAAAACTTACAGTTTATTCATAAGTGCTCAGTGTTGTTTTTCAATATCGCAAACTTGTGTCAAACTGGTAATACACCAGACCATTAACTGGTTAATATTGCTAGCGTTTTGCAAATTCATATATGGATCATGGTTTAAGATTCTTCCAGGACTGCTAATGGACCACATTAATACAAAAGTCAAGTCAAAGTGGAAGTGGGGAGGTTGAGCAAAAGGAGGTGGAGCAGGACAAGAGGCAGAAATGGGAAAAGGGTTGGTGGGATGAGCAAGATGAATAGTATACCGCTCAGATGACTTTGCTTTTTGGTCAAAACCTTTGTGCTGAGCCAGCAGAATGCAAAAGGGTTGATACTTAAGCAGGTGAAGTTTGACCATTTGGGGGTAGAGTGGGGCTTAGTTTGTCCCGATTTTGTGATTCTAAATGTTTTGAGGTATGATCAAAGAGGTGGTGGAAACACTTGATACATAAAGTAGAGGAATAACAATTGTAGCCGTTAGTGAACATACATGTTCATGGATACAGCCACTGTGCTGTGCAATTCATGGCACCGGGCAGTTGGTGGATACAGGTACTGTACAAGGTACTTCAATTTTGAAAGCATCTGGAAGACCAATTTCTGGTGAGTGGCACCAATTATTTGTGCAGAAGTTACACCGTATCAGTTTCCACTACTACAAATGTAATGTACTTATCTTTCTGAGCTCTTCACCATGGTAACTTTGGAATACTGAAATATTGGAGTAAGATTTAATGTGACCGTTTTCACCTGGTTAAGGTGAGCTATAATTCAATCTTCCTAATCCAAAAATGTATACACAGTGTACACTATTTTTCTTTCTTCTTTATTACACGCTGAATAGATGTCCTTTGAACATGGCAAGAAGGAAATTTTGTTGGCTCCAATGTGTTATTGATCCTGGCAGCAATTTATAATCTACAGGACTAAAGAAACAACAAAAGTTCTGATTTTTCAGTTAACCAGTGGCCCAAGTTATTCAACATTTCCAATTTCAGGTACAGCATTAGTTCCTCTGGCCAGTTTACAATTACAGGCACTGTGCAAACTCCTGGCTCCAGGCAGCTGGTAACCACAGGCAGAGCCTATCGCCGCATATTAATAAATAGACCCCTGTCACTGGAAACTCCACTGTGACAGGGACTGATGTGAGGGATATATAAAGTGTAAAGTAATATGTTGGTGATATATAAATATTTGATAATACCAACAGGTGGAAAAAGGAAAAGGAAAAAAAAACCCTAAAAAAAACTGCATTAATGGCATACATGGGGAGAGGCGATCATAGCTTCATATTTCTGTTTAAAAGGCATTAATTGCGTTGGGGATGTCCCAAATCTGCATTTTCTGAATGAAAGGGGGGGGGGGGGTGGGGGGAGAGAGAGGTGGTCTCCATGTACCTTGGTTAGCAGGGCTTATTCTATATTTAAGAGAAGGAAACAGTTTGAGAAATGCGTTTTGATAACATGCAGCAGAGTAATAATGGTCATACTGAGAGCGGGCAAGGAAACTCATACAGTGTCGATTACCTTGTTTATGTTTGTAGATGTATGCTATGTTCTATATTCTCCTGGACCTCTGCTGCTTTTGATACTATTGATCACCCTTCTCTCCTACACACCCTTCCCTCCATTGGGCAGCACGGTGGCTTAGTGGTTAGCACTTCTGCCTCACAGCGCTGGGGTCGCGAGTTCAATTCCCAACCATGGCCTTATCTGTGTGGAGTTTGTATGTTCTACCTGTGTTTGCATGGGTTTCCACTGGGTGCTCCGGTTTCCTCCCACACTCTAAAAATATACTAGTAGGTTAATTGGCTGCCATCAAATTGACGTGTGTGTGTGTGTCTCTATGTTAAGGAAGTTAGACTGTAAGCGCCAATGGGGCAGGGACTGATGCGAGTTCTCTGTACAGTGCTGCGGAATTAGTAGCGCTATATAAATAAATGGTGATGAGTCTTCGTGACACAGTTCTTTCCTGGTTCACTTCCAACTTATCAAACTGCTCCTTCAGTGTTCAGTGCTCTGGCAAATCCTGCCCTCCACTAAAACTATCTTTTGGGGTCCCACAAGGCTCTGTTTTTGGCCCTTTACTTTTTTCACTACACACCTCTTCTCTTGGGGCACTAATTCGGCCTCCAATACCACCTGACACGCAAATCTATATCTCTTCCTCTGACCTCTCTTCCCCTCGTGTAATCAACTGACTTTCTGCTATCTCCACTTGGATGTCCCAACGCTACATAAAGCTCAACATATCCAAAACTGAGCTTACTATATTTCCCTCCTGTCAGAGTCACCACCTGCCCTCAAATCTCCCTCACTGTCAATAACACCACAATTTCCTCAGTCTCCCAAGCCCGCTGCCTTGGTGTCACACTTGACACAGCTTTCTGCTTTATTCCTCACATCCAGACTCTCTCAATCCCGTCGACTCCACCTTAAAAACATTGCCAGAATACGCCCTTTTCTTATTCAACATGCTACCAGAACTCTTATCCATTCTCTCATCTCCTGTCTTGACTATTGCAACCTCCTGCTATATCCACACTTCAATCCATCCTAAATGCTGCTGCAAAGCTGATCTTTCTCTCTCTCAGCCATGTTCAGTTCTCAGTATATACCACACAGTAAAGACATGTCCTCACAGTTCTCTAGCATCTTCTTCTTGATTTGAATTTAAACAGTTCTACAATGTTCAAGAAACTTCATAGCAGTTTGCATCTACCTCTGTATAACATGGCTATATACCTTACTTGCCAACCTATTAATGGTTACATCTAGGAGTTCCCAGAGGGGAGTAGGAGTGAATCTTGGGAGTGGGGCTTGGCAAATCACGTTATTATTTAGACCACCCGTTACATAATGCTGGGTACGTGTCATTTTACAGTGGGGGCGGGACCGAAATGATGCAATTCCCTGAGAATTGCATCATTGTAGCTCTAATTCTGCCCACGGGCAGATGTGGAAGAGTGCCCTACTCTCCCAGGAGTCCAGGAAACCTACCTGGAATTTGCGAGTCTCCCGGACATTCTGGGAGATTTGGCAAGTATGCTATGTACAGTCTATTGTAATAAAGCTAGAGGCAAATACGAGATGCTTAAAAGGGAACTCCACACTGTTTATTTTCCCCAATTCATAATATTTTAACATATCTACTTATGAGCTGAAGATTTCACCTGACATGTATTAATACAGTTTGTAAATGTAGTCCTAGTAGCTTCTCTGTCTCCCGCAATATCTATGACTACTACTTTCTGATGCCACAATGGTGCAGTGCTCTTGTAAACAGCCAACAGCAGTGCTGCAAATAAGCTGATAATTTCGCACCTTGTTTTTAACCACGATGGAGTAAATAGTTAACAAACATGCATAATGAGAGCCACCAATTATTCACCCATAGAACAGAACCACTAAAGCCTTTACATTTTAGACACATCTCAGTCAGTTATCCAGCAATCTCTGATTTGTCAAATGTAACATACATGGAGCAATCAGATTGGGCAATTCAGTAGTCTAATTACACAGCTTATTTGGCAACGCATGTGTGTAGCCAGCATAAGGCTACATACCCTATGGGGTTAAATTATGTGAACATAAAAGGATGTGAAATATATAAAAAAAAAAAAAAATTATAATAAATGAGACCGTGAATATTTCAAGCACCAGTGGGTATGTAGCCCTAGTCAGTGGACGACTAAATGGAAGCACATTTCATTCTAGTCTTTCCCATGTGCCCATTATCTCTTCCCACTCACCATGAGTCACCACATCAGCTTTTCAAACTTTTTCCCCTGAAAGTACCCAACCCTTCCATAGCCATGTTCCGGTCGGCTTTCTAGTCACTTAAACTAAAGAGTGGGATTTGGAATTTGAATAGATTGCACAGCAATTCAGAGAATAAAGTAATCATTTCCTGAATTATGTTTGACAAATAAAATATTATGAAAGGCTGCTGCAACTATTTTTGAGATCCACTAAAGATGTAACATTGAAGTCCTAGTTGAATAAAACAGTCCTAGTCGAAAAAAAGTTTGTTTTGGTAACTTGTCACAATGTACGCCAGCTTCAGCTGTCAGCGAAGAGCAGAGCATGTGTGGAGGGATCACATGATCCCTCCCTGTCACTCACCGCTCGCTCTCTGCAACGATAGTTGCAGAGACAGAGCGGAGATGTCTGTGCGCATGTGCAGCTCTTTGAACTGCACATGCGCAATTACAGTGTAAAGAAAAATGAAGAGGACCAGGGGGAGAGCCGTAGACATAGCGTTCCGAAGAGGTGGGGTAAGTGTGATTTTTTATCACAGAAACAGCAGTTTATCGGAACTGCAGTTTCTCATAACTGTGAGAAATAGTTCAATTCTTATAAATGCGGTAAGGATTGAAAACTATTTTTCACTTTATGATAAGATCGATAAATGTGCCCCTATGAATGTTATTTTTATTTAAGATTTTTTTTTGGGGGGGCGGGGTGGAACATTTTATAAAACCCACCCCCACTTGCAAAGGCATATGTGTTACTTTTACCATAATTTATATAGTCCCACCATTATTATTTAAATAAATCACTTTTTCACGAGAATTCTTTAAAAAAAAAAAAAAAAAAGTTTTCCCTTAATATTTTCACAAAGTGTCTTTAAAGTTATTTTCAGTTCCATTGTGCATGTGTGAACTGAATAGCTGGGTCACGCATGCACAGACTGCCCTTGAGAAGCAGCAAGTTAACGCTTACCGCCAGAAATGCTGAGGAAGCCGAATATCGTTCAGATTAGGGATGAGCGCACTCGGATTTATGAAATCCGAGCCCACCCGAACGTTGCGGATCCGAGTCGGATCCGAGACAGATCCGGGTATTGGCGCCAAATTCAAAAGTGAAATTGAGGCTCTGACTCATAATCCCGTTGTCGGATCTCGCGATACTCGGATCCTATAAATTCCCCGCTAGTCGCCGCCATCTTCACTCGGGCATTGATCAGGGTAGAGGGGGGGTGTGTTAGGTGGTCCTCTGTGCTGTTTAGTTCTGTGCTGTTTAGTTCTGTGCTGTGCTGTGCTGTGTTCTGCAGTATCAGTCCAGTGGTGCTGTGTGCTGTGCTCTGTCCTTCTGAGGTCAGTGGTGCTGCTGGGTCCTGTGCTGTGTCCTGTTCAGTCCAGTGGTGCTGTGTCCTGTGCTCTGTGCTTCTAAGGGCATAGTTATTTCCCCACTATTCCCAAGTTTTTTAAAAAAAAAAAAAAAGTAAAAAAAAAAAAAAAAAATTTAAAAAAAAAAAAAATATATAATAATTATAACCAAATTTGCAAAACCAATCCAGCATTATAATTTATAAGTCCATTGGTACTGCAATATTACCAAGTTCATACATTCTGCAGTATCTTGTGCTACATATAATGGAGACCAAAAATTTGGAGGATAAAGTAGGGAAAGATCAAGACCCACTTCCTCCTAATGCTGAAGCTGCTGCCACTAGTCATGACATAGATGATGAAATGCCATCAACGTCGTCTTCCAAGCCCGATGCCCAATCTCGTAGTACCGGGCATGTAAAATCCAAAAAGCCCAAGTTAAGAAAAAGTAGCAAAAAGAGAAACTTAAAATCATCTGAGGAGAAACGTAAAGTTGCCAATATGCCATTTACGACACGGAGTGGCAAGGAACGGCTTAGGCCCTGGCCCGTGTTCATGACTAGTGGTTCAGCTTCACCCACGGATCTTAGCCCTCCTCCTCCTCCCCCCCCTACAAAAAATTGAAGAGAGTTATGCTGTCAGCAACAAAACAGCAAACAACTCTGCCTTCTAAAGAGAAATTATCACAAATCCCCTAGGCGAGTCCAAGGGTGTTGGTGGTTGTCAAGCCTGACCTTCCCATCACTGTACGGGAAGAGGTGGCTCGGGAGGAGCCTATTGATGATGTAGCTGGCGCTGTGGAGGAACTTGATGATGAGGATGGTGATGTGGTTATTGTAAATGAGGCACCAGGGGGGGAAACAGCTGATGTCCATGGGATGAAAAAGCCCATCGTCATGCCTGGTCAGAAGACCAAAAAATGCACCTCTTCGGTCTGGAGTTATTTTTATCCAAATCCAGACAACCAATGTATGGCAATATGTAGCTTATGTAAAGCTCAAATAAGCAGGGGTAAGGATCTTGCCCACCTAGGAACATCCTCCCTTATACGTCACCTGAATAACCTTCATAGTTCAGTGGTTAGTTCAGGAACTGGGGCTAGGACCCTCATCGGTACAGGGACACCTAAATCCCGTGGTCCAGTTGGAGACACACCAGCAACACCCTCCTCGTCAACTTCCTCCACAATCTCCATCAGATTCAGTCCTGCAGCCCAAGTCAGCAGCCAGACTGAGTCCTCCTCAATACGGGATTCATCCGAGGAATCCTGCAGCGGTACGCCTACTACTGCCACTGCTGCTGTTGCTGCTGTTAGTCGGTCATCTTCCCAGAGGGGAAGTCGTAAGACCGCTAAGTCTTTCACAAAACAATTGACCGTCCAACAGTCGTTTGCTATGACCACAAAATACGATAGTAGTCACCCTATTGCAAAGCGTATAACTGCGGCTGTAACTGCAATGTTGGTGTTAGACGTGCGCCCGGTGTCCGCCATCAGTGGAGTGGGATTTAGAGGGTTGATGGAGGTATTGTGTCCCCGGTACCAAATCCCCTCGAGATTCCACTTCACTAGGCAGGCGATACCAAAAATGTACAGAGAAGTACGATCAAGTGTCCTCAGTGCTCTTAAAAATGCGGTTGTACCCACTGTCCACTTAACCACGGACATGTGGACAAGTGGTTCTGGGCAAACGAAGGACTATATGACTGAGTCAGGTCATTCCCCTGATCAGGCTGTTGCAGAAGCAGCTGGAGAAAGTGAGGGAGGAGCTGGTAAGCCATTGCGATTACACCAAGCATGTAGCTCTTGTGGATGTAGCCCTTCGTACGCTTTGCCAGGATCCGAGGGTGGTCACTCTTTTAAAGTCAGAGGAATACATTCTGGCCACCGTGCTCGATCCTCGGTTTAAAGCGTATGTTGTGTCTCTGTTTCCGGCGGACACAAGTCTACAGCGGTGCAAAGACCTGCTGGTCAGGAGATTGTCCTCTGAAGAGGACCGTGACATGCCAACAGCTCCACCCTCATTTTCTTCCACATCTATGGCTGCGAGGAAAAAGCTCAGTTTTCCCAAAAGAGGCACTGGCGGGGATGCTGATAACATCTGGTCCGGACTGAAGGACCTGCCAACCATTGCAGACATGTCTACTGTCGCTGCATTGGATGCTGTCACAATAGAAAAAATTGTGGATGATTACTTTGCTGACACCATCCAAGTAGACATGTCAGACAGTCCATATTGTTACTGGCAGGAAAAAAAGGCAGTTTGGAAGCCCCTGTACAAACTGGCTCTATTTTACCTGAGTTGTCCCCCCTCCAGTGTGTACTCGGAAAGAGTTTTTAGTGCAGCGGGGAACCTGGTCAGTGAGCGGCGAAGGAGGTTGCTTCCTTACAACGTTGAAAAAATGATGTTTATAAAAATGAATAATCAATTCCTCAATGAAGTACAGCACTGCCCTCCAGATACTACAGAGGGACCTGTGGTTGTGGAGTCCAGCGGGGACGAATTGATAATGTGTGATGAGGAGGAAGTACACACTGTAGGGGGAGAGGAATCAGAGGTTGAGGATGAGGACGACATCTTGCCTCAGTAGAGCCTGTTTAGTCTGTACAGGGAGAGATGAATAGCTTTTTTGGTGTGGGGGCCCAAACAAACCAATCATTTCAGCCAAAGTTGTTTGGTAGGCCCTGTCGCTGAAATGATTGGTTTGTTAAAGTGTGCATGTCCTATTTCAACAACATAAGGGTGGGTGTGAGGGCCCAAGGACAATTCCATCTTGGAACTTTTTTTTTTGCATTATATGACCAAGCAACAGTCGTTTGCCATGTTCAAAAAGTAAAACCAAATGTAAAAAAATTCAAGAAATTAAACCAAAAGTAAAATGCCGTGTCATAATTTAAAACAAGAGGTATTGACGTGCTCTAAAACTACTGTATTGTTGTTTATATTTTATAAACACTACACTTGAAAGCTTGAGTCTTTCAATAGAAAAGTAACTGTCCATTGCACGAATATTTGCAACAGGGACAATTTTAGGGTTAAGAAAGTCAACTAATAATAACACTTCGACACTGTGTGTTTTTATAAACACTACACTTGGAAGTTGGAGGAGGTATTGTGGCCCCGGCACCAAATTTACTACCGGGGCCACTCCACTGTGCAGTCCATATTTAGGTGTATCAGATATTAAACAACGGTGACAGTTGATGCCCAATTTTTTAATTATATTGTGGCCTCGGTACCAAATTGTGTACCGGGGCCACCCCACTACGCAGTCCAGATACTTGTTTGGTGGAATTCAGACCAGTTGAGGGTTTTATTATTATATTGTGTGGACCACTCTATCTATACCACACTACAACTCTATACCACTCTATTTCCTACTTTAATTCTATTTCATACTTTAATTCTATTTCCTACTTTAATTCTATTACTAATTAATTACCATAAAGAGGAACAAAATAAACCAATTTTACCAAAAGTATAATATGACTTAGACTTACAAACACTACACTTTAAAGATCGTGCCTTTAAATGAAAAAGTCAGTCTTCATTGCACGACTATGTGCAACAGGGACATTTTTTTGGGTTTACAAAGTCAAACAATAACACTTCGACCCTGTCTGTCTGGGATCTCAATGACGAATTGTCTGTACCATGTTTGGAGGAGGTATTGTGGCCCTGGTATCAAATTGTGTACCGGGGCCACCACACTACGCAGTCAAGATAGATAGATGCGTATTGCGTATCATAGATAAAGTACATTCAGTGGTGTGGGGCAAATTGAAAAATATTCAAAATGCACTGACATTATCAAAAACAAGAGGTTGTCACACGCTAAAACTCCAACATGTATATGATGGAGAGGATGGAGGAGCAGCCGTATGTGTAGTGTAATGCAGATCTGTTGAAGGTTTTTTATATATTTTATTGTGGTGCCCAGTGCCCACTCCTCTACGCAGTCCAGGTACAATTATTGGTGCGAATCATAAAAGTTCAGGGTTTTTAAGATATTGTGGTGACCCACTCCTCTACGCAGTCCAGGTACAATTATTGGTGCGAATCATAAAAGTTCAGGGTTTTTAAGATATTGTGGTGACCCACTCCTCTACGCAGTCCAGGTACAATTATTGGTGCGAATCATAAAAGTTCAGGGTTTTTAAGATATTGTGGTGACCCACTCCTCTACGCAGTCCAGGTACAATTATTGGTGCGAATCATAAAAGTTCAGGGTTTTTAAGATATTGTGGTGACCCACTCCTCTACGCAGTCCAGGTACAATTATTGGTGCGAATCATAAAAGTTCAGGGTTTTTAAGATATTGTGGTGACCCACTCCTCTACGCAGTCCAGGTACAATTATTGGTGCGAATCATAAAAGTTCAGGGTTTTTAAGATATTGTGGTGACCCACTCCTCTACGCAGTCCAGGTACAATTATTGGTGCGAATCATAAAAGTTCAGGGTTTTTAAGATATTGTGGTGACCCACTCCTCTACGCAGTCCAGGTACAATTATTGGTGCGAATCATACAAGTTCAGGGTTTTTAATATATTGTGGTGACCCACTCCTCTACGCAGTCCAGGTACATTTATTGGTGCGATTCATAAAAGTTGATGGTTTTCTTATTATATATATTGTGGTGACCCACTCCTCTACGCAGTCCAGGTACATTTATTGGTGCGAATCATAAAAGTTCAGGGTTTTTAAGATATTGTGGTGACCCACTCCTCTACGCAGTCCAGGTACAATTATTGGTGCGAATCATAAAAGTTCAGGGTTTTTAATATATATTGTGGTGACCCACTCCTCTACGCAGTCCAGGTACAATTATTGGTGCGAATCATAAAAGTTCAGGGTTTATAATATATTGTGGTGACCCACTCCTCTACGCAGTCCAGAAAGATACCTTGTTGCAACGTTTTGGACTAATAACTATATTGTGAGGTGTTCAGAATACACTGTAAATTAGTGGAAATGCTTGTTATTGAATGTTATTGAGGTTAATAATAGCCTAGGAGGGAAAATAAGCCCAAAAACTTGATTTTTAAACTTTTTATGTTTTTTTCAAAAAAAATCCGAATCCAATACCTTAAATCCGAACCGAGACCTTTCGTCAAGTGTTTTGCGAGACAAATCCGAACCTCAAAAATAACGAAAATCCGGATCCAAAACACAAAACCTCAAAAGTCGCCGGTGCACATCCCTAGTTCAGATGCACTGGAGATATTTTATTGATAAAGCATGGTGATCGGAGAACAAAAAAGAAACAAGAAAAAACCTTTAGGTTTAATCACAGCAATAGAAAGACAGCCTTATAAGAGAAAAGAAACTTAATTGTTCACTTGATAGTAGTCAAGTTTACCAACTGTTCCAGTTACAAACAAATATGAGGTCATAAATAAACCTTACATGAGTCATTTCTTCCACTCACCTTCATCCCCCTACCAACCATACAGCCATTTCCTCTACGGTGTGGCCAGTGCAGAGCAACATCTGCTGTAATTAGGAATCATTTTATTTGGCACAAAACAGACTAATTGATTCTTTATGGAAGAGCTGTTATATCCTTTTGTGTTTTTACCAACAATGTTCAGGGGTGTTCTGTGCATATTCACATGAAAATACAATAAAAACAATGGTTTTTACAAGATAGTTGACAAATGGGTAATGTGTACAATATAGGTGTCCGTTTTAGGACTTGTTTAGTATGGAAAACGGTTTGCTAGGAAACATAGAAGACTAATAAATTAGCCAGTTATTTTAGGAAAATTATGATAAAAGCAGGTCATCCAACAATAGCTTTTTTAAGCTGCACAAATAGGACAACTTAAATATTATACTAATCGCGATATCCTTTATGTGTGAAATACTTCTCTTATTTGCCGGATAAACTTTAAGGGGATCTATTTATTAAAGGGAAATCAGCCCTAAATCCTGTGAAAATGAATTTTCACAGGATTTAGGTCCTTCTCCATATACCAAAGCCCTCTGTCAGTAAATGCGATAGTCAACAGGCAGCCATCACAGGGGCCTCCTATTTCTCAAGGGCAGTGGCGATAAAAGCTTTCCTCCGATTGAAAACACCATCTCAGGATGGAGTTAGCCGGAGGACCTAGAAGTCCAAGTCTGGGCTTCCAGATTCAAGGTGCATGCCCAAGCCGGCATACCACCTCAAGCACACACAGAGGGCCCCAGGACTTGCTTGGCCAGCGGAAAGACCAGGAAAGAGAGCATCTCTCAGCTGCCCAGAGACATTGTCTTAATGCAGTAGTTCCCAAACCTTTTCAGTTCACGGCACCCTTAGACTCCATAATTATTTCAAGGCACCCCTCCAAAATAAATTACCGAGCAGTCCCGTTTTATAAGTAGTTGGGTCAATATAACGTAATAAGTATTTAGGTCAGGACAGAAATACTTAGTAAGTTGTTTGCAAAAATAATACACATAAAACCAAGGGAAAAGAATATTTTTATATATTTTTTTCAATTATATTTCTGTCAAAGAATAATTTACAGCTACCATTAAGAGGAATACGATCAAACAAAATAAAACATTGTACAAATATCATCACACTGAACCCCCCCCCTCCATTCTTTTGCCCCTCTATTGCTGTTTCCTATCACCATTTCTTTACTTACCATACTTGGCCTTCTTTCTTCTTACCAATCCGGCGGTGCCTGGGACCCAGCATCCTCCTTTCTCCAGCCGCTGCTCACTGAATATGTCGAACGTGATGTTATGCCCCGACATTCAGTGAGAAGCGAGGAGGATGCTTTTGGGAGGAGGGTCCCAGGCGCCGCCAAATTGGTACGTTTTTTCCCCCTGGCCACGGCACCCCTGTGACAATTTTCACTATACGGTGTAGAAAAATAGATTTGTTGAAAGGGTCTTGGCTTCAGAATTGCAGAGGCAGCAAGCTGAGCCTTGTTTTCGCACACCTTTTTATCCTACTATGCACGTCTGCCTAAGGAATAGTCAATCAACTTATTGACCAAAAGTATGTTGACATCCTTTCTAATTGGTGTGTTTAGCCATTTCAGCTGCAGCCATTTGCAACAGAATGGGACCACAGAGCACTGACTAGGGTAAAGATAGTCTGTCCTCAGTTACAACACTCTGTACCAAGTGCCAAACTGCCTCCGGAAGCAACGTCACCACAAGTACTGTTCATCGAAAGCATCATGGATTGGGCCCTTTCCCATTTCAGCTAGACAATGTCCCTGTACACAAGCAAGGTCCATCACAATATGGCTTCCAGAGTTTGCCGTGAAAGAACTTGACTGACCTGCACATAGTCCCGGCCTCCATCCCAAAGGTGTTCCATTTGTTTAAGTGGAACACTGACTGTGTGCAATACCTCAATAATGCTCTTGGGGTTGAATGGACGCAAATTCCTGCAACCATGTTAGTACCGCATATGTAGGTAGCGGTCTCCCGAGTCACATACCACAAGGAGGCCAGTCAAGGACTTTTCACCAAGGGAGGAATATTGCACAATAGAACTAATCATCTACACCATGAGAAATATCTAAAATGGCGTCATTTTGGACCCGTCGATTCACCGGGAATCGCGGCGTTTGGGACTTAATTCTGCCCACTTCACTAGGAAGTGGGCAGAATTATCTAGATGCGGGAGATTGCCACACTCGCCCGGGAGTCTCCCGGACATTCCGGGAGAGTTGGCAAGTATGATAAATACATAATAAAAGCATTTTAAAAGGGTTAAAATGCCTATACAATTAAGAACCAAGCATATATAAAAGTAGTCCAAATTATCAAAAGGAACAAAAAACAAATATAAAAAATGTAATTAAAATTGAACAAATTGTTAAACTATAAAAACCATCAATCCGTAAACTATTAAACATAGCTGTACTGCACATTGAAGGATGTTAATTATTAAGACCATAAACAGCATCAAATACCAAAACAGACTGAATATAGACGTTTAGGATAAATGGTAGTAATCATAAAAAAGAAGCAATTTCGTATCCTTCATTAAAGCCATTGTGGGGTTGAAAGTATTCAATTGGAAAATCCAAACCATCTCCTTTTGGAATAATTTGAATTGAATATCGCCACCTCTTGGGTCAAGGAGGCCAATGGCCTTAAATGTAATATGGCTTGGGTCTGAGTTATGTTTGCTAATAAAGTGCTTTGAGACTGAACGGCTTCCACTTTTTCTTCCTTATAGTGTGGATATGCTCCCGAATATGAGTGCTTGCATTGTCTTGCCCACATATTTATAACCACAAGTGCATTCCAGCAGGTATATCACCTAGGATGTCTGGCAAGTCATTGTTTTATATCAAATTTAAAACTATTAGAATTATAAAAAGTTTCTTTTAGCTTACAAATTTACAAATATTGCAATAAATTACACTTATTGAACCCATTTAAATCCCAAAAAGGTTTTATGGCTCAAATATGGTAACATGCTTGGGACTAAAGTGTCATTTAGATTTTTGTTTTTTCGAAAGATGTTTTCTGGTTTTTCTGGTATAATATTAACGAATATCGGGTCCATCCTCAAAATGTGCCAATGTTTGGCAATTGCAGATCTAATTCTATGTTCACAACAGTTGTAATTTGTAATGAAGGGGACAATGTCCTTTTCCTTATCTGTATATTGTAGTAAATCTGCTCTTCTTACCCCCTTCAATTTTATTTACAGTATCTGTGATAAGCTTATCAGGATAGCCCCTGCCTTTAAAGTGGTGCGCATAGGTGGATAGTTGTTCCTTACATTGGGATTCACTACTGCAATTATTCTTTATCCTGTAGAATTGAGAATACGGCATGTTACTTTTCCAGAATTTTTTTTATTTTTAACTTGTCCACTATTCTAGTGGAGGTAACTATTATTATCTACTGATTTTATGAAATTTTTAGTTTCTACCTTGTTATTTCCACCCGATAAAATCAGGGCTAGGTACGCTATACTATGGAGATTACGGTTAGCAGCAAAATTCAAATTAAAATCATTAATACTAATACAAGATAATGCTGTTTTGAAGGCAAAGGGTGGTCACACCAAATATTGATTTGATTTAGATTTCTCTTCATTCGCTTTGCATTTTGTTAACTGATCAAAATAAACTATTAAACACTTCTATTTTTGAAAGCATTCTTACTTTGCAGCATTTTTTCCACACTAAAACGTTTGTCACTAGTCCTCTTCCTAGTAAAGTGGGCAAGACGGGGGACTCGCACCCCTCCTCAGTCGCACTTCACCTCCCCTCCTGGATCTCCCAGAGGGAGAACAGAGTCGGTAAGTAAGATATATACACAAATATAAAAGGCAAATGTATCAAACCTTGGTTTTTTTTTTCTCTTTCCTGAACTGCAAACAAATTTGTGAAGTGCAAAAACAGAAATGAAATCCTGCATTCACTGACATACAATAGGCAATAGTCTATAAATAGCCATAAAGATCATACCATGTGCTAAACAGATGAGTGAATCAATTGCAGAACTGTAAATTGGCGACAGCTGGCACCTGGTAAAATAATGTTGCCTTGTTAGGACCTCCCTGTTTACATATACATCACATAATGTGTACAGACACAATGCACACGCTAACATTTTTTGTTTTGTAACCTCTCATGACAATGCTGGCAGTGCCACTCTACAGTACGACTAGACAATACACTTTAGCATGACTTTTACATGTTAACATCTGCAGGTCTCCAATTTCATTAACTTTTGCATTTGGTTCCAAATTCTCGATCACAGCACACTGAATGAATGCGCTAGAGGCGCTAGCTGACACTTTTAAAGGGCAGTAAATTTACTTTCACTCTGCAGCTTGACCTCTGTATCCAATTTGCTTCATATTTAAAAACAACATTTTGAAACATAAAAGGCTATAAAATGGAGCATGGACTTAAGCATATAGCTGACAAATAAATGTGTAATATATTGAATGTGTTCATAAAGAGGGAACATTATTGAAAGCCATTTAAAAAAAATGTAATAAAACAAGTTTAAAAGTACTACAATGTTTAAAAGATACTTTGGTGTTGCTATGCAATATATTTAGAACAAACATATGCTTGTATTTGTTTTGATATTTTGGCAACCAAGGCACTGTTTCATAGGAGTTTATAACTGCAATTTATTTAATCTCAGTGGTGCCACTAAAAAGTGAACTGGAACATTAGACTATCTAGCTAAATGTACTAAATGATCAAAAAATAAAAGTGCAAATTCAAGAAAAACTAGGGTGCTCTGCTCCATTCAGCTGCAGTAGGTAGTTTTGCACGCTACCTTCTCCAATCCAACCACTGCAGGTGTAAGGAGAGCCCAATGACCAGAGCAAAAGGGCAGACAAGGAAAAGAATGTTGGGTCCAGGAGACAATAACTTCTTCTGTGAAGCCCCTAGGGATGGTGGCACCAGAAACAAGCTTCTCACCTCATTGGAGAAACAGCCCTGAAAATGATAGCGATAGGCATATATTTGTATCCGCCACCATACAGATCTGTCTCTGGTGTTCTCTTATAGCACATTTCTATTGAGCTCTCTGTGGGACTATGAGGGTATTTAACCCTCAATTGACACAAAGCAGCTCTCTCGTTACAGCTTTATCCAGCAGAGTCCAGCCACCAACTGATTTGATTGGTGCTTAAAAATGAAAATTTAAACATGTGAAATAGCATGTCCGGTAGTGTTTTTACTTGCATTTGGGAGGTCACTATATGGAGCAAGTAGTGTTTTGTTTTTTTTATAAAAAACAAAAACACAATGGTGACCAGAGTAAGAAAAACACAATACGTTGGTACAAAGGGTTCCATTGTATTGTAGGCATTTAATGCTAGTGGGTAAGAGGCCTTAACACAAGAAAACAAAAACAAACCTGTTACTGTTTATTTAACTGCAACGCCTGCAACTTCTGAATGTCACTCTCATTGCACACCTCCTACATTGCATTCTTAGACCAGGGCTGTACAATAAACCACAGAACTCCAGAAAAAAAAAAAAAAAAAAAAAGCAGCTTTAGGTTGTAACATAGCTTTACAACTCTGACTACACAAACGACATCAGAGTCAGGGGCGGACCTAGAGATTTGCCTGCAATGCTGCAGTGTGCAGAACAATCAGAGCAGCTGATACGGTCCTGTAAACGGCCGCAGGGGTGTGTGGCGAATCTGGGGAAGGGGGGGGGGGGAGGGGGGTGCTATAAGGACTAATACTGGGGGGCACATTTAAATTCATACCGATTCATTTATTTCTTGTCTTCCAAAAGCATATTTATGAACGGAGGCAAGATAGATAGATATATATATATATATATTACACATATATACACACACGCACACAGTTGCCAAAATTAGCTCTGATCAATGAAGATTGAGTAGCTGTGGAGCAACGATAGATTTATTCATTCTACACACAAAGTATTAAACTGGCTTATAGTTATAAAATAATGGATATAATAATCCCACAAATATCTTCTATAAGTTTAAGACTCGTATGTCTGTCATATCTAGATGTATTATGAAGTGTATGAATCACACGTACCCTATGAAGTGACAATCAAAAGTGCTGTCATTTACATCTCTATGACAACACTCATATACATACACACACACCCCAACATAAATTACAATACAGACAACATAAGTACATTATAATGGTATTTCAATTCTCATAACTGTAACTGAATCTTGTAATGTTAGAAGCCTTTTATATGGTGCAATTAAATAAATTTGACTATAAGAATATAATTTCCAAGACACAGGACCGAATTTGCTCCCATAACGGAACTGGAATTGCAAATGTCCTCTCAGCAACGAATCGCAAAACCAGTCTTAAATTAATTTCCCTGGGCAGGCAACTGCTTTCTAAAAAAAAAAAAAAAAAAAAAAAAAAAAAGCCACCAAAACCCTTCAGTGGCTACAGCAAAAATATTATGAGACGGGAAATCGGGTGTTTAGAATACTGGCACAGAAATTGAGAGATAAACGCACACGCGCGATCATATTTCCTGTATTAAAACCCCTTCTGGCGACCCAACATACAATCCTAAGGGTATATCTGATACCTTTAAGGATTTCTACTCTAAACTTTATAACCTTAAACCCCATATTACCAACCTGGAAGCTCTGCAATCCAAGATCTCGGATTTCCTGTCTTCCCCCACCATCTGCCCAAGGTCACCGCAGTACAATCCGATCTTCTGGAAAAAAAACCCATCACTACGGAAGAAATTGGCCAGACTATCAATTAACTGAGAAATGCCTCAGCCCCTGGTCCCAACGGCTTTACGGCAATTATAAAACTTTTGTGGCTCCCCTCATGCCCATGCTTCTAGAGCTTTTCAATTACATGCTTCTAAGCTCCAAATTAGACCCGGCCACTACCCGTGCAGACATTGTGGCGATTCCTTAGCCTAGTCAGGACCCTCAATCTTGTACTAACTATAGGCCTATATCACTTATAAATGTGGATCTTAAACTGTTCGCAAAAATCCTGGCTAACCGCCTAAACTGTGTAATTACCTCACTGGTCCATCCACATCCAGTGGTGTTTGTATGGTGCCACCATGCTTTGGATAACATACGTCATGCTATTGACCCAACTTACATTTTCAACCTGCGCGGCACTCCCACTCTGCTTTGGATGCCGAAAAGGTGTTTCACAGGGTGAGGTGGACATATATGTGACAGCCATGGGGGGTCCGTTTTGGCGTGCTGTAGCATCTCTGTATTTCAATCTCACTGCATCTCTTTTGGTCAATGACTTTCAAGCCTCCTCCTTCGCAATCTAAATCGACACCCACCAGGGATGCCCACTTTCCCCCCCATATTCGCCCTCATGATCCAACCCCTTGGCCCGCAAAATTAGGCTTAACCCTGACATATGAGCCATCAGACTTGGCCCCTCTAAATATAAGCTTTCCCTTACCAATACTCTCATATCTCTCCCTAACCTTACCCATCTTAGACCTCAATGTCCCTCTGGCTCAATTGCAAGGCCTTAAGTCTAGCTTTGACTTTCGCTGGCAATCCACTAAATTGTAATACCTAGGGATCTATCTGACTCATACGAATGAACGATTATCCGCTGCAAATTTTCTGCCTCTCTTTGCGACTATTAAATCCGAACTCCTCAAATGGGATAAACTCACAATCTCCTGGATAAGTCGCATAAATTCTCTTAAAATGAATGTCCTCCCGAGTCTTCTGTACTTATTCCAAACCCTTCCCCTTAAAGTCCCTGCAAACTCCTTTAAACTTAAACAACTGGCCACTAAATTCATCTAGTCATCAAGAAAGTCACGAATTTGCATGAACATCCTTCATAAGCCTTCACAGGACTGAGGACTCAGAGTCCCCCATTTTCTTAAATATTACTGAGCCACTCAGCTCACCGAGTGTTTTCTACAGCATTCACCTCCCGGCCACAGGGTCTGGGTAAACATTGAAGCCTCTCTCTCCAACACTTATTCTCCTGCGTCACTCCTGTGGCTGAAACCTCAGCACCCACCCCCATTTACAACTTCCCCCCTCCCTAGCATTCTTGATGACAAGCTAATTCCATAATATGATGTAATGTGATCTAGGTCCTAACTCCTGGTGCATAATTCCCATGTGGAATAATCCTTCCTCCCCACCCCCAGGCACTCACCCGACTCAATTTCCATTCTGGATAGGCACGACATTAAATTTCATAATGACATAGCCTCCATTCAACTATCTCCCACATTTGCCGACCTACACACACAATACCGTATCCCCTCGTTCGTGTTTTTTTTTTTACAGCTTCACCATTTTTATGACACCAGACGTACAGTGACGGACATTCACCAGACTTCATCCCCCTAGAGTCCCTCTGCTCTTCCTCTAGAGCAGCGTTTCTTAACTCAACCTCACTGAACTACAACAGCTCATGTTTTAGAGGATTTCTGTCTGTGGAACAGGTGGGATAATTACTGACCCAGCCAAGTAGACAGTCACCTGTGCATGATTAACAAAATCCTGAAAAACCATGAGCTGTTGGGGGTGCGTGAGGACTGAGGTTAAGAAACTCTGCTCTAGAGGTCTTATCTCCACTTTCTATCGGCTTAATTTGCAACACAAACGCCACTCCAAGGAGCCTCATGAACTCAAATGGAAGGAGAATATGGGGGATATACTCTCTCCGGAGGACTGAGACAAAATTCACCTAAATATAGCTAAAACCGTGATAGGTGTTAATATATTTTCTCTGCATTTTTGCTAATTTTATCTGGTCCCCCATAGATTACACGCAATCTACCCGGATGTCTCCCTGTTGTGTTGGCGCTTGTGAGATACCCTGTCCCACATTTGGTGATGCTGTCTGAAATAAACCCCTCTGGGATTCTAGTCATCCACCTCATCTCCAATATTACTCACGTTTCTCTTTCTGCCTCTGTCCTCTTCCTTACTACCTCATCCCATGTCCCTAAACACACTTAAAAACTAATCACACACATACTCAATGGGGTGAAAAGTCAGCTTGCATTATTTTAGAAAGACCCAGAACCCTCTCCTCTTTCTTCCATTATCAACCACAAGAGATTCCTAAAAATAACACAGATAACTCATGTAAATTATTGAGATATTAGAGGGCACTAAGAATTTTGAAAGCACAAGGAAGATGTTTTTGTCATACAATGTATATGTATACCATATTCGCTCTAGACACTCGTGAATTAAATTATATTCATGCAAGAAATATGTATTAAACATTTCAAAGCAACATCACAGGTCACATACTTAGGGGCAAATTTATTAATTAATGGGGTTTTGCCCCGTTAATGATCATCTGTCATGGCAAAAGATGACAGATGATTTTTCAGGCCCATTTAACAAAAAATCATCCAGGGGGAGCGTTTACGATAGGAGGCTGTCCCGACGATTTTACTTATCTTAAAACACTGCTTACTATTGCAAAGGTGGCTCTGCACATGACCCAAGGTCACGCATGTGCATTGTAAATGGAGGGAAGAGCAGGTAACCTGCGGTGAGGGATACGAAAAGCCCTCTACTGCAATGCTCTCCCTTGGAGGCTTCAATGGCCATTACCAAATATTTAATTTTCAGAACTTGGTAAATCGCACAAAATAGCAGTCACCATAGAAACCTATCTCTTGTGTATGAAGCCAGTGAGACCGCAGCAGATATCAGAGGCTGCAATCCGATTTAATAGAAAGCAGCGTTACCCAATAACATTTTTTGCAGCTCTTAGGAGATTCTTAAGTAGGCCCCTTAAACCTGTGTTTAAGATGGCAGCACAATGAAAGTAAAGTATTAATGTGGACATATTACCATTACTGATGATTCCCAACGGAGAAGTACTTCATAAAGTATGCCAGCATTTGTTCCAGAATAGATTTGCACAAATGCACCGAACTGGCCGCTTTGCACAAAACAAGTAACATGTCTACACGGCTTTTGGCATCATCACCATGAAAACTTTCAGTGCACTCTTACAGGTCAAGCTCAAAATATACATGGTGGAAAGTCACTGTATGGTCCTGCCTGTAAACATATTAGAACCACACCTTTCATCTTTTTCCATTTTTCTCCTTTAGGGGTCTATTTATGACCCTTCGTTTTTTTCAGTTGATACTTTTCAATCCTTATCTCCTTGATAATGTATTAAAAACCTGGGACAGCAGTGCCGATAACCTGCTGTCCCTGAGAAGTGACTCACCTGATCATCGCAGTCTTTTCTCAATTTTGAAAGCTGCTGTGATCTTCTCTTTTTTTTCTTCTTTTTGTTAGTGTGCATGTGCCGACCGAAAATTTGATGCATGCGCAGTAACATCCTGGAAGACAAAAGGTACGATATGCGACAGGGAGGGATCACAGGATCCCTCCACACATGTGCTGTCCAGTTCTGCTCTTCAGAGCAGAGCTGACAGCTGCGATAGATTTCAGATATGTTAATGTATGCCAGCTTCAGATGGCGCCAGCTTCAGATGGCGTACATTAACATGTAGAAAAAGAGAAACATTTCTATAGCTAGATTTTAATACATAGCGTTACTGAGCACTTCCCATACACTGTTATGTGGAGTGCTCAGTAAAACGAAGAGAAATGCAAAGCAGCAGATAGCTGAGATATCTGCTGCGATGCTCCAATAATACATAGTAATTTAGCAGTTGATCCCCGAAAACTACGGTTTTCTGGGATTTACCTCTAAATTAGGAGGAAGATCTTTGATAAATAGGCCCCTTAGTGAGCTGGGGGCTCTGTGAATGCCCATGAATAAAGGGGGCTGTCATCTGACCAGTAATTTCCCATCTTAGCTGGTAAACAGAAGATACAGTGTAATTATTTTTAACAAGACAAACATAACAGAAAAGAGGAATACCAGTGTTCCCAAAAAGATGGCAATCCTACCCGCTAACCAGGGATCGCCACCATAAGTGTGCCATCCCCACCTTCTTAACTTACATAGCTTGCTCTGGAAAATTAAGTTTGATTTTTGAATGTGGACTTAAAATTAGGCACATAAGTGCACCTAGCTGGCATTTAATTGCCACTGATCCATTTTGCTCCTCCCAGGATGACACACAAAGTTTGCCCTCCTGCATTGCCCCACCATTCTTACATGCAAATGCCAAGCTTATGGAATCAAAACCAAATGCATTGATTTAAAAACAAAAAACATCTGCACAACAACAGGGCAAAAATAACATTTGCACTAAAGGAGACAACTGGTTTACACTTTCTCAAATGACCTCAAGTGTTTAATGGTGGTATTACTTAGGCATAATCTGCAACAGTAAGTAGATTGTTACCTTCATGGTCTTCCCTCCGATGCAAAAACTTGTTGTGGACGTCCAATGTAACATAGTTGACAAATCCCGTCTTCCTAACGAACTTGCAGACAAATTCCTGCTTATAGACGCAGTTGAGTAGGAAACAAGATTTGATAAGGTCATCATGCCCCTGTACCAAATCAACCAGAGCCAGATTACATCCTTGTACTCTGCAGCAAGCAGACATACAGTGTCTACCCCGGTCTAGGTTGGGGGAGCCAAGGAATGTTGCTCCACTACTCATAGAGTCGTTCAGTTCCAGCACAAAGTTGGGCATGCCCTTCGTGAAGTTGTCCAGACAGGTCTGTTCATTGAAATCAGACCAACCCAGTTGTAAGACTCCTAGAAGAGCCACAATACTACACAGGACACGCATTCTGCTGGGGAAAGGACACTGATCCACCAGTGACCACAGTCCTGATGGCGGCTGCTTCTATCCTTTAGAACCAACGCACGGTCTAAATGAGCGACATGTAACGTGAAAAAAACATATTCACTAAGAAGTAACCACAGGGAACAGGAACTTCTGACACTGATCAGGGTTTGTTTGTTTGTTTGTTTGTTTTAAATTAAACCCTTCAGATTCCTTTCGATTATGGTCTCGAAATACTTTCTATTCAAGAAACTCCCGATTTTAAAGGCGATTCCCGATTTTTCTGTATCAGATGATTATATCCTATGGTTCTCGTGAAAGGAGGCCCCTCCGGTAGTCTTTGCCTTTCTTCGGTTTAGGTGTGGACGTTTCTACACGGGAAATCACGCAGCATTCCGGTGGGGGCAAAATATACTTCCGATCAGCAGAATTTACCCTTATGAGCTTCCAAGTTTATCTTTGTACCCCCTAAGTAATCACTTCCCCTTTGTCCGTGTCCTCTGTAAGTTTCAGAAGAAACTGCGATGGGTGTTGACTATCGCCAGGTATCCACCTTTAACCAGTCACCTGCCAGCCAGGTGTATCGCGTATCTGACTGAAGCTTCCAGCCAAGGAGGAGCCGGGAGATAAGCAGGAAGTGAAACTATACACCTGAGCCCCCTCCCCCTATACCTGAGTCACAGAGAATGGGGAGTTGAGTAATCTCTTTCACTTGTAGAGACACTGTCATCTCAGGAAAACATAGTATGACGTAGACACGAAGATAAACTGGCTAAGACCAAACCCAGACTGGTAGGAAACTATTGTTATCACGTGTTTCTATCAGGTGGCTGAACCTATCGTTAATTATCACCTCTGAACCCAACTTATACAGTACTTTTTATTTACAGTACTCTTTATTTAGTATTAACAGCTTAAGGGGCACATTTATAAATGTTCGGCAAAAAGGAAAAATAGTTATCAATCCTTATCGCATGGATAAGGATTGAACTATTTCTCAAATTTATAAAAAAAAAACGGATCACAGAAACAGCAGTTGCGATAAACTGCTGTTTCTGTGCTAAAAAAAATCACACTTACCCCACCTCTTCGGAACGCGATGTTCACGGATCTCCTCCTGGCCCTCTTCATTTTCTCTATACACTGGAATTGCGCATGTGCAGTTCGAAAAACTGCACATGCGCAAAAAACATCCCCACTCTGTATTGTTGCAGAGAGAGCGGTGGAGAGCCGTGAGTGACAGGGAGGGATCATGTGATCCCTCCACACATGCGCTCTCCAGCTCTGCTCTTCGGAGCAGAGCTGACAGCACTGAAATCTGACAATTATGATAATGTACGCCAGCTTCAGCTGCTCCCAAAAACGAAAAGGAATGCAAAGCAGCAGATATCCACGATATCTGCTGCGATGCACCCTTCTTAAATATGTGGGATACACTCTGGGACCTGGATTTCACAGTAAGTGCACTATAGTGCACTATCACTATTTCTTAAATATGCCCCTAAAGCTTAAACTGAGGAAGTGTGTTCTCTGTTATGTCCCGAGTTATTTAGGAAGTCTAGTGCATAAGAATAGAGATGTGGATGTCTGTCTTTGACCTTTTAGTACATGTGGGATACATATATTTTCTTCTTGTTTATATTCCTGTTTCTTTTATTATGTATCTGTCCTGCATTAAAATTACATGACATTCATTTACCACTTTTAAAATCATTGGAATGTCATTGTCCTAGCTGCTATACTGAGCAATTACTAGTAATTTTGCAAAGAGAGTGCGAGTATACTGGGTTTTAGTTTTTGTCCACTTAACACAGGTTATTATCATCATCAGCTATTTATGTAACAGCACTAATTCCGCAGCGCTGTACAGAGAACTCATCCAATTGGAGCTTACAGTCTGAATTCCCTAACATACACACACACACACACACACACACACACAGAGATAAAGGTCAATTTTCAATACCAGCCATTTAACCTAATAGTATGTTTTTGGAGTGTGGGAGAAAACCAGAGCACCAAAGGAAGCCAATGCAAGTACAGGGAGAACATACAAACTCCACACAGATATGGCCATGGTCAGGAAACAAACTCATGATTCCAGTGCTGTGAGGCAGAAGTGCTAACCACTAAGCCACCATGCTGCCCAATGCCTCTTAGCTGGCATAACCACTGGAGGTCATTATTTTTACATTTGCTTTAGGGCCGCTCTGCTCTCCTTCCATGGGAACCTCTGGTTCTCTTTCTTGTGATATATTTCCCTTAAAGCCTTAAAAGCAAGTTCCAGGGAGTGTGGTAACTGACCTCTAGCACTAACTGTTTTACAGAGCCCTGGAACACATCATGATGCTGTTAATCTGCAGCTCTAGGCAGGTCAAACCTGGGACTGAGTGATCCCAATGTGAGGATACCGGGTTTAATTTTGGCCCACTTGTGCCCATTTAACACTGGCTGGCTACCAGGAGGTACCATGTGATGGTACCTGGTACCTTATAGGAGTTCTAAGTCACTCAGACAATAGCAGTTAGAACATCTAAGTGGGAGTGACATTTGCCAAGTGGGTGTGGCCAATCTAAGGTGGGGGTGTGGGTAGCACTTTACTAAAATAATCCTGTTACACATATTTGCAAACGCATGATATAGATATATATATATATATATATAGAGAGAGAGAGAGAGAGAGAGATATAGAGATATATATATAAATATATTTATATATACAGTGGTGGGATTCAAATAAATTAACAACCGGTTTTCTGCCCTAATGACCATTTAAAGTATGCAAAAATATATACCTGACAAAAATCTGTTATTTAATATTATAATCATATTATGGCACAGTAATGCCCCCAGTTCATATTATGCCAGAGTAATGCCCCCAGTTCATATTATGCCATAGTAATGGCTCTCTTCATCACAATCTGCCATGCAGCCTTCCTTTGCCCCTCAAAACACTGCGATGCAGCTTCCTTTGCCCCTTAAAACAGTGCGATACAGCTTCCTTTGCCCCTCAAAACACTCTGCCATGCTGCCTTCCTTTGCCCCTCAAAACACTCTGCCATGCTGCCTTCCTTTGCTGCCCCTTGCTCCGTTCCTTCACTTACCTTTTCTATCGGCTTATTTCTTCTTTTTTCATCCCTACTTGTCGCTGACACCTGTCTGCGCTGCTCCTCACTGACGTCACGCCTGACATTCAGTGTGGGCGCCGGGCGGAGCAGGTGCCGCAGAGAGCTGATTGTTTTTTTCTTTTTTTTTTTCAAGGAGCCAATGGGGGGGAGAATTGTGGTAGGATTGGTCAGGACTGAAAAGAGGGGCTATGTGGGCACTTTAACCTCAATTTCGAGAGAGATCAAGAGAAAGAGAGAGATTCTTCAGCCTCTTACTTTTGCATGCGTTCCACTACGAAAGTAAGAGGCTGTAGATACAGAGCCAGGTGGCGGGTGGCTGCCGCGCCCCCTTGGGCGACGGCACTGCCCGCACCTGCCTAGTTACAGTTCTGGTCCCGTACTCCACTAACCCAAGGACTGCAGTCAGCTTATTTAACTTGTCCCGGACCCTTGTTCCAATATTCTCTCCTCTGCCAACCTGGTAGGAGTGAAGCTCAAGGTATCCCTGCACCAGCAGGCTCACCAATTAACAAGACTCACAGAGGCGCTGAGCTAAGTCGGTCTTAGATAGCAATCCTACAAGGTACGTACAGCTGTCATAAGTGGCTGTTACTGAGTGGACCTTTCACACATCCACAAGCCTACCTGCTGGTCTGAACACTAGGGCACCATTTAGGATAAGTAATGAGCTTGGCCTGGCTAGGTGACTCTCAATTTAACATCTTCCATTCCTTTCCAGCAAAATCTGTCTGCCAGCTAATCGGGACTTTCTGTCTCCTGGTGGGACATGGTGCTGCGACACCTCTGTGGGGCATGTGACCAGGGCCCTCCTGATAATTACCTAGCCACTTGGCAACTTTTAAGAATAAAAAATATCAATGTCATAATATAATACATGTATCAAGATAGAAAAGGTAGCATATGGGTTAAGTTCAACACATATATACATACAATGCCCCCATTACAAACCTGTGTGAGAGTGGTTGTCTAGTGGGTATGACGTTTTATTTGCGCAGCCATACACCACAAAGTGTATAAACACATATAGAGCGGGTGAAATAAGTATTGAACACATCAACATTTTTCTCAGTAAATATATATTTAATGTGGCTATTGTTATGAAATTTACACCAAATGTCAGCTACAACCCTTGCAATCCACACATGCAAAGAAATCAAACCATAGATGTCCATAACTTAAGTTTTGTGTAATAATGTGAAATGTCACAGGGAAAAAGTATTGAACACATAAAGAAAGGGAGGTGCAAAAAGGCATGGAAAGCCAAGACACCAGCTGAAATCTATCAGTAATTATCAGTAATTAGAAAGCAATCCTGCCAGCTGGTTCAGCCACAATTGATGGCCTATAAAAAGGTGTCTTATTACGAAGGTGTCACACAAGAAACATCTCATGATGGGTAAAAGACCTTCGCTACCTTATTGTTGCAAAACATACTGATGGCATTGGTTACAGAAGGATCTCTAAACTGCTGAATGGTCCAGTGAGCACTGTTGGGGCCATAATTCGGAAGTGGAAAGAACATCATTTCACCATAAACTGGCCCCGACCAGGTGCACCTCGCAAAATTTCTGACAGAGGAGTGAAAAATTATCAGAAAAGTTGTCCAAGGACTACTTGTGGAGAGTTTCAGAAAGACCTGGAATTAGCAGGTACAATTGTTTTAAAGTAAACAATAAGTAATGCACTCAACCGCCTTAGCCTGTATGCACGTAAGACTCCTTTGCTAAAAAAAAACAAAACATGTTGAAGCTTGTTTAAAGTTTGCTGCATAACATTCGGACAAGCCTGTGAAATACTGCAGAATATAGTGTGGTCAGATGAGAGCAAAATTGAACTCTTTGGATGCCATAATATACACCATGTTTGGAGGAGTAATGGCACTGCACACCACCCCCCAAAACACCATACCAACAGTGGAGGTTGGAACATAGTGGGGGGCTGTTTTTCTGCACACGGTACTGGCATACTGTATATAATTGAATGGAAAAATGTACCGAGACATTCTTGCTGCCAAGTACCAGGATGCTGCAGATGAAACGAAGGTGGACATTTCAGTAAGACAATGATCCCAAACACACAGCCAAGGACACTCTCAATTGGTTTCAGAGAAAGAAAATAAAGCTGCTAGAATGGGCTAGCCAATCACCTGACTTGAATGGAAAGAACTAAAGATCAGAGTTCATAGAAGAAGCCCACGTAACCCAGTGCCGTAACTAGACATTTCAGTGCCCTGGGCGAGACAGCGCACTGGCGCCCCTCATCGAAGTGGGAGTGACATTTGCCAAGTGAGTGTGGCCAACCTAATGTGGGGGTGTGGCTAGCACTTTACTGAAAGAATTCTGCTACACATATTTGCAAATGCATGATATATATATATCTATATACATATAGCTATCTCAATATATATAATATATAAACTAGTGTTGTCCTTTTTGCAAAGCAGTTGAGTTCCGTACAGCAGACCACGTGTAGTGTATTTCATGAACCTCTCTTGTGCACGTCCTGAGAGAAAAGTGGTCTGGAAAAATACACCCTTCTCTATCCGTGCTTCGGGTATATTCAACTACATGCTTTGAGCATCTCATTCTCATCTGTCATGTTCCTGGTAAATTGTATGCTAGATAACAAGATCTCTGTTTTACTGTTCCCCATACAATGTAATGTATACAACTCAGGATGCTCCCTTGGAGAGTGCTCAGCACTTATGGCTCAGAATTGTATTGTGCCAACCTACCCTTTGTCTGTGATATGTTGTCTCAATGAAAATAATAATCTCAACTGAAAAACTTGCCTGTACTTTTCACCCCCAAGCAGATTACCTGTTCGAACAGAAGTGCCACCTCTTCTGCTTTGTTTACATCGGAACGTTTGCAAGGGAAAATTGATATTTTAAAATAAATACTGTGTATTTGAAATGATTGGATAGTAGTACATGGAATCGGGATATCCATGTGTAGTTATTTTGAGAGGTGACTGCAATGCACAAGGTAGAGAGCTGCAGTTTTCATAGAGAAGGCGTTTTCTAATATAAATGCATAACAAATACTTACCAATTTCCACAGCAACATTTCTGGTTCTCAAATACTACACCTACTGTACACTACTTTACATAGCATGGGGAGGCAGTGGGAGCGAGGAGACTGCCGGGAGCCGCAGCGAGATCAGCACTTTTTTTTTTTACTGTGCCAGTGGTCTGTGCCACAGAGGAAAAGGTAGCGGGTGGCTGCTGCGCCCCCTTGGGCTTACGCCCTGGGCGTGGCACCGCCCGCACCACCCTAGTTACGCCTCTGACGGACCCTTCATGATTTGAAGTCTATTTGCGTTGAAGAATGGGGCAAAATCACACATCAGCAATGCATGTGACTAGTTTCTCCAGGCATCTTGAAGCTGTCATAACCAACAAAGGCTTTTGTACAAAGTATTAAATGAATTTCAGGAAGCTTGTTCAATACTTTTTCCCTGTGTCATTTCACATTATTAAACAACGCTTAATGTATGGACATCTATGGTTTGATTTCTTTGCATGTGTGGATTGCAAGGGTTGTTGCTGACATTTGGTGTACATTTCATTACAATAGACACATTGGGGCATATTCAATTAGCTTTTGGATTCGCGGTAATGCGCCGGAGCAGCCGCGAAACGTAATACACGGTACCGCAATAACGTGGATTTTCGTTCGCAGCCCATAGGGTTGCGAACGAAAATCCGCGTTAATGCGGTACCGTAATACCCGCAAGAACGCGCACTTTTCGCGGCAACGCGCGTTACCGCGAATCCAAAAGCTAATTGAATATATATTTACTGAGAAAATAGTGATGTGTTCAATACTTATTTCACCCGCTGTATTTCCATCAAATTAACATTGTAGCAGTCAATAGACCTATGTATATGTGTAGACAAAAGAAAGTATAGAACATTACAAAGTAGTAACATAGAAAAAAGAAAAAAAATTTAAATTGTGTTTGTAAATTTCCGATCACCAGCTCATGTATTAAGGAATTCCACACGCTTAGGTTCCCCACTGATGGTTAACAGTATGGTTTTTACTAGTCTATGTTAAAGCATGCAAACAGATAATGGGAATAGAGCCTACTGGTTCAACTAGACCCCTCCATACTGCATCACATTTTTCTTTAACACCAGTGTGTAACCGGCATTACTGCACAAAACACATTTCTGCGTGGATGCAGAAACATTAGTCCATTGCACACTCCTACTCCTCCTTCATGATCATTGGTATGAAAAGTTCATTAGACAAATATTTGTATTGACCTTGGATATAATTATTCATATTATTATTCATATTAATAAGATTACCCCTAAGGCATCTTTTTTCCAAAGAAAATAAACCTTGTTTCTCTAATCACTCTTGATTATTTAACCATTTTATTCCTTTTATCCATAAGGTTGCCCACATCTCAAATTCTCCAAGGTCCTTACAGTGGTACAGTGTGCCACATATACAACATGTGGGGGTAAATGTATTATGGTCCATTTTTTTCAACTCGCCGAAAATCGGCGAGTTTACAGCTAAACTTTAAAGCGGCGCTGGCTTGTAAAGGCAAGTTTGCCTTTACAAGCCAGCGCCGCTTTAAATTTTAGCTGTAAACTCCCCAATTTCCGACGAGTTGAAAAAAACGGACCATAATACATTTACCCCGTGGTCTTAAAATATATGACTTACACTATACAATGGTAACAGTATGTTGACTTCATGTGCATTTATCCCCTGTTTTTAAAATCTCAGGATTTTATTAGGTTGTGCAGCCAGTGCCTAGCATTGTGACTGCTACTCAGCTTTCTGTCAGCTTGTATTGTTGAGTCCTTTAATATCTGAGCTTTCCCCAACTGGATTCATTTTCATTTTACTTTGTGAGTAGGACAGTTATTGCCAAAGCACATGACCTTACTGATACATCTACAAGGTCATTAGTAAAGATATTTACAAGGGCAACACCCAATACTGATCCATATGGCCAGGGCCGGTGGAACACGTTAAGTGGGGTAAGCAAGGCGGGGGGGCGCCAAGACTAAGGGGCTCTCCACTCCATCTGCTATCCCCACTTGTCTACCGGCATAAAAAAGGAACAAAAAAAGCAAAACAAAAACAAAACCCGTATGCGGCACCCTCCTCCCCCTCCACTCTGCTTCGTTCACACTTAATGTCGGGCATGATATCTTCACGCCCGACACTCAGTGTGAGAAGTGGCACAGAGAGGATCCAGCACACTGACAGAATAGACGAGAAGAAGAAAAGACTGAAGAGAAGAAGACAGAAGAAGAGAAGGAAATAAGGTCAGAAAGGATAAAAAAAACGCAACAGTACAGGCAGGGAGTTTGGTAATCTGTCATTGTCAAATACTATTCTGCAAATATATATTTTAATTGCATTGAAATCAGCTTTGCCACACTAGTGTCCTTCACAGTATTGTGTTCATATCTTAAGCGTACCTTTTGCTTTCCAAACACCACATCTTACACCTTTCCCCTCACTCACTATTAAATATAACATACTGACTTGCCCCACACAAACGAATGTCACTAAGACAACTGGACAAGGCAGACAGGTGTCGAAGTCAGCAAATTGGATAAAGTCATTTCAATTAAAATCGAGCAAACTTGGTTGTCTTTGTCTGAAAAGATGCGTATGGTACGCTACGGCGTACAAGGGCACGCTACAGGGTGAAAGGGCGTACGCAGCTACTACACGTGGCAGCAACAGTATTTGGTCTTTTACCATACATTCGCACAAACATGCATACTTGTAAAATAGTACACATTAATGGTAGTTGCAACACATAGTCAGTTATGTCGAAATATAGTAGTATTTATGTTTTATATTAAAGTTATATGCATATTAGTGAAATATATGGAACAGGTTGAAGGAATCATATCATATGTGGTATCATAATAAACCTCTTAACATTTGACACTGTTTGGGTCACTCTGCGAAGGAATCGCAGAGTGCATACGCAAGTTATGAATGATAGGGAATTATGGACTACTTAAGACTAAGGAATCTTGGCGGGAAGAGCCGAGCATACCCCCTGGAGAGATGACCCCCTCCTTTGGATTCCTTAGGATGAACTAGCCAATGATTGACAACCCCTTGGACCTTCCTGAAACCTGCACCAATAGAAGCAAGCTATACCATCTTCATTGTATTACTGTATTTCTGTGTGTATATAAGCAGCAGCTTCACATCTAGTGTTCAGACATCTTGTCCCCAGACTTCAGGATTGAATGACTGCACTGGATCCAGAGCGCCTGCGATAAGTAACGGCTGTATTTATTATCACTTCGCTTAAACATATTATACTACTTTTTGCGAATAAATCTTTGTGCGTTGGAAACACAAATCGAGGTTCGACAATCGTTATTGGTTAGCGACAAAACGCACTTAACACAGGTTTGCTTCACCAGCCAGGGGTCGACACTGGAGAAACCCAAACATGTAAAGAGTACAGCTCATACAGATCCAGATGGCAGCACTACAATACCATGTGGTTGAATGGAACTTCTAACACAATACAACACACCTGTCACAGGAGATTTATTTGTTTTTAAACTAGTATTGTAAAATCTCACCAATACTAAAAGGGGGACAAGCTTCTAGAACCACTACCACCTATGACTTCAAATTTTATGTTTTTTTTGCATTTAATATTTCCTTAAATCAGAATAAAATGAAGTTCATCTAAGAAAAACTGTTTTAAAGTTAGCCGAAGTTACACAGGCGCAACAACGGGCCTCTAAAATGTCACTTATTATCAAATGCTTAACGGGACATGTTAGGCGGATTAAGCAAGGTTTGGGGGGGGGGGGGCGCCAAGGCTGAGGCTCCACCTCCATCTGATATCCCCACTTGTCCCCGGCATAAAAAAAATCCCCCCCCCAAAATTTTTTGTATGCAGCACCCGGCGCCCTTCTCCCTCTCCCCTCTGCTCCATTTACACTCAGTGAGGAGCGGCTCAGAGAGGAGCCAGAAAATCCACAGAAGAGGACGAGAAGAAGAGAAGACTAAAGAGAAGAAGACAGAAGAAGAGGAGGAGGAAGAGGTCAGCAGCGGTGATGGAGGAGGAAGAGGGCAGCAGCAGTGATGGAGGAGGAAGAGAGCAGCAGCGGTGATGGAGGAGGAAAGTTCAGCTGCGGTGATGGAGGAGGAAGAGGGCAGCAGCGGTGATGGAGGAGGAAGAGGGCAGCAGCGGTGATGGAGGAGGAAGAGTTCAGCAGCAGTGATGGAGGAGGAAAAGGGCAACAGTGGTGATGGAGGAGGAAGAGGCCAGCAGTGGTGATGGAGGAGGAAGAGGGCAGCAGCGGTGATGGAGGAGGAAGAGGGCAGCAGCGGTGATGGAGGAGGATAGGACAACAGTGGTGATGGAGGAGGGAGAGGGCAGCAGCGGTGATGGAGGAGGAAGAGGGCAGCAGCGGTGATGGAGGAGGAAGAGGGCAACAGTGGTGATGGAGGAGGAAGAGGGAAACAGTGGTGATGGAAGAGGGAGAGGGCAACAGTGGTGATGGAGGAGGGAGAGGGCACAGTGGTGATGGAGAGGGCAACAGTGGTGATGGAGGAGGAGAGCGCACAGTGGTAATGGAGGAGGGAGAGGCCAGCAGTGGTGATGGAGGAGGAGAGCGCACAGTGGTGATGGAGGAGGGAGAGGGCAGCAGTGGAGATGGAGGAGGGAGAGGGCAACAGTGGTGATGGAGGAGGAGAGGCCAGCAGTGGTGATGGAGGAGGAGAGGACAACAGTGGTGATGGAGGAGGACAGAGCACAGTGGTGATGTATGTCTTTCAGATTTGTGTCAGTTACATTTATTGGGAAAAAAATTAAACAAGTTTAATCTAGGGTCTATTTATTATTGGTGGATAGTGGGCAGCAGCATATTTGTTTTTTATCGCATACCGCAGCAATACAATATGTACTGCGGCTTGAATTTATCAAGCCAGGGCTCATTGGAAATTCGCTAATAAGCTTTAATGCAACAATTAATGAATGCAATTGAATCACTTTAGAATACAAAATAATTACTCGTAAAGGCTGGATATATATTTTTCTTATTTTTTACTTTGCAGAAGTGAATTATATTTGCAATGCATATTAAGTATTTTCATTGTTGTGTTACTGGTCCTTTAATTTAAACTGAAACACACACATTTAAACTCAACATTGCAGGTATCTACAGTATTCATAGCTTGGAACTTTTAATAACTATGATCACAATTTACTGCATCTTAGACTCTAAACACTGTACTAACAACAATAAATCATCTATGACAATAAGGGAAAGCAAAGCTCTGATTAATGCAATTTGCACTATGCTGAGTGGCCTATGACTCACTGGCTGGTCAGCATGTCTGAACCTTGTTTCATTATTTTACTGACATCTTTAGGTGTGGAGGCTTATATGTCAGAGGACACATTTGTTGTTTCTTGCTCATGAAGGAGCATTGCTGATAAAGTATGCTGTAAGATCATGTTGCTTGCCTGCAGAGGAGAGAGATAAATGGGTGCTGCTCAATCGTAAATAGTAAACTTTTATACCATTTTACAGTCATTAAGAAAACATAGTATGTGGCTGTCACAAGAAATACCACAGCACGCAGAAAACTCACTAAAATTTCCTTGAACTCTCACAACGTCTACCAATAGAACTAAGCTAAAATATTTTTTGCTAGGAATTGTTACCACCTGTTTTAAATTATTAGAGAAGAAAGCAGCAGAGATTTACAGTTCCCCAATATTTTTTTCCCTTCAATCCTACATGTTATACCCCATTCATACTGCACCAAAAACCCGGGTGCAGTATGAATGGAGAGGCACGCTGAAAAACCCGGGTCTTGGCACAGTATGAATAGTCCAACCACAAAATCCCGGGTCTAAAATCCCGGGACTTAGACCCGGGATTTTGCGAGGGGTAATTCCCGGGTTGGACCCCGCTCGCCTGCAGTATGAATGGTGCAACCCGTGTAATTCCCGGGTCTCACCATTCATACTGTAAAAAAAAAAAAATGTGGAAGTAAAAAAAAAAGATTTTAATTAATAAAAAATACATAACAAATGTTTACTTAACTTATTTTCAGCCAGCGGTGTCTCCGGTGCGTTGCCGGCTGTAAGGGGGACCTCTGGGTACTAAAATGACGTCAATTCTAATGGACTAGAAATGACGTCATTTTAGTACCCAGAGGTCCCCCTGACAGCCGGCAACGCACCGGAGACACCGCTGGCTGAAAATAAGTTAAGTAAACATTTGTTATGTATTTTTTTTTAATGAAAATCTTTTTTAGATTTAGACAGGGGCCCCAATGATGTAACATGGTTATCATTCTAGACAAATTGTACACAATACCCAGGCAATATTGTGTGCACTACTGTTAGGTGCACACAGTTCTGCCTTCAAGAGCAGTACAGTGTGAAGTGGGACATACCTCCCAACTTTCCAAATCCTGACTAAGCGAGAATGTCACCCACATTCGGGACTGTCCCTCCAGATGCAGGACAGTTGGCACACTGTCCTGCTCTCTCCTACCTGTTCTTGTCACTTTCACCACTTGTGGCTGCTGGTGTCTTTAGATCAGTTGCTGCTTGTCTGCATTCTGGAATGTTGGATGCCCTATTTGAAAAAAAAATGGGTACATGAGATTTAGAACACTCCAACTAGCCCCAGTATTAAATCAGTAGCACACAAGTTTTAGAATTAGGCCTCCCTCCACCCCAACATTAAAATACTAATAGTCACATTTGTTAAATAGATCTATTTCCCTCCAAACAGCTACAACATTAAATTAATAGTATTCCCATTTATAAATGAAATAGCATTTACGTTTAATTTAACCTTTTCCCACAACTATAATTCATATTTACAATTACAATTAATAAATAGCCCTCCTCGCCAAAATCAGGCCCATATTCATTTAATAGCCCCAAACCACCTCACCTTAAATTAATAGGACCCAATATTAAATGAAATAGCCCCACCAATAAATTAAATTGCTTCACCATCACCCCACAAATAAAATAGCACTCTGTCACGGGCACTAGGAGTCTTTACCCAGGGATCACCAGGTGATGGACTTACCAGAGCAATATAGGTGGTAATATGGTACTCTGGTAGCGGGGTGATCACGGAACAGGAGACAGCAGATGGTAGAGAATGCTCGAGAAAAGTCTATGACTAGCAGCACTGGTAATATATAGGTAATAGTACACGAGGAACTGAATGGACAAAGGAAACGTGAGGGTAGTCAGTGGTCTGCGGATAGCAAGTTGTACCACTGCTATAGAGAGGAGGAATGTCCAGAAATAACGAGGAGGTGATGAGAGTCAGCGGTCTGCGTTAAGCAAGTTGTACCGCTGTTTAGGTGAAGAAATGGAATCCTAGGTGGAGGTATCCGGAGAGTCAGTGGTCTGCGTTAGCAAGTTGTACCACTGCTATGTGGAAGGATACTGGAAACAGGTGACACAGGGAACAGGAATCAGTGGTCTGCCTCTAGCAAGTTGTACCACTGAAATATATGTGAGGAGGAGCACGGGGAGATAAATGTAATACAGAGTATACACGGGCACACTGAACTTGATCCCACGATGATATGCACAAAGTATCAATCACTGAGCAGCACTGCACAAATATACAAAGTCACGGGAACTATCCAGACTACAAGGTAACACAGTCAAATGATGGCAATAGTCTCAGTGGATAGGGAACTCCAGAGAAGAATAACTCAGTCCAGCAAGGTATGCAATACACGAGCACAGTCAATGATAAGTATGCATACCGTGGTTCAGAAGAGCAGGCTGTCAGAAAGGAGTGCAGGGATACCTGAGCGGCAGGAGGCCGGCAGGATGCGAAGTCCCAGGGAAATGGAAGCGGAATCCAAATAGGTGCAGCGCACAGGTAGGTAGACCAGCAACGATGGAAACAATACTCAGGAAGCAGTAGTATATAGGACTGGTCGCCTGGAGATCACTGAAGAGTAGAAGTTGTATGGCAGAGAAGACAGCAGCGGAGCGTTGATCCAATGCAGACAGGCGAGTTAACACAGGCAGGAACACTGTAGAAGCACGGAGAGCGGATCAGCTGGCTGCAGACACGAGGAGTACTGGAGAGTAGATAAGCAGGACACTGCGGATACACGGAGGTAGCGGATAGGAATCAGCAGGTGCAGTCACGATGAAACACGAGAGAGTTGAGGTAAGCTGGAACTGTTGAACACGGAGACAGCGGATAGGAATCAGCTGGTGCGGTCTCGATGAAACACGAGAGAGTTGAAGTGAGCTGATAACTGTAGTGCACGGAGGCAGTGGATAGGAATCAGCTGGTGCAGTCTCGAGGAAACACAGGAGAGTTGAAGTGGTCTGGAAACCACAGGAGTGTTGAAGTGGTCTGGAAACCACAAGGGAGTTGAAGTGGTCTGGAAACCACAGGAATCAGCTGGGCTGAGTACACGAGGAAACACAGGAACACCTTCAGAGGCTCATGGGGAATGAGACTCCAAGATCAGGCAACGAGGTATAGACAGCAGGTGCTTTAAATAGGGAGTGTTGCCTGATCAGCCAATTAACGAAAAGGAACAGATACTGAAGGTTTGAAAGGGCTGCACATGCGCAGACCCTCAGGATGGTGGACGGCCACCGTTCCTAAACATACGGGAAGGAGCACTCACAGTCTGGTGAGTGACAGTACCCCCCCTTTTAAAGGTGGGCAGAGAACACCTGGAACCGGGCTTGTCCGGAAATTTGGAATAAAACTTCTTAAGAAGAGCTGGAGCGTTGAGATCTTCAGCTTTGATCCATGAACGCTCCTCAGGACCAAAGCCCTTCCAATGAACGAGGAAACGAAGAACTCCTCGCAAAATTTTTGCGTCCAATATGTGTGTAATCTCAAAGTCTTCCTCCTGATGAACTTGAACTGGCTGAGGTGCTGAAGGAGGGACCGAGAACCGGTTGATGATGAGAGGTTTGAGCAAGGATACATGGAAGGCGTTGGAAATACGAAGATTCTTAGGAAGTAGAAGTTTGAAACAAACTGAATTTATCACTTGAATGATCCTATATGGACCAATAAAACGAGGAGCAAATTTCATAGATGGGACCTTCAAACGAATATTTTTGGTGGATAACCAGACACGATCTCCAATTTTCAATGGTGGAATAGCCCGCCTCTTTTTATCTGCAAAAGACTTATATTTGGCAGATGTCTTCTTTAAACAGGTTTTGACCTGGGACCAAATATCTTTGAAGGTCTGACAAACAGTCTCTACAGCAGGAACTTGGGTGGGAGGGAGGGCAGGAAATTCCGGAAAAGACGGATGGTGACCGTAAACCACAAAGAATGGAGTTTTGGAGGATGACTCATGGTACATGTTGTTATGAGCGAATTCAGCCCAAGGAAGCAATTCTACACAGTTGTCTTGATTGGCTGATGAGAACATCCTTATAAAGGTTTCAAGATCTTGATTGACCCTTTCAGTTTGTCCGTTTGATTGAGGATGGTAGGAAGATGAGAGTGCTAATCGTATGCCCAAGGTCTTACAAAGGGCCCGCCAGAATCTGGAAACAAATTGTACTCCTCTATCTGACACAATCTCAGACGGACATCCATGAATACGAAAGATTTCTTTGACGAAATGCTCAGCCAGAGTAAAAGAGGAAGGCAAACCAGACAAAGGGACGAAATGAGCCATCTTCGAAAATCTGTCCACCACTACCCAAATAGTATTACAGTTTTTACTAAGAGGAAGATCAGTAACAAAGTCCATACTAATATGGGTCCAGGGCTTGGATGGAATGGGTAGTGGTTGAAGCAAACCCGCTGGAGTTCTGCGGGAGGTCTTAAACTGAGAACACAATTCACAAGCGGCTACAAACTCTTTGACATCTCTCCTCATAGAAGGCCACCAGTAACTTCGAGAGAGAATCTCAAAAGTCTTGCGTTCACCAGAGTGTCCAGAAAAACGAGAAGAGTGGAACCACGAAAGGATTTTTCTCCTAAGAGTAGGAGGCACGAGGGTCTTCCCAAATTGTAGCACTTTAGTGGAAGAAGCAGCCAGCGAAATACATTTGGGGTCTAGTATAGAGTGGTTGGAAACCTCTTCAACGTCAGAGGACGTCACAAAGGCTCGGGATAGATCGTCAGCTTTCTTGTTCTTTGCAGCTGGTTTGAAGGTTATGATTAATTCAAAACGAGAAAAGAAAAGAGACCATCTTGCTTGACGAGGATTCAAGCATTGGGCAGACTGTAGATATGACAAGTTCTTATGATCCGTGAAAATTGTCACAGGATGACGAGCTCCCTCCAACAAGTATCTCCACTCCTCTAATGCTACTTTAATAGCCAGCAACTCCTTGTCCCCGATGGTGTAATTCTTCTCCGCAGGCAGAAGGCCCCGAGAGTAAAAGGCACAAGGATGGAATTTTTGTTGCTCCGATTTTTGGGAGAGAATGGCTCCTAAGCCAACATTAGAGGCATCTACTTCTAGGAAGAAAGGAAGCGTCACATCAGGCTGTCGAAGAATGGGAGCAGAGGAGAAAGACTCTTTAAGAAATTGAAAGGCTTGGAGAGCCTCAGATGACCATTGCTTAGTATTGGCCCCTTTACGAGTCAGGGCCACGATAGGAGATGCAATTGAAGAGAAGTCTTGAATGAAGAGTCTATAGTAATTGGCAAAACCTAAAAAACGCTGAATGGCACGAAGAGTAGTTGGCTGAGGCCAATGTAACACAGCATTCACCTTTTCTGGATCCATTTGCAGGCCAACTCCGGAGACAATATAACCCAAAAATGGAATCTGGGACAACTCGAATGAACATTTTTCTAGTTTGCAGAATAATGAATTTCTCCGGAGTCTGGAAAGAACTTCTGCCACATGTTGGTGATGAGACGGCAGGTCCTGTGAGAAGATCAATATGTCGTCCAGGTAAACAACGACACATACATATAACAAGTCCCGAAAGATCTCATTAATGAAGCCCTGGAAAACAGTGGGGGCATTACACAACCCGAAAGGCATTACTAAATATTCATAATGCCCATCTCTGGTGTTGAAAGCTGTCTTCCATTCGTCACCGGACCGGATTCTAATTAAATTATAGGCACCACGAAGATCCAACTTGGTAAAGATTCGAGCTCCCTTAATGCGATCAAATAACTCAGTGATCAGAGGAATGGGATACCGATTTTTAATAGTAATAACGTTAAGTCCACGAAAATCTATGCAGGGGCGTAGTGATCCATCCTTCTTTTTTACAAAGAAAAACCCAGCTCCAGCGGGAGAAATAGAAGGTCGAATGAATCCTCGCTGGAGATTCTCTTGGATGTATTCAGAGGTAGCTTGAGTTTCAGGTAAAGAAAGGGGATACACACGACCCCTAGGAGGAGTCTTGCCAGGTAGAAGATCGATCGGACAATCCCAAGAACGATGAGGAGGGAGACGTACAGACTGAGTTTTATCAAATACATCGGCAAATGAAGCATACTGAGGAGGAAGTCCCGGTGAGGAAGGTGAAATGGAAGATTGCTGTATTTTAAGAGGAGTAACTTGGGAGAGACGATTATGACATTCAGCTCCCCAAGACGTAAATTGAGGAGTGCGCCAGTCAATCTGGGGAGAATGACATTGAAGCCATGGAAGGCCTAAAACAATCGGACTTGTAGTAACAGGGAGAATTAGAAACGAAATTTCTTCTTGGTGTAGAACACCAATCTGAAGCGTTACTGGAGACGTGCTCTGGGTGATGAGACCATTAATAAGACGTGATCCGTCGATAGCAGTCACAGTAATCGGTGTCTTCAGAGTAATCACTGGTAGGGACCATTGATTCACTAGGGATTTAGAAATGAAATTTCCCGCTGCTCCAGAATCGATAAGTGCTTGGGACTCAAAGGACTTGGTAGCAAAAGAAATCGTAACATCAAAAGCGCAGACTTTTAATTTTGTAGAACATGGAGAGGACTCCAGGGACCCTAACTTCACCTCTCCAGAACTAGTTAGGGCCTGGCATTTCCCGATTTCTTAGTGCATGAATTAAGCAAATGTGTGGAATCAGCACAATAGATACAAAGTCTATTCTTTACTCTTCGGTTCCTCTCCTCAGAAGTTAATTTGGAACGTCCGATCTCCATGGGGATCACAGGAGATAAAGCTGGACGAAGTTGAGGGGTTGATCGAAGAGGTGCTTTAACTGAAGTTGTTTTTTCAGATTCCCTTTCACGAAACCTCATGTCTACACGATGGCAGAGGGAAATCAGATCTTCTAATGACGTAGGTAGTTCTTGGGTAGTCAGTGCATCTTTAATTTTATCGGAGAGCCCCTGCCAGAAGGCGGCAATTAAGGCTGCAGTGTTCCACTGAAGTTCAGAGGCTAATATCCTAAATTGAATGATGTACTGGCCTACTGTACGAGAACCCTGACGTAAACGGAGAATGCTGGAAGCAGCGGAGATTACACGACCTGGTTCATCGAATAAACTTCGGAACATCGAAATAAATTTGGCACTATCCTGTAATACTGGATCGTTCCTTTCCCACAGAGGGGAAGCCCATGCCAGAGCTTGTCCAGAAAACAATGAAATAAGATAGGCCACTCTAGAATGATGAGTAGAGAAATTTTGAGGTTGGAGCTCAAAATGAACAGAACATTGATTGAGAAAACCCCTACAAGTTTTGGGGTCTCCATCATACTTTGACGGAGTAGGCAGGTGAAGCGTGGAAGCTGTAGACACCTGGGATGGCACTGGGGAAACGGAGGAAGGCACAGGAGCATCAGTATTAGCTGTAATATTCTGTCCAGATGTTCCTTGGGAGGCTAACGACTGGTAACATTGTAATAACAGCTGTTGGCGAGCATCCTGTTGCTCCATACGGGTGACCAGATGCTGCAGCATCTCTTTAGCTGTAGGTTATGAATCTGGGTCTGTCATGGCCTGATCTTACTGTCACGGGCACTAGGAGTCTTTACCCAGGGATCACCAGGTGATGGATTTACCAGAGCAATATAGGTGGTAATATGGTACTCTGGTAGCGGGGTGATCACGGAACAGGAGACAGCAGATGGTAGAAAATGCTCGAGAAAAGTCTATGACTAGCAGCACTGATAATATATAGGTAATAGTACACGAGGAACTGAATGGACAAAGGAAACGTGAGGGTAGTCAGTGGTCTGCGGATAGCAAGTTGTACCACTGCTATAGAGAGGAGGAATGTCCAGAAATAACGAGGAGGTGATGAGAGTCAGCTGTCTGCGTTAAGCAAGTTGTACCGCTTTCTAGGTGAAGGAATGGAATCCTAGGTGGAGGTATCCGGAGAGTCAGTACTCTGCGTTAGCAAGTTGTACCACTGCTATGTGGAAGGATACTGGAAACAGGTGACACAGGGAACAGGAATCAGTGGTCTGCCTCTAGCAAGTTGTACCACTGAAATATATGTGAGGAGGAGCACGGGGAGATAAATGTAATACAGAGTATACACGGGCACACTGAACTTGATCCCACGATGATATGCACAAAGTATCAATCACTGAGTAGCACTGCACAAATATACAAAGTCACGGGAACTATCCAGACTACAAGGTAACACAGTCAAGTTGACAGGCGAGTTGACACAGGCAGGAACACTGTAGAAGCACGGAGAGCAGATCAGCTGGCTGCAGACACGAGGAGTACTGGAGAGTAGATAAGCAGGACACTGAGGTAGCGGATAGGAATCAGCAGGTGCAGTCACGATGAAACACGAGAGAGTTGAGGTAAGCTGGAACTGTTGAACACGGAGACAGCGGATAGGAATCAGCTGGTGCGGTCTCGATGAAACACGGGAGAGTTGAAGTGAGCTGGTAACTGTAGTGCACGGAGGCAGTGGATAGGAATCAGCTGGTGCAGTCTCGATGAAACACAGGAGAGTTGAAGTGGTCTGGAAACCACAGGAGTGTTGAAGTGGTCTGGAAACCACAAGGGAGTTGAAGTGGTCTGGAAACCACAGGAATCAGCTGGGCTGAGTACACGAGGAAACACAGGAACACCTTCAGAGGCTCATGGGGAATGAGACTCCAAGATCAGGCAACGAGGTATAGACAGCAGGTGCTTTAAATAGGGAGTGTTGCCTGATCAGCCAATTAACGAAAAGGAACAGATACTGAAGGTTTGAAAGGGCTGCACATGCGCAGACCCTCAGGATGGTGGACGGCCACGGTTCCTAAACATACGGGAAGGAGCACTCACAGTCTGGTGAGTGACACACTCATTAAATAATTAGTCCCCACCTGCACTCTATCATTAAATAGCCTACCTCCCACACTGTATTAAGACCCCCCCTCTTCCCTTACATAATATTAACGTACTGCCCCCACACGCACTATATTTATATACTGGCCCCCCACACACACACACTATATTTATATACTGCCCCCACACACACACAATATATACTGCCCACACACACACACAATATATACTGCCCACACACACACACACAAAATATATACTACACACACACACTATATATACTGCCCACACACTCATACACACAATATATTTTCAATACTGTACTCATACACACACACACTCTATAGTTATATACTGGCCCCACACACACACAAAAATCAACACCCCCACTTACCTTATTCCACCGGCACTTCACAGTTCACACATGGGACGGCACCTGCCACGTGGTGCGAGTCCCATGTGACAAGCCACACAGAGAGGGGAGGAGGGGCCGCGGCCAATGATGAAAGGTGGCTGGTCCTGGAGGAGGGGCCAGTCACCAAATAAGAGAGACTTGGGCTGGTTCATGCAGTGTCCCAAAATAGAAATTTTCTTTCTGCCCCGTGGGGCATGTGGCCCCCGGGCCGGAAAGAAAGTAATAATGTTGAAAGCTAACACCACTCAAAAATAATAAAAAATATTTTGCCTAATTGAAATCATTATGCTGGGTACAACAAATAACAAGAATTATTCCTAATTCTTGAAATAAGCCTTCTAACTAAAACTGGTAGTTGGAAAACTCAGCGATGGCTGTTGCTGTCATTTGGAGGATATGTCGTAAATATCTAACACTTCTTAGCAGGTATCTAATAATTGTCTATGATGACTGTTTTCAGGATTATAGATGTTGTTAAGAAGTGTCAAATATTCACAACATATTATTCACAACAATGTTTCTACAAATTTGTCATTAACTGATTACGCCTCCACGTTATTTGAATAAACAAGAATAGCAAAATATGGTGTGACGAAACGAGTGTGATACGCTAACCATTCTGTGTCTCGTTTCTCACATAATGTGGATTATTGTACTTTTTATAGCCCTTGCATTTGTTCCCCAGCTCACCAGACTACAACTGCATTGTCCAATTACATGTGGTTAAGGGGACATTGTATTTCAATGTAAATATGTATATTGTGTATTATATATTGATGACTTGCAGTAATGTTATTCATTGTCTTTAAAGTGAAGCCAGGGGGATTGTTGGTAGGGATCAGATTGCCAGGTGCTGGATGTCACGATCGTCTGAATTTCTTGATCATGTTCTTGCTGATTGTAGAATATAGCAGGGGAATTAGCAGTCTGGAAATGTAGACAGGAACACTGCACTTGTAATGCAGTCAGGAACACTGCACTTGTAATGCAGTCAGGAACACTGCACTTGTAATGCAGTCAGGAACACTGCACTTGTAATGCAGTCAGGAACACTGCACTGAGGAGTGCAGACAGGGTTACTGCACTTGTAATGCAGTCAGGAACACTGCACTTAGGAATGCAGACAGGAACACTGGAGCCAAGAACTATCCTCTAGAGAGAAGTGTGTTGTTCTGGCAATGAACAGATCACAGCAGCAGGTTTAAATAGGGTGTCCCAAACAACTATTGGCTGATCAGTTCATGTGATCACAGCTGCAGAATTTGGTTGGTCTGGAATGATCACCTGACTGCATCCAAGATGGCCGCGCCCATGCAGCAGAACAAACAGTATGTGTTTGTTTACAAACGGAGGTGTGGAGGATGGGAATGCTGCAGACGGCCAGAAGGGACCCAGGTAGCCGTGATATGACAGCGGCGGATGAGGTAAGTGCGGCTAAGATCCCGATTTGTGACAGTACCCCCTCCCTTACGAGTGGCCACTGGACACTTAGATTGGGGTTTAGTTGGAAACTTGCGGTGAAATTTTCTGATGAGAGATGGAGCATGGACATCAGAAGCTTTGATCCAGGCTCTCTCTTCTGGACCATAGCCCTTCCAGTCGACTAGATATTGTAAGGTCTTATGTCGAAACCGAGAGTCCAAGATCTCTTTAATTTCATATTCATCACCATGTTCAGTCTGCACTTCAGGAGAAACCAGTTTGGGTGTATAAAACCGATTTAGCACCAGTGGTTTTAAGAGAGAAATATGGAAGGAGTTGGGTACCTTGAGGTAAGATGGTAAATGTAATTTGTAGGACACTGGATTGATGACCCGGGAGATGTTAAACGGTCCAATAAAGCGAGGAGCGAATTTCATAGATGGAACTCTGAGGCGTAGATTGCGAGTAGACAGCCATACTCTGGTTGAAAAAGAGGGATAGGCTGCGCTTCCTCCAAATATATGAAGCAGCCAAATGCGAACCTGAGAGTGTGTGGGGGACCCCTAAACTCCCAACAATGTTAGATACGTATAAAAATAGTCAGGTTCTGGGCACTTGTAAAGGAAAGATATATCAATTTAATATGGATAGGTCCACAATACGCTCCGGCCGGAACGAGACAGCTTAGATGTGTTAAACAATTAACATGCATCAATTGACACTGCCGAAAACAATGATAATGGTAAAAAACACTATAAACTCAGTGTGATTGAAAATATGGTTAGAGTGCACTTGCAAGCTACTAAAATATGAAATGACAATTGATATGAACCGCAAAAAGGGAATGTAAGGAAATGTAATGTCCAGAGTTGTAAAATAAAATGTTGGTGATGATGAAAAATGCAAGCAAAAATGAAATTGGTAGCCGTTACTCACATGAAGCAAGGATGTCTGGCTGTCTATAATGCAGACAGGCACTTAGTAGCGGTCCCAGAGTCTGTGCTGATGAAGTTAGATATAACGTTGATTTCAATGATAAAAAGCACCCAGCAGAATGCCAATTTTTAAAAAAAGAATGAGGAAGAAAGTTCTTCTAGTTCCTAAAGGGAAGTCCTCTCCTTGTTGAAAGAAAAAATGATCCCGCTCAAATAGCGTGTGCACGCTGCTGGATATCTTCGTGTTGAGATTAAATGTATGGATATCAAAATGCCTCCAATAATGGACAGGTACCCAGCAGAATATAGGTGGTGATGATCCAAATGTAGTCCTCCTAATCCCCAACGTAGTCTCTCTCTTTCTCATAAAGTTGAGGCTAAACAGGGGAAGCGGTAGTGCCGCTACGGATGAGCGCATACACGCTACAGGCTGGTCTCCGATGTGGATGTCTGTATATGGTAATGTAGGTTGCTAGCATGCTAGTAAGTTGAATAAAACTGAGTTGAGGGACAATCTCCAACACGTTTCGCCCGGTGGCAATGGCCAGTGGGCTTCCTCAGGGATAGCCATTCTCTGTCTCCCGGTTTCAAGCTTGGAATGGCTCGTCGCTTTTTGTCGGCCTGAATTTTGTAGCGTTGGGACGCTTTAAGTAGAGATTCCCGTACTTGGCGCCAGTGGCCTGCAAAATTCTTTAGGAAAACTTCAGAGGCAGGTACTGAGGCTGTAGGAAGTGGAGTAAACAAGGGTACCCTGGGGTGTAGGCCATAGACCGTATGAAATGGAGTGGAAGCAGAAGATTCGTGATAATGATTATTATGAGCAAATTCTGCCCAAGGAAGCAGATCTACCCAGTCGTCTTGAGAAGAAGATATGTACAAACGGAGAAATGTTTCTAGGTCCTGATTGACTCTTTCCGTTTGCCCGTTGGACTGTGGATGATAGGCTGAAGAGAAGTTTAGTTTGATCTGTAGTGCTTGGCATAAGGATCTCCAGAATTTCGCCACAAACTGAACTCCTCTATCTGAGACGATTTCTTCAGGACACCCATGCAAACGGAAGATCTCCTTTATAAATTGCTGAGCCACTATAGGTGCTGATGGGAATGGATATCAGAGGAGAAAACGAGGATATCGTCCAAATATACCACAATAGTATGGTACAGGAAGTCCCGAAAGACTTCATTTATGAAATTCTGAAAAACTGCTGGGGCATTGCTCAGACCGAATGGCATGACTAGATATTCGTAGTGCCCATCCCTGGTGTTAAAGGCGGTTTTCCATTCGTCGCCACGCCTAATGCGAATCAAATTGTAGGCCCCGCGGAGATCCAACTTTGTGAATATTTGGGCACCTTTGACTCTGTCAAATAACTCTGTGATTAGGGGCAGAGGATACCGGTTCTTGATGGTAATGTCATTGAGACCTCTGTAATCGATGCAGGGACGTAATCCACCATCCTTTTTCTTTACAAAAAAGAACCCGGCTCCTGCTGGTGAAGAGGATGGACGAATGAAGCCCCTTTTCAAGTTCTCTTTTATATATTCAGACATAGAGTTTGTCTCAGGGATAGAAAGAGGGTAGACTCTGCCACGTGGTGCGGTTTTACCTGGAACTAGATCAATGGGGCAGTCCCAATCCCGATGAGGTGGTAGAGTTTCATCAGCCTGCTTACTGAAAACGTCTGTGAACTCTTGGTAGGCAGAAGGAACTGTCAAAACTTCTTTATCAGAGGTGGAGCAATGTGGAAGAACACGTCGTAAACAGGACTCGAAACAAGTTGGAGCCCACGCCAAGATTTGTGGAGTCGACCAGTCGATATGGGGGTTATGCAATTGAAGCCATGGAAACCCGAGAACCACAGGACTAGTGGCTTCTGGGATGACCAAAAAGGTAAGGGATTCAGAATGCAGAACTCCTATTTGGAGCGTCACTGGAGAAGTCTGATGCGTAATGGTACCCCCTGGAATACGGCTACCATCAACCGCAGAGAGAAAGATGGTCACTGGAATTTTCACTAGTGGAATGGCTAGTTCAGCAGCTAATTTGGCAGACATGAAATTCCCAGCTGCTCCTGAATCCAGCAGGGCTGAAATGTATTGGGAGTCTTGAGCGTGTTTCAGGGTGACTGGGATAATATAGTCCTTGCCTTGTGGAGAGCGAAGGGCCACTCCTAGGCTCACCTCCTCATAGTCAGCTAGGAGGGTATGTTTACCCGGTTTGCGAGGACAATAATGTAGCAGATGTCCGGAACTGGCACAGTATAAGCAAAGTTTCTCTCTAACTCGCCGTTGTCGCTCGGTGGGTGAAAGACGTGCTTTGCCTAGTTGCATGGGTCCTTCAGGGAAAGGAGACAATGCGCAGACCCGTTGAATAGGGAGGAACTTGGGGTGTTTCAGCCTCCTCTTTTCTAGAGCTCTCTCTCTGAACCGAATATCAACCGGATTGCAGATGGTAATCAATTGGTCTAGCGTTGTAGGTAAATCCCGAGATGCTAATACATCTTTAATGTGGTCAGACAGGCCCTGCCAGAAGACCGCAACAAGAGCATCGTTATTCCAAGACAGCTCAGAGGAAAGTGTTTGAAATTGAACGGCATACTGGCCCACGGTCTGCTGCCCTTGCCGAAGCCGCAAAATATCTAAAGCGGCTGACGCTGTTCTTCCAGGCTCGTCGAATATTCTGCGGAAGGTAGACAGGAAGCTATCAATATCAGATAAAATTGGGTCAGATTTTTCCCAGAGCGGTGATGCCCATGCCAGAGCTTGCCCTGATAGTAGCGAAACAATATAAGCAGTTTTGGTACGTGCAGTAGGGAAATTCCCGGGTTGTAATTCAAAGTGTATACTACACTGGTTGAGAAACCCGCGGCAATTCTTCGGATCGCCATTGTATTTAGCTGGCGTGGGAAGATGGAGTCCGGATGAAGTGGGTAGTGAAGCAGGTATTACTGGCTCAGGCGGAGTATGGGATGGTTGACTGTGGAATAACTGCAAGGTATCCATACGTGTAGAAACATCCTGCAGCAATCTCAAAATTTGCCCCTGGTTAGTTTCTTGTCTCTCAATGCGTCCAGCTAAAATTTGGACAGAGTCCTCTCTCGGGGTATGTTCCCCTAGCGGATCCATTGGGCCAGAACAAACTGTCACGATCGTCTGAATTTCTTGATCATGTTCTTGCTGATTGTAGAATATAGCAGGGGAATTAGCAGTCTGGAAATGTAGACAGGAACACTGCACTTGTAATGCAGTCAGGAACACTGCACTTGTAATGCAGTCAGGAACACTGCACTTGTAATGCAGTCAGGAACACTGCACTTGTAATGCAGTCAGGAACACTGCACTGAGGAGTGCAGACAGGGTTACTGCACTTGTAATGCAGTCAGGAACACTGCACTTAGGAATGCAGACAGGAACACTGGAGCCAAGAACTATCCTCTAGAGAGAAGTGTGTTGTTCTGGCAATGAACAGATCACAGCAGCAGGTTTAAATAGGGTGTCCCAAACAACTATTGGCTGATCAGTTCATGTGATCACAGCTGCAGAATTTGGTTGGTCTGGAATGATCACCTGACTGCATCCAAGATGGCCACGCCCATGCAGCAGAACAAACAGTATGTGTTTGTTTACAAACGGAGGTGTGGAGGATGGGAATGCTGCAGACGGCCAGAAGGGACCCAGGTAGCCGTGATATGACAGCGGCGGATGAGGTAAGTGCGGCTAAGATCCCGATTTGTGACACTGGAGTAAGAAAACTAATTAGTGTCCATTGTTCTCACCAGGCTCTGGAAGGACAGCTCATCTTCACTCCCCTGTCCAACCCCCCCTATTCCAGCACTGACCAATGGTTAAGAAGAATAGACCCAGGGGTTTGCCTAGGGATGGAAAAAACACTGTGGAAATTAAACCCTAGATATAAGGAGCCACTCCAAGGGGGGAGGGGGTGTTCATTCTGGGATTTCATTCATGAAGGTGTAAGATCTAGTTTTGAGTTGTCGTTCTCTAACTAGAGTCTATATATGCAGCTGAGAGAAATCCATGGGTCGTGAAGTCTGGTCAGCCAGGTGACTATATCTCCTTAAGCTATTGGGGTAAGGGACAGATGATGTGGTAAACCTGCCTGGCATTTATTTACTGTGTGTACATAATATTCTAGTGTTGTTTATATGGCAATAAATATACTGTTGTATTTTTATAACTGCATTTGCCTGAGTGACCATACGAAATCTAGAAGGTACTGGGTAGACTTCCCTGGCATAGGAAGGTACCCGTGGGTGGCCAGCCAGCGTGAAGTGGGTAGCATTGGGCCAGATAAACCCGGTATCTTCACATATGGTATAGTACACTACTTTGTAGCCCATAATCATTTTGTATTTGATGCAATTTACTGTTATTGTTACTATATGGCAGATTACACTACTTTGTAAAACACACTCTTATATAAAATCTCAATATTTTGCAATTTGCCTATCATGTTATTTCACAAAAAAGGCATTTACAACGCACACAATTGTCTATTCCAGCAGAATGCTTTATATTAGACTACCCTGAACACCCTTTATTTTGTACCTAATCCCTGTTTGATGAAGAACAATGGAGTTTCTAAAATGCCAACTTTGCTGAAACACTTGCTGTCAGAATACCGAAATCTTAAAGCCAAAACTCACAGAGTAATCCTGGTACCTAGGGTTTTGTGGATCACACAGGAAAGGAGAGTAGAAAGCTACAATTGTATCTTTATTACAGAATAAAATATAAACTTTAAGACAATAGCAACTATGTACAAAAACAAGGATTATCAATAGCCAGAACAATCACCAATTCCCCAAAAAAAAACATAGCATCACAAAGTCCATATACTGTTAACCACTATTGGATATAATATAATTACTTAACCCCAATGCAACAATGGTACACCAGTATGTTGAGTGTGTACCGTTCCTCGGGTCAAGCTGTTAGTTATTAAAGTAAGCTGGACCAGTCTATGTAGTGGAGGCATTTGCCGGGACAATGTCTTTGAAATACTGCCAACCTTTAGCAAAGTGTCTAGCCAAGCTGTTAAGGAACTCCAGGTCAAGCTGTTCTGCAGTGGTCCTGATGCAGTTGCTATAGGAACTCCAACAGTGGTACACCAGCATGCTGAAAGTGTTTGGACTCCGGTTATGCTGTTGTTGTAGTTCCAAGTACCAGATTACATAGGCTCCCACCAAGCTGTCTCCGAAGTCAGTGATGCTGAGGCAGTTGCCAGAGCAATGCAGCCTTTTTCTCTCTTGGATCTTTGCAATCCTGCCTCACTGCCAAGCTGTTGACAGTTCAGAACAAGCTGTAGTGAACCCCAGCCAAGTTGTCAGTCATTTTATGGCTGGATTGTAACGATCCCAGGCCAAGCTGTTGTTGGGCTCCTGGCTCTAGAGGATGCTGGCTGCATGTCCAATAGGTTCTCTACCAAACAGTAGGGATGTTAATCCCAGTATACCTACTCATGTAGGCTCTCCAGGCAGACAGATCAACAAACTTTTCCCAGTGGAGTAATTGAACACGGAACCAGAGGTTTATGCATGCCTTGTATAAATACAATAATCCGCACAATCCTTCTGACAAGCTGGTAAAAGCCAAAACTCTAACACCAAGCTCTTCCCATACAGAAACACATTTGAGATCCTTGCAGGCTTCTTTTAAGCAGTCCAAAATTCCCATGACTGGAACTCAGCCCTGCAAGATTATTGTATGTTCCTTAGGAGTTAATTGGCCAGGAGAATCTTAGGGGTTGGTTGTGGAAGTGGTTGTAAAGCAGCACCACATTGGTCTTCCCCCTTCTTGTGTCTGATGGTCTGGTTTAGTCCAAGGGGGACAATGGTCACCTAATCATAGTGATGAGGGGGTTTGGCTTCCTTGCTGAAGAGATCCACCTGGTTTTAACCCTTTTTATTATTTTATGACCTGGTAGAGTTTTCAGATGATGTTAGCTTCCTGCTTCCATGATGGCATGGGACAGGTTGCCAAGTTGGCAGGTAGGTCATCTGGTTCTGGACCCTGCCGCTCCCAACAGACCCACCTGGCTGTATTTAAGAACATATGGTGATGATATTGTCAGGTAGTTGTCACGAACATGGTCCCAGCTGCCGTTACTGTGGGGGTGTTTTACTGAATGAAGTCAAAAAATTCCAGCCCACAGTCTCTACCTATCACACAGGTTATAGACCTACTGAACCGCCCCAAATACAGCGCACTCACAACCCCAGACCCTTCAGGTTTGCCACCAACTATTGAAAACGGGCAATAGGACCCCAATATACTGTCCCACACTGACACACAAGGCTTCGAGCTATCCACAGACTAACAAGACCCTCACCAGCAAGCACTGGGTTAAGTCTTCACACCTCCAGACTGTTACACAAATGTAAATGCAAGCACACACAGTTTGTTAATCAAATGTATCAACAAATCACAACAAATCACACACTAGTTTAACTTGGTCGAGCTATTTCTTCTTAACAAGCTAATGGACACAACATATTAAATTATAGATTTAATATACAAAAGTACAGGGCATACAGATATAAAAAACAAAACAGTTTAAAATAAAAGGGGTTACCTTCAGAGTGTCACTTTCATGAATTGCATACTCTGTGCCATGGAAAAGTTGGCAAGAAAGATGGACGGCTTATCAATGTGAATTGATTTCCCAAAACATCTGACAATTTTCTGTGTCCCGTGTCAGCATTTTAAAGACCTGTCCCTGCCCCCATGTGGTTGTGGCCTGTGTCACTTTTTTCAATCACCATTTGCATGTTGCCTGTTTTACTAACCAATTCTACTGTGTGATCTAACTTTCCTGTAGAGTGTCACATCGATCCAATTTTATCATTAATAAATCCCCTATGATTCTGTCACATGATTTAGTCATGTTTTGATACCAAACATGATTAAATACAGTGTATTCGCAGAGCTTACACTCATTTCCTTCAATTCTCTGTGGGGCAGAATTCTTAATTCAACATATGAGCTGCTCTTCATCATGTGATTGAGGAATATGTGATTGATCCCTACTTTTATTGATTTTAAGTGGCATATTTTAAAACTGAATTATTTTTGTCTATATTACATATAGCCTATGTCAGTACATGGCCTCTTTGAGCCAGACAACATGCTGAGCCGTACCTAAATGTCTATTCAGGTGTCACAACCAGGATATATCTCACTGTAGGACCTCTTTGAAGCTGCCCCAGGTGACACTCCTATCTTCTCACACTGGAATGTACAAAGCCATCAAATACATTTACATCAGACTCTCTGGGCTAGATTTACTAAACTGCGGGTTTGGGAAAGTGGAGATGTTGCCTATAGCAACCAATCAGATTCAAGCTGTCATTTTGTAGAATGTACTAAATAAATGATACCTAGAATCTGATTGGTTGCTATAGGCAACATCTCCACTTTTTCGAACCCGCAGTTTAGTAAATCTTGTCTGTCTTCACATTTTACACTTTAACTAAACTTATCAATGGATTTATTTGATATAACATATTTACACTGCCGTTATGATTTATCCCTTATAAATAACTGTAAGTTCTCTATGTTCACGACAGTAGTTATAAAGTCCCACCGTGGGCAGCACGGTGGCTTAGTGGTTAGCACTTCTGCCTTCCAGCACTGGGGTCATGAGTTCAATTCTTCACCATGACCTTATCTGTGAGGAGTTTGAATGTTCTCCCCGTGTTTGCATGGGTTTCCTCCGGGTGCTCCAGTTTCCTCCCACACATCTAAACATACTGGTAGGTTAAATGGCTGCTAACAAATTGACCTTAGTCTGTGTGTCTGTCTGTGTGTGTGTGTGTTAGGGAATTTAGACTGTAAGCCCCAATGGGGCAGGGACTGATGTGAGTGAGTTCTCTGTACAGCGCTGCGGAATTAGTGGCGCTATATAAATAAATGGTGATGATGATGAAGTAAACTTTGAACCCCTTATTGAAACAGCATTTCAAAGAACATACATTCAGGGCACCACTTCTATGTATAATGTCTGGGTTGATACCTATTAGTTCACATCATATGCAGAGAGGAAATTAAAGTCATAAATCCATATCCAAAGTCCCTGTGGTATGTCCTTGCAGTTAGTATGTTGATATCCACTAAGTTACAGAAACCTGGCAAGCAAATGTAGTGGCCAAATATTAAGTACAGATTCCAAGGGCACAGAATGTGAAATAATTGTTATGTTGAATTACATGAAGGGTGAGGGCATACTTAGTGTACACATCAAATAAGTACATACTGTATGTATAACATAGCATAGGGTGTATTTATTTGACATATATTTTTCAAATTGTTCTGGGCAGAACTAAAATATTAGTAAAAATGTGTACATGTGGAAGCAAAAGCTAAACAATACGAAAAAATTTAAAAAAAACATGAAAAAAAGTTCATCACTATATGAGGGAATGAAGGAGCTTCACATAGGTCTTTTCCAATTGTTGCATATAAGTCAATGTGAATGTTTCAGGGCAATATAAAGGATGGCAAAGTAAAGGTCCAAAGTTCCAGAGAAGTCATTATAGATTTAATCCAATTTTGTTTAAAGCAAAAATAATGGTGCACAGCTTGATGAGAACATTGTGGAGAACAATAGCTAACAATTTGAAGCTTGTCCTTTCAGTTTGGAGTACTCATACCTAAGGGTCTGAACTACCCCTCACAGTCAGAGGCAATTATGCTTTTATATCCCCAAGGTTACTCCTTGATGGATATGTAGAAGTCACTTTATGTAGTCTGCAGTCTCTCCACCTATGTCCATGTCACTGATGGCCAATAGGGATTTTTTTTATACATGATGGTGTCTGTTACGGAGCTGGTGTCTGTTTCATGTAATGCCATTTGTTTTTTCCTGGGACTTTCTTTATTTCTCTATGTTGAGAGGTAGTGCATTTTTAGTGCCAGAATCTGGTGTTGGATCATGGCTGTCTCGTGGCTGCAATCAAGGCAGTGACCGGTGTTTGCTGGGCAGGCTTGTGTGTTGCTGGATATTATCCCCAGTCATGGCTGGTCTAAGGGACTGAGGGAGCCAGGTGGGGGAATTAAAGAAAGCTCTCTAGATCGAAGTCTCTATTAAGGACCTTTGGGGAGAGGGTTTTCAAATTGTATATCCAACGTGTCTCCTCTGTCTGATATAGTCACCTCCTCTACATGATTTTGATACCTTACTAATTCCAATAAATTTAAGGGAGGATGGCTCATGCTCAAGGAGTAGTGTTCTGAGACAATGTGCCCCTCAAACTCTCTTTTAATGTTTCTCTGGTCTTCTGAAATCCAAATATGAAGCTTCCTGATTGTGCGCCCTACATACTGTTTGTCATAGGGACATTCAAGAAGGTAGATTACCCCTGTGGTGTCACAGGATAGTCTTTTTTTAATGGTGTATTCTTCTCCTGTGACGTTGGATCTAAAGTTTTTAATTGACCTTGTATTTACTATTTTGTTGTTTGTTAGTTTTACATGCATGGCACCTTTTGCAAAAGAAAAACCCATTGCTTTCATTTAGCTGTGTGGCTTTAGGGTCTCTCTTTTCTAATGGTATCATGCTTTTGACTGGTCAATTCTTTAGATATTCTGCCCCGTTATAGATAAATTTTGATTTTACTGGCAGGATTCTTTTAGTTTCTCATCCCACAGTAGAATCCCCCAATGTTTCTTGATGATATTTTTGAATGTTTTTGAGTTATGGCTGAATTTTGTAATAAACAAAAAGGGTTCCCTGTCCTGTATTAGCTGTTTCTTCTTTTGGGATAAGCAGAGTTTCTTGGACAGAATCCCTAACTGTGATTTGGGCCTTGTGTACTAATAATAATGTGTTATAATCATGACCAAGGAACCTGTTTCTTAGTGTCTCTGCTTGTGTGTTATACTGATATAGGCTAGAACAATTCCGCCTTAGACTTGTGATGTTTGGTATATTTCCAAGCCATTTTTTATGGTGGTTACTGTCTGCCGGTATGTAGGACTTGTTATAGGAAAGTCTTTATTTTAATCTTATTGTTTCTGATGTAAATCTCAAGCTCTAGAAAGTCGACCTATACGGAACTGGTGTTGGCCATAAATTTCAGATTTAAATGTTTGGTATTAATATACTCAACACAAAGATTGAGTTCTTCCTTGGCACTGGTCCATACACAGAGAACATCATTTATAGACCGGTGCCACCCCAAGATTTTATCGAAAAGGGGGTTATTGTTTCATATTTTGGAATTCTCCCAGTTGGTCATAAACAGGTTCGCCTAACTTCCCATCGCAGTCCCTTACACACAGTAGAGTTGTCTGTATAGGAGCAAAATCCACCTTCCTCAGTTACTACATATACAGGTTGTAGTGATGATAATAGTTATAAGTGTATTTGATAACAAGAGATGTCTAAAATTGGTGGTAATCCAGTGTTATAATATCATAATGGTGGAAACTCTGCAAATAAGGTTTTTATACTGACAAGGAACAGATGATGTGTGCTTAGGTGAATGTCCATCTCGTCACATTTCAAATAAGCAGAGCTAAGTTATAGGCAAGCCCATGGGACCCACAAACTAAAAAATGGATTTGCCCCGCCCTCCGTCACAAAACACTGGCTGCAAATCAAGGGGGAAAAGTGAAACACCTGGAACAATAGGAAACCAGAAGCAGAAGGCTTGCTGCTTCTAATTAATCTGCGTAGTCATGCACCTAGGCCTCTAGCACAATAAGGTATAATATCTCAACATTTGACATCATGATGACCACATTCTTTCAATAGGAAATATGCCTTTGGAAAACAGAAATTTCTGTTTTAATTCCAATACGGTAAATTACTTTATTTTTAAATGCATTATTCTCAGAATGCTGTGAACGTTTAATTAAACAGTTGACTATAAAAAAAATGTAAATTATATTAAGGTATAGGTGCAATACCTTAAACCATGCCTACCGTAATTATCATAAGAATAAAACTGTTCCAATTACTTTACTGTTAGTGACACTTTTACAAATAACACACTTCAATATATTACTGTATAACTCTTTAGAAGAGCTATTACCCTATAATGTGTGGTAAATATTGCATGTACAATGAGAAATATTTATACTAAAGAGTCAATGGAAACAGTACTGTGAGTTTCACTGGAACACTAATTAAATGACACAACTATTTGGTAAGTCAGAAGTCACTATACAGACACTGACATATGCTGTTCTCCCAAAGAGCAGGAAGAATGAGTAGGGAAGTGGTTACATGTTACTTTCATAAGATTTTGATCATATGATGGTGACTGTGTTGCTCCATAAACTGTGACTGTCCTTTCCTTTTTCTGTGATTGGCCTAATTTCACAAAAGTCATTGTTTTAATTCACCAGATCTCATCTGAATTGAGCGTGATTGACACATTGATCTAGTTTGAATTTAAGAAATGTATACAATTTTCAAATTTGGACAGATTGGTTTTACCACTACTGAACAGGCCACGCAGGTGCTTTAATGGTCCCAAGGAAAGAAAAAGAGAATAGGAGACTTTAATAGGAGAGAATTTAAACAGGACTTAGATGTTGGAGGTAAACAGGACCATCAAGAAAAAGATGAACAGAAAAGGAAGGGATTGACAAGAGACAAGATATTACAGGCAAAAGAGGGTGGGCAAGTGGTAAGGGATGGCAAGGATAGAAAAACAAGAAGGAAAGTAAACCCATGATGGACTGGTCTAAAGTACATACAAGGTTTTATTTTTCCAGGTGCAGTTTGCTTTTTACACCCAGCCATTAAGCAAGCATAAAAGAATGGAACCACACTCCAGGTAAGCTGAAGAGAGACAGACAGTCTGTCCCAAGACTGATATACCTACATTACTTGCCAGAGAGATGTACTGGAGCTTACTGCAGGGCATAAGCATAAACCAGGTAAGCTGGCAGTAGAGTATGTGAACAGACTTGATGGTTCTAGTAAGCTTAAATGAACAAGGCACCTGTATTTGAAGAAGGGTTTTTTTTGTCACAAACAGGGTCATGACTAAACAAGCGAGTCAGCTTTTCTTGTGAATGTTTAGGGCAGTGCTAGATGGGCATTTTAGTACAACACAATTTTCTCATAAGGAAAGTGTGGTACTCCAGACCAATGATGCACTCATGTTTATCATGAAAGTGAATGCGGAGCAGCAGAAATAATAAACATCATAAAAACGTAACCACTTATATATATAGAACTTCTATCGACTTACAGGGTTTGATAATGGCATTCTACTTATTTCAATCAATTTAGAACATTATTTGCAAGATAAATATATCTAAATGTGCAAGTCATTGTGGGAGAGCTTGCCCAATATACCAGACAGAAACAGACTGTTGCTATGGGTAGCAAACTGCATTTGGTGGCCTCCCACGACATATTGCGCTTCAGACACAAAACGTTATTGGGGAGATCCCTAAGGAGAAGACAGTTTTGTACAAAGCCTTTTCCAGATGTAGATGTGGCAGTGATGTGTTCAACTTCCTGTATCTATGAGATTTGAGATAAGCTTTTGATCATTTTATACAATGTACAGGTTTTCACCTGTACATTTTTGGCCTTTTTGCCTTGCTTCTTTCAGGTGTCTGGTTGGTATGTAGGTGTTTTGTAGAACCAACAACAGACAAGAACTGAGAAAATTGGGATATATAGAAAAAAGAAGATTACATACTCTAGATAAGCCTAATTTTGTTTGATTAATCATGCACAATTATTGGCTTTGACAAAGCTGGTTGATTAAACTTACTACACTATATGCACTTTCTTACTATTCACTGTGTATTCAATATATATATATATATATATATATAAATATTTATATTGTGCCAAAGGGAGTGGTTTGCCACAGGCCTCTAGTGTGGAAGTGTGGAAGTGTGGATGATTAGGGAGACACATTTCTGATTCCCAACCCACATAAACATTAACATGGAGGATTTTTTGAGAGCCCCCGCGAATGTGGCCACTGAACAGTAAGACCAGCAGGCTCAGGTACTACAAGTTGCAAAGACATAAGAGGAAAACATCAGGGTTTTACAGTAAGAGTTAGCCCAAGTAAGGCAATCAGATTCTAGCTATAATTTATTTATTAAATTCTACAAACTGAAAGCTGTAATCTGATTGGTTGCTATAGGCAACATCTCCACTTTTCAAACCCGCCGGAAAACTCTCAGCTTCATACATTTACCCCCTGGTGTCTTTTCAGAGAGTGGCAAAATGAATATATTGTTCTCCTGAAGTTGGGACTGACAGGCTAGTGCCATATTTATCTGGCAAAACTGAGCTGATATGGATCTGGATGAGGACCGTAGCTCTGATTATCCATGCTTAAAGTCTCAGATATTGGCTCATATTGGGGTTTTGGGGCCAGGTGAAGCCAAGCGGTGTCACGAGTGGCGGTATGAAAGAAAAATCAGTCAGAACACAATTGTCTGAGCTTTCCAAATATGTAAACAAATGCTGCACCCAGAGGTGAATTTGCTTACTCGGATTATCTTAAGTTTTGTCAATAGATAACTGCATCTGTGGGCTAGACCCGATAGTAGTCATATTAACGGCACTTATAATGCCAACAAAGTTTTGACCTGCAAAAAAATAACGATTATTATAATCGCGACAAAGTGTTAATCACCCCGTACCATATAACAGACATTGACTTTTTTGGGCAGTTTGTATTCGCTCCATATGTAAACAGCGACTTTCAGAAACACCTACAGTGATAAATCACGTCCCTTTTAATGGTCTGAGTAAAAATGCCGCTTTTAAAGAGGTAATTCCCAGTCCCACCACCTGCTTTACATTATAAAGGTGATGGGACTGGCCATTGCCACCTTGTCGCAGTTATAATAATCGTTATTATTTTGTAGGTCAAAACTTTGTCAGCATTATAAGTGATGTTTATACATGCCACACCCGGCTAGACTGTAGTCTGCAAAGATGGATCCTGCAGTCAGACCAACAGTATTGTGAAGAACATGCCACAGTGGTAGAGAGGTTTGATGCTTTACAGCAAATGACCAAAGCACCTGCGTTCGTGCCAAAAATGATGACACACAGGGCCGGATTAACCCGAGGTCTAACTGGGCTATAGCCCAGGGGCCTCGGGCATCCAGAGGGCCCTTCAAACTCCTCAGCAGCATTATTGATCGGTCGGGGGCGGGGGCGCCCCCGGCCCGATCAATGCTGCTGAGTACTGTCAGTGCAGTCCTCCGTCCCGGCGTGCTGTAGTCTGCTTACTGAGGATATCTCGCGAGAGTTCATGAACTCTCGCGAGATCTCCTCAGTAAGGAGCTTACAGCGTGCCGGGATGGAGAACTGCACTGACAGGTAAGTGCTTGGGGGGGTCCTCGCGGGGGGCGGCGGACGGCTCACATTGGGGGCCTCACGGGGAATGGAGGGCCCCTTAGCCCAGGGGCCTCCATTCCCTTAATCCGGCCCTGATGACACATCAAAAGCCAGGTTGGATAATCCTTACCATGGGGCCCAATAGTAAAACTGCTATTAACAGAGGGCCGTTTTCAAAGGATTCTAAGGCCACTTTTGCCCAGAGGGTCCTAGGTTACAGGAACTCCTGTACTGTTCTGTTGTGCATGTTGGGCCTGCTTATCCATGCTGGTGTACTACGAGTCCCACATCAGGAAGTCAAACAATTATGGTGGTGGCTGCCATGGCGCCTAAACTACCCCACTTATTTTGGGGTGAGACTTCCCACTGTTTAAAGAGGTCCTCTGTGAGCAAGTCCGACCGGACATGTCGGCAACTAATTCAAGGGTCAGAAGCCCGGTCTTAAAGAATCTGCCCAAAAAAATCACAGTATTGGACCTTGATCTTTGGGAAATGCCAACCCGGAAATGCTATCCTGAGTGTTATGGAAGGACTTTCACGAAATTGTCACCGTTCAGGGAAGCCAGGACAATCAAAAATACCACTGGTTGGTGATATTGCGGATGAGCCCTCCTCACCTGTCAGTGAGGATTTGGATTGCTCCACAATATCAACTTTGCTTCCTTTGTAGGACTTTGCTCATAGCCAGTTTATTGATGCAACTTTGGAACATGTATGTCGGTATCTGCCTCCACCTGTACAGCAGCATCGCCTTAGGATGCTGCTTTGTCGGCAGCTCTTGTCTCCTGGACTATTTTGGACTTGGTGTTATTTGTATTAGCCTTGCAGTACCTCTGACTCACCAGAGGTGTTGCTATTGTACGCTTCACTCATTAGCAGTGGTTAACCTTCTGTTTCTGTCAATTGCTGCACTTGTAATTTGCCTATTTATGCCTGCTTCCCACAGCTCACCTTTGCTGGTCATTGATCTTGTTATTGTTGCTGTTGTTACTACTACTCTAGTTTCCTTAGACTACTGCAGGCTGCTAGCTGTCATCCCTGTTCCTGGTTTCATCTCACACAACCACTTTCCCTGTACCTGTTGTATTTTCTGTGATTTACCGGCTTTCAGCCACACCCAGAGAGCCGTTGTTCAGTCTCAGCTATATCTGGTTTGTACCTTTCCTGCACTATTCTGGACTATGTTTGCTAAATAAACTGTTATATTTCCACCATACTCCAGGCTCCATAGCTGTGATTTACAGCCTTTAGCACAGAAGTTTGAAAATGTATTTAGAAATGCGACTGAGGTGAATGGTGTAGCAAAGGCGCACAGCCTGCAGAAGGTATACCATATTTTGTTATTACAATTTTCTGTATAGAGTTGGTATTCTATGAGGGAAAAAGGTGGAATAGTTAATGGTTCCTCAGGTTCATGTACCTCTAGTGTTCAAAGCAGCACATACACATGCCTCTGGGAGACGCCTGGGGAAAGATAACACACAGGAACGTGTTCTGGTAAGGTAACTAGCATGGTGAACATATGGTAGTGAAAAGATATTGCCGGTCATGTGCAATTTGTCAGAGTTTCTGTCCCAAATCCATGTAAAGGGCACCTCTCATACCATTATGTGTAGTTCAAGTCCCCTTTGAACATATGGACCTTGTGGGACTACTGAACAAATCCGCTCATGGGCACCAATATATATTAGTGGTGCTTGACTGATCGTGTCAAGGATGACCTTTGGGTTTTGTAAATTAAATTTTTCGTGACCTACTTTACCACTCTTTAGTAGTCTACTTAGATGATATTATCATTTTCTCTTCCGACCTCATCTCTCACCGCAAACAAGTCAAGGAGGTTTTTTCTTGTCTACGGTCCAATCATCTCTACTGCAAGCTTGAAAAATGCCTGTTCGAACTCTCTCAGGTACCTTTTTTGTGCTATCTGGTCTCTAGGTCAGGTCTCCAAATGGATCCGGCAAAGGTGGAATCTATTCTTAACTGGCCTCAACCCAGTGGCCTCAAGGCCACCCAACGTTTCACTGGGTTTGGTAATTACTACCGCCAGTTTATTAAAGGATTCTCTACATTAATTGCCCCCATTACCACCCCTACTAGGAAAGGGGGTTCTTGTAAAGTCTGGCCTTCTGATGCGGTAATGGCCATTAAGACTTTCAAAGAAGTCTTTATTGCCGCTCCAGTTCTCAAACAGCCTGATCACGATAAACCTTTCTTTCTTGAGGTTGACGTTCTTTCTGTTGGCATTGGGGCAGTCCTCTCTCAGCGGTCCGTCTCAGGATTTTTTGAACCCTGTGGCTTCCTTTCTAATAAATTTTCTTCATGTGAGAAGAACTACGGCATTGGGGACAAGGAACTCCTGGCCATCAAGGCGGCAGTGAAAGAGTGGCGCTATATTTTGGAGGGGTTAAACACCCAGTTACAGTCATGACGAATCATAAAAATCTGACTTACCTTCAAGAGGCCCAGTGTCTTAATCCTCGCCAGGCCCACTTCTCTCGTTTTGATCTGATTTTGACCTATTGTCCAAGTACTAAGAATTTTAGAGCTGTGCCTTTTCCAGATCTTTTAACATCACTTCTCCTGCCGCTCCGCAGACCATTCTTAACACAATCAAGGTTGTGGCCTTAGCAGGTTCTTCAGTGGATACTCCTCCTGCTGAGCGCTCATTTGTAAGTTCTCACCTCCGTTCGAAAGTCATGAAGTGGGCCCACGACTCTAAATTTGCGGCCATTCCGGGGCAAAGAAGACTATTGCCCTTCTTTCTAGACATTTCTGGTGGCTTTTTCTTGGTTCCGACGTCCGTGAGTATATACAAGCCTCCCATACTTGCGCTGGGCCTAAAGTTCCCAGACAACCAGCCTCCTGACTGCTTCAACCTCTTACTTCTCAAACTCCCCATGGATTTTATAACAGATTTACTTCGGAGTCATGGCCACAATACCATTTGGGTGGTGGTGGACCGTTTCTCGAAAATGGCTCACTTTTTTCCATAGTAAGGGTCTACTTTCTGCTTCTAAACTTGCTCATCTATTCCTAACCAACATATTTCGTCTCCACGGTTGTCTACAAGACATCATCTCAGACCACGGTGAACAGTGTTTATCTCAAGAATCTGGAGGGCATTTTGTTAGAGTCTGGGAATTGATCTTAAATTCTCCACTGGTTACCACCCACAGAGAAACCATCAAACCAAACGGGTTAACCAAGACCTAGAAGCCTTCCTACGATATGATTCTTCTGAACACCAGTCATCCTGGAGTGATTTCCTTTGCTGGGCCGAGTTTGCTCACAACAATCACGTTCATACCGGATTTTATCCCTTCTTCACCGTGTTTGGCAGACATCCTGTTCTCCCCAGTCTGACAGATGGTCCAGTCTCCTCAGTTCCCACAGTCGATACTTTAATCCGCGACTTTTCCCGAATCTGGAGTAGAACTGAAACGAGACTCGTGGAGTCTCAATACTACAAACGATCTGCTGACCACCATCTCAAGAATCTACCGGTATTACAAGTAGGAGATCATGTCCGGCTATCGACTCACAATCTCAGACTTCACATACCTTCCATGAAGCTGGCTCCCCGATTCTTTGGTCCATATTCCATCCCTCAAGCTTCACTTTCTCACGCTTCTCTCAGAATCCAGAATACATTCCATATCTCGTTGCTCAAACCATTGGTCATCAATAAATTCTTTAAAGAACCTGTTTCTCCTCCTCCTGTCAACACCACGAGTGGCGATGAATATGAAGTGGAAAATATCCTTGACTCCCGTCTCCTTCGGGGTAAGACTCAATTCTTGGTCCATTGGAAGAACTACAGACCAGAAGAAAGATCATGGGTCAACAAAGAAGTTTTGCATGCTCCTACTTTATTATCTAAATTCTTGAAAGAGAAAAAAAGGGAGTGAGGGGGGGGAGTACTGTCAGGCACCGTCCCCGCATCGCAATTATGAAGCGGGGACGGCTGCCTATGATTTCCGGCCAAGGGAGCTCGGTTGCTAGGCAACAGAGAAGCAGTTTCCCCCGGCCGTCGGAGCGCTGCTCGAGCAGACGCAGTAGAGCACCCTGTTGCCAGGCAACGGGACACTATTTTTAGCCCTCGGGCGGCGGTGTATGACATTCCTGACCGCCGACCTATCATTCCCAGGGCCCTACTATAGAGACCTGACTCTAATGGTGCCAGAGTATCAGGTCTATTTCCTACCTTCAGTGTTTTCTTGCATCTTGCTAATATTTCTCCTGTATTGACCCGGCTTGTTTTGACTACCCTCCTGGATCCTGTTTCTGCTTATGTTCTTTCCTGGTTTGACCTCGGCCTCCTTGACCATTCTTGTGAATCTTCCTCAGTACTGCATTGTCCTATTGGCTTGACCCGGCTCGTCCTGACTACCCTCAACGCTGTTACACTGGTAACTGTCTTGGAGAACCGTGACCTGCGCACCTCTTGCAGCAAAGTCCAAACCTCCTTGCGGGGGCCCTGGTGAAAACCAGGGGAGCGTTAGACTCTGTGCTCCCTGTACAGTTGAGTCAATACCAGTTAGTATCTCCATCCAACTCACAGTACTGACACTGTAGTTCAATCTTTCAATTCTGGGGACAAGGTACATGGGTGGTTGAATTGATAGAAACAGGCCCGGTGCTAGGTTTCTGGGCACCCTAGGCAAAGCTTCAGCCTACCGCTCCCCCCCCCCCTATTACCCTTGATCCACATTCATAAACTCATCAAGAAGAGAACTGAAAGCTTCAAATATAGTAAAGATATTTTTTTAGTGTGAACTTATTGGGAGTAGAACATCCTTCTATATTATTTCTACATTTCTGAGTATATTGAGTATAAGTGGACATGAGTATAGTCAAGAGTATAGGTTTTTGTTTATGGTTATTTATTTAAAGACTAAAGTCAGCATCTTACCTAAAAATTCAAAATTAATGTATACTGCCTGTCAGGCTGTCACAAAGCTGGTGTCTCAACTGCTGCTGTTCAAGGGCTACATCCTTACATAGCCACCATCAGAGCTGACTGAAGTCTTTAGGGAGCCCAAAGCACACTCTGACAGGTGGGGGGTCCCTATTGTCTAGTAAGAGTTGCATACATTAAAAGGGGTGGGGGACACGGGCACAAATGGTTAGGGGGACACGGGCACAAATGGGCAGGGGGAGACACATGGGCAGGGGGAGACACATGGGCAGTGGGGGAGAGGACAGGCACACATGAGCAGTGGGGGGGGACAGGCACACATGAGCAAGGGGGGGAGGACAGGCACACATGAGCAAAGGGGGGGGGGGAGGACAGGCACACATGAGCAAGGGGGAGAGGAAAGGCACACATGAGCAGGGGGGAGGACAGGCACACATGAGCAGGGAATGGAGGACAGGCACACATGAGCAGGGGGGGGGAAGACAGGCACACGTGAGCATGGGGGGGAGGACAGGCACACATGACCAGGGGGGGGAGGACAGGCACACATGACCAGGGGGGGAGGACAAGCACACATTAGCAGGGGGGGGGGTCAGGCAAACAAGAGCAGGGGGCAGGCACTTGTGGGTGTCATGTTGTTGTCATTCTGCATACAAATCTCCTTACCTTACACTCCAAGGCTCTCCATTGTTGTAGTTCAAGGGGCTGAACAGAGCTGCTCATTTTTCACAGCAATTCTGAGCAGTGCAGGTACCACAGCACCTCCCCTGCCGAACTCTCAGCTCTCTGGGCTGCATTCAGGCTGCAGCTGAATGTACAGAGGAAGGAGGTTCGCAGGGTCTACTTCCTGCACAGGCAATCATGCTTCCGCTGGAGTCTGCTTCTGCAGCTGCCTCCGACATTGAGTACCTTTACAGATCGATGGGCGATGTGGCTGCAGCGGAACCCCTGCAGCTGCTGACGCTGATATCATCCTGGCCATGAGTCGCCTGCGAGTAGCGATCCAAGGGTGAGTGAGGCACTGCTCACCATTGCTCCCTCAGGACCTCCTCCGTGGGCGGAGTATAACTGTCTAGCAGTGAAGGGGGGGGGTGCCTTACTCCGCAGCTGTTCAAAAGAGTCACTGAATGACTCAATTGCTGATCCAGGTTAATTCATGAGGTGCACTGCGGCTATAACGGCAAATAGGTTATCTTAATCATGTCCACGGCTGACGCTAGCATTAAGGGACAACTGTTAACTATTATATTTGGCATGAGTGGCGCCCCCCAGAGCACGGCGCCCTAGGCAGCTGCCTAAGGTTGCCTAATGGGAGCGCCGGCCCTGGATAGAAAATATAACTGGTAGTAACTATTTGACTACGCTTGACTTAAAAGTGTATTGGCAATTTCCCCTCATTTCCTCAGCCATGAAAAATACCTAATTTTCCACACCTGATGGTCTCTTCCTACCCTTTGGGTTGCATGTGATAACTGCCACCTTCCAAATGGCCATGGATAAATTGCTAAGACCCCATACAACTTATGTCGCCTCTTACTTAGATGACATAGTGATTTATACCCCAGACATGAGGTCACATCTGGCAAAAATCGAGGCAGTCTTAGCTTCTTTGAGGTCCACAGGCTTGACAGCTAATCCAGGAAAGTGTACCATAGGTATGAGAAAAGCCAAATATTTGGGGTACTTTCTTGGGCAAAGGCAAGTAAAACCCCAACTAGACAAGGTGGAAGCAGTCAAAATCTGGCCAAGACTACAAAAGAAATCACAAATAAGAACCTTCTCAAGCCTAGTATGTTTTACTGGTGATTCGTAAGCCATTTCAACACTAGACCTGCTCCACTTATGGACAGGTTACAGAAAAGTTGTCCAGACCAGTTAGCCTGGTGTGACTCTGCAGAGGCTGCTTGTTCATGTCTTCGCTTAGTCCCCTGTTCCTCTCCAGTACCTCAAGCGCCTGACTTTACCTGGAGGTTCTTCCTCAAAACCGATGCTTCTGGTGTTGGATTAGATGAAGAATGAAATAGAGAATCCGATCCTGCATCTGAGTGGGAAGTTACTTCCGAGGGAACAAAAATATGCCCTGCTCATACGAGCTTACATCCTAAGGGAGGGTAAACAAAATCAGGCACAAGAGGGAGCCTGTGAAGCAAAGGGGTGAGAAGAGGAGCCAGGGATATGGGAGAAACAGAAGGGTGAGAGGTTAAGTGGATGGTTGGTAGGCCTTAAGGAACAGGTGAGTTTTAAGTGCCCGCTTGAAGGAGCACAGATTGGGTGAGAGACGGATGAGCGAGGGAGGTCGTTCCAGTGAAGGGGGGCAGCTCGGGAGAAGTCTTGTATTCTAGAGTGGGAAGAGGTGATCAGAGTGGAGGAGAGGCGGCGATCATTGGCCGAGCGCAGGGAGCAGGCGGGAGTGTGAATGGAGAGGAGGTTAGAGATATAAGGGGCAGTAGACTGGGAGAGAGCCTTGTAAGTGGTGGTGAGGAGTTTGAAAAGGATTCTGTAGGGGAAGGGGAGCCAGTGTAAGGCAAGACAGAGAGTGGAGGCAGAGGAGGAGCGGCGTGAGAGGAAGATGAGTCTCGCAGCCGCATTAAGTATAGAGCGGAGGGGGGCAAGGTGGGAGCAGGGGAGGCCAGTAAGGAGGAGGTTGCAGTAGTCGAGGCGGGAAATGATGAGAGCATGGATGACAGTTTTGGTGGCATCTTGAGAGAGGAAGGGACGGATGCGGGCAATGTTACGGAGTTGGAAGCGACAGGCTTGGGCAAGGGATTGAATGTGGGGGGCAAAAGAGAGAGAGGAGTCAAGAGTGACTCCTAGGCAGCGGAGTTGGGTGACAGAGGAGATAGTGGAGTTGTTAACCATTATATAGAGGTCATGATGGGAAGGGAGTCTGGGTGGGGGAAAGACAATGAGTTCAGTTTTGGAGATGTTAATTTTAAGAAAGCGTGAAGACATCCAGGATGAGATGGCTGAGAGGCAGTCAGTTACACGAGAGAGGATGGAGGAGGAAAGATCAGGTGAAGAGATGTAGAGTTGAATATCATCAGCATATAGGTGATACTGAAGACCGAACGAAGAGATGAGAGCTCCAAGGGAGGAGGTATAGAGCGAAAAGAGTAAAGGGCCAAGAACAAAGCCCTGAGGGACTCCAACAGGGAGAGGGGAGGTGGTGGAGGAAGAACCAGACGTGGATACAGAGAAGGAGCGGTTAGCAAGGTATGAGGTGAACCAGGCATGGACAGAGCCAGAGAGGCAGAGAGAGAGTAGAGTTTGCAGCAGGAGGGGGTGGTCCACGGTGTCGAAGGCCGCGGTAACATAATAACGCAGTGCATCCCCATGTATGCAGGTTACGCCAACAGTTTTCCCCTTGACGCTTTAAGGAACTCACCAACTCTGCTTTTACAAGAGTAACCATGCTGTCCGAATCTAGCAGTGCTTTTACCCTTTTACCTTCTACAGAAACTTCACACATTAATTTGTCAGGCTTAGCCTGTCGGTCTGCAATACAGACGAACTGGGCACATAAAGACCTTCTATAAGGTACATAAGCATTATTACATTGCATAGATTCAAAGGTACGTGAACAGTAAGCAGCAATATGGCCTAAGCCACCACATCTAAAGCAGGTAATCACATTTTTGTCATATCTCTTATGAGGCCGGAACCTTCTTGGCATAACTTTCCAATCTCCAGGTTCTGAGCCTACAGTCTCTGTACATTTCAGTTCATTCCACCACCCAGCACCCTTTTCCCCTGGAACAGTCTTGCCAGAATCCACTGGAGATCGCCGTTTCCGAACTAGAGACTGGTGGGGTGTATTCTTCCTTTCTTTTGTTGATACATACTTGGGGCCTGAGTCATCAAGGAACGTATGTCCCTTTTCAGCGCGTAGCGAACGCAAAAGTTTAGTGCGCATGCTCGGTTGCCGGGCCTGTTTACTTTCGCGAACGCAAAAACTGTACGGGCGCGACCGCAAAACCCATTTGATTTGCGACGAGCTACGAGTTCTGGGCGTGAAGAGGGAGGTTCTGGGGCGTGGGGACATAGTCAATTTCTCATAGGGGCGTTCCCGTCTAACTACGTCCAAGTCATACTGGTGCGAACGCAGACGATCACGTTTGTGGTGGCGTACACTATGTGCCTGCCAAGGGTCTAGTTTATCTCTCATATCTGAACCACGAGCACACACAAATTAGCCAAAGGAACGCCCATGTGATCAGGACGCATGCAGACCCTCACCTGCATACTCTTTGCTAATTAACCACTGCTATAAAGCTCTGCGTAGATGATGTGCCCTGTTCACTGCTGATTCATTTACTGGTATGTTTGCATGATATATTTTAAGATATTACTATGGTTTCTTTGGTTGATTTGTTTTAACATTTTATTGTTTTATTGTTTGATTTGTCTTGGACTTTTTGGTTATTTTGGGTGTTATACTTTGTTTCAGATAATAGTTACAGATAATAGTTTTCTTGTATTGGGCTGTGTAGTACTTTTTAGATTATTTTTATCTTTTGTTTACTTTATTTTTTCTTTTTTAGTTTTCCATTGACAATTGTTTGCAAGTGAACAGGATAATCCTGCTCCATTTTGAGGTAAGTAACATGGGTCTAGGTCTGCAACCTGACATAGCATAGAAGCAGATGCCATAACTTCTTATTCACCCTCTGACAATTTTTGTTTTGTTTTTTTTAGCCACATTATGGGGCTTATGCAATTGTTAGCGTTAACGCTAACAAACGAATCTTACCGTTAATACGGTAATTACAGGCGGAATTTCAGCTCGCCGCTCCCTGAGCGGCGAGCTGAAATTCCGCGAGTAAACTACCGTATTAACGTTTTTCGCGCGCAATATTACCGTATAAACGGTAATATTTTTTGAGCGCTCGTTTTTCAGCGTTAACGCTGACAATTGAATAAGCCCCAATGAGTTTGGCCAACCCACTTGTTGGTGTAAGTATATTGTAAATGTTTCCTGTGCAAATAGGAGTGACATTTTCCAAGCTATGAGTTAATTGTATTTTTTTAACATCCTTCTCTTTTCAAATATAGCATTTCTTAGAAATGGCCGAGGCACATGTGGCAGCACAGGAGGACAACCAGCGTCGCCGCCCCCAAAATCAGCAAGTAACCCATCGTTGCCTACCCAGGAAGCGTGTGTTCAGGCCACGTGTCAGCCTCTTTGGCATGTCTGATGCTGAGGTGGTGCGTCGTTATCGTCTCCCGCCTAGTGTTATCCTGGACACCCTGCGCATAGTGCAGATTGACCTGGAGCCCAAGCGCAACAGCCCAACAGCAATACCACCATTGACTAAACTGTTGGCGGTATTGCACTTTTGCGCGACAGGGTCATTTCAGACCACTGTGGGAGTCGCTTCAGGGATGTCCCAGAAGTCCTTCAGTCGTGTGCTAAAGGTTGTTCTGGGGGCGTTTGTGTTGCGTCTAAGGCAATTCATGCATCTGCCACTCGATGAGGAGTCCCTGATGCCGATAAAACGGCAGTTTTCCCACATAGCTGGTTTCCCGCACGTCATAGGGGCAGTCGATGGGACTCATGTAGCCTTGGTCCCCTCCGGTGGGAATGCTGCTAATTTTTTAAATCGCAAGCATTTCCATTCTATAAATGTCCAAGCTATATGTGACGCCTCTCTCCAGATTCGTAACCTGGTAGCTATGTGGCCAGGAAGTACACATGACTCCTTTGCCTTCTGGCAATCAGGGATGTGGCAAAGATTGCAACTGAGGCAAGGTGGTGCAAGGCCGAATGGTGACGTTTGGCTATTAGGTATTTTTATTATTTAACAAACATGTCATGTATGTAGTTGTTTAAAGTGGAAATAGTAATGTCTTAAGTTTGGTAGCTAAGTAGATATATTACAAAGGCACATTGCAATATCATTCAAAGGTACATTTAATTGTGATGTTTACCTTGAAATCCTACCTGGATAGCTGCCCATATGAAATTATTTTTATAAAATTAAACCTTGGTTACAAATACATTGAATATGTTATGTAAGCTTCTCTGAAGTCATATCTGTGTCTAATTGCTCTTTTTGCCATTATTATGTCATCCATGTTGCCTGTCTTGTTGCCATAGATATAGTTATTTGTGTCTACAATTATGACACTCGCTCATATTTTTAAACTTTTTCATTCTTGTCACCCCTTGTAGGAGATAACGCATACCCTTTTCGCCCTTGGCTCCTCACTCCTCTATTAAACCCACGTATGGAGCAGGAGATGGCATACAACTCCGCACATACAGCCACTAGATCGGTTGTGGAGCGGGCATTTGGTCTTTTAAAGGCCAGATTCCGGTGCCTAGATCGGTCTGGTGGTGCTCTAATGTATGCTCCATCCACTGTGTGTGATATCATAGCTCTGTGCGTGGTGTTCCATAACATCGCCATTAGGAGTGGGGTTCCTTGGGTGGAGGAGGCCGAGGTTGCTGTCCAGGAGGTGTTAGATGCTGACCCCAGCCCTCCAGAATCAGTTGATGCTGTGTCTTTCAAGCAATATGTCCTGGACACCTACTTCTCTTGTAAGTGTTTTTGTAATGTTTTTAAAAAATACAACATACATAGCTAATAAGTTTATAATTATACTATTTACACAACAAAAACACATCAAACAAACAATTTTTTTTTACGGGGCCTCTTTGCTGGTATAATGGTTGCATCGCATCGAGGATGAGTCTGGCTTCTGGTAACCCGTGATATAGAAGGCAACAGTGGGGAGGAAGCAGAGGCCAGTGGGGCAGCAGTGAGTGACTGTGCAGCAGCCAACGATTGTGTGGCACGGGGTGCACGGGGTGCACGAGTGGCAGATGGGGCAGAGATGGCAGAAGGGGCAGAGATGGCAGATGGGGCAGAAGGGGCAGAGATGGCAGAAGGGGCAGAGATGGCAGATGGGGCAGCGATGGCAGAAGGGGCAGATGGGGCAGAGATGGCAGATGGGGCAGATGGGGCAGAGATGGCAGATGGGGCAGAGATGGCAGAAGGGGCAGATGGGGCAGAGATGGCAGATGGGGCAGAGATGGCAGAAGGGGCAGATGGGGCAGAGATGGCAGATGGGGCAGATGGGGCAGAGATGGCAGATGGGGCAGAAGGGGCAGATGGGGCAGAGATGGCAGATGGGGCAGAAGGGGCAGATGGGGCAGATGGGGCAGAGATGGCAGATGGGGCAGAGATGGCAGATGGGGCAGAAAGGGCAGATGGGGCAGAGATGGCAGATGGGGCAGAGATGGCAGATGGGGCAGAAGGGCCAGGTGGAGGTAAATAATAGTTGTATTGCTGATTAGAATGCGAATATGGGAAAATGTCAACATATGGGTTGCTTTGGAAATGAGGGCGATGCATTTGGGGTCTTAGACTAGAACCAATAGAACCTTGAGAGTGGAGTTGTTCAATATGTGAAGACGGGTGCGCGCGATAAGGCCTACTTGTGGAACGATAATTGGGTGAAGTATAGTATGATTGATACATGGGACTAAGAGATGGAGAGAAAGAAGTAGGAGAAGATTCCTGTGATATGCGTGATTGGGGATTGGTGATAAACACTGCAATAAGGTCAGTGAGACGGGTAAGGGTAGTGTTGATAGATGAAAGGTTTAAGTCCATAGTGTTCTCTATACGGGTGAGGCTACTGTGTAAAGTGTGCTCCATACGGGTGAGGGTTGTGGCAATTTCTGTGGTATTGGACTAAATAGTGGCATTTGTGTCTCTAATACTGTGATAGCAGGCGTGCAGTGATTCCCGTTCACTGACTTCTGCCTCCTCACTCATCTGATGCTCTTCCACATCACGTGGCTCCTCCACCAGCTCATCCTCTGAAATGTCTTCTGCTGTACTGGGCCCTACAAGGGGAAAAAAATAAATAAATAATGCCGTCCTTAGGAAATTTGTGTGAATTCATATATTTATATATATGTGTGTGTATATACCTGTAGCTGTGATAGGCTCGCTGGCGGGTGGGCTACGTCCGGTGTCAATGCGGCCCACACCTTGAACCATCTCCGCATCCAAACAGGCCAATGCCCTGGTCTCCAATGCAGTCAATTCCAGCGTTGCTGGAGGTCCACCACCTGTCATTCTGGCATGTCTTCTATGTTCAGAAATTTTATCTTTTAGGCGGCGTTTAAAGTCTTGCCACCTGTGTGCAAAATAGACACATTAGCAGTATAATATTATTCCCAAAATCTGGACACATTTAACCAATTTTTGTACGCTTAAATATTTACCTTTTCTGGAACTCATTAACCTTGCATCTGATTGGAGCCACGGCATTGACCTCATTTGTAATTTCTTCCCATATTCTTGCTTTTGATGGTGCAGAGAGTGGACGCGGAGTGGTGTGGAGCCTATCAACAGCCAATTCGACCAAAATGTCGATTTCATTTTTTGTGAAATTGGGCTGGCGTGTTTTTTTTGCAGCAGCAGATGATGAGCCGGATGGCTCATTGGAGTCTTGTTCAGACATGTCTACAAATGGAAATAAAAGAAGTTTATTCCATCACTAGACCAAAAAGCAGCAGACCTAGGCCCATGTTACTTACCCCAAAATGTAGCAAGGTTCTTCTGTTTTTTACCCACAGAAGTGTTCGCAATCTAAAAAAGGAAAAAAGAAAGTGCAATTGTTCCATTTCCTACGACGCTATCTATGTCAGGTAGCAGACCTAGGCCCATGTTATTTACCTCAATATCCACCAATATCAACCGTTTCCTGACAGCAACAACTTTGAAAAGCCATGCGGAAATTCTCAGGGCAAACTATCGCATGCTGTATGCAATTTTATAGTGGTGCGTTCGGTTGCGTACGCGCCAGAACGCTAGGCACGCTTGAACAGTGACTGACAGGTCAGTCAACCATTTTAGTACAGGTTCCGCAATGGACGTGCAGACGCACCGACGTGCACTGAGCACCAATTGGTAAGCAGGATATTAAACTGTCATTTCTGAGAGAAAATGAGGTCTGCAGTATTCTCACGTACCGAACTGCGAATGCTGACAGCAACGATGGACCTTTGTTTTGAGCCCGCAGGGAGGTACGTGGGAAATGATAACAAACTGCAGGCATACAGAGCCGTGCGCAGGCGTCTGCATATGCAGGTTGGTACCCGCCGCTCCATTGTGCAGTTGCAACGCCGATGGAATGATCTGCGGAGACGGTAGCCCGACCTTCTTGCAGATTTAAAGGCTGATATTCTCGCTAGTAAGTCGCGCTCAAACACTATATAATATGGCAATGTAATTTTTTCTTCTCACAGGAAAATATAGACAGAAAAGGCCTATTTTCTGACCATTCTCATACTAAACGTATGAATAATGTTAGTCTTATTTGCTATTATTCTGATTATTTACTATTATATATATGTTAAAAATTTTAGTGTACATTTTTGGACAAATTTAATGTTATTGACATGAGTACCATTTTAGCATTCAAAGCTACCATTCGCTGCATGTATGTATGTATTCGCTGTGTATGGTGAATACATTACAAAAATACACATAAGATAACACATCATGGTCTCCAACAGGACGCCAACGCAGCTCCGAACACCACCGCCAACATCAACAGGTGGTCACACCGGAGGCGCCAGGTGGTAGCCAACAGCCACAGGTGGAGTCAGCGGTGGTGGAGGATTCGCCGCAGTCCGCTGACCTGGCAGCATCACCTCTGCTATTCCAGAGCCAACCAGAATCCACCTCTCAGCAACCACAAGTGCTGGTTGAGGAAAGTAAGTACATTACATGGTAATTTTCGTATACTTTAGTTGTGTTTTTTTTGTCAAGATATGATTTTTTGGGTAGAACATGACAAACAGTTTTCACTGGCCATTCACAGTACAAGGCATCCTAAGTTCCCACAATGGGAAAAATGTCCTCCCACCAATTCTTGTCTTGTGCGCAGGCCAACTCAGCTGGCAGGCTTTAAAAATGCACCCTAGAGGGTGAGATTCTCCTTGGCAAAATTTTGCAGAAAGTTAATGTATACAACAAAACAATATAATACTAATATAATACTTCGTATTACTTGTGTCTCCCCCTTCCCTTTAGGTTGTAAGCTCTCATGCTCATGGCCCTCTTTTGTTGTGTGCTCCTTCTACAGTTCCTTCATCCTCTTGGCCTTCTTTGATACGCCTGTTTTCCCTGTTTTCTTAAGCTTAGGCCTTCTTCTTGCTGATTTCTATCATCCCTTTCACTATCTGTCAGAGATAATCTGATTTGCTTTACCCTGTCACCTGTCTTTGTATCATGTTGTGTCTTGGTTCTGTTTTCAGTATATGTTATGTACTCCTACATTTATCAAAATTTAATGAATGGGGCCAGTGTTTGGGTAACATTCATTTATGCACTATACCGAGCTTACAAAATGCAAAAGTACAAGAACCGACAGCTAGCATTTCACCACATTGAAATGTATTAAGAGTGCATTTACTAAATTGTTGTGTTTCATTTTTTGCAGCTGATGAGGCGTCGATGGGTCCTCCAAGGCACAGCCAGAGGCTTCTGTGTGAATTAAAAAAGCAAGAAAAAATATAAAAAGCATAAAGAAAAAGCAAAAAAATTAAAAAAAAAATAAATATATATAATAAAAAATTGTTAAATACCTTTTATTGATTTTTTTTTTAGTGTTTCTTACTTAACATTTGTACATAGTTTTAGTTTATAAATTAAAATATTTTTGTTAAAAGAAAAACTGGTATGTGTGTGATTTCATGGAACAAATTTTACGTATTAGCATTATACACTTAAGTAAAGCTGTTGTTTAAAAGGGTCACACCTCGCATCCGGGATATAATGTGATAAGGCCCCAAAGAAATAACAGTTATGTAGGACATAACCTCTTTCGAAAACATATACTGAAAACAGAACCAAGACACAACCTGATACACAGTAAAACAGGGCTAGCGGCATAACCTCATTGGTGTTATATAGGTTAATAAAGTCATAAAAAAATTCCTTCAGCAAAAGACACTTAACGAATAAAATTGGATCATTGTTTATTTACAAAATAATAAGCTTCCACTCTTTTTCTATGCTGAAAACTCTGATCTTAAAGAGACCAGAGATGTACTTTGTGTTTCAACAAAAGAAGGTTGTACTATAATTTACACCTATCATATAACAATTGGCTGAGAAAGTATTTAGGCGTATCCTGATCCTTTTGAGCCTCCTGGATGCAATGGACAAGTCGAAGAAGTCTGTGCAAGTCTTTGTTGAAAATCTCTGGATTGGAAACATAGGTTATTTGAATAACTACTTCATTCCTGTTCATATTCTTTTCCTTCCAGCTCACACCAAAGGCTTATATAATATTATATATGTATATATATAATATAATACATATGACATTATAAAACCACATCAAATATACATGATACACTGATATATGATATACGATTAAACACTGAAAATATTTCAATAATAATAAATTTAATTCATCAAAAGTAAAACATCTTGACAGGGTAAACAAAGTAGCATAACAAGGGGAATATATATTTTACGGTTAATTACAACCAGCACCATGATTCAACAATTGAGAGATACACCAATGATGTTACTATGCACTAAACAGCATAGCGTTCGCTTCTGCACGTTATGCAAGTATGTGCCGGCGTGTACGGACTTGAATGGGTAGAATAGGAACACTTGCGCCGCAAGTCATAAAAAACTGCGTATGTAAGAATACGCAGCTTAATGACTTCGGCCGTTCGCAGCCACAAAGTACGTGCATTAGTGCACGTACGTACGCTGCGCTCATTTTGCATCCCTTAATGACTCAGGCCCTTGGTCTGTACCACTTTCAATGGAGCCATAGACGAGGTGAGGAACTCAGCTTCTTGACATGGTTGACTTTGCAACTTCTTTAACTACCGAGGGCAAGTCAGTAGTAATCGCAGTTTGCAGTACCTTTTGAAGCATATTATTAATTTCCTGAGTTCTTGTAACTTGAGGCTCAGGTAAAATCTTGGATAATCCTAGATCACTTGACATCTTTTCTTTTCCTGAAACCCAAGTGGAAGGTGTCTCAAAGCCATAAGCAAACCTCTCCCAGTTATCCTTAACAGTTTGTATTCTGCTGACTTTGTCTTGAATAGATTTAGTAGCATACTGTAGTTCTTTTTGAACTGTGGACAACTCTGCTAGAATTTTTGGGGTTTGCTCCCGTTGACCTTTATCTTCATTTCCTTTTCCACTTATTGATTCTTGTTGGTCTGCCAGTGCAGATATCTGTATTTCAGCCTGGACATGGGAATCTCTTAACTCTTGTAGTTCTGTTTGAGAAGCTCGCTCTTCTAATTGTGCTGTCTGAGCTAGGAGGGTTTCAGCAACCAGCTTATCATGCTGAATTTTTAATTCTTCATATTGAGTCTTATATTGCTTTCCAACATTTTCAACCTGGGATATGATCTTAATTTTCTCTTGTATATCTGTGATTTTGGCATCCAGTTCTTTCTGCAGATTATCCTTCTCATTCCTCAGTTTTACTGCTTCTTCTTTTGTACTCTGACATTGACCTTGACTTATCTTGAGGTCATCTTTACTGCGTTCTGCAATCAGACATCTCTGCTGTAGTTCCTCCTGCTTCCTATAATCTCTCTCATTCACCCATCCTTCTTGATACACCTTTTCCAGCTCTTCCTCTGCAGCTCGCTTTTCTGTTAAGGTGCGTTCATTAAGGTTTTGCTTCTCTCCACATTCCATTTGCAATGCTGAGAGGTCGTCTGTCAAACGTGAAATCTGCACATTGCAAAGTTTTTTTGACATTTTCTACCTCTTTTTGTGTCCACATAGCAGCTTCTTGAGTTATCTTAGCTATTGCCTGTGTCATCTTTTCAATATTTTCCTCCTTTTGCTTTTCTCTAAGAAGTGCCTGCTCTTTCTGTAGATTGGCTTCTTCTAAAATCTGCATACAGTCACGGACTCTGGAAATAGCTACATACTTCTCTCCTTCCAATTCTGAAAATTTTGCCTGTAGCTCCCCAAGGTGTTTGTACGACCGCGTTTTTTCTCCATTTAACTGTTCTACATTTTGCACTGATGCTCTCAACCTGGTTTCTAATTGCGCTACTGCAGTCAGAAGCTGTTGCACCTGTTTATCTGACAATTCTGCTTTCCCCTGGGCCACCAACACCGCTTTCTCAAGCAACTTCTTTTCCGCCAGCAATATCTCCCTTTTCTCACTGAGCTCAGAGTTAGATACTTGCAACAGTAACATATTTGCTTCAAGCTTCTGTATATTAACTTGAAGTTGCGGTATTTCACCATTGCCTTTATGTGGGGCCACTGTCTTTGCAGCTACCAGAGCCTTTCCCTGCTCTGTTTTCAGATTATCTTGTAGCTCATTTATTTCTCTTCCCATTTTCTCCATACGCTACTGGTATTTTAAGCATTCCACTTGTGCGGCTTCAAACCTTGTTTCCGCAATTTCTTTTTCTTGTTTCAGCATTTCTATGGCTTGTTCCTGAGACTTTTCTTTCGCTTTAAAAGAGCTCACGTTGTTACGGAGGGCTTCAAGGTCTTGTTGCTGTTCCCTCCGGGACTCCTGCTGTTGCCTCTGGGTCTCCTCTAAGTATAACTGTTGTTGACTGTGGGCTCCATGTTGTAGTCTCTGGATCTCCTCTAAATACAACTACTGTTGCCTTATGGCTTGCCCCTGGGTATCTTCTAATTCTAACTGTTTTTGTCTCTGGGTCTCCTCAAGGGCTAACAGTTTTATCCTATTGGCTTCCTGTAACTGCTGTTGACTCATGGCAGATTGCTAGGCCATAGCAGCTTGTAGAAAGCCTTTAAGCATGTCCTCCTTTTCAGGGCACTGCATCATAGCCTTTTCCCAGAGTCCAAACAAATGTGCATCTAGCCCTTTATCAGACATAGCTGCAGCATCTTGTAACAGCGGTTGCCTAACGGCTGACCTCTGGGCTGTAACAGTTTGTAGTAAGTCTTTAGCAGAAACATCCTTCTCTTTTAACCTAGCACAATGATGAGGGTCATAATCTACTGCTACACAAACATGCTCCAAGTTCTGATTTTTGTCTCTCTCCATATCGACACTTTGACACACCTGTATGCAATCTTTTTGGGTTGAGAATTCTGCTTTTTCTTGCCCAGTGTAGCTTGAGAAGCAGCCAATTTTATCTTGATAAGAACAAAGCACTTTCTTTATAGAAGGAGCACCTCACTTGACTTAAGATGTGTGGCACTACAACACCCAGCATATATAACAAACTTTTCCTTTGCAGAGCAAAAGTTGTTGTTATTTTCTTTTTGTTTTCTTTAACTTCTGCTCAATGGTTTCCAACACAGAAACATCCACTTTACACTAAAAAAATTCTCACACTTTTTTCTTTAAAGTCTCTTGCTCTTTGCTTATGCACAGAACCAGGCCACACCCAACTTGTGCTTTGCAGAAATACACATCTCCTAGAATTCAACAACATATACTTGGGTTTTCTGGAAACACTCAGTGGTAAGCTTTTCCCACACATCTACACTATATATATATATATATATATAAAGGGTGTGCACCGGCCACTTTTCGTGTTTTAGGTTTTGGGTTCCGATCTTGGGTTCTGATTTTTTTTTAAAAAAAGCATAAAAAGTGGTAAAATCCATATTTTTTATTTTTTTTTCACTCCTACACTATTATTAACCTCAATAACATTCATTTCCACTAATTTCCAGTCTATTCTGAACACCTCACACCTCCACAATATTGTTTTTAGTCCAAAAGGTTGCACCGAGGTAGCTGGACGTCTAAGCTAAGCGACACAAGTGGGCAACACAAACACGTGGCCCATCTAGGAGTGGCACTGCAGTGGCATACAAGATGGCAGTTTGAAAAACTAGGCCCCAAAGAGCACATAATGGCAAAAAAAGAGGTGCAAGATGGAATTGTCCTTGGGCCATCCCACCCACCCTTATGTTGTTGAAATAGGACATGCACACTTTAACAAACCAATCATTTCAGCGACAGGGCCTACCAAACTACTGTGGCTGAAATGATTGGTTTGTTTCGGCCCCCACACAAAAAAAAGCTATTCATCTCTCCCTGTACAAACTAAACTGGCTCTACTGAGGCAAGATGTCGTCCTCATCCTCGTCCTCTGATTCCTCGCCCCCTTCAGTGTGTACTTCCTCATCCTCACACATTATCAATTCGTCCCCGCTGGACTCCACAATAACAGGTCCCTCTGTAGTCTCTGGGGGCCAGTGCTGGTCTTGATTGAAGAATTGATAATTCATTTTTATGAACATCATCTTCTCAACGTTTTGCGGAAGCAACCTCCTTCGCCGCTCACTGAACAGGTTTCCCGCTGCACTAAAAACTCTTTTGGAGTACACACTGGAGGGGGGACAACTCAGGTAAAATAGAGCCAGTTTGTACAGGGGCTTCCAAACTGCCTTTTTTTCCTGCCAGTAAAAATAAGGACTGTCTGACATGTCTACTTGGATGGTGTCAGCAAAGTAATCCTCCACCATTTTTTCAATGGTGACAGCATCCAATGCAGCGAAATTAGACATGTCTGGAATGGTTGGCAGGTCCTTCAGTCCGGACCAGATGTTCTCAGCATCCCCGACAGGTGTGGAAGAAAATGAAGGAGGAGCTGTTGGCATGTCACGGTCCTCTTCAGAGGACAATCTCCTGACCAGCAGGTCTTTGCACTGCTGTAGACTTGTGTCTGCCGGAGACAGATACACAACATACGCTTTAAACCGAGGATCGAGCACGGTGGCCAGAATGTATTCCTCTGACTTTAAAAGACTGACCACCCACGGATCCTGGCAAAGCGTACGAAGGGCTTCATCCACAAGAGCTACATGCTTTGTGGAATCGCAATGCTTTAGCAGCTCCTCCCTAACTTTCTCCAGCTGCTTCTGCAACAGCCTGATCAGGGGAATCACCTGACTCAAGCTGGCAGTGTCGTACCTGACTTCTCGTGTGGCAAGTTCAAACGGCTGGAGAACCTTGCACAACACGGAAATCAGTCTCCACTGCGCTTGACTCAGGCGCATCCCCACTCCTTTGCCTATGTCATAGGTGGCTGTGTAGGTTTGAATGGCCTTTTGCTGCTCCTCCATCCTCTGCAGCATATAGAGGGTGGAGTTCCAGCGCATCACAACCTTTTGTTTGAGGTGATGGCAGGGCAGGTTCAGGCTTTTATGATGTTGCTCGAGTCTGCGGTAGGTAGTGGCAGAATGCCGAAAGTGTCCAGCAATTTTGCGGGCCACCGCAAGCATATCCTGCACACCCCTCTCACTCTTCAGGTAATGCTGCACCACCAAATTTATTGTGTTGGCAAAATATGGCACGTGCTGGAAATTGTCCATATGTAATGCCCGCACAATGTTACTGGCGTTGTCCGACACCACAAATCCCCAGGAGAGTGTAAGTGGGGTAAGCCACTGCGAGATTATTTCCCTCAGTTTCTCTAAGAGGTTGTCAGCGTTGTGCCTCTTATTAAAACCGGTGATACACAACGTTGCCTGCCATGGAACGAGCAGGTGTTTTGGAGATGCTGCTACTGATGCTGCTGCTGCTGTTGCTGCGGAAGGCGATGAATCTACCCAGTGGGCTGTCACAGTCATATAGTACTTAGTTTGTCCTGAACCACTTGTCCACTGAGGACACTTTTTCATACTTCTCTGTACATCCCGGGTATCGCCTGCCTAGTGAAGTGGAATCTCGACGGGATTTGGTACCAGGGACACAATACCTCCATCAACCGTCTAAATCCCACTCCACTGATGGCGGACACCGGACGCACGTCTAACACCAACATAGCTGTTACGGCCGCAGTTATCCGCTGTGCCATAGGATGACTACTGTCGTACTTCGTGCTCATGGCAAACGACTGTTGTACGGTCAACTGTTTAGTGAAAGACGTAGCGTTCTTACAACTTCCCCTCTGGGAAGATGACCAACTACCAGCAGCAACAGCGGAAGTAGTAGGCGTAGCGCTGCAGGATCGTCCGGAAGAATCCCGGATTGAAGAGGACTCAGTCATGCCGGTGACATGGCCTGCAGGACTATCTACAACCGAGATCGAGGAGGAAATTGACGAGGAGAGTGTTGCTGGTGTGGATACAACAGGACCAAGGGATTTAGGTGTCCCTGGACTGCTGACGGTCCTAGCCACAGGACCTGAACTAAACACTGAATTATGAAGGTTCTTCAGGTGACGTATAAGGGAGGATGTCCCTAGGTGGCCAAGATCCTTACCCCTGCTTATTTTAGCTTTACATAAGGTACATATGGCCATACATTTGTTGTCAGGATTGGGATAGAAATAATTCCAGATCGAAGAGGTGGATTTTTTGGTCTTCTGCCCAGGCATGACGATGGGCTTTTTCATCCCATGGACAACAACTGTTTCCCCCCCCCTGGTGCCTCATTTAAGATAACCACATCAGCATCTTCCTCGTCAAGTTCCTCCTCAGCGCCAGCCACATCAATATCCTCCTCCCGGTGTACAACATTCACACCTTCATTAGCCAAATCTGTAACTGGACTAAGGGTGATCCTTCCAGCATATGCAGAGGGCATGCTGCAAATTGTGGAAGGAGCCACCTCTTCCCGTACAGTGATTGGAAGGTCAGGCTTCGCAACCACCAACACCCTTGGACTCGCCTTGGGGATTTGTGATGACATCTCTTTAGAAGGCAGAGTTGTTTGCTGTGTTGTTGATGACAGCTTAAGCCTCTTAAATTTTTTAGAGGGGGGAGGAGGAGGGCTTAGATCCTTGGGTGAAGCTGAACCACTAGTCATAAACACGGGCCATGGCCTAAGCCGTTCCTTGCCACTCCGTGTCGTAAATGGCATATTGGCAAGTTTACGTTTCTCCTCAGATGATTTTGATTTTCTTTTTTTGCTAATTTTAGTGAACTTTGGCTTTTTGGATTTTACATGCCCTCTACTAGGAGATTGGGCATCGGCCTTGGCAGACGACGTTGATGGCATTTCATCGTCTATGTCATGACTAGTGGCAGCAGCTTCAGCATTAGGAGGAAGTGGTTCTTGATCTTTCCCTACTTTATCCTCCAAATTTTTGTTCTCCATTATATGCAGCACATGAGAGCGTACCCCTAAACCACACACACCTGGCAAAGGCTTTAAAAATTATATGCGGCACAGGACAGTACCACTGGACTGGAGTTATACAGCAGTACAATTTCCTTTATACTGCAGGAACAGTGAACGTAGTTTAATATTGCAGTAATAATATTTCTGGACTGCAGGAACAGTGAACGTAGTTTAATATTGAAGTAATAATATTTCTGGACTGCAGGAACAGTGAACGTAGTTTAATATTGAAGTAATAATATTTCTGGACTGCAGGAACAGTGAACGTAGTTTAATATTGCAGTAATAATATTTCTGGACTGCAGGAACAGTGAACGTAGTTAAATATTGCAGTACTAATATTTCTGGACTGCAGGAACAGTGAACGTAGTTTAATATTGCAGTAATAATATTTCTGGACTGCAGGAACAGTGATCGTAGTTAGACATTGCAGTAGAATTTTGTTTATACTTTTTTTAAAAAAAAATTATAATTTTATTTTTTTATTTTTTTTATAATTTTTTTAAACGATGGACTTAGCAGGACAGAGCACAGGACACAGCACCACTGGACTCAGCAGGACAGAGCACAGGACACAGCACCACCTGACTCAGCAGGGCAGAGCACTAGACAAAGCACCACTGGACTCAGCAGGACAGAGCACAGGACAAAGCACCACTGGACTCAGCTGGACAGAGCACAGGACAAAGCACCACTGGACTCAGCAGGACAGAGGAGAAGGACACAGCACCACTAAAAACCCAACCTCACGCTACCCTGATCAATGCCCGACTGAAGATGGCGGCTGCAAGCGGGGAATTTATAGAATCCGAGTATCGCGAGATCCGATGGCGGGATTTGGAGTCAGAGCCTCGTTTTCATTGTTTCTCTCCGCCGAAAATACCCGAACAGTGCTCGGATCCCCCTCGGATCCGCACTGTTTGGGTGGGCTCGGATTGCGATAATCCGAGCCCGCTCATCGTTAAAATATATATATATATATATATATATATATATATATATATATATATATATATACATACACACATACGCGCACACACACACTATATGGAGAAAAGTATTCGGACGCTGGACCATTACACCAACAGGGACGGTAATGACATTGTATTCAAATACATATACTTTAATATGGAGTTGGTACCCATTTTGCAGCGATAACAGCTTCCACTCTTCTTGGAAGGCCTTCCACAAGATGTTGTTTCTGTGGAAATTTGTAGCCATTCTTTCTGTAGAGCATTTGTGAGGTCTACATATACCATTATCCCTCTTCCATAAAACTTCACAGACTCGACCATCTGACTGCCAAACAGAGTAGCGTGATTCATTACTCCACAGAACACATTTCCACTTCTCCACAGTCCAGTGTCAGTGTGTTTTACACCACTCTATTCGATGCCTGGCAGTGGTCTTGGTGATGTGAGGCTTGCATGCAGCGGCTCGGCCATGGAAACCTATTCCATTAATATTCTGCCCCACAGTTTTTGCCTGTGGAAGTTCAGAACTCTTCAGCTACGGAATCAGCGTTGGTGACTTTTCCTCACCATGCACCTTAGCAGTCGTTGACCCCGCTCTGTGATTTTACATGGTCTTCTGCTTCATGGCTGAGTTGGTATTGTTCCTAAATGCTTCCACTTTCTAATAATATCACTTACAGTTGACTTAGGAATATCCAGCAGGGATGAAATTTCACGAACTGCAAAGGGGGCATCCTATCACAGTACCATGTTTGAAGTCACTGGGCTCTTCAGAACAACCCATTTTGTATCACAAATGTTTGCAAATGGAGACTGTATGGCTAGGTGCTTGATTTTATATACCTCTGGCAATGGGACTGATTGAAACACCTCAATTCAAAAATTAACAGGTGTAGCCAAATACTTTTGTCCATATAGTGTGTGTGTGTACACGTGTATATATATATATATATATATATATATATATATATATATATATATATATATATATTGTGAAAAGCCTGCCAAACAAATGCTGCTGACACAGGTTTGCTGATCCAGCAAAGGTGTCAGGATGTTACAGACAGCAGATAGTCACTCAGTCCCCTCACTAGTCACTGGCAACTGGTTGACGTCTGTCGCCCCACCCACAACACAAGTCCAGCTATTAGAGCTTCCTCCCAAGCATTAACTAGCTGTACCCTTAATTAATTAGTCACATCCATGTGCCCCACCTGTGATTCTGTGCTCTGTGTGTAGAGACTTAGCCCTGTCTGCAGCATGAAGCTGCAGACTGCCAGAGAAATTATTAGACACATACCCCACCCTTAGCTTTGTCAACTTAGGTGTAGTGGAAACTGCGAGGAGCGCATATTTACGGGAGAGATCAGCTGCATTTCTCTGCATGGCCCTTGGTCTATGCTCTACAGTGAGCTGGAAAGTTTACAATACCAAGAGCCATCGGGTTACTATGCCATTGACCACTTTGTTCACTTACATCCACTTTAATGGTGCATGGCTCGTCATGAAGCTAGACTTCCTACCCAAGAGGTAATAGTAGTGGACTTCCATAGCCCATTTGTTGGTGAGGCACTTCTGTTCAACAGTCACATACTTTTTTTCCCTATTCAAGAGCTGGTGACTGAGATACAGGATGGGTTTCTCCTTGGTATCCACCTTTTGGGAAAATACCGTGCCCAGACCTTTTCCCAAGACATCGATCTGCAGATGAAATTTCTTACTGAAAACCGGTGCATGTAGCATCAGCACTGTACATAAAGCCATCCTTAGGTCATCTGAGGCAGCATCTGCTGACTCAGACCAGTTTAGCTTGTCTAGACAGGTTTTCTTCAGAAGCTCTGTTAGTGGAGTAGCCCAAGTGGCAAAGTTCTCTGTTAACCGGCGGTAACATAGTAGCATAGTTGATGAGGTTGAAAAAAGACACCAGTCCATCAAGTTCAACCTATTTTGGATCTCCTGCGATCCCTCACTTATATTTGAAATTGATCCAGAGTAAGCAACCACCAATCTGTTTCAATTGTGAAAATTCCCCCAGACCCAATATTGCAGTCCTATTTTTACCCTATATCCACTACTATCCTTCATTTTAATTAAAGGTCGTATCCCTGGATACACTTTTCCGCAAAAAATTTGTCTAACCCTTTCTTAAACATATTTATTGAATCTGCCATCACAACCTTCCCTGGCATTGAATTCCATATCTTGACTGCCCTTACTGTTAATAACTCCTTCCTTTGCTGGTTGTGAAATTTCCTCTCCTCTAACTCTAGGGGGTGACCGCGTGTCCTGTGTATAGTCCTTGGGGTAAAAAATTTCCACGTGTCACGAATCCGCTAGGATGAGTGGGATCCTGTTGGTTATGAGAGGGATTGGCAGGACTCCTCCCAGAGGTGCGGAGTCTAACAGAGCGGAAGGTTGTCACCAGGGCATCCCGCAAGAGAATTTGGGTTTCGCAGCTTCCACCTTGCAGGTCGCGGCCCTCCAGGGAAGTTCCCAGTATGAAGTGATAGAGAACCGACACAAGAGATGAGAGTTACTCCAGGTAACCACTAAGGAGTGGATGATGATGATGAAGATAGAGGTAGTACACAAGCATAGATAACATGTGGAGCACTACATCAGTTAACATTAACCGATGGAGTAGGTAAAGGTGAATTACGACCACACACTTGGAGATATGGGGAGTGATGATCTGCTGCAGTTATCACTACTGACCGGAGCTGGTGAGCGAAGATCAAAGGCAGTACAGAGAGAGGTAGAGAGCGATGATCCGCGGCAGTTACCACTAACGAGTGGAGCAGATAAGCTAAGATCAGCGGCAGTAAACTGAGAGGTAGAGAGCGAAGATCCACGGCAGTTACCACTAACGAGTGGAGTAGGTATGCGGAGATCAGTGGCAGTACACAGAGAGGTAGAGATCGAACACATCGAGGGGTAGGGAGCTGCTTCCAGGCCAGGAGACTGACACGAAAAACCAGCATTGAGAAATGAGGGAAGGAGCCTTATAAAGGAGCACCTTAAGGGAGCTGCCAATGGAAGCACCAGACAGGTAGAACAGGTGAAAAGGTCTGCTCAGGCCCGTTACCGGCGTGAGAGCCGGAGTGGGGGAAAACGGAGGATCAGGGAGAAGATAGGCGTGCCGGTCCCAGAGTGGCGGCCGTGGGAGACCGGTGTGTGACACCATGAAAGTTCTCTTTATTGACCCTTAATGTATTTGTACATAGTAATCATATCTCCTCTTAGGTGCCTCTTTTCTAAAGTAAACATGCCTAAACTGGCTAACCCTTCCTCAAAACTTAATGACTCAATAGCCTTTATCAATTTTGTTGCCCTTCTCTGAACCCCTTCTAGTTCCAAATTATCTTTTTTATACCGTGGTGCCCAGAACTGTACTGCATATTCAAGATGAGGTCTTACCAACGATTTATACAGTGGCAAAATTACACTGTCTTCCCTTGCATCTATGCCCCTTTTTATGCATGCCAATACTTTGTTTGCCCTTGCAGCTGCTGCTTGACATTGAGCACTATTGCTAAGTCTACTGTCTACGAGCACTCCCCAATCCTTTTCCATTATAGATTCTCCTAAATTAATTCCATTTCATTTATAGATTGCATTCTTGTTTTTGGTCCCTAAATGCATAACCATACATTTGTCTATGTTAAACCTCATATTCCATTTGGCCACCCAATTCTCCAGTTTATTTAAGTCCCTCTGTAGAGAAGCTACATCTTGCTCTGATTTTATTACCTTACAGAGTTTAGTGTAATCTGCAAAAATATAAACTTTACTCTCTAAACCATCACCAAGGTCATTAATAAATATATTAAAAAGGAGTGGCCCCAGCACGGAACCTTGAGGTACTCCACTTAACATTTTTATCCAATTAGAAAATGTACCATTTATCACAACTCTCTGTTCCCTATTCTCTAACCAGTTTTCGATCCAAGTACAAATGTTTCCTAGACCCAGTTCCCTTATTTAGTAAACCAACCTCTTGTGTGACACTGTATCAAAGGCCTTTGCAAAATCTAAGTAGACCACATCTTCTGTGCTGCCCTGGTCTAAGTTCCCACTAACTTCCTCGTAGAAACTAATTAGATTAGTTTGACATGACCTATCCCTCACAAATCCATACTGATTCCCACTAATAATCTTATTGCGCACCAGGTAATCCTGAATACTATCCCTTAATATACCTTCCCGTAGTTTCCCCACTATTGATGTGAACCTTTCTGGTCTATAATTCCCTGGTTGTGATCTCATCCCCTTTTTAAACAACGGCACCACATATGCTATTCGCCAATGCCTTGGTACTGAGCCTGATGAAATTGAAATTATGAAAATTAAGAATAGCAGTCTAGCTATTTCTGAGTTTAGCTCCATAAGAACCCTTGGGTCTATATTAATTAATGGTACGGTTTCATTTCCATTTTTATGTATTATTCCTACCATTTGTTTCTCTCTAGTATATACTGAAGAAGAGAAGGGGGTATATTTACTAAGCTGCGGGTTTGAAAAAGTGGGGATGTTGCCTATAGCAACCAATCAGATTCTAGCCTTCATTTATTTAGTACCTTCTACAAAATGATAGCTAGAATCTGATTGGTTGCTATAGGCAACATCCCCATTTTTTCAAACCCGCAGCTTAGTAAATCTAGCCCAAGGTGTTTAATACCTCTGCTTTTTCCTTAGTATAATATATCAATTCACTTCTTAGGGGTCCTATATTATCTTTTTTAATCCTTTTGCTATTTATATACTTAAAAAACTTTTTGGGGTTTGTCTTACTTTCTTTTGCAACTTGTTTTTCATTTTCTAATTTAGCCAATCTAATTTCCTTTTTGCATGTTTTATCACATTCCTTGTACCTACGGAAGGACTCCTCAGACCCTTCAGACTTAAACAATTTAAATGCACGCTTCTTACTTTGCATTTCTTCCTTTACCTTCTTATTTAGCCACATTGGTTTTAGACTTAATTATTTTACATTTATTTCCCATAGGAATGAACTTATACATAAATGTTTCCAATAGAAGAGAAAGAGAAGTACTACTTATATGGAAGGCACACTCATTGAGAAAATCCTGTGTTGTTGAAGAGACACTGCATTGTGGATAACAAACGTGGATAGAAATGAGCAAATAAATTGACACTACACTATAAAACTACTATTTATTAGTCATACAAATAAAACTGAATGGTTAAAATTTCGGAGTCTTGGGGGTATATTTACTAATCTGCAGGTTTGAAAAAGTGGAGATGTTGCCTATAGCAACCAATCAGATTATAGCTTTCATCTATTTAGTGCATTCTACAAAATGAAACCTAGAATCTGATTGGTTGCTATAGGCAACATCTCCACTTTTTCAAACCCGCCTTTTAGTAAATCTAGCCCTTGGTCGGGTACGTATATTTAGAAGATCAATACACTTTATTTAGTTCCTTACTAATGCTATGCATATTTAAACTCCAAGGAAAGGAGATATACTAGCCTTCCATATAAGTAGTACTTCTCGTTCTCTTCTATTATATACAATACATTACTACTGGAAGTAGCACCTCATACTATCATACTAACATATTAAATCATATCTTGGAAATATACATTAATTAGAAAGATTTTTACTTGTGCGGGAAATCATATATATTACTTATGTTAGAACATGTATTTTTCCAACAACATTTTAAAGACAGCCCACTTCTCTTCCGTTTTTTTTCCTTCAAAAACTTTGTCCCAGTCTAGGCACTTTATAGACTCCTTTAGCATATTAAAATTTGCCTTTCTGAAGTTTAAAGTCCTAGTTGATCCCTTATACCGTTGCTTCTGGGAACTAATTTCAAATGAGACCATATTATGATCACTATTTCCCAAGTGTTCCCTTACTTGAATATTTGATATTACGTCTACATTATTTGTTATTACTAGGTCCAGTATAGTCTGGTTCCTAGTTGGTTCCTCTAATAATTGAGACATTTAATGGTCTTTTAGCATACTCAAAAACCTATTTCCCCTAGCTGTACTGCAGGTCTCAGTGCTCCAATCAATGTCCGGATAATTAAAATCCCCCATAATTAAAACTTGACCTAGTTTTGTAGCCATTTCAATTTGCTGTAGAAGTTGGTCTTCCACACTCATACTAATATCTGGCAGTTTATAGAATATCCCTATCAGCAACTTCCCTGAACTTTTTCCTCTGGATATTTCCACCCACAAAGCCTCTATATTATCACCAATATTCTCGTAAATAACTTCCTGAATACTTGGTTTTTATTCTGGCTTAATATAAAGACATAAAGACATGGTCCTCCTCCCCTTTTATTTTCCCTATCCCTCCTGAAGAAAGTATAGCCTTCCAGGTTGACTGCCCAGTCATGTGTATCATCCCACCAGGTCTCCGTAATACCTATAATATCATACTGCTCATTCATTGCTACTAGCTCTAACTCCCCCATTTTACCTGTCAGGCTTCTTGCATTTGCAAGCATATACTTAAGTCTATCGCCTCCCTTAGGTATTTCTTTTTGCTTTAAAAAAAAAAAAAAAGGGCCTCTCCTTATCGACTATGCTTCTCTTTCCCCCCTCTCCACCCCTTTGACTCTTGTTAAATTCCTCCTTACTACTCTCAATATCTATCCCATAAATACTTGCTTGCCCCTCTCCCCCCCCGAAGCCTAGTTTAAAATCTCCTCCAACCTTCTTACCATACTCTCCCCTAGCAGTATCCTACCAAGCCACAAAATGTCCTCAGCTGCGTCTGACTCGCAGGTCGCGGCCCACGCCAGGAGTACTGAACGGAAGTACTTAGAACATTAGAAAAGGGAGAAGTGCATCTCAATATTTCTTTTCTTGAGCAACCGTCCTCCTAATCATTTGTTTTAAAGTACGGTTATAGCGTTTCACCAGCCCATCAGTTTGGGGGTGATACACTGAGGTGCAGAGGACTTTAATACCAAGTAGCTGACTTAACTCTTTCATCAATTTTTACATAAAAGGAGTGCCCTGGTCAGTTAGGATTTCTTTCAGAATCCCCAACCTGATATACAGAATTAGTAGCTATTTGGCTATGGTACTTGACTTAATATTACGTAAGGGAATGGCTCCTGGATAGCGCATGGTGTAGTACAGAATCACCAAGACATAATGGTGCCTGTGAGCCAATTTTTCAGGTCCATTCAAAGGAAACTTGAATGACCGGAATAGGAATCAGATTTTGGAGAGGTCTTTTGACATACTGGGCAGTGTAAGCAATACCTTTTTACTTCCATTATTATCTTCATCTTCATCTATTTATATAGTGCCACTAATTCCACAGCGCTGTACAGAGAACTCATTCACATCAGTACCTACCCCATTGGAGCTTACAGTCTAAATTTCCTAACATACACACAGCGATATATTTACTAAACTGCGGGTTAATAAATATACCCCACAGACAGAGAGAGACTAAGGTCAATTTAATAGCAGCCAATAAACCTACAAATATGTTTTTGGAGTGCGGGAGGAAACAGGAGCACCCGAGGAAATCAATGCAAATGCAGGGAGAACATCCAAACTCCACACAGATAAGGCCATGGTCAGAAATCAAACTCATGACTCCAGTGCTGTGAGGCAGAAGTGCTAACCACTAAGGCACTGTGCTGACATGTGTATTCCTGGATAGTAAAACCATAGTAGCACTCTTTCCAGAGTCTTATCCTCTCCAAAATGACCCCCACAAAGATATGTGTGTGCAGATTTCAGAACTAAAGGTACATGTGCCTGCAGTATTTACAGCTGTTAAACATTTTTCTCCTGAACAACCCGGGCTCTATACAACAAATTCCCTTTAACAAAAAATAAGTTACACCTTGTGCCAGCCTGGCAGCTTTCACCACACCATTAACTTCCACACCACATTTAAATGCATTTTCTAGGGTAGCACCATTGTGATGATACCAAGATGTAAGGGTAGGAACCCAGAGGAAAGTCCTGGTATCTAGGGGTTCAGGATCACACAGGCAAAGAAAAGGTGTGGATACAACTGTACCTTTATTACAGCTAACTGCAAACAATAACTTATATATATCAAACAATAATTTAAACAACACCCAGTGTTCACCAAACTTCAAGCATCACCCAGTAACATCCCAGTGTTCAATAATCCCAAATTGTTTATAACGAAAATAGGTTTTCTTTACCAGTCCAAGTTATAGGGGAATGATGATGTCCGTGATTAATAGAATAAGCCAGGCAGTCTGTAAATCCAGGAAAAGCTTGTAATCCAATAGCCACAATACTCCCAGGCAAAATCCTCAGCACACGGATAGCAGAAGAAACTCCAACACCTGTAGCTTTTAGAAGCAAAATCACACCCCCAGAAGTCTCTCCTGCAGGCCTTCTTAAAGGAACAGCATTTCCCATGTGGGGAATCCCTCCCTGCAGGGTTATCCACAGATCACAGATGCTGGGATTAGCTGGGAGGTATTAGTGGGATGGAGATGGGAGTGGAGAACTGTCATCCCCTCATGGCTTTCCCTCCTGCTGTTTTGGAGACTAGGGGGTAAATGTATCATACTCCGCTTTGTACAAGTCGCCGGAAATCGTCGAGTTGACAGCTAAAATTTAAAGCGGCGCTGCCTTATAAAGACAAATTTCCCTTTACAAGGCAGCGCCGCTTTGAATTTTAGTTGTCAACTCGCCGATTTCCGGCGACTTGTACAAAGCGGAGTATGATAGATTTACCCCTAGGATTCTGACACAGCTCCAGGGAGAACAATGGCTGCTCCAACCAGTTGCTGATTGACTTAATCCTGATTAAGTAAGAGAGCCTCCCTGTTTTAACCCTTTCCAGTCATTTGTGATGTCAGAGGGACTCCAGCTGCTTTCAGCTTCCTGTCTGTAAGAGGGGGGTGATGCCTTGATCAGGAAACAGTACATCCACCATGTTGTAATCCGATGTAATGTTCAGATGAATACATGTAACCCACCTGGCTTTATTTAAGAATAATATGGTTAACTTAAGTCCATCTTATAGGTTTTTATACACACTTAGATTATGTAACAAATGAGGTTTATAAATTAAAGCAACCCAATGTTAAACTAAGCACAAGCAACTTTCATTCTAAGTGTTTGAAATGACAAAGTCTTGCAATGAAATTGGGGGGACCAGTCCTCAGCTTCCTCTGGTAGCCCAAAGTTTCTACGATAGTGTCACCGGCAAATGATTACAACAATCGCTCCTTTTGTCTCCTTGGATGAGACTTGGGATGAGTAGCGGTCTTGAACCGGTCTTCAGTATCCCTAAGCGACAGTTCAGTTGTCTTTCTTCCCAGGTCCAGTTAGAGCTAGATAGGTTCTTTAACGATGGCCTTTTGGACGGTGTATCGGTTGGCAACGTGTCCAGTGGATCCGGTTAGTAAGAACCTCCTGGAACAGGGGAAAGTCTCACACCAGAAGGGTAGGCAGCCACTTCCTCAACTGTTTGAACCTTTACAGTAAGTGGAAGGCAAGTCCACTCATATTCCTCAGTAGGTCCATGGATGCATAGCACCTTCATTTTAGGTAACCTTGCTGTCACCTCTTTTGGAACCACAGAACTGGAGACCAATGTCAGCTTGCTTCCCGAGTATACCAGGGCCAAAACAGCATGTTGATTTTTCAGAACAGTCACCTGAAACATCAATGGACTACCCATGGCTAGGGACATGGTGCAGCAACTAGGAAAAGCTGGTCCCAGCCAGGCAAAAAAACAATCCATTGGTTCCTGACAATTTGGACATTCAGCATGGAAATGTCCAGGTTCGCCAAATTCAAAGCACTTAGGTGGAGAAACTTTTCCTTCCAGCTTTGCCAGCCGTGGTATCAACTTTTGCCTGGGCAGCAGCTTTGGGTTCCCCTCTGGAGCCTTAGACATGTTTTGCAGTGCCAAATAATGGTCTATCGCCATAGCAAGCTCCTCGTAAGACTGCAGATCCACTTGTAGCACCCACATCTGTAAGCTCCGGTCAAGCCCATGGACACAGTGATTAATTGATGGCCTGGTGAAATGATACTTGGCTGCAGCCAGTTCTTTAGATAGTTCTGCCAGCTGTGAACAAATTGCTTTACCCTGGAGAAAATGCCAGCCATGGTAGCGCTGAGCTCTCACCGGTCCCGTCACTCCTATCCGGGCCAAAATCTCAGCCTTTACTTGCTGATAGTCAGAAGATTATACATCAGACAAATTAACATAAGCACGCTGAGCTTTATATGCCCAGACTCCTGGCGGGCAAATAAGTATTGTAGCGGATCTCTCAAAGGCTAAGAGATGCGCCTCCACATCGTCTGAGGAGGTCGTTTTCTAAAAGACAGACAACACAGACTCATCATGTACTTACCTCACTTCAGCCAGCTCTTCAAACAGGAGCTTAGTATTTTCTAACTGGGCCTCTGCGACCTGCAGTATACGGGCCTGCTGCACCTGTTGCATAGCAGCTACATTCAGCAACGCCTCCTGCTGCATGGTGGCCACATTCACCAAAGCCCTCAAGAGATCCTCCATAACAGTATTTTGCTTCCCATAGCATAAATTAAACAGTTTTGTTTGTGAAAAAGGTTTTATGTGACCTGTAAATCACACTTGCAACCACCAAAACATTTTATACACTTGCTTTGTAATTAAGGTTTGCATCCCATATACATTTTCCACATTTGCAGCAAATATAATTGTAGTAACCAGTCTTTGCACTGCTTGTAGCCATAAAAAAACAACTTTGTACATTTGCTTTGTAATTAAGGTTTGCAACACCTGTGCATTTTCCACATTTGCAGCAAATATATTTGTAGTAAACAGATTTTGCATCATTCACCACCCTGGATTTGTTGGCTGTATGAAAATCCCACAATGACACCACTTGTGAAAAGCACGCCAAACAAATGCTGCTGATAGAGGTTTGCTGATCCACTTTGCTGTAGTTTTATTCAGAGGTGTCAGGACGGTAGAGACAGCAACTCTTGTAGTTCCAGTAATTCAATCAAACAAAAGTATTTACAATTCCATGCGACCCGGCTGCTAGCGAGACACACAGTTCCTTCACTAGTCACCGGCCACTGACTGACGGTCATCCTACCCACAGCTATTTAAGCTTCCTCTCAAGCACTAACTAGCTGAACCCTCAAATAGTCACACCCAGGTGCTCCACCTGTGATTCTGTGCTCTGTGTGTGGAGAAGTGTGGATGTTTAACTCTGTCTGCAGCATGAGGTTGCAGACTGACAGAGAAGTTATTAGTCTCTACCTTAATGGCCTGTGGCCAACTGCCCTTTTTGCCACAATATATTTCTTTCTTTCTATCTATCTATCTCACTATAATAAGAAGTTTGTTTGTTGGTGAATATCTTCAACACGCCTTCACCGATTGGGATGGAACCAACACAAGGTGGTCCAGTTGGATCCTGGACAGGTTTTAGGGAGGCTAGGGTCCTGGTCGGTCCTCAGGTTGGTGTACGCTGGCCAGAACTTTGACCCGGGGAGCCTATTCTGGGCCTTCCACTGGATGAATTTGGATGACATTTAATATAAAAACAAAAACAACAATGGGCAACTACCTCATGGGTGTGTTGGAAGAGCTGCTAAGCTGCTAATTATTTTCAAAATATTGACAGTCACATCCAGCTCATTGATAACTTAATAACTTGAAGATTAAAACCGGGCAACGCAGGGTACTTCAGCTAGTATAAATACAGTAAAAGCCAAAAGTTTTGAGAATGACACAAGTATTGGTTTTCACAAAGTTTGCTGCTTCAGTGTTTTTAGACCCTTTTGTCAGATATTGCTATGGTATACTGAAATAAAATTACAAGCATTTCATAAGTGTGAAAGACTTTTATTGACAATTAACAATTACATTAAGTTTATTCAAAGAGTCAATATTTGCAGTGTTGACCCTTTTTTTGAAGACCTCTGCAATTCGCCCGGGCATGCTGTCAATCAACTTCTGGGCCACATACTGATGGCCACCCATTCTTGCCTAAATAATGCTTGGAGTTTGTCAGAATTGGTGGGGGGGGGGGGATTTGTCCACCTGCTTCTTCAGGATTGACCACAAGTTCTCAATGGAATTAAGGTCTGGGAAGTTTCCTGGCCATGAACCCAAAATTTTGATGTTTTTATCTCCGTGACACTTAGTTAACACTTTTGGCAAGGTGCTCCATCATGCTGGAAAATGCATTGTTCGTCACCAGTTCTTGGATGGTTGGGAGAAATTGCTCTTGGAGGATGTTTTGGTACCATTCTATTCACGGCTGTGTTCTTAGGCAAAATTGTGAGTAAGTCCACTCCCTTGGCTGAGAAGCACATGAATGGTCTCAGGATGCTTTACTGTTTGCATGACATAAGACTGATGGTAGCACTCACCTTTGCTTCTCCAGACAAGTGTTGTTCCAGATGCGCCAAACAATCTGAAAGGGGATTCATTAGAGAAAATTACGTTACCCCAATCCTCAGCAGTCCAACCCCTATACCTTTTGCAGAATATCAGTCTGTCCCTGATGTTTTTCCTGGGAGAGAAGTGGCTTCTGTGCTGGCCTTCTTGACACCAGGCCATTCTCCAAAAGTCTTCTCCTCACTGTACGTGCAGATACACTCACACCTGCCTGCTGCCACTCCTGAGCAAGCTCTGCACTGGCAGTGCCCCGATCCCACAGCTGAATCAACTTTAGGTGAAGGTCCTGGCGCTTGCTGAATGTTTTTGGGCGCCTTGAAGCCTTCTTTACAGCTATTAAAACTCTCTCCTTGAAATTCTTGATGATCCGATAAATGGTTGATATAGGTGCAATCTTACTAGCAGCAATACTGTTACCTGTGAAGCCCTTTATGTGCAAAGCAATGATGACTCCATGTGTTTCCTTGCAGATAACCATGGTTAACAGAGGAAGAACAATGATTTCAAGCACCACCCTCCTTTTAAAGCTTCCAGTCTGTTATTCTAACTCAATCAACATGACAGTATGATCTCCAGCCTTGCACTCATCAACACTCTCAACCCGTGTTAACGAGAGAATCACTGACCTAATGTTAGCTGGTCCTTTTGTGTCAGAGATGAAATGCAGTGGAAATGTTGTTTTTGGGATAAAATTCATGGCAAAGAGGGATTAATTGCAAATCATCTGATCAGACTTTTTGGAGTATATGCAAATTGTCATAATAAAAACTGAGACAGCAGACTTTGTGAAAAATAATATTTGTGTCATTCTCAAAACTTTTGGCCATGACTGTATATATGTTGTGAAAAGCGTGCAAACAGATGGCTCCTCACACAGGTTTTCTGAAGTACTTTGGCATTTATTTTACTTATCAGGATTGATAAACAGTCTTGGCAGTGTCTTCAGCAAACAAAATGAAGCTTTCACAGCAATAAACATAATCCAATAGCCCTAAACACTGGCTATAACAGTTAGGTCCCTAACTAGTCACTGGCCACTTTTTGGCACCAGTCTCCCACCCACAACACAAGATAGCTATTTATGCCTCTTCCCCAGCACTACTCTAGCTGATTCCTTGATTGCTTAGACCCAGTGTCAAGACTTTCACTAAGAATATCACTGACTGGTATTAGCGCAACTAAACTGAGAGGTGCGGAGTCTAACGCACCACCAGTGTTCGCCAGGGACCCCCGCAAGGAGGTTTGGGCTTTGCTGCATGTGATGCGCAGGTCGCGGTTCTCACAGATAGTTACCAGCGCAGTGAATGGAGAGTAGTCAAACAGGCCGAGTCGAAACCAGAGGAGCACAGTACAATGGAGAGACGGCAAATCGTAGTCGGGAACAGTCCAAGGGTCAAAACCAGTGCGGGCAGCGAAGAACAAGGAATGATCCAGAAGAGAAGTCAAACTATAGCCAAGGAGTCAATACACAGGAGTAACACAGGAACAACAATGCTGGAGCAGGAAGAACCAATACTCTGGCACTAGACATGTGTCAGAGGCTGCTTTATATACCCTAAGGTGCCTCCTGATTGGGTTAGGGAGATTTTGGCGGTTTAGACATGCTGGCTGCAGACAGGTGAGCAGAGATAGCGTTCTTTTGCTAGGCAACAGGACGTGGATTGCGGAGAGAAGGTGTCCGTCTCCAGTCTATTCTGAACACTGAACACCTCACAATATTGTTTTTAGTCCAAAAGGTTGCACCGAGGTAGCTGGATGACTAAGCTAAACGACACAAGTGGGCGGCACAAACACGTGGCCCATCTAGGAGTGGCACTGCAAGGGCAGACAGGATGGCAGTTTGAAAAGCTAGGCCCCAAAGAGCACATAATGCCAAAAAAAGAGGTGCAAGATGGAATTGTCCTTGGGCCCTCCCAATCACCCTTATGTTGGTGTAATAGGACATGCGCACTTTAACAAACCAATCATTTCAGCGACAGGGCCTACAAAACTGTGGCTGAAATGATTGGTTTGTTTGGACCCCCACAAAACGAGCTGGCAAAGAAAAAAAAGAGGTGCAAGATGAAATTGTCCTTGGGCCCTCGCACCCACCCTTATGTTGCGTAAAAAGGACATGCACACTTTAACAAACCAATCATTTCAGCGACAGGGTCTACCAAACTACTGTGGCTGAAATGATTGGTTTGTTTGGGCCCCCACACAAAAAAAGCTATTCATCTCTCCCTGTACAAAGTAAACTGGCTCTACTGAGGCAAGATGTCATCCTCATCCTCATCCTCTGATTCCTCGCCCTCTTCAGTGTGTACTTCCTCATCCTCACACATTATCAATTCGTCCCCGCTGGACTCCACAATCACAGGTCCCTCTGTAGTCTCTGAAGGCCATTGCTGGTCTTCATTGAAGAATTGATAATTCATTTTGATGAACATCATCTTCTCCACATTTTGCGGAAGCAACCTCCTTCACCGCTCACTGACCAGGTTCCCCGCTGCACTGAAAACTCTTTCGGAGTACACACTGGAGGGGGGACAACTCAGGTAAAATAGAGCCAGTTTGTACAGGGGTTTCCAAACTGCCTTTTTTTCCTGCCAGTACAAGTAAGGACTGTCTGACATGTCTACTTGGATGGTGTCAGCAAAGTAATCCTCCACCATTTTTTCAATGGTAACAGCATCCAATGCAGCGACAGTAGACATGTCAGCAATCGTTGGCAGGTCCTTCAGTCCGGACCAGATGTTCTCTGCATCCCCGCCAGCAGGTCGTTTAGGAAATCTCAGCTGTTTCCTCGCAGCCACAGGTGTGGAAGAAAATGAAGGAGGAGCTGTTGCCATGTTACGGTCCTCTTCAGATGACAATCTCCTGATCAGCAGGTCTTTGCACCGCTGTAGACTTGTGTCCGCCGGAGACAGAGACACAACATACGCTTTAAACCGAGGATCGAGCACGGTGGCCAGAATGTATTCCTCTGACTTTAAAAGACTGACCACCCTTGGATCCTGGCAAAGCGTATGAAGGGCTTCATCCACAAGAGCTACATGCTTTGTAGAATCGCAATTCTTTACCAGCTCCTCCCTCACTTTCTCCAGCTGCTTCTGCAACAGCCTGATCAGGGGAATCACCTGACTCAAGCTGGCAGTGTCGGAACTGACTTCTCGTGTGGCAAGTTCAAACGGCTAGAGAACCTTGGACAACACGGAAATCAATCTCCACTGCGCTTGACTCAGGCGCATCCCCACTCCTTTGCCTATTTCGTAGGTGGGTGTGTAGGCTTGAATGGTCTTTTGCTGCTCCTCCATCCTCTGCAGCATATAAAGGATGGAGTTCCAGTGCGTCGCATCCTCTTGTTTGAGGTGATGGCAGGGCAGGTTCAGGCTTTTTTGATGATGCTCCAGTCTTCGGTAGGCAGTGGCAGAATGGCAAAAGTGTCCCTCAATTTTGCGGGCCACCGCAAGCATATCCTGCACACCCCTGTCACTTTTAAGATAATGCTGCACCACCAAATTTATTGTGTGGGCAAAACATGGCATGTGCTGGAAATTGCTCATATGTAATGCCCGCACAATATTACTTGCGTTGTCCGACACCACAAATCCCCAGGAGAGTGTAAGTGGGGTAAGCCACTGCGAGATGATTTCCCTCAGTTTCTCTAAGAGGTTGTAGGCGTTGTGCCTCTTACTGAAAGCGGTGATGCACAATGTTGCCTGCCTTGGAACGAGCAGGCGTTTTGGAGATGCTGCTACTGATGCTGCTGCTGCTGTTGCTGCGGAAGGCGATGCATCTACCCAGTGGGCTGTCACAGTCATATAGTCCTTAGTTCGCCCTGAACCACTTGTCCACATGTCCGTGGTTAAGTGGACAGTGGGTACAACCGCATTTTTAAGAGCACTGAGGACACTTTTTCATACTTCTCTGTACATCCCGGGTATCGCCTGCCTAGTGAAGTGGAATCTAGACGGGATTTGGTACCGGGGACACAATACCTCCATCAACCGTCTAAGTCCCACTCCACTGATGGCGGACACGGGACGCACGTCTTACAGCAACATAGCTGTCAAGGCCGCAGTTATCCGCTTTGCGATAAGATGACTGCTGTTGTACTTCGTGCTCATGGCAAACGACTGTTGTAAGGTGAATTGCTTAGTGAAAGACGTGGCGGTTTTAAGACTTCCCCTCTGGGAAGATGACCGACTCCCAGCAGCAAGAGCAGCAGCGGCAGTAGTAGGCGTGGCGCTGCAGGATCCTCCGGAAGAATCCCGGATTGAAGAGGACTCAGTCATGCCGGTGACATGGCCTGCAGGACTATCTCCAATCCAGATCGAGGAGGAAATTGACGAGGAGGGTGTTTCTGGTGTGAATACAACGGCACCAAGGGATTTAGGTGTCCCTGGACTGCTGACGGTCCTAGCCACAGTTCCTGAACTAAACACAGATTTATGAAGGTTCTTCAGGTGTCGTATAAGGGAGGATGTCCCTAGGTGGCCAAGATCCTTACCCCTGCTTATTACAGCTTTACATAAGGTACATATGGCAATACATTTGTTGTCTGGATTGGGATAGAAATAATTCCAGACCGAAGAGGTGGATTTATTGGTCTTCTGGCCAGGCATGACGATGGGCTTTTTCATCCCATGGACAACAACTGTTTCCCCCCCCTGGTGCCTCATTTAATAAAACCACATCGTCAAGTTCCTCCTCAGCGCCAGCTACATCAATATCCTCCTCCTGGTGTACAACATTGACACCTTCATTATCCAAATCTGGATCTGCACTGTGGGTGATCCTTCCAGCATATGCATAGGGCATGCTGCAAATGGTGGAAGGAGCCACCTCTTCCTATACAGTGATGGGAAGGTCAGGCATCGCAGCCACCAACACCCTTGGACTCTTCTTGGGGATTTCTGATGCTATGTCTTTAGAAGGCAGAGTTGTTTGCTGTGTTTTTGATGACAGCTTAACTCTCTTAAATTTTTTAGAGGGGGGGGGAGGGTGGCTTAGATCGTTGTGTGAAGTTGAACCACTAGTCATGAACACGGGCCAGGGCCTAAGCCGTTCCTTGCCACTCCGTGTCGTAAATGGCATATTGGCAAGTTTAGGTTTCTCCTCAGATGATTTTAATTTCTTTCTTTTTATCATTTGAGTGACCTTTGGCTTTTTGGATTTTACATGCCCTCTACTATGACATTGGGCATCGGCCTTGGCAGACGACGTTGATGGCATTTCATCGTCTATGTCATGACTAGTGGCAGCAGCTTCAGTATAAGGAGGAAGTGGTTCTTGATTTTTCCCTACTTTATCCTCCAAATTTTTGTTCTCCATTATATGCAGCACAAGAGAGCGTACCCCTAAACCACACACACTCGGCAAAGGCTTTAAAAATTATATGCGGCACAGGAGAGTACCACTGGGCTGGAGTTATACAGCAGTACCACTGGACTTATACGGCAGGATCAGTGAACTTATATAGCAGTACCACTGGACTTATACGGCAGGATCAGTGAACTTATATAGCATTACCACTGGACTTATACGGCAGGATCAGTGAACTTATATAGCAGTACCACTGGACTTATACGGCAGGATCAGTGAACTTATATAGCAGTACCACTGGAGTTATACGGCAGGATCAGTGAACTTATATAGCAGTACCACTGGACTTATACGGCAGGATCAGTGGACTTAAACAGCAGTACCACTGGACTTATACGGCAGGATCAGTGAACTTATATAGCAGTACCACTGGACTTATATGGCAGGATCAGTGGACTTAAACAGCAGTACCAATGGACTTATACGGCAGGATCAGTGAACTTATATAGCAGTACCACTGGACTTATACGGCAGGATCAGTGAACTTATATAGCAGTACCACTGGACTTATATGGCAGGATCAGTGGACTTAAACAGCAGTACCAATGGACTTATACGGCAGGATCAGTGAACTTATATAGCAGTACCACTGGACTTATACGGCAGGATCAGTGAACTTATATAGCAGTACCACTGGACTTATACGGCAGGATCAGTGAACTTATATAGCAGTACCACTGGACTTATACGGCAGGCTCAGTTGACTTAAACAGCAGTACCACTGGACTTATACGGCAGGATCAGTGGACTTAAACAGCAGTACCACTGGATTTATACGGCAGGATCAGTGAACTTATATAGCAGTACCACTGGACTTATACGGCAGGATCAGTGGACTTAAACAGCAGTACCACTGGACTTATACGGCAGGATCAGTGAACTTATATAGCAGTACCACTGGACTTATACGGCAGGATCAGTGAACTTATATAGCAGTACCACTGGACTTATACGGCAGGATCAGTGAACTTATATAGCAGTACCACTGGACTTATACGGCAGGATCAGTGAACTTATATAGCAGTACCACTGGACTTATACGGCAGGCTCAGTTGACTTAAACAGCAGTACCACTGGACTTATACGGCAGGATCAGTGGACTTAAACAGCAGTACCACTGGATTTATACGGCAGGATCAGGGAACTTATATAGCAGTACCACTGGACTTATACGGCAGGATCAGTGGACTTAAACAGCAGTACCACTGGACTTATACGGCAGGATCAGTGAACTTATATAGCAGTACCACTGGACTTATACGGCAGGATCAGTGAACTTATATAGCAGTACCACTGGACTTATACGGCAGGATCAGTGGACTTAAACAGCAGTACCACTGGACTTATACGGCAGGATCAGTGGAGCAGTACTACTGGACTTATAGGACAGGATCAGTGAACTTATATAGCAGTACCACTGGACATATACGGCAGGATCAGTGAACTTATATAGCAGTACCACTGGACTTATATGGCAGGATCAGTGGACTTAAACAGCAGTACCACTGGACTTATACGGCAGGATCAGTGGACTTATACAGCAGCACAGCACAGGACAGCACCACTGGATTTAAATGGCTGTACCACTGGACTGGACACAGGACAGCACCACTGGAATTATGGCAGCACCACCACTGGACTGAGCAGGACAGAGCACAGGACAGCACCACTGGACTGAGCATGACAGAGCACAGGACAGCAACACTGGACTGAGCAGGACAGCACCACTGGACTGAGCAGGACAGAGCACAGGACAGCAACACTGGACTGAGCAGGACAGCACCACTGGACTGAGCAGGACAGAGCACAGGACAGCACCACTAATGAGCAGGACATAGGACACCACTAATGAGCAGGACATAGGACACCACTAACACACCCTCCCTCTTCCCTCTCCAATGCCCGAGTGAAGATGGCGGTGGCAAGCGGGGGAATAATATGAATCCGGATCTCGCAAGATCCGAAGGCGGGATAATGACATTTTGCCTCATTCTGAGTTTTGCGATCGGTGGGAATACCCGAACAGTGCTCGGATCAGGCTCGTATCGGCACTGTTCAGGGGTGTTCGGATTTGACAAATCCGGACCCGCTCATCTCTATTTCTAATACCTGTTTACATAATGCACTTTATAAAATATAGACAGCACAAGCAAATAATTTATATTATATATTTAATTATCTTTACTCTAGTCACATATAGCACATTGATTTTCCCATATTGAGATGAAACCTCATGACAGTTCAAGTACTTACATAAGTAAGTATAAACTACCTATGTATCATTTTCACAAGGTAGTTTTTTTTATCCTGTATATTGTATTCCTGGACTCTGCACAATCCTCAGGGCACGTTCTCTACTTGATTGCCTCTTTTATCATTTGCACAGGAAAAAATAAAAAGAGCAGCACTACGATCTTTGGGAAACAGCTTGATATTTCCGAATTACTAAATATTTTTTTAGCACCTGAAAAGATATATCTTTCATGGTTTATAGAGGCTCTTTTTTCACTGGGCCTATCATTCTAACATCAGTATTCTATTTTACATATAGTGCAAATGGCACTGCCAGTATATACATTGGGGCAGCTGGAAGCAGTTTTTAGTAAAAATTGCATCAAAACTAAACCTAAAAAAGTTTTTGGTATCACTTATGAGTTACATTTGCTTGTGCACTGTTGTATATTATTTGATCAGCGATCAATATTAGAGGTAGGTCATCGACCGGATTGTTTGACTCTAGTATCTTGCAATGATGTGCTTTGGAAGAATTATCTTGTGTGTCTATTGATTTTACGTGTTCTATGATGTGTGCTTAAATAGCTTTATTTACAACTTTTTTTGTATCAATAAACTTTTATTGCCTGATGCTTTGACACTAATAACAATTTTGGGTATACTCTGCTATTCATTTTTGTAGGTAAATAATTCAGCTTTATAACAAAGAGAGCACCCATTTTTCACAGTGAGCGTATATAACTGGGGACGAGGGAGTTACATGTCCACCTGTTAGAAATGGATCTTTATGTATTTCTAAGACTATGCACTATATTTTCAGTATTTATGATATTTTAGTATGATGAGTAAAAATGATGAGTAAAAAGAAACAATGAGCTCATTTACTAACCATAATGAAAAGTGCACCTATGCAGGCATTAATATGTCCATTTGTCACCTAGTGCATAGGCTGCACAAATGCAGGTCCAGCTGGAAATGCACATGGAATAAATAGTAAAAAGGTTACTTCAAAGTACTGTCTACCACCAATTTATTTTTCATTTTACAACAAAAAGAACATATTCAGCACAAATGGTTACAATATGTGGTTACAATATGTAGGAGCAAACACAGCAAATTTGAAGTAATTTTTTTTTTTTTTTAAATACATTTTATTAGTAACATCTTATCTTGAACAATATTACAGAATGGTAAAATTCTTGTGAGGTACATTGGTGAGATAACATATGCACATATAAATTGAGCAATATATATGACACTCTCTCAGTGCTTTACAATATAAACTCAGCTTCGTGTTGGTATGGTACCATGAAGATGTTATTTTATTTTGGGTTGTACAAACTTGAAGTAAATTTTTAATGTTTACATATTATTGTAAATAATAAGTTACCCACAATAATAGAGTAGTGCATAACAATCAAAGTACTCCTTGTGTAGTTCTTACAGTTATCTTTCTATTATGCAGTAAGTGCGTTGGCATAATGCAATGTGTGGTTATCGGGGGTATCTGGCACCAAGACGTCAGCAGCAGATCCTTTAAGTTCTGTAAGTTGCGAGGTGGGGTCTCCATGCCTCAAACTTGTTTTTCCAGCACATCCCACAGATGCTTAATCAGATTGAGATTTGGGGAGTTTGGACGCCAAGTAAACACATTCAACTTTTTTTCATGTTCCTCAAACCATTCCTGAACAATTTTTGCAGTGTGACAGGGCGCATTATCTGGCTGAAAGAGGCCACTGCCATCAGGGAATACAGTTGTCATGAAGGAGTGTACTTGGTCTGCAATAATGTTTAGGTAGGTGGTAAGAGTTATAGTAACATCCACATGAATGCTAGGACCCAAGGATTACCTGTAGAACATTGCCCAGAACATCACACTGCCTCTGCCGGCTTGCCTTCACCCCATAGTGCATCCTGGTACCATCTCTTCCCCAGGTAAATGATGCATATGCACCTGGCCATCCACATGATGTAAAAGAAAATGTGATCCATCAGACCAGACCACCTTCTTCCACTGCTCCATGGTTCAGTTATAGCCCTCACATGCCCATTGTAGGCACTTACAGCGGTGGACAGGGGTCAGCATGGGTACTGTCGAAGTCAGCAAACTGGATAAAGTCATTTCAATTAAAATCGAGCAAACTTGGTTGTCTTTGTCTGAAAAGATGCGTACGGTACGCTACGGCGTACAAGGGCACGCTACGGCGTGAAAGGGCGTACGCAGCTACTACACGTGGCAGCAACAGCATTTGGTCTTTTACCATACATTCGCACAAACACGCATACTTATAAAATAGTACACATTAATGGTAGTTGCAACACATAGTCATTTATGTCGAAATATAGTAGTATTTATGTTTTATATTAAAGTTATATGCATATTAGTGAAATATATGGAACAGGTTGAAGGAATCATATCATTTGTGGTATCATAATAAACCTCTTAACATTTGACACTGTTTGGTTCACTCTGCGAAGGAATCGCAGAGTGCATACGCAAGTTATGAATGATAAGGAATTATGAACTACTTAAGACTAAGGAATCTTGGCGGGAAGAGCCGAGCATACCCCCTGGAGAGATGACCCCCTCCTTTGGATTCCTTAGGATGAACTAGCCAATGATTGACAACCCCTTGGACCTTCCTGAGACCTGGACCAATAGATGCAAGCTATACCATCTTCATTGTATTACTGTATTTCTGTGTGTGTATAAGCAGCAGCTTTACATCTAGTGTTCAGACATCTTGTCCCCAGACTTCAGGATTGAATGACTGCACACTGGATCCAGAGCGCCTGCGATAAGTAACGGCTGTATTTATTATCACTTCGCTTGAACATATTATATTACTTTTTGCGAATAAATCTTTGTGCGTTGGAAACACAAATCGAGGTTTGACAATCGTTATTGGTTAGCGACAATACGCACATAACAGTACTCTGACTGGTCTGCAGCTACGCAGCCTCATACGCAGCAAGCTGCAATGCAATGGGATTGGACTAGATGGGCTAGACTTTGATACCATTTGCGCATCAATGAGCATTGGGCAACCATAGCCCTGTCCCATGACCTTCTTCTCTGGTTGTCCTTCCTCAGACCACTTTTGGTAGGTATTAACCATTGTATACTGGGAACACCCCACAAGACCAGCCGTTTTGAAGATACACTGACCCAGTCGTCTAGCCATCACGATTTGTCCTTTGTCACAGTTGCTCAGATCCTTAGACTTGCCCATTTTCCTTCTTCCAACACATCAACTTCAAGAACTGACTGGCTGTTCATTTGCACTCTAATATATCCCCCCCCTTCCTTGACAGGTGCCATTGTAATGAGATAATCAATGTTATTTACTTCACTTGTCAGTGGTTTTAATGTTGTGGCTGATCGTTGTATGTTCCATGTTAGATATGAACCATATGCGGTTGATTACTCCTGTTACAAAGGTAAATTTCTTTTCTATCAGTAACGTGCTATTTTGAGCTTAGCTGTGCAAAATATATACATGATAATTTGGTAAAAAATGCTTGTCAATGTGAGCTATGGGTGTGCATAGTAGTAAATTAGAAAGAGTTAACCCTGTGACATTGGAGATTAATGTTGTGATGTCATTCCAAGAGGACCACCAAGTGTGTATATAGTTACTACTTTCAACTTTACCTCCAAGACTGATATAAGGTGTGAAGGAAGATGCGATGCATACATTTTATATGAGTTTTCCCTGACTGTTACACTAATGGAGCATTTTGCTATTGTTGTACGGATTTCTTCCCAAGTATCTGTTAGGAACCCCTCCAGCCAGTACAACAAAACCCGGAGTCTGCTCCGAAAGTCTGGTGTTCACTGGAACACCTAGTGGACTTGGCTGCAAACAAGCAGAAGGTCGTGAGATGTGCACTGACTGGGGAGAACCCAGGAAAAGAGTGTAATAGCAGTAATAGCAGACAGCAGAGTGAAATCCAGGCAAGGGTCGAGGGCCGGCAGTAGACAACGTATCAACGTATCCAGAGAACAAGCCGAGGTCAGAGGTCACAGGCAATACAACAGGGTCCAGAAACAAGCCAGGGGTCATACACGGGAAATCAGATCTAGAACACAGCACAGGTGCAGGAAACCGGGAACAGGGAGCCTAGCTACACTGGGAGCTATAACTGGCAGTGAGGCTCTGTCCTCACTGACTTAAGTAGCGAGAGGAACCAATCAGAGCAGTGTGCAGCGAGACTCCTCCCAATACATATCAGCCTATCCCATGTTTAACAGACTATCTTAGCCTGAATGAACAGCGGTAGTAAAGGGCATCTGCCAAGACTATATGGCGAGAGTGTATTATACAATACTGTTAAAATAATATGAAGTTTACCATCCACTGCGCGCATGCGCCCGGCTGTAGGACAGCTGGCCGAGCGCTGCGGCAGGCGAGGCAGAGCGTCCCAGTTGTTGCCCAGGCAACCGGGAAATGGGGGGCGGAAGTGACGTCCCGGTCATCATGGAGACGGCCGGGACGTCCGAGGCACCGGAAGTGAGTCGCGGTGGCCCGGCGGGGAGCTGTGACTAATAACAGTATCCTCTTCAAGAGGTCCTCTTATGCCAACTACTAAAAATTATCTTGTGAGCATCTAGTTTTGACGTTTCCGGAGGTACAGGTGAGTTTTGAATGGGAAAACTTTCTGGATGCGGCTGCTTTGAGACTCATGTGGACAAAGTTGTGTATCTGCAGGTATTAGTGAAACTTTGTTTTAGGGAGAAAGTACTGTTCTTGATATTTCTGTTAATTTTGTCCTAAATGTTTAACATTAGTTCCACAGGGATGAAGAGGGCATAATTTGGTCTGAGCTGTGTTTTAAGCCATTGATTAAATTATAGAGAGTGGCAGAATGGCTGTCACATCTACAGATAAGTAAGATAGCAATGAGCCATTGAGGGGGCAGTAATGACAGGGCCATCTTTTCTATTGGGCATGATGGGCAGGTGCCTGGGGGCCCCATAGACAGGGCTCTTGATTAGAATAAATAATCCTGCAAAAGAAAAAACCTGCAAAAAAACCTTCAAGGGTCACTGAGCAAGTACATCTATCTATCTATATATATATATATATATATATATATATATATAGGGGCCCCAGTGCACGGCTTTGCCCGGGGGCCCATAATGTTAAGATGGCCCTGAGTAATGAGTGAGACAAAAAGGGGGCAGCAATGAGAGAGACACAGAGGGGACAACAATGAGAGTTGCATGGAGGGATCATCAATGAGAGATACACTGAGAGAGGCATGCAAAGGACAGCACTAAGAGAAAGGCATGGAGAGGGCAGCAATGAGAGAGGCATGGAGAGGGCACCAATGAGAGACATAGTGGGAGGTCTTGTCAGAGATATGGAGGGGGCAATGACAGATATACAAGGGTGGCAATGGGAGAAAGACGAAGGGGGCAATGGGAGAGCTATGAGGGCGGCAATGGGATATATATGTGTGAAGTAATGGGAGAGATATAATGGAATCTATGTTTGCATTTGTGTGTATAAGACCCTAGGGCTCGACCTGTCAGCCCAGCCCAACATACCCCATAACATTCATGGGGGGCATCAGTCTACCAGGAAACTCCCAGTATGGTTTATGAACAATCCACCCCTCTTTTGGACCATACCATTCATCCATATAAACTTTTTTTTTTTTTTTCCCCTAAAAGACTGCACGGTATATCATGAGAATGAAGGGATATTGGAATTGTCTGTAGTTCTTGTGATACTATTGTATATTTTAATGTTTTTTTACATTGGTAGAATTACACCTATATATGTGCTTTACTGTATAAGGTGTTCCTGGAAGGTACAAAAGGCTCCGCATCAAAAGTATAAGCCTAAGGCCAAATTACTGCCATCTTGAGAACATGTGAAAATCAAATAGTTTTTTGGGGAGAAAACACTTTGTGCCCCCAAAATGTGTTATCTCCATCCCTTGAATCTTATCTAAATATTTTTTTAATTTGTGCACAATACAAGGTGCAAAAGTGCTCCAAGCCCGCATTCAGAAAAGAATGCCCCCAATCCTCCAAGCTCTTCCCATCAGAAGTTGCAAAAAGTTACCACCATCTTAGCCCACAAATACTGTTACTGAGTTAGGGTCAGAGGAATGCCCATACAGCCGGCTCACGTGATATTACCTCCCGAGAGGCACGGAGTCGAACAGTGAGGGAGGTGTTCGCCACGGATTCCCGCAAGGGAGTTTGAAGTTAGCTGCTCCCAGACCGGCCCTCTTAGGGAGTGATGAGCGAGGCTGTATTGAGAACCAGGATAATAATTGAAGATGCCACGGATGAAAAGTGGCTCAATGACTGAGGAACTAAGAGGCAGTTTCCCAGGTCAACGGTAGAGGCAATGTACTGAGTGTAAGACTGGTAGCAATGATCTGCGGATAGATGTGCTGGTGACTTCAGAGAACAGGTAGCAATAATCTGCAAAGCATTTCCACAGGATAGTGGAGTAGTCACAGAGGCTGTGATGATCTGCGGATACATGTACTGGAAACTTCAGAGAACAGGCAGCAAACAGGAGCCAGGGAACAGGACATCTGAACAGGAGAGTAGACCTGAAGATCTGGCAACTTTGGAGAGAAGCAGGTGGTCTAAATAGACAGAACTGACAGGCAATTAGCCAATCAAGAGGATACAGGACGTATTGAGCAGACCAGGTGTGTGCCTGCTCAGTTCAGACCAGCAAGTGAATGCAGGAAGAGGGAAACAGGTGAGAACAGGTGACAAATACATGCACTTTCCTGTAAAAACTGGTGTATTTACCCAAAAATAGGGACATAATGTCACAAAATGTCATTATATGTGCGGGTCATCATTTCCCCTAGTTTGTAAATCAGCTATACTAATTTTTCTTACAGGTAGGGCTCCTATAATTTTAAGATAAAAATCCAGGACACACGTGTGACCTGAAGTTTGTTCAAGCCTTAAAATCCACCCCATTTTCCTTTTAGATTCGAAACAAAGAAAGTTATAGAGCCTATTCCAACTGTTCCTGATACTTTGGGTTCATCAGTAGTGAAATTAGGTAAACAGTATTGCTTTGTAACTTGGATATAGACAAAAAACATATTATTTACTTGCAATTCATATAAATGAATAGTGCAACTTGGTCATTTTTATTTATGAAACTATGTTGTGCTTTTACATGTACAAAACAAACCATTCAGCCATTTGGCTTCAATGCTGTGTACACTGGTGACCAGCAACTGAACGAAAAGGTCCTTAGACTTGTAGTGACATCCCTAGATAGCACAGCAACAGCATACTTGTCAACTTTAGAATGTTGGCCTCTGGGAGATCCAAGGGGAAGGTGGGCATGTAGGGGCATGGCTTGACAAATTGCATAATTTTGGCCCCGCAACATACTGATGCAAACGCGTCATTTTACAGAAGGCGACGGGCCAAAATGATGCAATTCCCCGAGAATAGCATCATGGAGGCTCCAAAATCTGCACACTTCATTAGGAAGTGGGCAGATGCGGGAGAATGCCTTACTCCAGGGCCCTCTTAACAACATTTGGGGCCCCCGGGCAATGCTCCATCCCTGGTCTCCTCCTCCGTGCTGCGCTCCGCAATGGATGTCGGGCGGGCGTGATGACGTCACGCCCGACATGCACTGCGAGCGCCGCACAGAGGAGGAGACCAGGGAGGGAGCCGGATCGCCAGCTGAGAGCAAGGTAAGTATTTTCTTCTTTTTTTCAGGAACTTTTTTCTCTCGCTGCCTCTGACGGGCCCCCTGGGCTGCAGGGCCCCCGGGCCCCTGCCCATCGTGCCCTATGGAAGAGACGGCTCTACCCTACTCCCAGGAGTCTCCTGGACATTCTGAGAGAGTTGGCAAGTAAGAGTAACAGCAGTACGGTAAATATCTTTACAGAATCTTTATAGGTGTCCACTGGTGGATGTGCACCTGATTAATTTAAACATCCTATTCAAACTAACACTTTGAGCAGTCACTGGGGTCTATTAATGCAGTTGAAAAATTGCATCACACAAACGTCTCTTCTGACTGCATATGATATGTGCTTGATAATGACCTGTTCAATTTAAATTGGATTTTTAGATGTCATAGAGCTTGTAATAGGGTCACACTCTCTGTAATATCATGAAAACTGTCAAGTATCACTGCTAACAACAGTGTGTGTGTGTGGACAGTTTAGGGGTTAAGATACTCCATTTATCCCGTGTTTACTTCCTTGTACTACTGTCTGCGAGTGCTGGGAATTTTACTGATGTTAATACTACCTTTACAACTGTACCTTGGCTGATCTTTTGCTCTCTTCTTGATAAATTATTAAACCAAGCTGTATCCATTAACTGGAAATATGGGCAGTCTTTTATAAACTTCAACAACTCCAGTAAGTGTTAATCTTTGTAATTATTACACTGTGATTTCTTACCATTTTACATTTTACATTTTAAATGTGTAGTTGTTTATGATACAAAACTTTCAGACTTGTTTGTATTTGAGTAATGTAAAAATTGAAATAAACACGCTAAAAAAGGGGCATATTCAACTGTTGGCGGAAACGCCAAAAATCTCCCGCTTTGCGCACTATTACCATTATTACGGTAATAGTGCGCGTAAAAACCGTTATTACGGTAGTTTTCTCGCTGGATTTCAGCTCTCAGCTCCCTGAGCCGCGAGCTGAAATCCAGCTAACTATTACCGTAATAACGGTAGTAGTTTTAATGCCGCGGAAAATGGCGACAATTGAATATGCATTTGGGAAGAAGAAACTTGTGTAGTAAAGTACGAAAATGAGGTTACGTATATCCATTGGTAATGTATGTATTTTATATGTGCTGGATACATTGGGATGTATATTTAATATGTTTTTTCTAACAAGCATCTGTTCCATGTTCAGTATCTTGTTTACAGTTGTTGAATCATCCTCCACATTGGCTGGACATTAATAGAAGTGCCAGAGGCATTAGTGGACTCATCCTCCACACTGCTAAAACGTCCTTTGGTAAAAGATATATAAATAACATAATATCTTTTAAAATAATATAGTGCACCTATAAACATACCCACAAAACTCCATACTTGGTTTCAGAAGCATACATTTTTTTTGGAGCAGAAGCTTGTTTAAAAATAGCAAGCCAATGTATATGTCTGCATTATTTTCTTAAGCAATACTTCAGTGCAACTCTTTAACTGTAAAAGAAGCAAGCAAAAAAAAAAAATACACACACATGTATTCATATAAACTATACCACCTTTGTATCATTTTGTAGCATTGTGTTTCAGATTTGTATCATTTGTACACAACAGACCTATTACTTTGCAAATATATCAACTATTGTCATTTATCCCCTATTTGCTGGCCAGTATGCAGCTGAAAATATACCTCCCAACATCGCCACTGAGCAAATCGAGACAGTAAGCTAGGGCGTGGGCCTGTCACTTTGGGGCATGCCATTCTGAATCATTAGGAACCCCCCCCCCAAGAAAAATACTCCTGCAGCTAGTGTGTGTGGCACCTGTTCACGGATGTGACACACCTCACAACAGTCCTGGCAGGTGGGACAGTCACGATATCAGACAGTTGGGAGGTATGTGAACAGATGTATTTTATGATTTATGATTCATATATATGTTTATACAGAGGTCAATGTGGATGTGTATACGGTGGTAAGTCATACCATAACTTCTCCTACTGTCTTTGTTGTAAAACTATAAAATTCCATTCACTTACTGTACATTGCCATTACATGTTTCATACCACCACTGCTAAACTTTCACTTTGACCACTGTGTTCATAACAAAATACACAAACAGGCCAAAGTTTATTTTGACTATAATAAGCAACTTTTGTGAAAATACAATGCACAATCAATAAACAACCTGACTATCAGCTGCATGACATTTAAAAAGAAAACACATCAATATATGAGTGTGCATAACAAAAGTAAGTACATGCATGATAAACTTTTACTGAGTGAATGCAAAATGAGAATTTACAGTTTACATTAAAAGACAGTTACCTTTCTCACTCTTCTCTGATGTAGACATAGACTCCCAGTCGGACACATGGGCTCAAGCAAATGGTTTTCCAGCTCTCATCCCTCTTGTACTTGTAATGGAGGGGAGAGGATGGGAGGATTCCAAAAGATTTAAGAGTAGCTTTATGGCACAAAGCATAATAACTCCAAGGGGTATATTTACTAAACTGCGGGTTTGAAAAAGTGGAGATGTTGCCTATAGCAACCAATCAGATGCTAGCTGTTATTTGTGGAATGTACTAAATAAATGACAACTAGGGGTAAATGTATGAATCTCCGGATTCTTCATCTCAGGCGTGTTCAGCCTCTTCAGCACTTAAATTTAAAGCGGCGCTGCATTGTAAAGGAGCGCCGCTTTAAATTTAAGAGCTGAAGAGGCTGAACACGCCGGAGATGAAGAATCCGGAGATTCATACATTTACCCCCTAGAGTCTGTTTGGCTGCTATAGGCAACATCTCCATTTTTTGTCAAACCTGCAGTTTAGTAAATATAAGCCCAAGGGTATATAATCTGGGCAGTTCCTCATGACATGAATTGATGTAGGTGCAAAAAACCAAGTAGAGTATTTAAGTGTATAAAAAAAAGTCTGCTGAGCTGAAAAAATATTAGTACCACTGTTCTGCCAATATTGGAAGTATACAGTGGTCGAAGTGGAAATTTAGAAGTGGCGGTATGAAAAATGTAAGTGAATGAAATTTGATAGTTTTACAATTAAGACAGTAGGCATAACTCCGTTTACCGGCAGACACATCGACCACTGAAATTATATATAATTATCCCTGGGTGACAGCCAGGGCCGGATTAAGGGAATGGAGGCCCCCCCGTGATCCAAGCTGCCCGCCCCCTCCCATGATCTGAGCTCCCCGCCCCCCCAGCACTTACCTCCTTCTCCGGCGCGCTGTATGCTCTTTACTGAAGAGATCTCGTGAGAGTGAGACTCACGAGATCTCCTCAGTAAGGAGACTACAGCGCGACAGGGAAAGACCGCAGTGAAAGTGCTCAGCAGCACTGATCGCGCCGAGGACGGCCCTGGCCCCAAACCGATCAATACTGCTGCTGAGCACTTTCAAGGGCCCCCTGGATGCCATAGGCCCCTGGGCTGTAGCCCAGTTAGCCCTATGGTTAATCCGGCCCTGGGGACAGCCATGAAAACTGCTACAAAGAAAACGGCACAAAAATGTTCAGTTCTAGCAGTTATGCTTTAGCTTTGGAAAATAAGAGAATCTGATTGTTGCTTGTGGTTACAGAAACTTCACACAGTTCCACATTCACCAAGTTTTTATGTATGTCCCTAATTATTTTTATTGTATAACAATGACAGTTTGAAACTGTCGTGGACACATTTTTTCCCCCGTTTTTTTACCATGCAAGTTGCCTAGTGTATCAAAGACCTGACCATGTATCCGGGTCACCATTGTTATAGAGTTATTATTATTTACCGTTATTCCAAACTCCGTTATTCCAATATTCATTCTGCATATGGTTGATAATGTGTATGCTAGAATGATACCATATCAGTAGCTTTATGTGAGACTGTAAGAAGTAGTAATGAAGCTTAGAATCACATTGTGTTATCATGTGAGTTATTCCTCTGGGGTTATCTAAGATAATATGTGAACATTTGATCCCTATCTGCTCTGGAAGAGTGAAATACAAGAAGCTAGCAGGGACTTTGCTTCCTGTACCTTTGTCACCAGTCTTTTTCTGCCTCCTGCCTGATCACATGTATTCTGATCCTTCCTTACACCTGGAGATCTGCTTAATTTGGAAAAAGTGGAGCAAAGAAAACAAACATTATCTCAAAAGACTCACAAGGACAGTGACTAGCACGGGTGTACAGGGAGTATCTATGGCTACCAGTGACAGCGGTACTACTCGGGTCACCTTCGTAGACCTGGAAAAACAAGAGGAAGATGTGACACCTAAGAAGTTTGGTAAACTCACAGTGAAATATAACCGTAAGGAACTACAGCGCCGGATTAAACTGGAGGAGTGGATTGACACAAATATTCAGGAGCTCTACCAAACTCAGGTGAGGCTGAACACAAAAATATTTTTTTCCTTCACGTCATTCTGTGAAAGTGGCAAACCTATTAGCTATTACCCCTGCAGAAATGTTATATAGCCTGTAGAATTCTCATTAAATAATTTAAATATTAATTTATTTATTCATTTTAAAGTGCATGCTTGCCTCAGACACTCATTTTAGCATATGTAGTAAAAGGAAAAAAGTGTGTCCAGGATACAAGTCAATCTAATGTGGTGTGCTAATTGTGTCCATCGCTGTTAGCACGGTGGCAAGTTTCTGACACGAACAAAGCTAATATTTGTATTATTGTATTTGTGAGACTTACATGCAAGTCAATAAAACATATACAAATATTTTTTCTTCTCTTTGTTCCAAAATGATGCAGTAAAATTCATCTTCCTTAATGGGTAATTTTTACATAACCAAGCAGCGGCCTTATCTTTCCTTTAATCAATTAATAAATAACAGCAACTTTACATGAATTGACAGTCATATTTCAGGACTACTAGAAAGTGTTACTATTGGCACAATGGGAAGTATAAATGAAAGGCCTTAAAATAAATCTAAAAATACAGCAGTGGGGATAGGACCTTTGATCTATAATGTAGATTTTACATTTAAATGTTCCACAGATACAGAAGCATCCCTGATGCTTTCAGTTAAATACAATGTCCATTCATTTTACCCATAGCTTCATATCTCCACCCAGTGAGATAATGTGGATGACTTAGACTGCTCCAGGGCTGGATTGAAGCTTTGGGTGGTCCGGGACACTTAAGACAGGAAGGTCTCTATGATCTAAAATTAAGAGAGTTACGTACTAACCCAATTTTGAATCACATTTCTAAATATACTACACTATTAGGACCCTTGATTATCTAAATGAATAATGGTGCCAAATGTTGAACTAAATAAAAAATAGCATATTATAGGCATAATTAAAAATGGTGCTCCTTTGATGATCTTAATTAATAATAGTGTCCCCTTGACCCACAACAATAAAATAAATAGATAAGACGGAGTATTTCAGGAAGCGGACTATAACTTTGCTTTGTTTGTTGTCTTTAAAATTAAGGCTAATTAACACCACTTTACGTTTGTTTAACACCATATTTGCCCACCCTCCCGGAATGTACAGGAGGGCTCCCAGGATAGCGGACCATTCTCCACCATCCTGTCCACTTTCATGACACGATTTGTGGTGATATGCAGCATGTTAGCCCCATCAACCCTGGCAAAATGACACAATCACCACGCCACCACCCCCTTTCGTCCTCACACTTCACATCCCCTCTGGGATCTCCCAGAGGGTAAGACCAAAAAGTTGGCAAGTATGTCTATCACTGTATGTTTTCTGTGTATTTCTTTTAAAAAGAAAATGGAAGTTGCTCAATTAGAGCCTGATGCTGAGTTAGAAGTTTGCTTTATTTTTACATTTAAATTGTAAGTTTTAAGTTTATCTAAGATATCTCAACTATAAATTTGTCCCCACATTTACCTCCCCCTCCAGTGCAACATGGTTTTGCCAAGGTGCAAATTTGCTCCTTTTTTTGCTTTTTCAGCATCAGAATTAACTCAGCATAGATAACAAACAGCAGGTGCTATCTAGAACAGAAATGCACACGAAAATCCTCCAGCACACTGCTGTCCGTAATTAAAAAAAAAAGCTATCCACCGATGGTTTACTATATATTTGCAAATGTGTGTATCTAAGACTTCTCCATTTTATTTACAAATAGAAGGCAGTTTTATTTAGAATTTTTAGTTGCTGAGAGCAATATGCTGGTGATTTTTGCGTGTTTTTATTTATTTCCTTTGCAACATTTGGCTCTGTGACCCTATTCAACTGTGTAGGCCTGTTAGGCTGTGTTAGCAAGTGAGGATTTCTTCTAAGGGTAGATTTTTTACAGCAGTATTAAAAATTTAGATAGCATAGTAAGAGTTACACAAGAGTTGAACAAGAGGAGAACAAAAGGAGAATATTCTACCTGGAAACACTGCTACATGAGGAATACATTCAACAATCATCTGGGAGCAGGGGAGTACTGGCAATTATTAGCCCAGGGGGCAAGACTTGACTTTAAAGGAAAACAAATGTAGGTGGCCCAGTGACTTAGCCCTAGGTAGCCCACTATGGGACCGGCTTGGGGGGCAGTTGCCCACCAGCCCAGCCTGTCCCTGTCTGGGATCTCTGAAATCCTCTACCTCCTGCATTGTGCAGTGCCTGCGCACAACCTGCTTATCTGTTTCTCAGCATTAAATCTTGCAGCTGCTGTTTTATTATGACTTGTTGGTTTCATTTCTGCTGTTGTTTGTATTCCCACCATCAAAACACACTTGTTGCTCCACTTACCCAGAATATTTAATTGGCTTCCTTGCTCCCCCTTGCACACTGTTCATACACAGCCACCTCAGTGCACCTTCCACCAGAGACGTAAGTTAAAATTTTAGCGCCTGGGGTGAGAAAGAAAAATGCCGCCCTCCTAGCACTCAATTTTAACTAAACAAACTTAAATTATTCATAAATGGTGCCTCCCTTCAGCGTTGCGTCCTGGGCAGTCGCCCCTATCGCACAGCCCTAGTTACGGCCCTGCCTTCCACTTTGGCTAATGTTTTATAATACCCCTCCTTTCCTGCCCTATGTCACTATCTTGTCTAACTGTTTCCTACTCGCCCATCCCTTATCTCTACTGTCCTAACTACTTCCCATTCCCTTACTGATCCTTTTACATCTTTTCTTCCTCTTCACTCTCCTACTATTTCTACAGTATCTCACTTTACTCACCTGTCCTGTTCTCACCTTTTCCTCACCTCACTTGTAACCTGTCACAGTCCTTTCATTCTGCCATACTCTCATCTGTCTTTTCCACACAAATTTTTTATTTTTTTCTCCTATTTTATAAGTCTGCAAAGTCTCAATTACTACATCTCCTGTACCTTACTAATCTCCATTCAACTCTTCCACCCACTCCCCCTCGTGGCTCCCCACATCATTACTCCATACTATAGACCCTGTCACGGGCACTAGGAGTCTTTACCCAGGTATCACCAGATGATGGACTTACCAGAGCAGTATAGTTGGTAATATGGTACTCTGGTAGCGGGGTGACCACGGAACAGGAGACAGCAGATGGTAAGAGAATGCTCGAGGAAAGTCTATGACTAGCAGCACTGGTAATAGGTAGATAACTGTACACGAGGAACTGGATGGACAAGGAAACGTGAGGGTAGTCAGTGGTCTGCGTATAGCAAGTTGTACCACTGCTATAGTGAGGAGGAATGTCCAGGAGTAACGAGGAGGTGATGAGAGTCAGCGGTCTGCGTATAGCAAGTTGTACCGCTGTCTGGGTGAAGGAATGGAATCCAGGTGAAGGTATCAGGGGAGTCAGTGGTCTGCGTTAGCAAGTTGTACCACTGCTATGTGAAAGGATACTGGAAACTGGTGTCACAGGAAACAGGAGACAGTGGTCTGCATCTAGCAAGTTGTACCACTGAAATATATATGTGAGGAGGAGCACGAGGAGATGAATGCAATGCAGAGTATACACGGACACACTAAACTCGGTCCCACGATGATATGCACAATATAATGATAACTGAGCAGCACTGCACAAATATACAAAGTCACAAGAACTATCCAGGCTAAAAAGAAACACAGTCAAATGATAGCAATAGTCTCAGTGGATAGGGAACTCCGGAGGAGAACAAACTCAGTCCAGCTAGATATGCAATACACGAGCACAGTCAATGAGAAGTATGCATACCGTGGTTCAGGAGAGCAGGCTGTCAGAGAGACGTGCAGGGATACCTGAACGGCTGGAGGCCGGCAGGATAAGAAACCACTGGAGGGTGGAAGCGGTAACCAAGTAGGTGCAGCGCACGGTAGGTAGACCAGCAAGGATTAAACAATACTCAGGAAGCAGTAGTATATAGAACTGGACACCTGGAGAACACGGGAGAGTTGAGGCGATCTGATAACCAATAGCTGAGATGAAAGCAGCGGAGCGTTGACCCGATGCAGACAGGCGAGTTGACATAAGCAGGAACACTGTAGAATCACGGAGACAGCGGATCAGCTGGCTGCAGACACGATGAACACTGGAGAGTTGCGATGAGCAGGACTCTGAAGAAACACGGAGGCAGCGGATAGGAATCAGCTGGTGCAGTCACGATGAACACGGGAGAGTTGAAGTGAACAGGATACTGTAGAAGCACGGAGGCAGCGGATAGCAATCAGCTGGTGCAGTCACGATGAACACAGGAGAGTTGAAGTGAACAGGATACTGTAGAAGCACGGAGGCAGCGGATAGGAATCAGCTGGTGCAGTCACGATGAACACGGAAGAGTTGAAGTGGTTTGGAAACCACAAACGAACAACAGGAATCAGCAGGAGCTGAATACACGAGGAAACACAGGAACACCTTCAGAGGCTCATGGGGAATGAGACTCCAAGATCAGGCAACGAGGTATTGACCACAGGTGCTTTAAATAGGGAGTGTTGCCTGATCAGCCAATTAACTAAAAGGAACAGATACTAAAGGCTTGAAAGGGCTGCACATGCGCAGACCCTCAGGATGGTGGACGGCCACGGTTCCTAAACACACGAGAAGTAGCACTCACAGTCCGGGGAGTGACAGTACCCCCCCTTTTAAAGGTGGGCACAGAACACCTGGAACCGGGTTTGTCCGGATACTTGGAATACAACTTCTTAAGAAGAGCTGGAGCATTGAGATCTTCAGCTTTGATCCATGAGCGCTCCTCAGGACCAAAGCCCTTCCAATAAACGAGGAAACGAAGAACTCCTCGCGAAATTTTTGCATCCAATATATGAGTAATCTCAAAGTCCTCCTCCTGATGAATTTGAACTGGCCGAGGTGCTTAAGGAGGGACCGAGAAACGGTTGATGATGAGAGGTTTGAGCAAGGACACATGGAAGGCGTTGGAAATACGAAGATTCTTAGGAAGTAGAAGTTTGAAACAAACTGGATTTATTACTTGAATGATCCTATACGGACCAATAAAACGAGGAGCGAATTTCATAGATGGGACCTTCAAACGAATATTTTTGGTAGATAACCAAACACGATCTCCGATTTTCAGTAGTGGAATAGCCCGTCTCTTTTTATCTGCAAAAGACTTATATCTGGCAGATGTCTTCTTTAAACAGGTTTTGACCTGAGACCAAATATTTTTGAAGGTTTGACAAACAGTCTCTACAGCAGGAACTTGGGTGGGAGGGAGGGCAGGAAATTCCGGAAAAGACGGATGGTGACCGTAAACCACAAAGAATGGAGTTTTAGAAGATGACTCATGGCACATGTTGTTATGAGCGAATTCAGCCCATGGAAGCAATTCTACCCAGTTGTCTTGATTGGCTGACGAGAACATCCTTATAAAGGTCTCAAGATCTTGATTGACCCTTTCAGTTTGTCCGTTTGATTGAGGATGGTAGGAAGATGAGAGTGATAATCGTATGCCCAAGGTCTTACAAAGGGCCCGCCAGAATCTGGAAACTAATTGTACTCCTCAATCTGAAACAATCTCGGACGGACATCCATGAAAACGAAAGATTTCTTTGATGAAATAGTCAGCCAGAGTAGAAGAAGAAGGCAAACCAGTCAAGGGAACGAAATGCGCCATCTTCGAAAATCTGTCCACCACTACCCAAATAGTATTGCAGTTTTTACTAGGAGGAAGATCAGTAACAAAGTCCATACTAATATGGGTCCATGGCTTGGACGGAATGGGTAGTGGTTGAAGCAAATCCGCTGGAGTTCTGCGGGGGGTCTTGAACTGGGAACACAATTCACATGCGGCTACAAAATCTTTGACATCTCTCCTCATAGAAGGCCACCAGTAACTTCAAGAGAGGATTTTAAAGGTCTTGCGTTCACCAGAGTGTCCAGAAAAACGAGAAGAGTGAAACCACGAAAGGATTTTCTTCCTAAGAGCAGGAGGCACGAGGGTTTTCCCAAATGGTAGCACCTTAGTAGAAGAAGCAGCCAGAGAAACACATTTGGGGTCTAATATAGAGTGGTTGGGAACCTCTTCAACGTCTGAGGACGTCACAAAGGCTCGAGATAGAGCGTCTGCTTTTTTATTCTTTGCAGCTGGTTTGAAGGTTATGATTAACTCAAAACGGGAAAAGAAAAGAGACCATCTTGCTTGACGAGGATTCAAACATTGAGCAGACTGTAGATATGACAAATTCTTATGATCGGTAAAAATTGTCACAGGATGACGAGCTCCCTCCAACAAGTATCTCCACTCCTTTAATGCTACTTTAATAGCCAGCAACTCCTTGTCCCCGATGGTGTAATTCTTCTCCGCAGGCAGAAGACCCCGAGAATAAAAGGCACAAGGATGAAATTTTTGTTGCTCCGATCTTTGGGAGAGAATGGCTCCTAAACCAACATTAGAGGCATCTACCTCTAAGAAGAAGGGAAGCGTCACATCAGGCTGTCGAAGAATGGGAGCAGAGGAGAAGGACTCTTTAAGAACCTGAAAGGCTTGAAGAGCCTCAGATGACCATTGCTTAGTATTGGCCCCTTTACGAGTTAGGGCCACAATAGGGGATGCAATCGAAGAGAAATCTTGAATAAAGCGTCTATAGTAGTTGGCAAAACCTAAAAACCGCTGAATTGCACGAAGAGTCGTTGGCTGAGGCCAATGTAACACAGCATTCACCTTTTCTGGATCCATCTGAAGACCAACTCCGAAGACAATATATCCCAGAAATGGAATCTGGGGCAACTCGAATGAACATTTTTCTAATTTACAGAATAATGAATTTCTCCGGAGTCTGGAAAGAACTTCTGCCACATGTTGGTGATGAGAAGGCAGGTCCTGTGAAAAGATCAATATGTCGTCCAGATAGACGACGACACAAACATATAACAAGTCCCGGAAGATCTCATTAATGAAGCCCTGGAAAACAGCGGGGGCATTACATAACCCGAAGGGCATTACTAAGTATTCATAATGCCCATCTCTGGTGTTGAAAGCTGTCTTCCATTCGTCACCGGACCTGATTCTAATTAAATTGTAGGCACCACGAAGATCCAACTTGGTAAAGATCGGAGCTCCCTTAATCCGATCAAATAGCTCAGTAATAAGTGGAATGGGATACCGATTTTTGATAGTAATGGCATTAAGTCCACGAAAATCTATACAGGGGCGTAATGATCCATCCTTCTTTTTTACAAAGAAGAACCCGGCTCCAGCGGGAGAAGTAGAAGGTCGAATAAATCCTCGCTGGAGATTCTCTTGGATGTATTCAGATGTAGCTTGAGTTTCAGGTAACGAAAGTGGATACACACGACCCCTAGGAGGAGTCTTGCCAGGTAGAAGATCAATCGGACAATCCCACGAATGATGAGGAGGAAGACGTTCAGACTGAGTTTTATCAAATACATCGGCAAACGAAGCATACTGAGGAGGAAGTCCCGGTGAGGAAGGTGAAATGGAGGATTGCTGTATTTTAAGAGGAACGACTTGAGAGAGACAACGAGGATGACATTCAGCTCCCCAAGACGTAACTTGAGGAGTGCGCCAGTCAATCTGGGGAGAGTGACATTGAAGCCATGGAAGGCCTAAAACAATCGGACTAGTAGTAACAGGAAGAATTAAAAACGAAATTTCTTCTTGGTGTAGTACACCAATCTGAAGGGTTACTGGAGACGTACTCTGGGTGATGAGACCATTGATAATGCGTGATCCATCAATAGCAGTCACAGTAATAGGTGTCTTCAAGGTAATCACTGGTAGGGACCATTGATTCACGAGGGATTTAGAAATAAAATTTCCCGCAGCTCCAGAATCAATAAGTGCTTGGGACTTAAAGGATTTGGTAGCAAAGGAAACTGTAACATCAAAAGCGCAGACTTTTAATTTCGTAGAACATGGAGAGGACTCCAGGGACCCTAACTTCACCTCTCCAGAACTAGTTAGGGCCTGGCATTTCCCGATTTTTTAGGGCATGAATTGAGCATATGTGTGGAATCAGCACAATAGATACAAAGTCTATTCTTTACTCTTCGGTTCCTCTCCTCAGACGTTAATTTGGAACGTCCTATCTCCATGGGTATCACAGGAGATGAAGCTGGACGAAGTTGAGAACTTGAGCGAAGAGGTGCTTTAACTGAAGTTGTTTTTTCAGACTCTCTTTCACGAAATCTCAAGTCTACACGATGGCAAAGAGAAATCAAATCTTCTAAAGAAGTAGGTAGTTCTTGAGTAGTCAGTGCATCTTTAATTTTATCAGAAAGCCCCTGCCAGAAGGCGGCAATTAACGCTTCAGTGTTCCACTGAAGTTCAGAGGCTAATATCCTAAATTGAATGACGTACTGGCCTACTGTACGAGAACCCTGACGTAGACGGAGGATGCTGGATGCAGCGGAGATGACACGACCTGGTTCATCAAATACACTTCGGAACGTGGAAATAAATTTGGCACTATCCTGTAATAATGGATTGTTTCTTTCCCACAGAGGGGAAGCCCATGCGAGAGCTTGTCCAGAAAACAAGGAAATGAGATAGGCCACTCTGGAACGATGAGTAGAGAAATTTTGAGGTTGGAGCTCAAAATGAACTGAGCATTGATTGAGAAAACCCCTACATGTTTTGGGGTCTCCATCATACTTTGACGGAGTAGGCAGGTGAAGCGTGGAAGCCGTAGACACCTGGGATGGCACTGGGGAAACGGAGGAAAGCACAGGAGCATCAACAGTAGCTGTGATATTTTGCCCAGATGTTCCTTGGGAGGCTAACGCCTGGTAACATTGCAGCAACAGCTGTTGGCGAGCATCCTGTTGCTCCATACGGGTAACCAGATGCTGCAGCATCTCTTTAGCTGTAGGTTCCAATTCTGGGTCTGTCATGGCCTGATCTTACTGTCACGGGCACTAGGAGTCTTTACCCAGGTATCACCAGATGATGGACTTACCAGAGCAGTATAGTTGGTAATATGGTACTCTGGTAGCGGGGTGACCACGGAACAGGAGACAGCAGATGGTAAGAGAATGCTCGAGGAAAGTCTATGACTAGCAGCACTGGTAATAGGTAGATAACTGTACACGAGGAACTGGATGGACAAGGAAACGTGAGGGTAGTCAGTGGTCTGCGTATAGCAAGTTGTACCACTGCTATAGTGAGGAGGAATGTCCAGGAGTAACGAGGAGGTGATGAGAGTCAGCGGTCTGCGTATAGCAAGTTGTACCGCTGTCTGGGTGAAGGAATGGAATCCAGGTGAAGGTATCAGGGGAGTCAGTGGTCTGCGTTAGCAAGTTGTACCACTGCTATGTGAAAGGATACTGGAAACTGGTGTCACAGGAAACAGGAGACAGTGGTCTGCATCTAGCAAGTTGTACCACTGAAATATATATGTGAGGAGGAGCACGAGAAGATGAATGCAATGCAGAGTATACACGGACACACTGAACTCGGTCCCACGATGATATGCACAATATAATGATAACTGAGCAGCACTGCACAAATATACAAAGTCACAAGAACTTACAAGGCTAAAAGGAAACACAGTCAAATGATAGCAATAGTCTCAGTGGATAGGGAACTCCGGAGGAGAACAAACTCAGTCCAGCTAGATATGCAATACACGAGCACAGTCAATGAGAAGTATGCATACCGTGGTTCAGGAGAGCAGGCTGTCAGAGAGACGTGCAGGGATACCTGAACGGCTGGAGGCCGGCAGGATGAGAAACCACTGGAGGGTGGAAGCGGTAACCAAGTAGGTGCAGCGCACGGTAGGTAGACCAGCAAGGATTAAACAATACTCAGGAAGCAGTAGTATATAGAACTGGACACCTGGAGAACACGGGAGAGTTGAGGCGATCTGATAACCAATAGCTGAGATGAAAGCAGCGGAGCGTTGACCCGATGCAGACAGGTGAGTTGGCATAAGCAGGAACACTGTAGAAGCACGGAGACAGCGGATCAGCTGGCTGCAGACACGATGAACACTGGAGAGTTGCGATGAGCAGGACTCTGAAGAAACACGGAGGCAGCGGATAGGAATCAGCTGGTGCAGTCACGATGAACACGGGAGAGTTGAAGTGAGCAGGATACTGTAGAAGCACGGAGGCAGCGGATAGGAATCAGCTGGTGCAGTCACGATGAACACAGGAGAGTTGAAGTGAACAGGATACTGTAGAAGCACGGAGGCAGCGGATAGGAATCAGCTGGTGCAATCACGATGAACACGGAAGAGTTGAAGTGGTTTGGAAACCACAAACGAACAACAGGAATCAGCAGGAGTTGAATTCACGAGGAAACACAGGAACACCTTCAGAGGCTCATGGGGAATGAGACTCCAAGATCAGGCAACGAGGTATTGACCACAGGTGCTTTAAATAGGGAGTGTTGCCTGATCAGCCAATTAACTAAAAGGAACAGATACTGAAGGCTTGAAAGGGCTGCACATGCGCAGACCCTCAGGATGGTGGACGGCCACGGTTCCTAAACACACAAGAAGTAGCACTCACAGTCCGGTGAGTGACAGACCCAAGCCTATCCCCTCTATCCCCATGTCACACCCCCCCTCCACCACATACCACCCTGCCACCCACCGAACATCCAATCCCACCAACCTTATTCCCATCATTTCTCTTACTCACCTTCCCCTGTCCTGTGCACTCTGGAATGCAAGATCTGTCTGCAACAAACTCACTCCCCTTCATGACCTCTTCTTCTCCCATTCCTTTGGTCTCCTGGCCCTTACAGAAATGTGGATCTCCCATTTTGATACTGCTTCCCCTGCTGCACTCTCCCACGGAGGTTTCTCCTTCTCCCACACTCCCCGTCCAAGGAGGTGGTGTAGGTTATTAAAGTAATTCTATCGTTTTCAAATAAGCATTGCATAGGCGATTGCATTGTGTTTCCAATGCACAAAGTGATTTATTTTAGCAGATGTAAATAGTTAACAGTTCAATACATTATTATATTATGATACAGTACAGTACAGCCAATACCAAAAGATACATACATACCGCTGCGCTTCCACGGGCACCAGTGAACTGTAATTCACCCTTGAATACTGTGGTCAGAGAATGACTGAAGACTGGGAGCGCAGCTATGATTATATATACATTCAGTGTTACAGAGTGAACAATGCAGATGACGTGGCTTGCTTCTATAGGTCCAGACTTCGAGTGGGTCCAGGGTAAACAGGTCATAGGCTAGTTCAAACAACCCCCTTAAAGGCTGAGGTCAACATTCCAGATGATTCTCCCGCCCAGAAACCAGTTACAACTAGTCTATTAGCATTTTATAGTCTGCATCATAAAAGGTTGCAAAATATACATGACAACCTTTTTGACAAGGTTTTGTCAACCTTTTTGCATCATATTAAAGGTCTATTCCCTAACATCAATAACTAGAGTATGCAATGTGCGATCTCTTTGCCGAATGCACCGGACAGCTGCTGATGTAAAGGTGGTTAATATGATATCAGACATGACACATTTCCTATAACCTGAACCTTAAATAACACTGAAGTGTACATATAATCATAATATATAAACTAATAATAAACTAAATATTATCTGCTCATAAATTACTGTGTAACGGAACCAGTATGAATATGAATTATACAAATAACTAAATGTTGTAATGTGAGTGTGTACGTGCGTATTTTACGATCGCCGTATGCCACGTGTAGCGTGGCATACTGAGTGCAATCGGCCAAATAAAACAATATTAACCAATATACTTTCGTTCATCCAATTATACGACTTCGACAAGGTGCCCTACGGTCTCCTAGCTACACCTTCAGCGTTATTCCCCCTGAACCCTCCCTCTCTTTCTCCTCCTTTGAAGTTCACTCCATCCACCTCTTCTCCCCTCTCCACCTTCGTGTTGCTGTCATCTATCGTCCTCCTGGCACATCCTCTGAATTTCTTGATAACTTTGCCTCCTGGCTTTCCCATTTCCTCTCTTCTAATCTTCCACCTATTATCATTAGGGATTTTAATATCTCTACCGACTCTCCTATTACTACTGCTGCCTCTAAATTCCTCACTCTCACTTCCTCCCTTGGCCTCTCCCAGTGGACAAGTTCCGCCACCCACTGTGATGGTTCTCCCTGCACCTAGTGTTCTCCCATCTCTGAGACATCTCCACTTCTCCAATTCTATCTTCCCCCTCTCTGACCACAATCTTACTTTACCCTCTCTTTACCCCTTGCCCCACCTCTACCACCCAAAGTTGCTTGCACACTGCGTCCCATCAACAGCATTGACCCCATCATCTTTGCATCCTCTCTCGATCCCTTACTTGCTCCCATTTTTTCCCTGTCATGTCCCAACACTGCTGTCTCTCTTTATAACTCCACTCCCTCTGCTGCTCTTGATACTGCAGCCTCCGCCACCCCCCTTTGTCCCTGCCAATCTAAACCCCAACCCTGAAACTCCCTCTTACTCGTCTCTTCCAAATATGCTCCTGCTCCTCTGAATACCAATGGAGGAAATCCTGCAAATTAGGTTAAGTAATTCTGTTCTGTCCTCACTATAACTTCCCTTTGGCCTGAATATAATCAGACAAACAGCATAACCACTCCTTACAGAAATGATAGAATGCATTTACAACATGAACAGATGCAAATGTAAAGCAAACATGAAAAACATGGCAAAAGTGCATAACTAGGGAGCAATCTTACCATCGATGCTGTGCTTAGGGGAGAGATATACTGCACCTCTTACTTCTTAAAATGTAATATCTAAAATGGAGACCTCCTGTAATTACCCATGGTGCACTGAAAACTAAACTATAGAGGCCCAGAGAGTTCAATTTTAAGCTAATACCACACTGGCCACTAGATGAAGTTTACACAGAATACACGCATATGTAAATATAAAAATGCTAAAGGCATAACAAATACAATCATAAAATATTTCTTCTATTCAAGGATAAATTATTGCACATGTAGTTGTACCCTCCTTAATGATAAGAAACACGTTATCTCCTGTACTCCCTAATTCTGTACCAAGCATCTAGTTTATGCTATACTCTAAGTGATTTTATGATCTTTATTCTCAGAGAAAGATAGGTAATAGTCTGCTGGACAATGCAGGGCATTGCTATGTCCCTGGATTAACTTTTCCAACACTATCATCCTTAAGGAGGGACTGATGGGGAAATTCGAATGTATGTGTAAACTCTTGACCAAGGGTCCCCAACACCTCCATGGGATTCTTCATTGATCCTGGCAAAACAATACATACATAAAATAATAAATTAAAGCTAAAAACTTTATAAATAATATGGGTTATATTAAACACATTAATAAATAACTTAACATTATCTCTTTCATTGAACTGGTTGACAATATTAATGGGAAGCATGTGGCTGAAGAACATTAACAAGGGCATTGATATTTGGTTGGAGATCTGTGAGTTTTAGTTGTAAGTCACCACATTCTTCCAGGTTTAGTCTGTCCCTTTGCTATGATAATACTGCATTTACATAGCCAAGACCAGCTTAAAATACAAACTTGAAAATGTTCTTTGCTGCACAGTGCTTGGGATATTTTGTAGCAATATTTATTAGCTCCAATAGTCACCGAGGGCCTGATTCATCAAGGAACGCAAAGTGAACGCAACTTGTGTTTTATTAATTGGATAGAATTGCACGCAAGTATTCAAGTACAAGCAGATCTCAAGAAATGTTTCTAGTTGAATACATATATATACGTATATAAATACGCTCTGCCTTTACGACACTTTCCGCATGCAGACAGACACAAATCACTGCAGGATACGCACAATGCATATGTATATATAAAGTCCGAAGAGTACGCACGGATAAAAAAACAATGCATTATTAAATGCATTAACATATGTTAATGATATAATCATTCATAAAAATACATTGAAAAAAGGTTTTTTTTTAAATTTATTTTACATGAAATGCATTTATCAGGATGTTATTAATGTCTACTGTACATAAAATGTATTTTTACAATTGCTCTTAATTGCAACCACATGTTCTGGCATGCATATGTGATGTGACCATCATCTCTAGTAATCAGCACTTACACCAGACCTGTAGCTGGCGGAAGTGATACGGCTAAAAAACACATACCTGAGAGATGCTCTGAACTTAAATCAGATGAATGTGAGTGTGCTTTACCTTGCCTACGTGCATACGCCCCTTCCCTCCCCCGATCCACCTTTGAAATCATAGGCAGTCAGAAGTGCCATTTGCATTCGAAGATTAATTGCAAGCACTTGTGTTCACTGGCATATAGTCCATCTCTGAGCATACGCAGAGCAATTTTACGCTAAATATGGAACGGAATTCATTTAATGAATCAGGATCTTTACTTTTGAAAAGTGATTTACAACGAGTTCATCTTGTAAGCGAGATTCAATGACTGTATTATCTATTGCTATATTAAACAGCAAAATAATCCAGTCAGGCACATGCATCCTCTCCTTAAAACATACTTGAAAGTCTTCTCTTCATTTTTGAGGTGATTTATGCTCCAGGTCGCCATCTGAAAGCTTTTGATCTCCTGCTACCAGTTGCCTTAAGTTTGAAAAACACTGAAAATTTCTACGTGCCAGTAAAGATTTAAACAGGCCTAATGTGATTTGGAAGCTTTCTAGGATTGTCCGACTTATATATATTTAATATCTTTACCTTGCAGACACTTCTGTACTTCATTAAACTTTGAATACAAGTCTTCCATATATAACAGATGGTTCTTATTCTTTATCAGTTTGTTACACAGCGATGGATCCACATTCGTAAGAAAGTCCACAGTTGAATCCTACATGTTGACAAGTCTTTGCAAACTATTACCTCTTAACAACCACCTTACCTTTGCACTTACTAGAGTGCAAAGTAACTGCAAAAAGGTGGCAAATCGGTTGTAACAGCCAACCACTGCTGGTGCAACATCGCTGACCACTGCAGTTATGTTGCTGATGGGAATATTTTGTTTCTGCAAATATTCAGTCAAACATTGAACAATTGTCTCACCTTTAGTATCAACTTTAAGATACTTGCCAATCAAAACTCATCAATAATGCATTTTTGGCTCTGGCTACAATACTTCACATAGACCATGAAAATATTTGAACTGACAAAAGTTGACTCAAGTTGAATGGAGAACTTGCATTGTGTCACGTGTGGAGTCGCTGAAGTTGCCACTGACTGGTATTGGCACAACTAGACTGAGAGGCGCGGAGTCTAACACACCTCCGGTATTCACCAGGGACTCCTGCACTGGAACGCTGGAGATTGGTAAACCAATACTCTGGCAAGGCAGAGGTAAAGGTGCGGTCCTTAAGTAGGAGAAAGTGAGCCCTTATAGGAGGAAGGTGATTTCGGCAGTCAGAGCGCAGCTGACTGCCGACGGAGCCACGGAACAAGCGTCCCGTTGTGTAGAAAACGGGACTCGGCTGTAATGCGCATGCGCGCGCTGCAGGGGGCAACAAGCAGGAAGTAGGGTAGGCGATCGTTCCCCGGCACCTAAGAGAAGTGGACAGCGCCTGACATATTATGTTCAAAAACATGTAGATATCGCACCAGAAGAACCTTATAGGGTCTAATTATAAGTCATCTTCATAATCGTACCTATAAAACCCTGGAGGAGGTGCACCTACACATATATAATATTTTTAATAGACCAAAAGTAGAGGAGAGAAAATGTGTCTATTTGGGCACTCAAAGGTTAGGTTCAAATGTTTATAGTAAAACATTAAAACATTCTTTTAGTGGTATGCATTAAAATATCTATATTGTACAATATGTATTAACCGAATATTCATAGCGAAATATTTTAAAAACAAGGAAAATTGTATTTAACTAATGAAAACTAGTAAACTGTTAAGATAGCAGTAAACAACTGCTAACGCAAGCCACCTATAACTCCTAATAATTATAAGTTTTTTATTTCTTCTGTTCACCTTATATTGATAAAAGAATCACACATTGTTGTTTCTGGCTTAATGAATAACAGAAGGTTCGCTCCCGACATCCAGATATCTATATTAAATCTTACTTTTTATTTCTTTATCATCAATATTCATCAAAGGCATTCAGATTTATTAATTCCTCTAAGTGTCGATACAATAATCTTACATGTCATTCATCATATTCCTTATCAGACAGTAGCGCATTTATATAGTAGTAGCTATTCCTATTATAGTTCGGGGGAATGTATTATACAATATATATGTGTGTTTAATCACAAACCAGATGAGTCACCGCGAAGTCTATATCACAGTACTCATCTTAATATAATACGTATGACATATGTTTTTTTATTTTATACTAGGCACCTATGTGGCCATTCGTAACAACCCCTCCCTAATGTAGATCATTCAATATAACAACTACTTGATATTTTAACATTCCTTTTGAGGTATATAAACAAGTTGGTCTACCCTGTTAGACCACAGAATCTGTATAAACGACAGATATACTGGGTACTAATACGCTGCTATTCGCCGTCTGGTAGTGCCTATATTAGCGCATTATGTGTCGCCTCATAATTATTCTATTTAGCTAATAATCTTCTTTTTGCTTGATAATCTCGCTTAATTATATAAATTATATAAGGTGGAGTAGGTTGCGAGCGTGTCTCGCAGACGCGCGTTTCGCTACAATCTTTTTCAAGGCAAGCCGATGGAGTCACTTGATTGGATATTTATAGTGTAAGGACCTCCCCTTCCGTTGCATCATACTTAGCAACGTTTGTTTGCAACCCTTACCATGTATGTGGGGGCGGGAGAGATCTCAGAACAGTACGATTGCTAAACATGTAGTCCCATATTCCTTACTGTTTAGTTAAAGAGATAGTGTCACGGTTGGCTTACAGGAAATTGATCCCTAGGCTCTGCTGAACATGGCTAGGCCCACCCAAGGGGCGTGGAGTCTAACAGACAGGTGGTTTTTACCAGGAACCCCCACAAGGAGGTATGGTCTTGGCTGCACCAAATCTGCAGGTCGCAGTCCCGTGAGTGAGTGTACAGCAGAACGATGTGGGGGAGCCAGGTGAAGTGGATGGAGACGATGGAGTCCAAAGACGAGTGTTATAACTACAGGCACAACAATAATATAGGCTGATGGTCAGCAGCCAATGAGTCACTAGGAGAATAGGTGCTCTGTGGTATACAACGAGAGGACAGAGGCTGTCACTATGAAGTACTCTAGAGATGGTAATGGAAGTACTGGAGCAGCAATAGTTCAACACAGCCAGAGGCTGAAGACTGACTGGAGTGGTGGAGGTAACTCGTAGTAACAGCTGTTGAGTCCCAGATGAAATAGCAGCTCTGAACGGTAGTGATGAGAGAACTGGAGCTGTCACAGTAGAGTACACTGAAGATGGTAATAGAGGTACTGGAACAGCAATAGTTCAACACAGCCGCAGGCTGAGGCAAACTGGAGTGGTGGAGGTAACTCGTAGTAACAGCTGATGAGTCACAGAGAGAATAGGAGCTCTGAGCGGTAGCGATGAGAGAACTGAAGCTGTCACGATGAAGTACACTGGAGATGGTAATAGAGGTACTGGAGCAGCAATAGTTCAACACGGCCAGAGACCGAGAGCAGACTGGAGTAGCGGAGGTAACCAGTGGTAACAGCTGATGAGTCACAGATGTAGTAGTGGCTCTGAGTGGTAGTGATGAGAGAACCGGAGCAGGATGAGCAGTTAGGATGTTCTTTCTCCACTGACCTTTCGTGGAAGCAAAGGTCCATTTTATTACAAAGAGAGATTATCGCATCCAGAGTGGTAGGAAGTTCTTGGGGTGCCAGTACATCCTTAATTTTGTCCGATAGCCCTTGCCAGAATGCTGCTACCAAGGCATCATTATTCCAGGACAGTTCTGAAGAAAGGGTGGGAAATTTAATGACATACTGGGTGTCATGAATCAATGTAGAAATACAGCTAAGGAGTCATGAATAAGGTGAAAAACATACAAGTTTATTGCTGAAGAGACTGAACAGCTTATGTAATAATGGTCTTGTAGAAATTACCAGGTATACACAGTTGCAGGTAAACGGGAGGTGTGGAAAGATTCCAGGCAGCAAGTACAGGGAGATGCACAGGAAAGTACCAGGTTCACAGATGAAAACAGGTTAGCGGAATGTATGTTGAGATCCCAATGCAGCATAATCACAGGAGCAAAGCAGGAGGAAGAAACCACAGGGTGTAACATCAATAACCAGCCATGTGTGATATGGGATAATTGGAGAATGGGTTAACCCCTAATGCAACATGAAAGGCACAATAGCAGGACCTCTGGTAAATAGAGGTACTGCTGCAATAATAATAAGGACAAAAGACAGGAGCTGCCAGGCAACGCAGCATGTAATGCATAAGCTACAGGAACATCCTGACACTGGGCGACTGTGTTAGCACCTTGACGAAGCCTGAAAATGCTGGCAGAGGCTAAAGAAACTCGTCCGGGCTCATCAAAGATCCGCCGGAAAGTAGCTAAGAAGACTAAGTAGTTGCTGAGTAAAGGATCCTCTCGCTCCCATAGGGGAGAGACCCATGCAAGGCCTGACCGGACAACACAGAGATAATGTAAGCTATTTTAGACCTATCGGAAGGAACATTTTTGGCCTGTAGTTCAAACTGTATGGAGCATTGGTTAATGAAACCCCGGCAGAGTTTGGGGTCCCCATCAAATTTTGCCGGTGTAGGTAGTCCCAGAGAAGAGGACGGACTCTGCAGAGTGGAGCTCTGGTCTTGAGGAAAGACAGCAACAGATGGCTGAGCAGCCTGTAGAATGTCCAGGCGACCGGTCAGAGTCTGGAAACATTGTAATAGTTGCCGTTGGATGCTAACCTGTTGCTCGATGCGTGAAACTAGATGCTGTAGCAAGTCTTTTGCTGAAGGCTCCACAGGGGGATCAGACATTTGGCCTGTTTTTACTGTCACAGTTGGCTTACAGGAAATTGATCCCTAGGCTCTGCTGAACATGGCTAGGCCCACCCAAGGGGAGTCGATTCTTACAGACAGGTGGTTTTCACCAGGAAACCCCACAAGGAGGTATGGTCTTGGCTGCACCAAATCTGCAGGTCACGGTCCCGTGAGTGAGTGTACAGCAGAACGATGTGGGGGAGCCAGGTGAAGTGGATGGAGACGATGGAGTCCACAGACGAGTGGTATAAATACAGGCACAACAATGATATAGGCTGATGGTCAGCAGCCAATGAGTCACTAGGAGAATAGGTGCTCTGTGGTATACAACGATAGGACAGAGGCTGCCACTATGAAGTACTCTGGAGATGGTAATGGAAGTACTGGAGCAGCAATAGTTCAACACAGCCAGAGGCTGAAGACTGACTGTAGTTGTGGAGGTAACTCGTAGTAACAGCTGATGAGTCACAGAGAGAGTAGCGGCTCTGAGCGGGTAGCGATGAGAGAACTGAAGCTGTCACGATGAAATACACTGGAGATGGTAATAGAGGTACTGGAGCAGCGATAGTTCAACACGGCCAGAGACTGAGAGCAGGCTGGAGTAGGGGAGGTAACCCGTGGTAACAGCTGATGAGTCACAGATGTAGTAGCGGCTCTGAGTGATAGCGATGAGAGAACCGGAGCTGTCATGATGAAGTACACTGGAGATGGTAAGTGAGGTACTGGAACAGCGAAGGTTCAACACAGCCAGAGACTGAGAGCAGACTGGAACACAGGCAAACCACAAGGAGAACAGGAACCAGAACCACAGGTTGCAGGAAGTGAGCTTGATGAACAGACATCAGACAGGTGAATCCAGGAGGTTTAAATAGTGCTCCAGAAGTGCTTAGCCAATGAAAAAGAGGGAGGAGTTCCTGAAGTGCAATAGGCTTGCACCTGCACAGATCTGAATGTAGCTGAATGAATGAACAGTTTCCAGATGAATGGACTGCAGGTAACGAGACAGATACTATCTGTAGGACCGGAGCGTTACAGATAGATATAAAAATAAGAAAAGTGGAAGAAAAAGGTAAGTATTGTATCAGAAAAACAGCGTTCCCAAGGGTTTTTAAATTTTATATGTTATCAGTGTTATGACTCACGCCCCAGGTATCAACTCCTAGAACCGCTTCAGAGGTCTTCGCCTATAGCAGCCGCCTTTCCCATCGAGCTGAACTTGCTCACAGGTACTCGGATGCCCCAGGTCTTGTTCTCTAGTAGTAGGAGCTGATAACCTGAGATCGTAGCACAGGTGATTACAAAGAGGAGGAACTTCTGGCGGAAGGTAGTATACAGTCTCGCAGCACTACAAGGCCCAGGCTTGATTGACCGAACACGCCGGAGATATCTGTGTCTGAATCCAGGCAAAGGACCTGGGTAACTGATGAAATAACAGTGTCAACTATCCAGGGAAAGGTTTCAGGGTCACAGGCAATACAGCGGTGTCAGAATTCAAGCGAGAGATCAGGGTCACAGGCAAACAGCAGCGTCAAAATCCAGGCCAGGGATCAGCAACAGTGGTACAGAAAACAGCAGGAATGCAACAGCAAAAGAAGTATGGTTGAGGCCCAGTCCTCACTGCCTTAAATACTTTGATGGACAAATCAAAAAGGAGGAGGACAGGGCTGACAATCGGCCTCAAAAGGCTGCCAATTAATTTCTAGCTTAGAACTAGCATAGGTCATATCCCAAACCAGGAACATGTATGACAATATAAAGAACAGATTAGAATCATGCGAGAGCTCCCCCTGGAGTTGGAGGATGTCCCTACACCCTCCTACTCTATGGCACAAAGATAACAGTGCATTGTAACTAATGCACGTGATAGGCTGCTACCTCACGCCAGGATGCGGCGTACCGCCGCGGCTCGTGACAATCAGGCAATGGGTTATCTTATCATACCCTAATATGATTACTGTTCTTCCAATCATATTTTAAGATTTACACAATCTGCAGAACTGTAAACATTACTCCCCCTTAATTATATCATAATTCATCGGTCATTCTCTATTAAGTGATGTAAACATCAGGAAAAATGTAGTGAAAAGAAAAGGAAGGAAAAACGTGATTATTATTCTAAACAGAAAAAGATGAAAATAATAATAAAATTAAATATAAAAATAAAAATAAAGATAAAAATAAAGAAAAAAATGGTAAATGAATTAATAAGACAGTGAATAGTGCAATAAACTAAAACACAAATATAAATTATTTTTATAAATACTCATTAAACCATTCGTTATATATAGTGAATCTAAAACGTAACATTGATAGACAATACTTTGACTGGCCTAAGGTCTCATTTATACTAAAAGAAAATCAAATAAATACATGACACAACACAGGCTTATAGGAAGACCATACAATTATTATGGTCATTGAGATCATGTGGAGTTAAACTGTTCATCAGAAAAATCCACCTCGATTCCCTTTTTTTTTTTTAACAATTCTTTATTGAGGTCCCCACCTCTTAAATCCATTTTTATTTGTTCCATAGCAAAAGCCCTTAGTACATTAGGATTAGAGTCATGGCATCTCATAAAATGCTTCGCCACCGTAGTTAGTGGTTTAAAATTTTCACTATTTTTCTTAGCTCTTTTAATGTTACCCACATGCTCTAAAATTCTTCTTTTCATTGGTCTACTTGTCATCCCAATGTAAAATAATTCACAAGGGCATGTCAAACAGTAAATCACACTTGGAGAATTACAATTTAGAAATTCTTTGATTTTCCATATTTCTTGAGAACGATCTCTATATTCTTTTGTTCGTATCATAAACTGACAGGCTTAGCAAGTGCCACACTTAGGAAAGCCTATAGGTCTATTAGAAGTATTTTTCTCTCTGATTTTAAAGTACTGTGGACTATGCAGTCTTATTTTACTTCTCCTAAAAAAGCTTTTTTCCAATACACAGAGAGAATATGCAACTATGGCAGATATATATTTACACCCCAATGCCCTACATTTTGAATCCACTGAAGAGAAACAAACTTTACAAATTCTGGAGGAATTAGATACGTCTGATAATCCCAAATACTTTTTGGTTGAATCATCAGAAAAATTACCCATTTAAGAAGTGGGGACCTCAATACAGAATTGTTAAAAACGGAATTGAGGTGGATAATTGTATGGTCTTCCTATAAGTCTGTGATGTGTCATGTATTTATTTGATTTTCTTTTAGTATAAATGAGACCTTAGGCCAGTCAAAGTTTTCTACTGTATAGGGTTATGGGCACTTCATTCTACTTGGCCTCTTATATAAACACTTAATCGATCACTATTGGAATTCGGTGATGACAAAGTATTGTCTATCAATGTTACGTTTTGGGTTCACTATATACTACGATTGGTTTAATGAGTATTTATAAAAATAACTTATATTTGTGTTTTAGTTTATTGCACTATTCACTGTCTTATTAATTCATTTACCATGTTTTTCTTTATTTTTACCTTTATTTTTATTTTTAATTTTATTATTATTTCCATCTTTTTCTGTTTAGAATAATAATCACATTTTTCCTTCCTTTTCTTTTCACTACATTTTTTCCTGATGTTTACATCACTTAATAGAGAATGACCGATAAATTATGATATAATTAAGGGGGAGTTATATTTACAATTCTGCAGATTGTGTAAATCTTAAAATATGATTGGAAGAACAGTAATCATATTAGGGTATGATAAGAAAACCCATTGTCTGATAACATATAAAATTGTAAAACCCTTGGGAACGCTGTTTTTCCGATACAATATTTACCTTTTTCCTCCCCTTTTCTATTTGTATATTTATATCTTTGACTAATCAGTAAGGAATATGGGTCTAAATGCTCAGCATATTGTACTGTAAAAGAGGATAACTCATTGTTTGATAACATATAAATCGGTGTTTTTCTGATACAATACTTACCTTTTTCCTCCCCCTTTTCTATTGTTATATCTCTCTCTTTGACTACACATTAAGGAATATATGTTTAGCAATCGTAAGGGTTGCTAACAAACGTTGCTAAGTATGATGCAATGGAAGGGGAGGTCCTTACACTATAAATATCCAATCAAGTTTCAAGTCAACTTCATCGGCTTGCCTTGAAAAAAGATTGTAGCGAAATGCGCGTCGGCAAGACACGCTCGCCACCTACTCCACCTTATATAATTTATATAATTAACCGAGATTATCAAGCAAACAGAAGATTATTAGCTAAATAGAATAATAATGAGGCGGCACATAACACCGCTAATATAGGCACTACCAGACGGCGAATAGCAGCGTATTAGCACCCAGTATAACTGTGGTTTAAACAGATACTGTGGTCTAACAGGGTAGACCAACTTGTTTATATACCTCAAAAGGAATGTTAAAATATCAAGTAGTTGTTATATTGAGTGGTCTACATTAGGGAGGGGTTGTTACGAATGGCCACATAGGTGCCTAGTATAAAAGAAAAAAACATATGTCATACGTATTTTATTAAGATGAGTACTGAGATACAGACTTCGTGGTGACTCATCTGGTTTGTGATTAAACACGTATATATATTGTATAAGACATTCCCCCGAACTATAATAGGAATAGCTACTACTATATAAATACGCTACTGTCTGATAAGGAATATGATGAATGACATGTAAGATTATTGTACCGACACTTAGAGGAATTAATAAATCTGAATGCCTTTGATGAATATTGATGATAAATAAATAAAAAGTAAGATTTAATATAGATATCTGGATGTCGGGAGCGAACCTTCTGTTATTCATTAAGCCAAAAACAACAATGTGTGATTCTTTTATCAATATAAGGTGAACAGAAAAAATGAAAAACGTATAATTATTAGTTGTTACAGGTGGCTTGCGTTAGCAGTTGTTTACTGCTATCTTAACAGTTTACTAGTTTTCATTAGTTAAATACAGTTTTCCTTGTTTTTAAAATAGTTCGCTATGAATATTCGGTTAATACATATTGTACAATATAGATATTTTTAATGCATACCAATAAAAGAATGTTTTTATGTTTTACTATAAACATTTGAACCTAACCTTTGAGTGCCCAAATAGACACATTTTCTCGCCTCTACTCTTGGTCTATTAAAGCACCTGACATATTGTAGGAGCTCAGACACCAAGGTTGCATCCACTTCATCAGCTTTTACATCAATACATCGCTGTGCTGCATTTCACTTAATGGTATGCATTTTAAAACATTATGACAGTCATTTTTAACAACAGTTTCAACCACTTCTTTAATTGCTGGTATTATGTTCTCTTCACCAATGGTATACGGTTTTAGAATTAAACAGAAAGAGGGCGCAAACAAGCAAAAGAAAAAGGATAAATGATCACAAATGTAAATGTATATTCAAATCATGCAGAGAATATGCACTGGATTATAGCATACATGCATAAAGAGAAATAGCAGACAAAATGGTAAAATCGGCACAATGTTTAAAGCTCTTTAACGGAATATGTAAGTGCTGGTAGCGCTGGGAACTGATGGTCACAATAGAAGGATCAGTTCGGAAGCTCAGAAGTCTTACCCTATATGTCCCTATTGTAGTATCCTGGTTCAAGGTTTTCTTAAGGATCAGGTTCAGTCCCTTCAGAGGACCACGGTGATAGTACTCCCATCCGGTTTTAATTCTTTGCTATATTGAGAGAAATATTGTATGATGCCTTTAGTCATCCGTCATTATCAGCATGAGCTGGTGCTTTTAAAAATGTATTTAAATTTGTACAATTTCTGAAATTTTCTTAAACAAAATCAGGATCTTTGTTTTTCTTAATAGCGTTAACCCTTACAACCTGTAGAATGTAAGCACTCAGGACCAGGGCCCTCTCTCCTAGGGCCTGAGTCATTACGGAGAGCAAAGCAAAAAAAAGTAACTTTGCACCTTGGCAAAACCATGTTGCATTGGAGGGGAAGGTAAATTTAAAATGTAGGGACAGATTTATAGTTGGGGTAGGGCATGTCCTAGACCAACTTTAAATTTCAGTGTAAAAATAAAGTTATCAAGTATTTGTATGCTGCATAAAAAAGCAGCCAGTATTTTCTTTTCTTGCAAAATAATAAACTAATTTACACCCCTTGAATTGTAACATGGTTTGTCCAGAAGAAAATGTACTCCTTGTCTTGCCTTACTTATCTTAACGACTCAGGCCCTTAGAATTACATAACTACTTCCGTAACTATGTAATTCACTATTGTAATTTTGTTGTATTCTCTAACTGCCTTTATACAGCGCAGGGCAACCCTTGTGGTGCCTTATAAATAAAAGATAATAATAATTCAGAATTTTTCATTAATAGGCCCCCAAAACTGAATAAGAGAAGATATTAATTAACACCTTCTGGCTGATGCAATGAATTTAAAGTAACAAACATAAACAGTTAGTAAATAAACCTTTCAGAAGTCCATGGCACCGTCTTGTTTTTGTCCTGAGATATGGTCCGCAAGTAACACATTTTCCACTTGTCTCAAGGTGCCCATAGAGAGACATACTGATAGATCGCACTTACTATAACTTTGTCACGGGTAGGTGTCCCCAAAGTGCTCAATATCGACCAAACTTCATTCACAGACACACATCCAAAGAATTTTGCGATGCGCATTGGATGCACGTAATAACTTAGGACCTAATGTATATGTTTGAGCCTGTAAAGTAAATTGCTGTATTGCACTAAAGGAATTTGACTACTGGCCCTGCAGGCTCCCATTAGACGGCCCTTAGTTGGTCTATTTCCTTTGCACACATAAACATTATTTTAGATTACAAGAAAGGTAAAAAAGCATACGTAGCATGTGTAAACTAGCTTGTAACTTGAATACAACATGTTTTTTGACTCATTTTCTAAACTGAAAACCAGGTACAAAACAACAATCTGTAAAAAATGAAAGCCAAGTACAAGATTAAATTGTAAAAAGTGCATATATGACTCATTTCACTCAGGATTTAAGGAAAGTGTAATACTGAAACTGAACATAACACTTGGTGAGTGACTTGTTAATGTGTGCCAAAGAAGAGTGTTCCTTCCTAAGCATCTGTAGTCTTTCTGTTGCATTTTAGATGGACTTTGCCTCTATACAATTGTAAATACCATATGTAGTACCACTATGTTATAAATCATGCTGTTTGAAGTATACATGGTGTCACTAGACAAAATAATCCAGCATCACATTAAAAGCTACCACTGGTGTGCATGCAGATGAATGATATCTATCTGTTAAGCAGGAGGGACTAAAGACTCAGCATCAATAATAAATGCCTGCCTAGCAGAAATTCAAAAGTGGATTGAGTGGTAAGTGGCTGAAAATGAACACCAATTAAACAGCTGTGGTCAGAATACAGTGGCTGATAATTAATAAAATAAATAATAAAAAGCAGCCAATGGTTATAGAAGTTTGAGGCTTTAAAACTGCAATACTGACCCTTCCCATCCTCTGATTCTTTCCAAAGAAATCCATTAAAATAATTTCTCACCAAGAAATAAATAAATCTGAAATGCATCAACAATTGTACAACTTGGGTATAGTAATTGGATGGTCATTTATCTAGCAAGCTGTCAGTTACCATCCAATCCTCTTTTTTCTTTCTCAGGAATATCACTAGAATTAGGGAAACCCATCGCCTTAAATTAAACTAAAATGTAATTACAAATTTACAGTATTAACAGATTTCAATAACGTCTTTTATACACTACATGTAGAAAAGTTAACAATAGCATACGATAATCACTATATTAAAGGAACTAAATAAGTTTTTCCATCGAAGTTACATTGATGGCCATGGCCAACTTTAATTTTGATAGCTGCTATTGCTTTCACTCAGGATAGTGCAACATAAAGCTGTCCATGTGTAAACACAGGTTCTGGTAACCACTGGCCAACCTTTTGAAGGGTTTGTCTTTTACTCTTGTTTATTGTCATGGGGAATGCAATGATTATGGGGAATTGCTGTTGTTTAAGCAAGAAAGAGAAAAAAGTGTTGCTTGGTTGTAGATCAGTGCATGGTAATAACATGCGTTGTCCTTCAACCTCCCCAGCTAAAACCATTAGATGTAATGTATTGGGATGCATATGCATCACCTGAATCCTTGTTCTGTTAACCAAAACCTTTGCTATTGTCCATATTTCCGATCAACATAACAATAGCGCCTACTTTTAAAGTAAGGTCATGTCATGTTCTCTCATATCAGTCTGTTTTTTTACCAGATAGAAAGATGACTTGGCCTCTTGGCATGTTTTTTGTAAACAATGCGAGGATAAGTGAATAATGAAGTAACACAGCAGTCCGTGATTCAGGTCCCCGCACGATGCAATATGCCTGCAAATAACTGTCACAGTTTTCAGACCACCCAGCAGGTCACATGTTCCAGGTCACCCAGCAGGGGCACAGGGAGAGTTCACTAACTGTCACAGTTTCTAGAGCAACCAGCAGGTGAACAGGTGTATTGCCAACTGTCACATTTTCCAGAGGACAATGGTAATGCATAGTTGTAAATGGCGGGTAGACATTTTGCAAAATAACTCAGAAACGATGCAACCGATTGAAACTATGTCCTGCTCAGACAATGGCATCATAGAAAGAAGTCACTCATAAAAGTCGTACTTATGCTATTAATATATAGATACACATCTGATATCTAGTGACGATATGCCAAAATTCAATTTATACTATTGTATTATCTCAACTGGAATACTGCTGTGCCATCTGCTATGGAATCAGATATAAATTTTCACTGAATATTTATATCTACGTTATATTTGAAATATCCAACAATTGTTTATATCTGATATCTTCAATTCAGTGATTAATTATTGCTGCCCTCAGCAATCACATGTGTAGTAATGTATCATTGGGTCAATCATTTTGTGGGTTTAGCTGCACTGTATTCTCTCACATTTTTAAATTTCTCACTAACTTCTTTCATTTCACAGTTTTTGTAATTTGCTTAAAAGTTAACTGCACTACACGGTGCACTGGTTTCTATGTTTATGTGGGTTTCTAAATATTTATGGCCCCAGTTGAGAAAACTATTTACCCCTTATAAGACAGGCTTTCAGTATTATATGCATGTTTTTAGGCTTTGCTTACTTATGAATTCAGCAAGGCACAGATTTGAAGATACGTGTGCTGTTGAATTCAAGTGTAGGTCTACTACACAAGACGTGGCAGGATACGCCCAATCAGTATGTGGATTATAAAGTGGCAAAATAACGCACAGGAAAATAAAACAATTATTGAATTAATGCCACCTGTTAATAATAAAACAATTTTAAAAAGTGTTTTTTTTTATTTATTTTTCCATAAAATAAATTTATTAGAATGTTGTCATTGTCTACTGAACATAAAATAAATTTTTACAGTTGCTTGTGATTGCAAACACATGTTATAGCATGCATACAAGATGAGTCATCACTACTGATCAGGACTTAGACTAGCTCTATAGCGAGTGCAAGAGAAACGACATAAAAGTAAGTAACATTGACATGCGTATGGCTTGATTTGGACGTTGCTGCGTATGGTTGAGTTTGACATGTTCCTAATGTATATTGCCTATGTCAAAATGTCCCTTCCCCACCCCGTTCACTCCCCGAAATCGTAGGCTGTTGCAAGTGTCCTTTGCACTCGCAGGCACATGGAACAGGGCTGCGTTCACAGATGTTTCTGCAGATTCTGGGCCTGCGAAGAGTGAATTTTGCGTACAACATGCACAAAATTGTCAGATATGTGCCTTGATGAATAAGGCCCCCAGTGTCCACTTATAATCATTTGGAGCCCTCTTTGGAGATTTCTGCACAATCCCCCAACAGGGGTTCTGGACAAGAGCAGAAGACATGCAATAGCAGGCTCAATTGTTAAGGCCAGTTCACACTGTCAGGATTCCCAGTATGAATACTACGGAGAGTTGTGGTAGTGAACACAGAATGTCTTTATTATAGTGCACGGATCACACAGAAAATAAATAGGTACAGTCAATGCGGTAAGCATAGTCCATAGAAGCAGCAGGTACAAGACAGTAGGATTACCAGGTATAGCTTGGAAACTGTAGACGCTGGATACACAACGGTTGAAATGCAGATACAGGTGTCGGTATAAGCAGGTTAGCTGGGAAGCTGGTTCAGGAAAGACTGGTGTCTAGGCATACAGATCATATGCAGGAACAAGGGGACTGGATTACCAGGTTTTACCCACAGGAGCATAAAATACATAACAGATGAAGTACAGGCACAAGAAGACTGAATTACCAAGTTAGCCAGGAGGTATAAGGCACTGGATTATCCACAGGAGAATTAGGCAAAAGGAGGGCAAGGGGAGGTCCACAATATACCAGGGAGTAAGCAGGGGCAGGTTCAAATGAAGCTGGGGTCCTGGTCACAAGAGAAAAAAACGTGGGAATAAAGCAGGAGTCAAATGCCAGGGAGAAGTCAGGATCCAAACAGGTTTCACAGAGAGACCAGCAGCAGGAAAGACAATTGATGAACTGTGATTGCAGGGAAAGACAGTCTCTTAAAGGACAGACACAGGCATGGTCTGGAGAAGGCAAAGCAGCATCCACAGAGAAGATGCTGCAATGCAGCCGGAGGCAGATCGTGACTGCTATGGGCCCAGCACCCCAAGTGTGAGGAACACGTTGAATGGGAGACTCAACCTTAAAATCAGAGCAAACTCTTTTATTTGAATAGAAGTAAAAAAGCGAGTATGGGCTTTATAAAATTGAAAGGTTCAGAGAATTATTCCATGTGGAAATTTGCTATGGAGATGTGGTTAAAGCATGAAAAATTGTGGAAGGTCACATGACCGAGGTGAAGGCCCAAACCCCGATGATGTGAATATGGTCATTGGAACCATTGGCTTTGCTGTAGAACATGAAAGGGAAAACATCAGCAAAACATGTGGATTGCCCTGCAGACAGTGTATGAAGATAAAGGTTTCATGAGAAGGATAAACCTGAGGTGCACTTTGTACGGTACCAAGTTTTGTTCGTACCAGATTTAGAAACCAATTTCATTACCATAAGTGTTCTAGAAAACAAAAGTTACAAAGGAGAAATTGCAGAAGGCAAGTGCACTGTGCATGAGGACTTAAGTATATTTCCTTAAAGCAAAAATCAAACTTATATACAAGGTCAAAGTATACAAAACTCTGGTGGAGACTCATACGGGTCATAAACTAAACGTTTTGAGATCTGATCACAGAGGAGAATACTTGAACAAGAACTTTGCTGACTTTCTTAAAAAACATGGATTCAACATCAGCTGACTATGTCGCACATGCCTGAACAAAATGGTATAAGTGAGCATGCACATCATACGATAGTTGAGAGAGCACGTACGATGCTGAGTGATGCTGGCCTAGAAAATAAATTTATGTCTGAAGCAGTACAAACAGCAGTTTATTTGAAAAACCATTTACCTACTGTTGCAGTGAAAGGCAAATTGAAGTGTGGTCTGGAAAAAGAGCGAACGTCAGCCAACTAAGGTGTTTGGACACAAATTCCTAAAGAGAGAAGGCAAAAATTGTACTTTAAAACACAAGACTATTTTACTTGGAAATTGTCTTGAGAGTAATGGCTATAGTCTTTGGGATGTTGTAAGCAAGAAACTTGTTAAATCCAGAATGTCATATCCCATGAAACAGTACCACCTAGTGGAGAAAAAGAATGTGAAATTCAAGAAAAGGTAGTAATACTTGACATACCTACATCCTCAAATGTGTCTGAGTCAGAGACTTTAAATTATAACAAGCAACAGGAGACAAGAATTTCTGCAAAGGTATTCTCCAAGGAACTACTTTGAGAAATATGCCAACTTTGCGTTCTCAGAACCACAACATTGCAAGAAGTAAAATCCAGTGATGAATGGGAATACTGGAAATCAGCAGTAAATAAAGTAATGACATCTTTGGATGACAACGAAACCCGGACTGTTGTCAATAGACCAAGCCACCGTAAATCAATTAAAAACAAATGGGTTTTATGTAAAAAGCTAAATACAGATAGATTGGTTGCCCGTTACAAGGCTAGCCTTGTTGCAAAGGGATTTACTCAAAGGACCAGAAATTATCACAGGGAAACCTCCTTGACTGTGGCAATGTACAGTACATTACGTTTAGTCATTGCCATATCTATATTGCACGATTTGTTGCTCTACCAATTAGATTTTTAGTTGTGACATAATTAGACTGACGCATCCCTTCTTAGGAGGCCGTTTCCGTGATGACCGAGACATCACTTCCTGTTTTCGCCCTGGCCGCTGTTAAGGCAACGGTTGGAACACTGTCTTGTCTAAACGTTGCGCATTAGGCGCAGCCTGGCGCGTGTGTAATCAGAATTAATTAAACAGTCCCTGAGGCTGATTATTATCTCCTGGGCTCCACTGCTTCCACTTTCATTGGCCAGTCTATGTATTTAAGGCAGGGAGGGATTAGCCTCCCTGCCGGTTATAGCATTCAGGTTCTGCCTGTTTGCCTGCTCCAGCTCCTGTTACCTCGCTAACTCTGGATTGATTCTCCGTGTATCACCCTCTGCCTGTTTCTTGGACCTTGATATCACGCTTATTGCCCTGAGCTCTGCTTGATTACCTGGACTCCCTTTGTTTGCTGCCAGCCCTGACCACTTGCATGTACCTGACCTCGCTACCTGCCTCGGACTGTAGACTTGGAACCTCTGACCACGCTTTGCCTACCATCTTCCGCTACCCTGTGCTGCGGTATAATCATAAGCTTGTACTACTCTGAGTATAAAACCTTGGGCATCTGAGTACCTGTGACCATTAACAGCTCTACGGGAAAGGCGGCTGCTATAGGTGAAGACCTCTTCTATCCTGTTCTACAAGCTTATGATAGTAACTGTAGCTGTTATATTCTAACCGGCCAGTGAAGACTGGAAGAAGTTACTTCCATGAATGAAAGCAGGACGAATCCTTCTCCAGCTCAAGTTCTGGAAGGCCAGATTCAAACTTTATCCCAGATGGTTCAAGGTCAGTCACATCGATTGTCTGCACAGGAAAAAGCCGCTAGAACTTCACAAGCCCAGCAAGCTTCCTTGGTATTCACGGTGGAACCCATATTAAATCTGCCAGATCGGTTCTCTGGAGATAGAACTTTATTTCGCAACTGTAAGGAGAGTTGTAAACTTTACTTTCACCTAAGACCTCGTTCATCTGAATCGGAGCTCCAAAGGGATGGCATCATTATATCCCTTCTTCAAGGTGATTCTCAGCCCTGGGCATTCAGTCTTGCTCCTGCGAGCCCTCCATTTCAGTCCGTTGATGCATTCTTTAATGCCCTGGGTTTGCTCTATGATGACCCGGACAGAGTAGCCTCGGCTGAATCTCATCTCAGGGCCCTGAAGCAGTGTTGACGCACTGCTGAAGAATATTGTGCGGAGTTCAGACGTTGGTGCAAGGACAGCAAGTTGAATGACCTGGCACTCCAGAGCCAGTTCCGCTTGGGTCTTTCTGAACAAATAAAAGACTCTCTGGTGCAATATCCTATATCAGCTACACTGGAGAATTTTATGCAATTGGTCATAAAAATTGTCTGTAGGTTTAAAGAAAGAAAAGCTGAGAGGGTTGTAACCGCTTCCTCAAACTCTCTGCTGACCTCTTCTTCTGCACCGTTTGAAGCCGCTGAGTCCATGCAGCTAGGTGCTTATCGCTTCACTTCGGAGGAAAAAACTAGGAGATGTACCTTAGGCCTTTGTCTATATTGTTGCAGCAGGGGCCATCTCCTCCGAAGCTGTCCCAACAAGTCGGGAAAAGAACAGGCCTAGAAAACGTGGAAGAGGTTCATCTAGGTCTGCAGATAATATCTTCAAAGAATGCACTCCTGGTTCCTGCGGAGATTTCCTTAGGTGCACAATCTACTTCTGTCTCTGCCTTCCTATACAGTGGTGCTGCTGGGAACTTTCTGGATTTTGTTTTTGCCCGTTCCTTGAGGATTCAGTCCATTAAGCTCAAGTCTCCCGTCACAGTCTGTGGCCTGGATGGTGGTCTTCTATCTGGCGGAAAGATATGTTCAAAAGAGAATATACCGATGCACTAGGTAATCATATGCCCAGTCTATTATCACTCATTCATATTATCCAACGACTGGGTTGGTGCACCCTACACATGTAAAACTAATAGTTGCATAATAGAGATACATAGAGTGTAGAGAAACATGTATACTCGGGGCACTCAATGATTATTGAGTAATATAAACCATACATTTTATTAGTTCATTTAAAACGTTATCTAGTCCCTAAATAGTACCTGAGTACCGCTAGTGGCGAAATAAAACCAAAAAAGGAATAACTAAAAATACTCAAGTGTAAATCAAACTATAAGGATTAAAATGGCAGGGTTAGCTGCCATTCCTCACTGTGTTGTTGAATTTTAAATTTCCCTTGATTATATTATATAGGGGTAATTATAATCCTCATGCTGCCAGAATGTCTGTCATTATAAACAGATTGTCAAGATTCATGTGGGTAAACACGATTGTTAGGTGCAAAGAGGATAAAAAATGTGATATTATAGGAAATTCCTGTTTATATACACAGGTTATTGAAGATCTAATATTGATGGATGTAATACCCTCTGAAATACACCTATTCGTTGGGGAGTTACAGGAGATAGGTATTTAATTTATTATAGCGTATGGTCATTCTAATAATGGATCTATATAGAATTGTAGCAAGACAGATATTATGCTATCATATTGCCATCACTATCTTCTTCTGGAGTGCTCTCCGAGATAGCATATCATGCTGTGTCACGTGTTAGTTTCACGGAACTAGAATCTCCTCTCACATCCAGGATTCACTGATTACTGCTATCCTAAACATATAGAGGTTTCTGGTTTCAGTATCGTTCGGAAGGCAGTCCCTAATAAGACATATAGCAGGATTACTTCTGCCCTAATTCCTTCATAATGCCATAACCTCCGGTCATGGATATGACTAATCGCGTCATTGCCTATACAGGTATCAGTATGGTGCCTCCTCTAATAGGTTTAAATAAACATTCCTCCCCTACCCTAAACTTTTTTGCCTGGTTAAAGCGAGTAAGCGAAACGCGCATCGGCGTTCGCCTCGCTGTGTTACTAATTTGAATCCATGCTGCTGAAATAAGTGTAGGGTTTGGGCCGTCTCCGTGACGTCACTTCCTGTTTTCGCCCTGGATGTTGCTAAGGCAACGACTGGGGCGCTGTCTTGTAAAAACGCTGTGTCCCGACATTAGGAGCAGCCTGGCGCGTGCGCAAGTAATCATAATTAATTAAACAGCCCCTGATTATTAGCCTCCCTGCCAATTATAGCATTCAGGTTCTGCCCGTTTGCCTGCTCCAGCTCCTGTTACCTTGCTATCACTGGATTGATTCTCCATGTATGATCCTCTGCAGGTTTCTTGGACTTTGATATCGTGCTTATTGCCCTGACCTCTGCTTGGTTACCTGGACTCCAGTTGTTTGCTGCCAGCCCTGACCACTTGCGTGTACCTGACCTCGCTACCTGCCTCAGACCCTAGACCTCAGCCTGCTTCTGACCACTCTTTGCCTACCATCTTCTGCTACCCTGTGCTACGACATGGGGCATCTGAGTACCTGTGAGCATTACCAGCTCTACAGAAAAGGCGGCTGCTATAGGTGAAGATCTCTTCTATCCTGTTCTACAAGCGTATGATAGTAACTGTAGCCATAACAAAAATATGACTTTCATAAATTTCTTATTAACACTATCAAGGCAGTATTCTCCATAGTGTATATTTCATTATAATATTTTGTACAAATATGGTAATGCGCATTTTGTGCATTTGCTACTAACACTGCCAAGCCACATCTGTATGGTGTAGGTATACACATTTGTATGCTTGACACAGAAAAACTGCAAGAGTTGTATGTATCTGGAAATATGTGTGACTCAACATGTAAGTATGTTTTATTTTCTGATAGAATATTTATGCGTATGTTTGGAACGCAAAACGCCTTAAACTCTAAATGAGGTCCAACTAATCAGACTGTCTAAATTAATCTGTGGCTATGCCTGATATCTGGTGTATAGCCACAAAAATGACCAACAATTACTATTTTCTTTTTACTGTTTTATGGCAGGATTTGCTGAGGGATGAAGCTGCAGAACCTGAGATTGATATTGATGATCTTTTGGACCTTTCATTGGTGGAGCAAAGATCTAGACTTCAGGTACCAGGCCTACAATTTTATATTTCTAAATTGAGTATATAACTTATATAATTACTATGCATACTTCCCAAATCCTAAAATTCTGCAGTAAATATTGTGCAGATTAGATGTTTAATACCAGCAGTACACCAGTTATTCTACACCTAAATGATATATTCAGGTCAGGACTATCATATTCACCTTTACACACCTCTAGGATATATAATAGACAATATTATATCTATAACATTCTATAGAAAATATCTTTATACATTGTGAATTCAGATGTTATTTTATGTTAACCCCTTCATTAAATTGAGGAGGAGATGCTCCTCATACTGTAGCTATATGTGTGTTTGGATTAGTTGTACTTATAAAAGAGTGAAGTAACAGCAGAATTTTGCATGAATTAAATTTTGCAGCAGAACAGATTACTGAGGTGCGATGTTATAATCTTTCAGTTCGGCTTTTGCTCATCATATAGCTTCATCATTTATTGCTATATATAATTATGTCCCCTGCTGTAACATTCTTGGACAGTAGTAATAATAATAATAAGTATTGAAATGCAAACAATTTGACATATTTCCATTATAGGTTTTGGACTATTAGATAAAATAGATTGTAGCTTGAGTATACTTGGCCACTCTCCCGAAATTTCCGGGAGACTCCCATACTACCATGAGAGCATACAATTCTCCTGCATCCTGCCTACTTTACTAGGAAGTGGGCAGGATGTAAGCCTCCACAACGCCATTCACAGGGAATCGCATAATTTTTGCCCAGCCCGTGACAAAATGTCAATTTTGACAATGGGGGCGGGACAAAAATTATGCGATTGGCCCAACAACACCCCCCTCCAGGATCTAAAAGTTGACAAGTATGGGTTTGAGAGAGACATCATTTACACACAATGCTGGTATCTGGCAGGCGTAAACTATCTGATTTATTAAACTGTATCTATGCACACTTGAGAAGAGCTGTTTTTAGTGAACTTAGTGAAATGTGTCCAATTAAACAAATGTTAAACATTTTTACTGCCACTCAACTGCATGTTTTATTACATTCCAATTTTAACTGCATGACAAATGTAACCTCAGAAATGAGAGGGTTTGGTTGCACATCAAGGAGCCTGATTCATTAAGGCAAGCAGAACTAACAAATCACATTTTTTTTTTTTAAAGTAACAAGCGTAAATCTGGAAAATATGTGTGTCCGTAATAGGAACCGATCTGAAGATACGTCTCTTGTTGAATATGGGTCTATGTGCGCTCTGCTCTAACAGACACTGCAGGATACGACCAATGTGGAATATAGAGTACGAAAAGAATGCACAGAAAAAAAAAAATTGCATTAACGTCACCTGTTAATAATAAAGGGCCCAATTCATTTTGGAACTTAGGCAAGAAAGTGAAAATTAGTTTTATGTTTTGCACGTAAGTTAAATACTGTCTGTTTTTTCATGTAGCACACAAATACTTGATAGCTTATTTGTACACTGAAATTTAAAGTTGATATTTGTGTGCTACATGAAAAAACAGTCAGTATTCAACTTATGTGCAAAATAAAAAACTAATTTTCACCGCTTGCATTTTAACATGGTTGTCCAGGAGACTTAAGTAAGAACTTTCTTGCCTAAGTTCCTTAATGAATCAGGCCCATACAAACATTTACAAGAAATTGTTTTTATTTATTCCCCCCCCCCATAAAACACTATTATTAGGATATTATGAATGATTACTGTACATAAAATACATTTTTACAGTTGCTACTGATTGCAAACACATGTTCTAATATGCATACACATCCGTTGTCACTAGTAATCGGCACTTACACCAGACCTGTAGTTGGTGTAAATGATACGACAGAAAAACACGTAATTTTGAAGTGCCCAAAGCTTGAATCAGATGTTGATGTGTGTGCTTGAGCTTGGCACGCAGTTACTGTACATTGACTATGCCTATTCTCCCGTGTTCTAGGCACTTTAGGATTAGAGAGGGGCGGGCTCGGTTCCCCCGAACTTCACCTATCCGAGTACTGAGAATGCTTACGATATTTGAAATCCATAAATACCCACCTCCACAGCAATCCATCGCCATTTGACAGAGGGAGAGAGCAGGGTTAGGTCGCAGGCAGCAGTAAAGCAGGGAACATTAGAGCAGGGACAGAGCAATTATTCTTGCAATTCTTATTGCAATTCTTCTAGCAATTGTTATAGCAGGAAGAGAGGAGGATAGAGGAGGCATTTTTGCAAACATTACCAACTGTTTGGGGTGTCATATTCCCTCCTACAGAAACTATTTTCTGGCTGCAGAAAGTCTTATCTAGCAGCACTATCTATTGAATATTTTGCACTACAAGTGCTTTGGGGTGTCCCATATTCCCCAGTGTGAAACTACAATTTTTCTGTTGTTGAAAGTCTTATCTAGCAGCACTATCTATATAATATTTAACACTACAAGTGTTTTGGGGTGTCCCATATTCCCCAGTGTGAAACCACAATTTTTCTGGTGTTGAAAGTCTTATCTAGCAGCACTATCTATATAATATTTAACACTACAAGTGTTTTGGGGTGTCCCATATTCCCCAGTGTGAAACTACAATTTTTCTGGTGTTGAAAGTCTTATCTCATCACAAAAAATGCAATCAAACAATTAAAAAAATATTCTCCAATAGATATACCATCGATGGTCCGCTATGATAAAAAATGAATACAAATGATCATAATCATTGATATTCCTGAATTTAAGGACTATATAACCAATGAATAGATCTACACAAGGTGGATCATCACGAGAGATTCCAATGATACAATAAAAATGAATGTCTATAGAATAGAGACTAAATAGATGTTTAAGATGTGTGGGACACAATCTTACTGATTTCCATAAAGTCCTCCGATATTGTGGGTAGAATAGAAAGTATCCAGGTCACTCCTCGATCAAATAATGAATCTGAGAGCTAGGTACCTCCAGAATCCTCATAAATTGCAACACTTGCCTTGGATTATAGAAGGGTCCCGATTGTAGCTCCTTAATGGTATTAGTCACAGCATGCCAGCTTGCTAGCTCCGCTGTCGAGAGGTCGGTAGAAGCATGTGCGCACCTGATGTTGGTCCGTGGGAAACAAAATTGACGCCAGAGTGTTCCTGATATGTCCACAGTTAGCGTACTTGCATCAATGGATAAGACTAGGTCCCTACTCGGCTGGTCAAGATGTAGATAAGCATAGATAGCTTACAGCATATGCTGGTGTGGTAACAATGGCAATGCGTTTCGTCCACCATACTGTGGACTTTCTCAAGCCTTAATGACAATTATCTGAAACAGTGGTCTTTAAATAGCCCTTCCTAAGTGGGCTTAATTGATGGAATCCCATCTTGTGCATAACGATCATGATGACATTACCTTTTTAGGGAAGATGATGGTAATAAAGCAGATATATATACTGTTGTGAATTAATCATTATCTATAATGGAAAACTATACAGAAAACTAGAATATAATTATAAGGAAAATAAATGAAAATACAAATAAATATAAAAATATAAAAATAATAATGATAAATAACTCTTTAATAAAAACAATAATAACAATAAATATTGGAAATAATATACTAAATACATAATTTAGATGAGAAATCATTAGTGTGAGAATCCCTACAGTACAAATATCATATATCGCTTGGATAAATAATATCCCAATAATACAAACAATACACAAAATAATACACAAAATAATGTTAATAAAACTTAGTAGAAGTATTTAAAAAAAATTGAAAAAAATAAATACACTACTAGGGATGAGATGCAAATATAATTTTTGTTAGGCCCTACTAATATAAGTAGTGGGTAGAAACCCCCACTAAGGAATGACTGCCTAAAAAGCACCTGACTCACCATAGATTGGTAAGTCATCTAATCACGATCTTCCTTGATCTAATGACACCAATCATTAAACTCAATGGTCTCATTTAAGCCTTCCGAAAATAAAGTTTGTAACCTAAAGATCCACATTGCTTCACCCCTACATAATTTGGAGAATCTGTCACCCCCCCCCTGAGTGTAGCTTCAAATTTCTCTAACCCTAACAATAATACACCTGAAGCTTCACTATTATGCTTCTCCGCAAAGTGTCTTCAGACTCCATGTGTGAGGAGTCCTTTCATGATATTAGTGCGGTGTTCTCTAAATCTAGATTTTAAAGGGCAAGTTGTTCTGCCTACATATTGAAGGCCACATGGGCACTTCAATACGTACACAACATAAGGTGTATCGCAATTACTAAATTGTGGGTTTTTAAATACTGCTCCGTTAGAGGTAGATTGAACCTCTTTAACCCCATTACAAATATATTTGCATGTCAGACAAGTGTTTTTGTTGCATCTAAAGCAACCGCTTAATGGTGATGGAATCCAAGTTTGTTTTGAGCAAGATCCAGGTATTTGTGATTTAAAAAAACTAGGTGGAATTTTTAAATTGGAAATAGAGATGTGTATTTATCCTCTATTGTGTATGTGATTAAAACATTGGAACATAATCTCCATAGTTTCTTCTGTTTAATAATACTTGGAGATTATATTATTGACTGACATCTCACCCATGATGTTTGTCTTGGTCTGAGATTTCCCCAGCACTGTCTACATTTTTTGTTTCCTATTCTACACTGTGGGGGTGTCAGCACCACCCCTTGATAGCTGCAGGGTTTATCTCTTTCCATATGTGACAATTATTTAGCGCCAGGGTTTCTGTATTTTGTTATTGAAATTTTTATCTAGCAGCACTATCTATATAATATTTAACACTACAAGTGTTTTGGGGTGTCCCATATTCCCCAGTGTGAAACCACAATTTTTCTGGTGTTGAAAGTCTTATCTAGCAGCACTATCTATTTAATATTTTACACTACAAGTGTTTTGGGGTGTCCCATATTCCCCAGTGTGAAACCACAATTTTTCTAGTGTTGAAAGTCTTATCTAGCAGCACTATCTATGTAATATTTTACACTACAAGTGCTTTGAGCCCATTTAAATGGATTCAAAGAAGTCCACATATAAGCAGGATCAGCAAGCAGGTGCTGGCACCAGTCCTGATGGTAGTGTTCCCAGTACGTCATCTGGTAAAGCCTATGTAAAAGTACATAGTCTTTTGTAAATCAGGCAAAAAAACACACCCCCAAAAAATTTTCAACGCGTTGAAGCGAAAAAGAAGTGCAACTGAGGAAACGTTAACTGCCGATAAAAAATTTTTTGCCAACATGCCATTCTACACATGCAGTGTCAAAGAAAGAATTTCTCTATTAGTGGCAGATCTAAAAATGTTATTGAGCCTTTTTCTTGTACGGTCACTCGTGACAAAGCAAGACCAAGTAATTTGCAGTCCAAAAGGGGTGCACAACTACTGTTACGCGTGAAAGCAGAGCTGCAAGACAACAGTAAGACAGTAGAGGAAAATATATGCACAGAATCAGAAATGACATATGTGTAATTGTGAGCATTCTGATAGTGTACCCATAAAGAAGGGCCCTTTCAGCAGTTCTGCTGATGTGTGCCTGAACAGCACGAGTGTAGCCGGTGATACACTATTTAAGGGTGCCACTTTGGAATTAGAAGAGGATGAGGGGAGATTTGTGTAGGCGACGAGGGCGCTAATGAAGATGAGGTTGTTTGTGTAAGTCCTGCACCAGTGGCAGCAGTTCTGGTACGTGACAAGAAAAAGGCCATTATCATGCCTGGGCATAAAACAAAAAATCCCCTTCTTATGTGTGGAATTATTTCTACCCAAATCTTGACAACAGTTGTATAGCCATTTGTAGTGTATGTCAAGTCACAGTCAGTCGAGGGAGGGACCTTAACCATCTTGGAACCTCATCTATGTTACGCCATTTGATGAGAGTTCATGGCAAAGTGTTGGGAAAAGCTGAAAGTTCTTCCCAAAAAAATTACAAGCACTCCATCATTAGCTAGGACCCTTCGGTCACCGACATCCCGACGGCTACAAAATACACCCATAACACCATCCTCATCAATATCCTCAGTAGCGCTCGGAGTTAGCCCTGCATTCCACTTAGTAAGGCTGGATGACTCCTGCACTATAATTGATTCCTCTGAAGAAAGCGTTAGTCCCACTGCTGCTGCTGTTGCTGTTGCTGGGGGTGAATCGTCATCCCAGAAGAAGGCCAAGAAAAAGAGCAGTCCTACATTACAACAATTAACTGTGAAACAATCATTTGCTAGGGGAAGGAAATATGACAGAAGTCACCAAGTCGCCAAGCGAATCACAGACACCATGGCTACTATGTTAGTGTTAGAGCTGCATCCAATATCCACAATAAACGCAGCTGGTTTTTCACAGTTAATTGAGGTTTTGTGTCCACGTTACAGAATTCCTTCGCGACACCATTTTTCCAGTCAAGCTATTCCACAACTATATGAAAAAGTGTGTACAAATGTAGAGATTGCACTGAAAAATGCCATTCTGCCCACTGTCCACTTAACCACAGATTTGTGGACAAGTGGAAGTGGGCAAACCAAAGACTATATGACTGTGACAGCCCACTGGGTTGGTCATTCATCTTCACCAGCATGAACAGCAGCAGCATGTACACTACTACGTAACATTTGTCACAGGCAGGCTACTCTTTGTATCTCTGGCTTTACTAACAGGCATACAGCTGACAATTTGTTATGAAAACTAAGAGATGTGATTGATATATGGCTTATACCACTTGGACTCTCCCTAGGATATGTCATTTCTGATAACGCCAACAACATCGCATTCCCTGTTTTGCTTACACCATCAACTTGGTGGTGCAGAGCTTCCTAAGAAATAATCGTGAGGTGCAGTAGATACTTTCGGTGGCCCGTAAAATTTCAGGCCATTTCAGGCATTCTGCCACAGCATGTAGGATTTTGCAGCAGCTCCAAGAACAGTTTAACTTGCCCTGCCACCAACTTAAGCAAGAGGTGTTAACTAGGTGGAATTCCACCCTGTACCTGCTTCAGAGGATGGAGGAACACCGCAAAGCCATCAAGCATATTGCACGAGCCATGACATTGGGAAAGGAGGGGGGATGTATTTCACTCTTGCACAGTGAGGAATCCTTTCAGTGCTGTGCAAGGTACTGAAGCCATTTGAAGTTGTGACATGTGAAGTGAGTGCAGACTCTGCTAGCTTGAGCCAAGTCATTCCTTTAATTAGACTATTGGAAATGCAGCTTGAGAAACTGAAGGAGGAGATGAGAGAAAGCAATTCTGCAAAGTATGTTGGCCTTGTAGATCAAGTACTTAATTCGCTTCACAATGATCCTCAAGTTATTAAAATCTTGAACTCAGATCACTACGTTTTGGCCACTGTGCTTGATCCAAGGTTTAAGACCTACATTGAGTCTTTGCTTCAAAATGAGCGAGATGTGAACTTTTGCAAGGAGCTATTGCTCAGCAAGTTGTCCACTGAACTGGGCCTTGGCTTGATGACGTGTCCTCCTTCAGTTTCTCAAGCAGCTGCTGCTCGGAAAAAATTAAACTTTCAAAAGCAAAACAGGGATGAAGCAGGGGGCAGACCACAACAGTTTATCATCTGGGCTGGTTTGAAAGATTTTTCCAAAAAATGTGTGACCTTGCCCATAACTCAATCCAATCCGAGCATTAACATGCAAAGGATGGTGGAGGATTATTTTCAAGAGGTAATTGATATTGAAATGTCAGTCAGCCCCTTTACTGGGAAGAAAAGCAGGCCATTTGGAAACCCATGTACAAACTTGCTTTGCAATACCTAAGCTGCCCACCCTCCAGTGTGTACTCTGAACGAGTGTTCAGCATAGCCGGGAACCTAGTCAGTGATCGCCGTAGGATGTTACTTCCAAAAAATGTGGAGAAAATGATGTTCATAAAAATGAACTACATCTTCCACGAGGAAGGCCTTCACCATCAAAGACATCCAAGCACTGACAGTTCTCAAATGGCGGATTCAAGCGGAGATGAATTGATAGTCTGTGTTGATGATATACACACTGATGAGGGTGAGGATGATGCTGAAGATGATGACGATAACATCTTTTAAAAACTTTCTATATAAGTGTAGGGTGCAATCTACCCCCAAATAGGAAAGGGACTTGGGTCATTTCTATATTACGTACAGTCTTGACAGTCTGCTGTTTTGTCAATTTCACGATAATGGTAGGGTGTCATACACAGCCAGACACCAAACTGCCTTTGTCTATAAAGGCTGAATTTTTTATATTTCACTAAAAGTGGAGGGGGGTCTGATACAGACTGCCACCAACCTGCCTTTGTCCATTTCTATTTATATTCTACAGTCTATAACGGCTGAATTGTTTTTTTTATTTTACTACTAGTGGAGAGGGGGTCTGATACAGACAGAAACCAAACTGCCATTGTCCATTTATTTTTATATTGTTCAGTCTATGCAGGCTGCTTTTTTCTATTTAACTACAAGTGGAGGGGGAGGGAGGTCATAGACAGCCACCAAACTACCTTTCTCCATTTCGTTTTATATTGTACAGTCTATGCAGGCTGCTTCTTTTCTATTTAACTACAAGTGGAGGGGGGGTCATTGACAGCCACCAAACTACCTTTCTCCATTTCGTTTTATATTGTACAGTCTATAACGGCTGAATAGTTTTCTATTTTACTACTAGTGGAGAGGCGGTCTGATGCAGACAGATACCAAACTGATTTTGTCCATTTCAATTTATATTCTACAGTCTATAATGTCTGAATTGTTTTCTATTTTACTACTAGTGGAGAAGGGGTCTGATACAGACTGCCACCAAACTGCCTTTGTCCATTTCAATTTATATTCTACAGTCTATAAAGGCTGAATTTTTTCTATTTCACTAAAAGTGGAGGGGGGTCTGATACAGACTGCCACCAACCTGCCTTTGTCCATTTCTATTTATATTCTACAGTCTATAATGGCTGAATTGTTTTTTATTTTACTACTAGTGGAGAGGGGGTCTGATACAGACAGAAACCAAACTGCCTTTGTCCATTTCTTTTTATATTGTTCAGTCTATGCAGGCTGCTTTTTTTCTATTTAACTACAAGTGGAGGGGGGGGGGTCATAGACAGCCACCAAACTACCTTTATCCATTTTGTTTTATATTGTACAGTCTATGCAGGCTGCTTCTTTTCTATTTAACTACAAGTGGAGGGGGGGGGTCATATACAGCCACCAAACTACCTTTGTCCATTTCATTTTATATTGTTCAGTATATGCAGTCTGCTTTTTTTCTATTTAACTACAAGTGGAGGGGTGGGGTCATAGACAGCCACCAAACTACCTTTCTCCATTTTGTTTTATATGTTCAGTCTATGCAGGCTGCTTTCTTTCTATTTAACTACAAGTGGAGGGGGGGGGGGGCTCATAGACAGCCACCAAACTACCTTTGTCCATTTCGTTTTATATTGTACAGTCTATGCAGGCTGCTTATTTTCTATTTTACTAAAAGTGGAGGGGGGGGGCTGATGCAGACAGAAACCAAACTACCTTTGTCCATTTCTATTTTTATTCTACAGTCTATAACGGCTGAATAGTTTTCTATTTTACTACTAGTGGAGAGGGGTTCTGATGCAGACAGATACCAAACTGCCTTTGTCCATTTCTATTTATATTCTACAGTCTATAATGGCTGAATAGTTTTCTATTTTACTAGTAGTGGAGAGGGGGTCTGATACAGACAGATACCAAATTGCCTTTGTCCATTTCTATTTAACGTACAGTCAATGCAGGCTGCTTTCCTTCTATTTAACTACAAGTGGAGGGTATAATATACACCCAAAGACGATGGCTACATTGCCAATAGTCAAAGATGGAGGGGAAGACAACCAGGTTTGTCTGTATAATTTGCAGGCAAGTGTTAGAATTAAGGAGGGCCTACCAGGGATTAAACTGTTTTTTTCATAATTTATTAGCTTTAGAATTACCTCACTTATCTAAGACACTGGTGGAGCACTAAATTAGGTTATTTTAGACCAAAAAAATGCTATTTTTTTACAAAAATAGCAAAACAAAACCGAACAAATCCAAAACCAAAACCAAAACACGCAAGGGCGGTTTTGCCAAAACCAAAACCAAAACACGAAGGTAATCCAGATCCAAAACCAAAACCAAAACACGGGGCTCAGTGACCATCTCTACTTAGGATATAGATGTTTCTTATACTAAACTTTCCCTGTCCAGTTCTTTCATGTGTTCCTCTGGGCTTCTTCTGGCCTATAGTTGCCTGAATGAAGTTGGTCCCTTGAGATTCCTGCTAACTGCCATCATCCACAATTACAAAAGAGCATAAACATGTTTTTTTGAATGCGTATGTGTACATTTGTTTGAATAGATTTTATATAACCAAAGAAAATATGTGTAAATTCAGCACTTAGCTTTAGATTACCAGTTAAAAAAGTCTTATTAATTGTTGCAGCTGTAATACAGGACCTTGCTACTGTCCCCACCTACAATAGAAAAACAAAGAGATATCTTATACAGCGCTGGCCAGATTCATAAATATCTATACAAAAATCACATCAATGTACATCAATACTAATGTATAAAATGTATAAAATTGAATTGTATGGGGGGAATTCAATTCCCCACTTTGTTCTTTGAAATTTGTATAGATATTTATGGATCTGATCAGCGCTGTATAAGATATCTCTATTTTTCTACTGAATAGATTTTATGCATAGAGGCTTCGTACACAATCCTACTTAATACACACCTTCATAACAATATTTATTGTACATATTGTCCTTTGCGCTTTTAATTAGTTTAAGAAAATAATTTACATCCAACATTGATTTGAAGGCAAAAATCAACGTCCTCTAGAAGGGGATTATAAAGTTACTGTGACACAAGGACAACTGTCAGAATATTCTCCAATATTACACTGAATACACTGATGCCTATCTTGTATTTTTATTTTGTTTCAGGACATCCTTCAAGAATGTACCAGACCCACAGAAGTGAGTAGTCTAATTTTGTTGAATATTTAAAACATAAAAATAAGTTTGTAAATGCATGCATAATATTGTTACCCTTACAAAAAGTTATTCCCAGGTTAAATTATTCTAAACACTAATATAAACAGTTCCTCTGGTAGATAAAGCAGTTAGAACCTCATGGAATAGAGTGATATATGAATGAAGAAACCTTTATGTTAATATTGAAACAAATTCTTATGTCTTTTAAATCTTGGCGCTGAAATTTCAGATAAGGTTTAGTCATGCTGCTGTAACGGGTGCTAGGGGAGACAAAGTCACACAAACCGCAATCCTCTTCCTGACACCCCAGATACTCACCCGATCCCGTGGGACCACTATTAGACACACAGTGCTTTCCTGCGCGGCAGTCCGGGAACCACACCTCGCATCTGATCACCCTAGTGCCCCCACCATTGCTGAGCCTGGCCTTTGGTTCCTACAGTGGAAGGACACTAACTAGAGACAGGTGGCATACAAAACAATAAACGGTTTAGCATGTTAACTGCCAGTGACCACCTCACCAATGGTCACTACTTCTATTCCGGGAGCGGACCGATCCTGCTGTTGCTCCCTCATCCTGGGCCACCGGAATCTACCGAGACTCAGCCGCTTAGCAGGCCTCCACCCACAGCCTGAACTCCTGCTGTTAAGCCCACCTGTCTTGGGGTTCAGGACTTTAGATGTCCTTCCAGAGAGGATAAAGGGGCCTTATATGCCACTCTCAACAAAATAGAGCTTAACTATATAGGGCCTACTGCCCTCCTAAACCATCCAGAGTCTAGCACCCTGCTACACAAATTTAAGGGCCTACTACCCTGCTATCAACAATGACTTACTGTCCCTCTAACCACTAGGCTTAATGGCCTCCTACCCTATCAGGGTCTAGCACCCTCTTTGACTATCAGGACTTAATGCTCTACCGACATAAGGTTCTAAAACCTTTCTAATACAAGGGCCTACTGCCCTCTAAACACCTAACAGGGGCCTGGCACCCCATTACACAATGTGCCTTGTGCCCAGCTTACCTATGGGCCTTGCGCCAGGCTAACCTATGGTCCTTATGCCCAGCTACTATATGGGCCTAGTGCCCTGTTCTAAGCTAAGGGCCTTATGCCCTGCTCTAGTCTAAGGGCCTTGTGCCCTGTTCTAGTCTAAAGGCCTTGTGCCCAATTAAACTACAGGGCCTTATGCCCCAAGAAACCTCCTGTGTCTTGTGCCCACTAAGTGCCAACAGACCTATTGCCCAACCTACCTAATGGGATTCTACTTACTTGCTCTGCTCAGACTGCTCAACTTGCCCCAGCGTCTTCAGGTCTTCCAGACCCTCCAGCCGGTGGCACCTCTTCTTCGGTTCGATGCGCTGCTCTCCTGTTGTCTTCCTGGCGGGGGTGCTCTTAGCCCTTACAAGGGCTCCCTGCTGTTGATCTCTTCTTTCTCTTGATCTCAGCGTCTTCTTGCTTCTTTCTGGTGAGCGTTTCTTCCAACGTCTTCTTTTCTTGACTTGTCATCCCCTTCTCGTGGCAGGGTAGCTCCTAGCCATTACAAGGGCTCCCTGCTACTTCCACCACCGTCATTGGTTCTTCTGGACATCTCACAACGTCCTCTTCCTTTGGCTCCGCAGTCGGACTAACTGCAAAATGTTGGCGCCCAGCGGCTTATATAGTCATAACACTGTGTGGTGATGCAGCGAGCCATGATTGGCTCGCCACAGCGCCAGTAATTCAGAAAGCCAGAGGGGAGCTGTGATTGGCTCCCCTTTCCAGATGCTGATTGATCGACAGTGAAAGCTGAGCCCTGATTGGCTCAGCTGCCCACTGTTACCAGCGCCGGGACCTGCACGGGAAGATGGAAACTTACTATCGCTGGAATGCAGGAATGGTGAGTCGTCTTCTTTCTTCTTTACTTCCAGCTTCACCCTTTTCACTGGCACCTTTGCGGCTGGACACATCTCCACACTGCCACCTCTTGCTAATATCTTTCTTTTAACCCATTAGTATGCCACTTTAACACAGGGTCTAGGGCAATTGGCTCAATTGCCTTTCTCTCTAGCCAGTCCTGGCTTAAGACATGCACTAGCACCTTGTGCATCATTTGGGCAGCATGATGTCACAGTAGTTAACATTGCTGTCTCACAGCACCAGGGCCGTGGATTTTACTCTGACCAGGGCCCTATCTATGTGGAGTTTTTATGTTCTCCCCATATTCATGCAGGTTTTCTCCAGGTGCTCCAGTTTCATCACACAATCCAAAAGCATACTTGTAGGTTAATGTTAGTGTTTGCGTGGATCTTAGACTGTGAGCTCCACCATGGCTGGGCTTATGTCAATCATTGCATATTTTCTGTAAAGCACTTTGCACTATATAAATAAAAGATTAATAAATAATAAAAAATTCTGTTGTTTCTTTTATTTTCATAATAAATTGTTTTACTAGCAGCATCAACATGAGCAAATAGAACAGAAAAAAATCTTCAGTATATTACATTTGATAGTAATAGGTAACTAAAACTGCACATTAAACAAAACACAAATAAAAAAAAACTATTTTGATGCTTGGTTTTGATTAAGGAGAATGGAAAGAGAAGGATTGGAAGGAGTGGAGAGGTACTGGAACCTCGCAGGCGATAAAGTATCAGTAGAAGTGTGATCGTTTGATGGATACCTCCAAATTTGAGCTAAAAATGAAGAGAAGAAACATTATTAAATTGAGCTCATAGAGACAAGGTTTTAAGGAAGAAAACAGATGAGTTTCTCAGGATGCTGTTCATGTGTTTTATTTTTAAATATAAGAGGTTATTCTCCTCGGTGGTAGTCCCCTTAACGATACTGACTACCCCAACAGTGAATACAACAACATGGCAATTCCGAAGATTACTATCCCAACCTCAAAACGTGACTCCTCTTAAAGCGCCGATGGATGGACCCGGCTGCCATTCATCCAATGTAAGTATTATTTCAGGAGTTAGGAGTTAGGGTTAGGAGTTGAGGTCAGGAATTAAGGTTAGGGTTAGGAGTTAGGGTTAACCTTACCTTTACAAGCCGGACCCGGCTTGTAAAGGTAAGGTTAACCCTAACCCTAACTCCTAATCCTAACCTTAATTCCTGAACTCAACTCCTAACCCTAACTCCTAACTCCTAAAATAATACTTACATTGGATGAATGGCAGCCGGCTCTGTTCATCGAGGAGTCGCATTTTCATGTGACGTCATTTTCCTCAGTGGAAACACTTTGGGTCGTCACATCACTTTATCTATGTCATGGTAAGTAATTTTTTTTTTGAGGTCCGGGGTAGTAGTCTTCGGAATTGCCATGTCGTTGTACTCACTGTCTGGGTAGTCAGTATTGTTAAATGGTACTACACCAATTTTCCTAAGGGTTGCCCTGGTGGGCAGATTTTGCTTCTTCAGAGCTGCCTATCAGGCAGGTGACGGCGTCCCAGTTTTGCCTTTGATACAACTGGTGGTTTTACAAACCGTGCATTAATAAATCTCCCCCACTGTTTTTCTTTCCATAGTCGCTGGTTAATGTAAACAAATAGGGGTACTGCTGTATAATGAGTCACTTACTTGTGCTCATAACAGGCCAAAAGTTACCAGTCCTCCCCTCAGGGGCTGGCTGGGAGTCTTTAGCCCGGGGGGCAAACATAAGCACTGGCCCATAAGTAGCAGCCCATCATTAAAGGGTGGTTTTTGGCACAATATATATTTATCAATAGAAAAAGAGACTATTTTAGTGTTGCTTAACCCAGCAATATTTTATTATTATAGATCTTAAATAAGCAAAATAATAATGCAACAAAAAACAAACCTTACTTTATATTGTATTTTATATTATATGTTCCTTGTCCCTACAGAACCTTTTTTATTTTTACATATATTATTGTTGCATGTTATTTTATTACAGTAAATGCAAAAAGCCCTTTTGCCAGCAAAAGGACTTCTTTTTTCTTTGCCGTGTATACTAATGTAGTTTTATTTGTTTTAGGGTTACCTAAAACACATAATACGAGAGGTGATACTGGGAGGAGGAGCAGAGCACTAGGTGTCAATCCGACACTCTGGCCCAGAGCTGGACTAAGGCTCTGGGGGCTCGGGGTACTTTAGGCAGGGGGGCCCCTATGATGTAGCATGTTTATCATTTTAGACAAACTTTAGACAAATACACAGGCAATACTGTGTACACTACTATTAGGTCCACATAGCTCTGCATTCACAAGCAGTACAGTGGAAAGCAGGACATAACTCCCAATCAGAAGCGGAACTATCAAGATGAGGACCCTGATGCAGGTAGGCGGGGAGGAAGGAACTGGGCCCCCCGACCCTCTGCATCTGTCATGCAGCGAGCCCCATTATCTCCATGGGCCCCGGTGCACTGCACCTGCTGCACTAATGGTAGATCCGCCACTGCTCCCACCTGTCTTTGCAGTCGGACCAAATCCTGACTAATTGCGGCAGTCACCCAAATTTGGGACAGTTGGCAAACTGTCCTGCTCTCTCCTACCTGTTCTTGTCGCTTTCACTACCTGCGGCTGCTGGTGTCTTTAGATCAGTTACTGCTTCTCTGGATCCTGGGATGTTGGAGGCCCTATTTGAAAAAAAAAATGGGTACAGGAAATTTAGAAAACTCCAACCAACCCCATTATTAAATCAACTGCACCCACATTTTATAATTAGGCCTACCTCCAGCCCCAACATTAAAATCATAGTATTTACATTTGATAAGTAGATCTATCTCCCTTCAATCAGTGCTGACATTAAATTAATAGAATTCACATTTAATAAATAGACCTATTTCCCTCCAACCAACCACAACATTAAATTAAAAGTATTCCCATTTAATAAAAAAACATATTTTCCTCCCTCCAAACAGCAAACAAATAAATAGCATTTATGTTTAATAAATATAACCATTTCCAACAACCATCCCCAACATTAATAATTTATATTCACATTTAATAAATAGCCCTCCAAACTCATCCCCATATTCAATTAATAGCCCCAAACCACCCCAGCATTAAATTAAATGTCCTGTCACCTCACCTTAAATTAATAGGAACAACTATTAAATTAAATAGCTCTACATCACCTCACAAATAAATGAATATCACCCACCTTTAAATAAGCTCCGACCCACAGTCCACCATTAAATTAATAGCCTACCTCCCAAATAAATAACAATAGAGACCCCCCACCCTGGCAATACATTAATTGGGATATTTATTAATTTTAAATGCTATTTCCTGCAACCATCACTGCCATTAAATAATTTATATTCACATTTAATAAATAGACCTCATATCCCCAAATAGCCCCACGTTCAATTAATAGCTCCAAAACCACCCAAGCATTAAAGGTCCAATCACCCCATAAATTGATAGGCCCCACCAGTAATTAAATTGCCCCACCATCACCCCACAAATAAAATAGCACCAATTAAATAATTAGCCTCCACCTACACTCCACCACAAAATTAATAGTTTATTCCCCAAACTATATTAAGACCCCCCTCCTTTCCTTCACACATTATATTAAGAACCCCCTACTTTCTTCCCTCACACATTACATTAAGAACCTCCCACTTCCTTCCCTCACACATTATAATGACATACTCCTCCAACCCCCCTCACATATTATATTATCATACTTCCCCTCAGACATTATTATCATCATCATCATTTATTTATTTATATATATAGCGCCAGTAATTCTGCAGCATTATATTAACATACACACCACCACCCCCCACCCCCCCTTCCTCACACACACATTATATTAACATAATTGGACCAGTCCCTGCATCCAGTCCAAAATGGTCTTTGGCTGTCCGGTATGGGAGGTCAGGGGTGCGGAGAGGGGGAGGGGTACAAGTACAAATTACTGGGGCCCCAGCCTGCCTAGGTGGCCCTGGCCTCCCCAGCCAGGTAATTCATTTTTTTTGTTCTGTGTTATTTACTATATTCACCTATTTTACATATTTCATGTACGTTTTCCAACAAGGTCCTAACATTTCAGGATCCATACAAGAATCCAGTACCAGGTTGTGAAAGCTGCAATAACAGCTAGGTGGGAACAACAACACCTTAATACATAATATGTCATGTCTTAGGAGCCGCAGCCACACCCTGTGTTGGCCTCGCCCCATCACTATGTGGACACAACCCCTTCTCCTTCTATGTGTGTGGGGAGGGCAAAAAGTTGCTGGCCCCAAATTCTTTATTCTCTAGGTTTCTTGGGTAAGCAAGATGTAGACATTAATAAAAAGAAATACTACTAATAAAAACTTGCTGAAAAAATCGAAATGACTTGTTTTTCTCCTTGTCTGATAACTGACAATATTTGTGTTTTGTAGTACAAATACAGCACTAGTCTCACTAAAGTTTCAGTTTGTGAGATTTTGTCCTTTAAACTGTGGGATTTACTATCTAGCGGTTTGAAGGGTGTAAAGTCAAACCGCCGGGAAGTGCAACGATGTGCTGTGGATTCAAACCCCCAAAATGTTCATGGGAAACCGCCATTAGTATTTGCCCCAAAGTATATCTTACACTACTCAAGAGAAAAAAGGGGTCATTATTTATTATTAAAATTAAAAAGGGGCCAATATTTATTTATTACTAAAGGTGGCACAATGTATTTACTTTTCCTAAAGGTGGCACAATGTATTTACTTTTCCTAAAGTGGGTAAATTATATTTATTTCTAAAGGGGCCAATATTTATTTATTTCTGAAGATGGCACAATATCTTTCTTTCTTTCTAAAGGTGGCACAATTTATTTATTTCTAAAGCGGACACAATTGTATTCTTTATTACTAAAGGGGGCACACTTTTTTTGTTTAGTAATAATTGGGACACACATATTATATTACTATAGGGGGCACGTGTTTTTTTTCCCCTGATACCTACCTCCCATGGGTACCAAGAGGGGCCCCATGCTACTTAACAATTGGCCAGGCATCCCTAGGTGGCACATGAGGTTTATGAAATGGCATCAATGAACAAATATTTTCTGTACAATACTACATAATATGTTGCTTGATGTTTTTCTACTATAGGAATTTACAATGGAGCTGCTGGAGCGCCTGAAAGGATTACGGAAGATAACGGCCTTGCAGCGCAAATAACATGCTCACAGCAAACCTTCAAATCAGGATACATTTTTGGGTGGGGATTGTCAGCAACTTATTATGGTGCTGACTTATTAAAGCAGTGGTGTGCAAGCTTACCTTTTCTGAACAACTGATATATTACTAGTATTTTGAGAGCAGCAATTATATTTTAAAGCGCACAAAAAATGGATGTACCAAAATGCTAAAAAATATGTATATTAGTTTTATTGTGGGGTGAGACCAGTATTATGGTACTTGTACCAGTGCTACAGTTTAGAACAGAGTTGACCAATGTCTCACATAAGTGTATGTATACAAGACATGACGAGGTTCAAAGAATGCTCAAGACAAAATAAATGGTTTGGATGGACTGACACAAGCCAGAAAGCCCTGATGTTGCCATCTCCAGGCATCTGCTCTGTGCATCCAAGTAAACGTCCATGACAATAGCTGCTCCACTATTTGCTGAAAACAAACTGACTGTGCTTCTAATCATATGACAATGTACAGGTGAAAGTGCAGCATGCATAGGATGTGAACATATTTTCCATATAACATGGCCCAAATAAAACAGATGTAATTTAGCTCATAACAACTAATAATCTATGTGCACCACTTTAATTTACACTAAATTAATAGAGTATGCAGCATATACTGTGAACATTGCTTAACAGAATCATTTTACTTTTCTCCTAACGATAGAGTACAGGAGCTGTTTAGCGATGTGACCAATGTGGATAGGAGTTATGGTTTACAATATACAAAAAAGCCTCTCATATTCATATTGCAGATTTTCCTCATGGTTAGATTTAAGTTCTTCGAAGTCTTCTTTTTTTTCAGTGAAGTTGTCTTGTCATTGTTTTAAGGGAATGTGGGTGTTTGGTTGTTTCAGAAGTGTGTATTGACGGTTCAGAGGTGTGTATTGACGGTTCAGAGGTGTGTATTGATGGTTCAGAGGAGTGGTTATCCAGGGCTTATTTTATCCCAAGTTTGCTTTTTTGACATGTTGGGAAGTATACCTGACTCACACAATCAATCCACGTTGTGTATTTAAAATGCAAGACATAGAAAATGGCTTGTTGCTTTTGCCTAGTTTATATTGTAAGTTGTAATAATAATATGTAAAGAATTATAATAACAGCAAATAAATACAAAACAAAATTGCAGACATCTTCAGACAAATATAGAAGGTCCAATAGTGAACAGGTAATTGTACAATCCACATGACTGTACATATAAAGTAAGAATGTGACATGACAAGTTCATTGCTCTCTTTGGGTGTGACACATTTTCTCCTTAATAAAAGTATTTGTTAAAGAGCAATTCACACAGAAATCATTGTATTATGTAAAAAATGAGAAAAATATAAAATTGTGATCACTGCAATCTTGGAAGGTTTATTGTCAATTCATACTTTACATTTTTCTACATACCTTTTAAAATTGTTACATGTTATGAAATGAGCCTTTTATGAAGGAATTGCTTACACTTTTTCAATCTAACCCTAAATCCCAAACTTATCATATGGAGAATATATGGGCTCATAATAGCTCAAAACTTACTACAGGGTGGATGCTATTAACTATTTAGGAGCCAATGGAGAAAGTCTTCCATACAGGAATATAATAATAATATTAGAGCCAAAATGGGAACTGTTTCAAAATAAGTGTTGTTTGCTTAGTGTTGGTTCTTTGCATAAATTAACATATTTTAACTTCCCTGACACCAGGCACGGGCTGGGAGAGGGATGGCCGGGGGGGGCACACAGACGGCCGCATCAATGACGCGGCCGCATCCCCTGTCATGTGATGCGGCCACCTGCGCGCTGATGCGGCCGCATCTGATGTCGTCAGATGCGGCCGCCGGTACAAATGTGTAATATTGCATCCGGGGGGCGGCCGGCCTACCCCCCGGCCCTAATAGCGGCCTGACTAAGCGGCCCGTGGGGCCGCTGCCCCCCTGCCCCCGGCCAGCCTGCCCCTGCCTGGCACTCAGGACCTTAGCATTAATGATCAGCTCTGAGAGGACTGGGCTGATTGACTTATTGGGATTGATTCCAGGTGGCTTTTATAAGGCTACTAGCAGCACACTCTCATTGCCTGTTATAGGGTTAGCACTGTACTCTGTGTCTGTTGGATTTTTGACCATAATTGTCTGCTGCCTGCCCTGGAAGTGATTAAATGTCACTTTCTATAAACTCTGAAATATTGTGAATGGGAATATTAAAAGGTGGAATATTGAAAGCATTATTTTACACATGTTTTGGTTTTCTGTATACACTTTAAACAAGCAAGAAAATCTTGCTGAAAATGCATAGCAAGGACATTTAAGAGGTGAAGATCATGTGAACTAGTTGAGGACATCAAGAAAATAAAATACTGCTTGTGATCCACTCCAGTCAGAGTTAGGTAATCAGGTAGCTGATTTCAAGAGGAATCTAACTGCAAAAGATCACAAACCCTAACAATACAATTTCTTTATATAAAAGAGCTACTAATATATGAGTAAAATGATCTTCCCTTGACAGAACTTGCAATATTTTACACATACTTGCCAACCTTTGAAAATAATTTCAGGGAGATTATGCAAAGGACACCTTTGAGCAGCACGAAGCACCACCAAAGTGGGCATGTCATGTTCTTGCCAGGGGCAGGTCCTGCTCCACAAAAGGGCGTGTCTATTATTAATTATATGGTTAATTATCAATCAAACAACTCCTGCCATTTAAATACCTGGACTCATTTTGATTCACACGTTTCTTTTTCTCTCCTCTCTTGCACAGACACTTCCATTGTGCACATAGATCCCCTATTTTTGCAGCAACATCCCCCTTTTTCTCAGAGATGCACTTTTGCTCAGATAAATTCTTCCTGAACACCCCCCTGCAGAGCAATTCCCCCTCTTGCATGCAGCTAGCCCTCCTTTTGTAAAGGCTACCCTCTGGTACAGATATTCTCTTTTACACAGATATCCCTCCCCTATTTTGCACAGAAATCTCCCCTTACTTGCAGTGTCATACCTTGTTTGTGAAAAAACTTTCCCAATGTATAACCCTGGATAGCCAGTTCAGCGATGGGTGCCGGAATCTTCTGACAGCTGTCACGTTATTGCATTCTGCGCCCAACGATAACGCGCATGTGCAGCCAGCACTCAAAGTTCTCTACACAAGTCAGAGAGCTTTGTCTACTCTCCAGAGAGTCCAGGAGGCCTCCCAAAATTCCGGGAGAGTAGGCAAGTATGATTTTTACATTGTATTAACATCTTCTATGTAGCACAGTACAAGCTATTTTTTATCTGTTATCAGCCATTTCAGACAAAAAGAGGATGACTGCAGAGTCCTTCAGTCAGATTATTGAAAGGGAATTTTACATGTCTATAAAAAGCATTTCCCCCTTCTATCACAACTATCCCAAATATCTTCTGGTCTGGTACACACCTGACACACTTCTACTAAATATATTCACAAATATATATTTATCTAAATAAACTAACTTGTATTGCAGAGTGAGGGCCTGATTCATTAAGGAAAGTAAGGCAAAAAAGTAGTAAGTTTTCTCTAGGACAAAACCATGTTACAATGCAAGGGATGCAAATTAGTTTATTATTTTGCACATAAGTTAAATACTGGCTGTTTTTTCATGTAGTACACAAATACTTGATAGCTTTATGCTTACACTGAAATTTAAAGTTTATCTAGGACATGCCCTAACCCAACTATAAATTTGTCCCCACATTTTAAATTTACCTCCCCCTCCAATGCAACATGGTTTTGCCGAGGTGCAAAGTCACTCATTTTTTTGGCTTTCCGTTCCTTAATGAATCAGGCTCTAAGTGTTCATTTATCAGTTATGTCCATGTTGGTTTGCAGTTTACACAATGTAAAATTACTCTGTGTTGCTATGATGTGCACTGCACTAATAGAAATAGCCATTCACTTCACTGGCTCCCATTCCCCTTCAGGATCCTCTTTAAGCTCCTCACACTCACCTACAAGGCCCTCGCCAACTCCACTGCGCCCTACATCTCCACCCTCCTCTCTATTCATGCTCCATCCCGCCCTCTCCGTTCTGCCTCTGACCGTCGCCTCTCTTCCCCCCTTATAACCTCCTCCCACGCGCGTATCCAAAACTTTGCCTGCGCTGCCCCCCTCCACTGGAACAAGCTCCCTCCCTCCATCAGAACTTCCCCTAATCTGTCCAGCTTCAAACGGGCCCTAAAAACCCACATTTTTCTTAAAGCCTTTCTGTCTCCCACTTAACTTCCTACCTTATCTTCTGCCTCTGTCCCCCTACTCTCCCTCTCTCCCCTGCGTCTCTCTGTCTGTCCACCCCTCCCCTTAGATTGTACACTCCTCTGAGCAGGGCCATCTCTCCTCCTGTTTCCACCACTTCTAACTCTGCTCTCCAGCTACTTAGCCCTCCTCCTCGAGAGTCCTCCACCCCACGTCCACTCTCGCTCCCTCCTCCCCCCTGGGGGTCTCCCTGTCTTCCGCGCCCTCCTTCTTGGGCCCCGTCGTTTGTGGATCCTCCCTCCCCCTTCCCCGCCCTCTCTAGCTGTGCATTGAGCGTACTGAGTTGCTGTGTTTACTGTACTGTGCTGTCTCCCATTGTATTGTGATTTTGTTTGTCTCTGTACGGCGCTGCGGATGCCTTGTGGCGCCTTATAAATAAATATTAATAATAATAATAATAATAATAATAATTCATGTTCCCCTCTGCCCACATGCTTTACACACACATATAGCCCCATCTGCCAGGGGCGGGCTGGCCCGGGGAGCAGGGGGGCAGCGCCCCCCCTGGGCTGCTCAGTCAGACCGCTATTAGGGCCAGTGGGTAGGCCGGCCGGCCGCCCCCCGGATGCAATATTCCACATTTGTACCCGCGGCCGCATCTGATGACATCAGATGCGGCCGCATCAGCGCACAGGCGGCCGCATCACGTGACAGGGGATGCGGCCGTGTCATCGCCAACACACTTTACACATACTTGCCAACTTTTTTGACCTGGCCTCCAGCAGGAGATCAACCCCGCCCCCAACTATATAATGGCAAAAACCACGGCATTGACTAGCGGGGGCAGGGCTTATTGGCGCAATTAATACATTATGCCTCTCCCCCGCTATTGAATGCCATGAATTTCAGCATTTTATAGTGGGGCGGGACTATGCAGACATGACGTCACCACGACACCCTCCACAAGGATCCGGGAGATTGCTTACTCTCCTGGGAGCCTGGGAGAACTCCCAGAAATTCGGGAGCCTGTCTTTAAACACACATATGGCCCCCTTTGCCCACTTGCTTTACACACACATATGGCCTCCTCTACCCACATGCTTTACACACACATATGGCCCCCTCTGCCCACATGCTTTACACACACACATATATGTCCCCCTCTGCCCACATGCTTTACACACAAGCCCCCTCCGCATCACATTACCCCTTCTTCTTACTTTTTCTCTAACAGTGACAGCACAGGAAGATTTCCAGCAGCAGCCTCCAGCAATGTGTACCATGGGACTGCTGCAGCCACATGACCTGGTAATGTCATAGGAACTCTGACCTGGATCTACCTGATGGTGATGCAATACAGGCAGACTGTGCAGATCATGCATAGGATGTCACATCACATAGTGCGGGGACATCATTAATTCATAGAATATTGTACTACAGCCTGTAGTACAATATTCTATGAATGAAACAAGTGGCTGCAGTGAGTGTTATGCAATGTGACAGCCTATGCATGGACCGCACAGGTTGCCTGCATGGGATTCCCATTGATGGCAGCCCTGTGATCTTATACTAATTAATCTTGAGTGTACTGTGCAAAAAAGTTTTTAGGTAAATACCACATTATTTATCTTCAATATTTGCTTATATATAAATACATATGAATGTATATATATATATATATATATATATATATATATATATATATATATATATATTGTGGCAAAAGCCCGCTCCTGCAGAAGCACAGGCGAACAACTTCCTCCTTTTTATGGTGCTTTATTGTCAGGATGGTAAATATTTTGACACCGTATACTTGCACAGCAATCATGGAGACCCTAAACGCTAGCTATACATAGACCAGCTCTCTCTCAGGACCAGCCAGCTATCCCAGCATTGGTCTCCATGAACAAAAAAAACAAACAAGCTTTTATACATGATGCTCCTCCCCCAGCCTTAGCTTGATGGACAGGTGACACACCCACCTTCTCTTTAAAAGAAAACACCCATCACTGGCTCTGTTTGCACAACCAGACACACCCTGTCTGTTTGCTGAGAGGAAGGATTTCAAATCATGTAAGTTTAACCAAATTTAAACTATTGCTTTTCATACATAAGTCTTCACTCTAGGTGCATTACTGCACAAATGTTTTACTCTACTTCCCTGCTTTGTCTGCATATTGCCAGCTAAATGCCTCCTTTTGTTACAATATATATATATATATATATATATATATATATTGTGGCAAGAACCCGCTACTGCAGAAGCACACGCGAACAACTTCTTCTTTTTATGCAGCTTTATTGTCACGATGGTTAAAATGTATTTGACACCGTATGACTTTCACAGCAATTATGGAGACCCTAAACGCTGGCTAGACATAGACCAGCTCTCTCAAGAACAGCCAGCTTCCCCAGCGTTGGTCTCCGTGAAAAAATGACACAATAAAGCTTTTATACATGATACTCCTCCCCCAGCCTTAGCTTGATGGGCAGGTGACACACCCACCTTCTCTTTAAGAGGAAACGCCCATCACTGGCTGTTTGCTGAGAAGAAGGAGCTTTCAAATCATGTAAGTTAACCAAACTTTAAACTATACATAAGTCTTTACCTGGTTTAACCTCAATCTAGGTGCATAACTGCGCCAATGTTTTATTCTGCTTGTATGCTTTCTCTGCATCTTGTCAGATAAATGCCTCCCTTTGGTACATATCCCTCCCCCTAGCGTCTCCAAGTAGGGGGATGCGGACTGCGCGAGGAGCGCATATTTTCGTGACAATGCAACTGCATTCTTGTGCAGAATCCCCGGTCTATGTTCTACTGAGAACTTGAAAGGTTGCAGTGCCAAGAACCAGCGGGTTACCTTGGCATTTACCATCTCAATGGTGCATGATCTGTTATTAAGATAATAGCGCAGAGCTTCTGTAGCCCATTTTATGGCGAGACTTTCTTTCTCCACAGTGGCATATTTTTATTCCCTTGGAAGCAACTTACGACTTAGGTACAGGACAGGATTTTCTACTCCATTCTTCTCCTGTGACAAGACTGCACCTAAGCCAACACCAGAAGCATCAGTTTGGAGGAAGAACCTCTGGGTAAAATCCGGTGCTTGTAGAACTGGGGAGGAGCAAAAAGCTAACCGAAGATCAGACCAGGCGGTTTCTGCAGAGTCAGACCAGGTTAATCTATCTGGACAATTTTTTTTTTAACATATCCGTAAGTGGAGCAGCTCTAGTGGCGAAGTGGCTTACAAACCACCTTTAGTAACCTACTAAGCCTAAAAAGGTTCTTAACTGCCACTTTTTTTCTGGTCTTGCCCAATTTTTGACTGCCTCCACTTTGTCTAGCTGAGGTTTTACACGCCCTCGACCAACAACGTACCCCAAATATTTGGCTTCTCTCATGGCTATGGCCCATTTCTCTGGGTTAGCTGTTAACCCTGCTGACCTTAATGAAGCTAAAACCGCCTCAACTTTGGCTAAATGTGATCCCCAGTCTGGGGTATAAATCACTATATCGTCCAAGTAAGCGGCTGCATAAGCTGTGTGAGGTCGTAGCAATTTATTCATGGCACTTTGGAAGGTGGCAGGTGCCCCATGCAACCCAAAGGAAAGGACTTTATATTGATAGAGACCATCAGGGGTGGAAAATGTAGTCTTTGGCTTGGCCGTGGAAGTCAGGGAAACTTGCCAATAACCCTTTGTTAGATCAAGGGTTGTCAAATAGTTGCTACCAGCAAGATTTTCCACTTGTTCATCCACACGTGGCATCGGATAGGCATTAAACTGCGACATACTGTTTAGGCGCCTAAAGTCATTGCAGAACCTAATTGTCCCATTGGGTTTCGGAACAAGCACAATGGGACTATTCCACTCACTAGTGGACTCTTCAATCACGTCTAACTGGAGCATCTTCTCGATCTCCTTTCTCACGTCCACCCGTCTGGCTTCTGGAATACGATACGGCTTCTGCTTTACAATGACTCCTGGCGCAGTGACAATGTCGTGTTCGATTAAGGTAGTGCGCCCAGGGATGGAAGAGAAGACATCCCTTTTCCGGCGAATCATTTCTTCAGTCTGTTGTCTCTGCTTAACGGACAATGCTGGCTCTATGAGCACTTCAGACTTTTCGATGGCAGTACTCACTACCTGAGGAGAGGTTTCCTCATCATGCCAGGGTTTAAGGAGGTTAACATGATATATTTGCTTCTCCCTTCTCCTACCTAACTGGTGGACTCTGTAATTGACAGGACCGACAGCGTCTAGAACTTCATATGGACCCTGCCAATGGGCGAAAAGTTTGCTTTCCTGGGTAGGAACCAGTACTAGGACCTTGTCCCCAGGCTTGAATGATCGAACAACAGCACTTTTGTCATAACTTTACTTCTGTCGTTCCTGAGCCTCTTTTACATGTTGCTGCACAATGGACCCTATCTTTCCTAGCCTCTCATACATTTTGGACACAAATTGTACCAGATTTGGCTTCCTGGGAGCTTGCTGCTCCCACCCTTCTTTTAACATATCCAAGATACCCCTGGGCTGTCTCCCAAACAATAACTCAAAGGGACTAAACCCTGTTGAAGCTTGAGGTACCTCAAGGATGGCAAACATTAAGTAGGGAATAAGAGTGTCCCAATCTTTTTTCTCTTGAGCCACTGCTTTCCTGAGCATGTGCTTTAATGTGCGGTTAAAGCGTTCCACCAAGCCATCTGTTTGTGGATGGTACACGGAGGTGTGAAGCGCTGTAACCTCTAGAAACTGGCACATGTCCTTCATTAGTTTGGACATGAAAGAAGTACCCTGATCTGTGAGAATTTCTTTGGGTATTCCCAAGTGTGGACTGGACTTTATGTTTCGTAGGGGAATTGCCTCTGGATACCTGGTTGCATAGTCAAGCACCACTAGTATATATTGGTGCCCACGTGCAGATTTTTCCAGTGGCCCCACAAGGTCCATGGCTATCTGTTCAAAGGGAACTTGTACTATTGGAATTGGAATGAGAGGTACCCTGTACATGGGTTTGGGACAGGTTCTCTGACAAATGGGACAGGGTCGGCAATACTTTTTCACTGCCATGTGTACCCCGGGCCAGTAAAACCTAAGCAGAACTTGTTCCCGTGTGTTATCCTCCCCTAGGTGTCCCCCACAGACATGTGTGTGTGCTGCTTTTAACACTAGGGGTACATGGACCTGAGGAACCATTAATTGTTCTACTTTTTCCCCCTGTACAATAGCAACTCTATACAGGAAATTATTTTTGACAATAAAATATGTATACCATATTTTATTGTCAAAAATAATTTCCTACAGGATGGGCGGCTTCCGCTACCCCATTTACCTCAGTCACACTTTTAAAGGCATGTTCCAAAGTGGCATCATTAAGTTGGTCTCGAGCAAAGTCCTGCAGAGGAAACAAAATTGGTATTGCGGAAAAGTCCGTATCCTCACTTACAGGCAGGGTGGGCTCATCTGCGACATCACCGACCAATGCTAGTTCTGACTGTCCACGTTTCCCCGCAGGTGGATGCTTTTGTGAAACTCCTGCTGTGACTCCCAGGATGGCATTCCGGTTTGACAGTTCCCAAAGATCGATGTACAGATGTTGTGGATTCTTAGGCGGTTCCTTTAAGACCGGGTGTCACGTATTTCACTAGGAATATCACTGACCGGTATTAGCGCAACTAAACTGAGAGGCGCGGAGTCTAATGCACCACCGGTGCTCGCCAGGGACCCCTGCAAGGAGGTTTGTGCTTTGCTGCGTGTGATGCACAGGTCGCGGATCTCCCAGATAGTTACCAGTGCAGTTAATGGAGAGTAGTCAAACAGGCTGAGCGAAACCAGAGGAGCGCAGTACAACAGAGAGAAGGCAAATCGTAGTCAGGAACAGTCCAAGGGTCAAAACCAGTGCGGGCAGCGAAGAACAGGGGAGGATCCAGAAGAAAAGTCAAACTATAGCCAAGGAGTCAATACACAGGAGTAACACAGGAACAACAATGCTGGAGCTGGAAGAACCAATACTCTGGCACTAGACATGTGTCAGAGGCTGCTTTAAGTACTCTAAGCTGCCTCCTGATTGGGTTAGGGAGATTTAGGCGGTGTAAGGAATTACTTTGACATTTGCACCTCCGACCACTAGAGGTCTCTGTATTTGCAAACTTGCCCTTAGATTTGCCCTTATCCAAGATGGCCAGTTTGGAATCAAAGAGAAACCATCTTGGATCCTGTTTCCTGTTTGGGCCTATAAATGCCACTTCCTGGTTTAGACATATGCTTGAGTATTCTGCTTGCTCAGCTCCTGCTACCTGCTCCTCTACATTGCATCTGTGATTACCTGCTTGTGTACCGACCCTGCAAGCGTCTGACTACTCTCTCGTGTACCAACCCGGCAAACATCTGACTACCCGCTTGTGTACCAACCCGGCAAACGTCTGACTACCCTCTTGTGTACCGACTCGGCAAAACGTCTGACTACTCTCTGGATATCTACTCGGTGTTTGGGCTTCAGGTAATACCACCAGTATCATTACAGGATACTCAAGCCTTAAAATGGATCCCGCCGAAGATATACCTGTTAAGCGGTGCGTGGCAAGTTTAACCACCGTGCTAATTGAATGCCAGACAGAGCTGAAATTCCTGAAGGACAGTTTTTTGGCTCTTGAATCACAGGTTAAGCAAGAGTTTCAAGTTATCTCACAAAAGACCCATGACGCACATAGTGGTTTCCAGGAATTTCTAATTAGACTGTCTCAACATGAGGAACGTATCTCAGAGTTGGAGAAGGGGTCACCACAAGTGCCTGTAACTTCACCATCCCCTGCTGCTCTCCCTCTCCCACAAGCCCGGTTTGGAGGGGACCCTCAAAAGTTCAGCAGATTTATCAATCAATGCCAGCTGCATTTCCAACTGTATGAGTCCCATTTCCAGTCTGAAAAGTCAAAGGTGCGGTGTATGCTTTTACTACTTAAGGACACTGCCCTTGCATGGGCTTCTCCTTATATTGAAACTTCAAGTCCAATATTAGAGAAATTGGATGACTTCCTCAAAGAAACCTTTGATGATCCGAACCGGAAAGATACTGCTGAAAAAACATTATTGAAATTACGTCAGGGGAGACGCTCAGTTGTGGAATATACTGCAGACTTTCGAAGATGGGTCCTTGATACTACTTGGAATTCTGAGGCACAGCTGTCTGTTTACCGTAGGGGACTTTCTGAGACCATTAAAGATGAATTAGCCCGAGCAGAGGCACCAACTGAACTTGAGCCTTTCATTATCCATTGCATTCGAATTGATGCTCGTCTTATTGAGAGAAGACAAGAAAGGAAGGCCTTAACCTGGACATACCCCAGTTATCGAGAACCCACAACTTCAAACTATTATGGGAATTCTGAGGTAAAATCCACTACAGAATTTGAGTCTGAACCCATGCCAGTAGACACACTTCACAAACGTAGTTCCAATGAGAGAAGGGAGCAACGACGTCAAGAGAACTTGTGCCTTTATTGTGGCAAACCAGGACATTATGTCTCAAATTGTCCTAGAAGACCTCAGAGGACAGTGGCTAGCTTAGCAGATGCAGACTTTTCAGACCAGGGGGTAAATGTATGAACCTCCGGATTCTTCAACTCCGGCGAGTTCAGCGCCTTCAACGTTTAAATTTAAAGCGGCGCTGCTTGTAAAGGGAAACTACCCTTTACAAGGCAGCGCCGCTTTAAATTTAAGCGCTGAAGACGCTGAACTCGCCGGAGTTGAAGAATCCGGAGGTTCATACATTTACCCCCAGGAGTCTGTGATTTCCGACATTCCTCAGCATGTGAATGCAATTATTCCTTGTCTCTCCTCTTTAGCATCAACTGAAAAGAATAAGGGAAATAATAACTCACATTTCTCAATTCCAATTCGATTCCAGATCGGTCCACAATGCATTTCCAGTACAGCAATGGTGGACTCTGGTGCGAACGGCAATTTTATGGACATTATGTTTGCTAAGAGAAATAAGATTGAATTTAGAGAGAAACAGATACCAGTATTAATGGAAACTGTGGATGGTTCTCCTTTGAACTCTGGTCCAGTTTCTCATGAAACCGAACCCCTGGACCTCGTACCTGAGCCAAACCATCATGAGACTCTGACATTCTTACTGATCTCTTCTCCCCAGTTTCCTATTATTCTAGGAATTCCTTGGTTGGCTGCAAATAATCCATCCATTAACTGGGAATCAAAGACTATTTCTTTTTCACAAGAAACATATGCTCCGGAGACTAAACCTGAATCCTCTGTTGAAGAGGTGAGCAAGTTATATAATTCCCCTCCTCATGTTTTGGACCAGCTACCTCCACAACATAAGGACTTTTCTGATGTCTGTAGTAAGAGGAATGCTGACAAATTACCACCTCACAGACCCTATGATTGTCCTGTGGATTTGTTACCTGGGGCTGCTATACCCTTTGGACATATTTATCCATTAGCCGAGCCAGAGTTAAAAGGTCCTCATGAATTACGTGGATGAAAGTTTGGAAAAAGGTTTTATTAGTCCTTCTACGTCTCCAGCAAGTGCACCTATTTTCTTTGTGAAAAAGAAGGATGGTTCATTACGACCATGTATTGACTATAGAGCGTTGAATAAAGTGACAATCAAGAACCGCTATCCACTCCCACTTATTTCAGAATTACTGGAGAGGCTTCGCTCAGCAAGAATTTTTACAAAATTAGATCTACGAGGGTGCATACAATTTAGTTCGCATACGATCTGGCGATGAATGGAAGACTGCCTTTCAATGTAAATATGGACATTTTGAACATCTGGTGATGCCCTTTGGACTGTGCAATGCTCCTGCTACATTCCAACATTTCATGAATGATGTTTTTAAAGATCTAATTGACCAATTTGTTGTCATTTATCTTGATGACATACTAATTTTCTCAAATTCCCAAGAGGAGCATCAGCAACAGGTTCGAACCGTACTGGAATGTCTTCGCAGACACTGTTTGTACATTAAGTTGGAGAAATGTGAATTCCACCAAACAGAGATTCAGTTCTTGGGCTATATCATCTCACCTCAGGGTTCGATAATGGACCCTAGCAAGGTCCAGGCTAGAGTAGATTGGCCAGCTCCAAGAAACATAAAAAAGGTACAAAGGTTTGTAGGGTTTGCAAACTTCTATAGACGTTTCATTAAAGACTTTTCGAAGATTGTGACGCCAATCATTTAACTAACCAAGAAGGGATCGTCTTTCCATTGGTCTCCAGAAGCTGAAGGGGCTTTTCTCTGCTTAAGACAAAGTTTACTACAGATCCCATATTAATATATCCCAACCCAGAACTTCCTTTCATCCTTGAGGCAGATGCTTCAGATTCAGCAGTAGGGGAAATATTATCACAGAGAATAGGAGAGATGTTATTACGTCCATGCGCTTTTTTCTCTCGTCAAATGACTGCTTCAGAAAGAAATTATGATGTGGGAAATGAGGAACTATTAGCCATTGTGGCTGCATTTACTGAATGGAGCCATTTGCTTGAAGGTGCTGCACATCAAATTACTGTGCTTACTGACCACCGGAATCTAGAGTTTGTTCGGTCTGCCAAAAGAGTTTCTCCGCGACAAGCCAGATGGAGTTTATTCCTAAATCGTTTTGATTTTGTTATCTCTTATAGACCTGGATCCCGAAATGGGAAAGCTGATGCTCTATCCAGAGCATACATGGAAGACTCACCACAGCTTGATCCTGAAAAGACAATCCTCTCTAAGTCAAATTTCCTGGGAGCAATTGGCACTGGTGAGCTGTTATCTGACATCAAGGAGGGTTACAGAACTGATCCGATCCTTTCAGAACCCCCTACAGATTTACTCTTGACCTATCGAGATAACATTTGGAAGTATGGACATCGCTTGTATGTACCAGAAGCAGCACGATTAAGAGTACTGCAATTTGTCCATGACTCTAGACTGGCAGGCCATAAAGGTGTTTGGAAGACGCATGAATTATTATCCCGTTACTTCTGGTGACCGAAATACAAGGAGGATGTCAAAAGATTTGTATCATCCTGCAGTACTTGTGCCCGGTTTAAGACTCCCCGCACTGCTCCACTTGGACTCTTACAGCCTTTTCCAGTTCCTTCTCGTCCATGGGGTTCAATCTCCATGGATTTTATTGTGGATTTACCATCATCCAAGGGTATGACTACAATTCTGGTGGTTGTAGATCGACTCACAAAAATGGCTCATTTTGTGCCCTGTCGTGGACTTCCTTCTGCAAAAGAAACAGCAGAATTACTAATCAAGGAAGTGTTTCGTCTACATGGAGTCCCTGATGATGTAGTCTCTGACCAAGGAGTACAATTTACTTCACGTTTTTGGAAGCAGTTTTGTAGTGCTTTGAATATTAATATCAAATTATCAACTGCTTTCCATCCTCAATCCAATGGACAGACAGAACGCACCAATAAGACTTTAGAACAATACCTACGGAGCTACATTTGCCATCTGCAAGATGACTGGACTAACGTTCTGCCAATGGCAGAATTTTCATACAACAACTCACAACACTCATCCACAAGACAAAGTCCTTTTTATGCCAATTTGGGGTATCATCCAAACCTACTCCCCAATTTTCCACATGATTCTTCCATACCTGCTGTCACATCCAGACTAGAGTCGCTACAGAGTAATCTCGAAGTATTAAGAGAGAAATTGCAACATGCACAGGACAGTTATAAGAGAACTACAGACAGACATCGTAAAGCTGCACCAGTTTTAAATGTTGGTGACAATGTTTGGCTTTCTACACGAAACTTAAAAGTAAGCGTGCCTACTCCTAAATTAGGACCGAAATATATAGGTCCTTTTACAATTTGGCCCAAGTCAGTTCATCTGCCTTTCAACTTGAACTCCCAGGATATATGAAGGTTCATCCTGTCTTTCATGTTTCCTTACTGAAGCCAGTGTTTCAAATCCATTTCCTGGCCGTACCTTGCCTCCTCCAGATCCTGTTCAAATTGATGAACATGAAGAGTTTCTGGTAGAGAAAATACTAGATTCTCGAATATTTAGAAATAAACTACAGTATTTGATACAATGGCAGGGATATGGACCAGAAGACAATTCATGGGAACCAGAAGAGAATGTCCATGCACCTCGATTACTGCGTGAATTTCATCAAAGATACCCAGAGAAGTCCTGCAAAGCACCGTCCAGAGGACGTTATTGAAAGGGGGGAATACTGTAAGGAATTACTTTGACACTTGCACCTCCAACCACTAGAGGTCTCTGTATTTGCAAACTTGCCCTTCGATTTGCCCTTATCCAAGATGGCCAGTTAGGAATCAAAGAGAAACCATCTTGGATCCTGTTTCCTGTTTGGGCCTATAAATGGCACTTCCTGGTTCAGACATATGCTTGAGTATTCTGCTTGCTCAGCTCCTGCTACCTGCTCCTCTACCTTGCATCTGTGATTACCTGCTTGTGTACCGACCCGGCAAGCGTCTGACTACCCGCTTGTGTACCAACCCGGCAAACGTCTGACTACTCTCTGGATATCTACTCTGCTATTGGGCTTCAGGTAATACCACCAGTATCGTTACAGGTGGTTTAGACATGCTGGCTGCAGACAGGTGAGTAGAGATAGAGTTCTGCTGCTAGGCAACAGGACGTGGATTGCAGAGAGAAGTTGTCCGTCTCTGACGCCTGTGGAGAGCGCGGAGATGGCACCTGACAGTATCCTCCCCTTCTTTCTTATGGGTGGTGCAGAAATCTTGCCAACAGACGTGGAGCATGAATATCCTCTTCATAGACCCAAGATCTCTCCTCTGGGCTGTAACCCTTCCAATGGATGAGAAATTGGCGTTTTCCTCTAGAGATACGAGATTCCAGAATGCGTTCTACCAGAAATTCTTCACCACGAATGGTCTTGACAGGAGGAGGTGGAGAGGTTTTGCTGGAGAATTCATTGAGAATGAGTGGTTTAAGCAGAGATATATGGAAGGTATTATAAATCTGAAGGGAAGCTGGTAGATGAAGTCTGTAGGTGACAGGGTTAATCACATGAGAGATATAAAAGGGTCCAACATAGCGTGAAGCTAATTTCATAGTGGGAACCTTGAGTCTTTTGTTGCGGGTAGCTAACCAGACTTTGTCTCCTACCCGAAGTACAGGGAGATTCCTTCTATGCCGATCTGAGAAGTGTTTGTACCGGTCAGAAGCTTGCAGTAATCTGGAACGTACTTGGGACCAAATTTGAGAAAAATTGTGTCCCATATTCTGCGCAGCAGGTACCAAGGAATCAGAAAGATCAGAGAAGGTGGGGAGAATGGGATGTCTCTTGTAGATGGTAAAGAAGGGAGAGTTACCCGTGGACTCGTGTTGGTGGTTATTATGGGTAAACTCTGCCCAGGGTAAAAGTTCACTCCAGGACGACTGTTGATCCGAACAGTAGCACCTCAAAAATGCCTCCAGGTCCAGATTGGTCCGTTCAGTCTGCACATTAGTTTGCGGGTGGTACCCGGAGGAGAATTTTAGGCTGATCCCAAGCTGTTTGCAAAAGGATCTCCAGAATTGGGAGACAAATTGGACTCCACGATCAGAAATTATGTCCCTCGGGCAGCCATGAAGGCGAAAAATCTCTCGGATGAACAGGAGTGCCAGCTGGGAGGCAGAAGGTAATCCCTTGAGGTGAATGAAGTGGGCTAATTTCGAAAAGCGGTCCACCACCACCCAGATGGTGTCAAAGCCATGACTGGCAGGAAGGTCTGTAATGAAATCCATGCTGATACTGAGTCATGGAAGGTCCGGAATGGGCAGAGGATGGAGAAGACCGGCAGGGGGTCTCCTCGGGATCTTGTGTCGGGCGCAGACCTCACAAGCACGGATGAATTTCAGGACATTCGAGGGCAATGAGGACCACCAATAAAGGCGAGATAGAAGAGCAACTGTCTTCTTAACCCCAGCATGACCAGCGAATTTGGCGTTATGAGCCCATCTTAGGAGTTTAATGCGTAGATGTTCCTGTACAAAAGAACGACCATGAGGAGGAGTCTTAGATGAAGAATTGATCAAGGCTAGAATCGTGGAGGGGTTGAGGATGGGTTTAGCAAGCATGGGTGACGAGACATCAGAGGAATCAAAAGACCTGGACAGTGCGTCAGCATGCAAATTCTTGGTACCGGGCCGGAAGGTCAATATCAGCTGGAATCTGTTAAAGAATAGCGACCAGCGGGCCTGGCGAGGGTTCAGGCATTGAGCAGACTGTAAGTAGGTGAGATTTTTATGATCCGTAAACACTGTGATGGGAAAGTGTGCCCCCTCCAACAGGTAGCGCCATTCCTCTAAGGTGGTCTTGATGGCGAGAAGTTCTTTGTCACCAATCCCATAGTTGGCCTCACTGGCGGAGAACTTTTTGGACAGGAAACCACAAAGAATGGGAAGACCTGCAGAATTGTTTTGAGACAGCACTGCTCCAATCCCAAAAGAGGATGCGTCGAATTCCAGGAAGAACGGTTTGTTTTGATTGGGTTTGGATAAGACGGGTGCAAGCATAAAGGCGTTCTTAAAGGCTAGGAAAGCTTGTACTGCCTCTGGTGGCCAGGATTTAGATTGACCACCCTTCCGAGTAAGAAGAGTAATGAGAGAGATTAGTGTGGAAAATCCCTTGATGAATTGGCGATAGTAATTCGTAAAAAACAATAAAACGCTGGGTATCTTTGAGACCGGAAGGCTGAGGCCAATTGTGAATAGCTTCCAATTTGCTGGGATCCATCCGAAGGCCAGAACCCAAAACTATATATCCCAGGAAGGGAACTTGAGAGCAATTGAAGAGACACTTCTCTAATTTGCAGAACAAGTGATTAGAACGTAAACGAGAAAGAACTTCTTTGACATGCAGAATGTGAGTAGACAGGTCTTGTGAAAAAATTAGGATGTCATCCAAATATATAACCACCGACTGATAGAGTAAATCTCTGAATATCTCATTAACAAAGTCTTGAAAGACGGCTGGGGCGTTAAAGAGCCCAAAAGGCATCACCAGGTATTCATAGTGGCCGTCTCTGGTATTAAATGCGGTTTTCCACTCGTCTCCTCTGCGAATTCTGATCAGGTTGTAGGCCCCTCTGAGGTCCAACTTAGTAAAAATTTGTGCCCCTCGAAAACGGCCGATATTAAAGAAAGGGGGTAACGATTTTTAATCGTGATGGCATTTAGTCTCCTGTAATCAATGCACGGTCTGAGAGAACCATCCTTTTTCTTTACAAAAAAGAAGCCTGCACCTGCTGGAGAAGATGACTTCATGATGAATCCCCTCTTGAGGTTCTCGGCAACATACTCGGACATAGCTTGTCTCGGCTAAAGACAGAGGACATACCCTGCCTCTAGGAATACTTTTTTTCAGGGATAAGATCGATAGGGCAATCCCAAGGCCGATGGGGTGGAAGGAGTTCAGAAGCGGTTTTAGAAAATACATCAGAAAACCCGGAGTAAGCTTCAGGAAGACCAACCAGGGAGGATGTGCAGAGGCAGGCCAGCTTGAATTTCAATGGAGAAACTTCTTGCACTTCTTGTTGCAGGAGGGACTCCAGCGGATAACTTGTGCTCGTTGCCAGTCAAATTGTGGAGCGTGAAGTTTAAGCCAGGGTAACCCCAGGATGAAAGGGTTAATGAACTGTGGAAGCACAAAAAAACTTATGAACTTGGAATGAAGCGCTCCTACTTCCATCTGGAGCGGAGGAGTAGAGAGAGAGATTGAGCCATTGGAGACTCTATTCCCATCAACTGCCGTGAGCATCAAATGTTGGGTCAACAGTATCGTATCGAGACAGAGTTGTCACTAACTTGGAGGAAATAAAGTTCCCTGCGGACCCCGAGTCCACAAAGGCCCAGGTGGGAAATGGGCCATTGGGGGAAACCAAGGTGACAGGCATCAAAAACTCTGACTCCTTCCGAGAGTAGGGAGAAAGGCACTGGGGTCCTAGGTTGACCTCCCTATTATCACCTAGGAGGTGGCGTTTTCCCAGGCCTCTTGGGACAAACGGAGAGGAGATTACCTGGTTCACCACAATATAAACAGAGGCGGTTCCTCATTCGTCTTTCACGTTCCTCTGGAGAGAGACGGGAACGACCGATCTGCATGGGCTCCTCCAAGGGTGGAGTAGGAAGGATAACGTTGAGTGCCAACCGAGGAAAAGGTCGGTAAGTGCGATCCCGTTCGAGAGCCCATTCCCTGTGGCGAATGTCCACTTTGATACAGAGGGATATGAGGTCGTCCAGGTTGGGAGGGAGGTCATGAGAGGCTAAATCATCCTTTATGCGATCATTAAGGCCTTGCCAGAAAGTAGCGATGAGAGCTTCATCGTTCCATCGGAGTACGGCTGCTAGAGTCCTAAATTGTACCGCATAATGTCCTGCCGTAAGGGAGCCTTGGAGTAAACGTAGGAGACCGGAGGCAGCGGAAGAAACTCTCCCGGGTTCGTCAAATACTTTTCGGCAGGGCCAGATTCACCGCTAGGCAACCTAGGCACCTGTCTAGGGCCTAGCGGCTCTCGGGGGGCCCAGATGGGGGGGACATGTGAGAAGGAAAAAAAAAATATTTCGGTCCCCCCCCTGACTCGCGACCCCCCAAACCCCCCACCCACCCCGCGCGAGTCGCGCGGGGTGGGTGGAGGGTAGCCGCGAATCGGGGGAGGAGCTGGTGTTAGAACTAGGGGTAGAGGCAGTAGTGGCAATATACCTGTAGTGTATGGCATCAGGGTCATGTGATTGCAGCGGTCACATGGTACACAGAGAAGGCGGGCTGCTGGAATTCTAAAGTGTCGGTGCAGGAGCTCCCTCATTTCTTCTGTTCCTGTCACCATTCATGTGGAAAACAGTAAGAAGAAGGGTACTCGGAAGCTGCAGGGGGGGGGGCATGTGTGATAGAAACTGCAGGGGGGGCATGTGTGATAGAAACTGCAGGGGGGGCATGTGTGATAGAAACTGCAGGGGGGGCATGTGTGATTAAAGCTGCAGGGGGGGCATATGTGATGAAAGCTGCAGGGGGGGCATATGTGATGAAAGCTGCAGGGGAGCATTTGTGATGAAAGCTGCAGGGCAAAGGTTGGCATGTGTGATGGAAGGTACAGGGAGGGTATGTGTGCTGGAAGCTGCAGGGCACAGGGGGCATGTCTGATGAAAGCTGCTCTGGCACAGGGGGCATGTGTGATGGAAGCTGTGCTGGCACAGGGGGCATGTCTGATGGAAGCTGCGCTGGCACAGGGGGCATGTGATGGAAGCTGCGCTGGCACAGGGGGCATGCGTGATGGAAGCTGCGCTGGCACAGGGGGCATGTGTGATGGAAGCTGCTCTGGCACAGGGGACATGTGTGATGGAAGCTGCACTGGCACAGGGGGGCATGTGTGCTGGAAGCTGCAGGGGGGTCATGTGTGATGGAAGCTGCAGGGCATAGGGGGGAGGCATGTGTGGCTAAAGGTGCTGGGCAGAGGGGGCATATGTGAAGGTGCTGAGCAGAGGGGGGGCATGTGAGTTAGAAGTCTGTTCCCCACACGGCCCCTCCTCAGCCAACAATACCCTTACAACACTAACTATCTTTTCTTTGATATTCCCCATGACACGTGCTCATTATCTATTCCCTCACATGACCCGCTGCCTCAATCCTGACACCTCTTACCTCAAAATGAAAAGAGGCACCCTTTATATTAATATAATATGTGTGTGTGAGGGGCCAGTGTATGTATATTATGTGTGTGTGAGGGGCCAGTGTATGTATATTATGTGCGTGTGAGGGGCCAGTGTATGTATATTATGTGTGTGTGAGGGGCCAGTGTATGTATATTATGTGTGTGTATGACCGGCTGTTTGTGGGAGGGAAATAGGTTTATTTTTTAAACGGTGGGGGGGGGGGCCCAAATCAATATCTTGCCTAGGGCACCATGAGGTCTAAATCCGGCTCTGCTTTTCGGAACCTCTCAATGAAGACCACCGAATTTTGAAGCACAGGATCATTCCGTTCCCAAAGCGGAGAAGCTCAGGCTAATGCCTGCCCGGAGAGGAGGGAGATCAAATAAGCCACTTTAGCTCTTTCCGAGGAGAAATTTTCGGGAGCCAATTCAAAATGAATAGAGCACTGGTTAAGGAAACCACGACACTTCAGTGGATAGCCAACATATTTCTCAGGAGGAGGGATGCGGAGGCTTCTGGCAGCTGCGATGCTAGAAGAGATGGTAGGAGCTGAGGCAGTGGAGGATGAAGTGGTCGTGGAAAGAGTAGTCAGCGAGGCTTGAAGAGAGTCCAGATGGGAGATCACTCCCTGAATACATTGCAGGGATTGTGCCTGATTGGATTCTTGCCATTCCACTCTTTGATCCAGGTGCAGTAATAAATCGCGGGCCGAAGGTTCGTCCGGTCCGCTCATGGCCAGAGTATTCTGTCACGTATTTCACTAGGAATATCATTGACTGGTATTAGCGCAACTAAACTGAGAGGCGCGGAGTCTAACGCACCACCGGTGTTCGCCAGGGGCCCCCGCAAGGAGGTTTGGGCTTTGCTGCGTGTGATGCGCAAGTCGCGGATCTCCCAAATAGTTACCAGTGCAGTGAATGGAGAGTAGTCAAACAGGCCGAGTCGAAACCAGAGGAGCGCAGTACAACGGAGAGAAGGCAAATTGTAGTCAGGAACAGTCCAAGGGTCAAAACCAGTGCGGGCAGCGAAGAACAAGGGATGATCCGGAAGAGAAGTCAAACTATAGCCAAGGAGTCAATACACAGGAGTAACACAGGAACAACAATGCTGGAGCTGGAAGAACCAATACTCTGGCACTAGACATGTGTCAGAGGCTGCTTTAAGTACTCTAAGGTGCCTCCTGATTGGGTTAGGGAGATTTAGGCGGTTTAGACATGCTGGCTGAAGACAGGTGAGTAGAGATGGAGTTCTGCTGCTAGGCAACAGGACGTGGATTGCGGAGAGAAGGTGTCCGTCTCCAGGGCCTGTGGAGAGTGCGGAGACGGCACCTGACACCGGGCTTCCGACCGTTACATCCATTGCCGGCATGTCCAGCCAGATCCGCTCACCGAGGACCTCATTAAACAGTGGGAAGTCTTGCCCCAAAATGAGTGGATATGGGAGTTTAGGTGCTATGGCAGCTACCACCATAACGGTTTTGTCTTTGAGTGTGACTGGTACTATTGTTCTTTCATACTCCTCTGTTGTGCCATGTACGCAAAGAACTTTCACCTTGGCAACCGAGAAGTTATGGTTTCGGGTAAGGCAGAGCTGTAAACCAATGAAAGTTCACTCCCTGAGTCAACCAAGGCCAGAACAAGGTTTTGGTTGATTAGCACAGTCACTCGGAACAAACAAGGACTTCCTGATGTGGGACTCATGGTAAAACAGCTTGGAAAAGCAGGCCCAATATGTGCCACGGAACAGTCCATGGGTTCCTGTAGTTTAGGACACTCTGCCTTAAAGTGGCCTGGCTCACCACATTCAAAACACTTCAGATTAGCCAGCTTTGCACCTGGCCCTCTGTCCGTAGCACTTTTGCCATTGGGCCCTGTAGCAAGGATTGTCAAACCTGGCTTTTGGCGTGGCAGCGGCTTTGGCACAAATGCAGGTTCTTTAGCCATTTGCTGTAGCGCACAAAACCTTTCTACCACGGTGGCAAGCTCTTCATAAGTTTGTGGGTCTGATTGCAGAACCTTTGCAAATCGCGGTTCAGCCCCCAGATGCAATGATCTATCGCCAGAACTTCAATAATCCGAGAAGGCGAATTCTCCTCAGGCTGCAGCCATTTCTTTAAAATTTTAGAAAGCTCAGCCACTTGTGCTCTGACCGGTTTTTCTTTATCATAGCGCCATTGGTGATAGCGCTGGGCTCGGCCTGGCCCGGAAACTCCAATGCAAGCCAATATCTCGGACTTTAGGCACAAATAATCAGAGGCCCGTTCCTCATCTAGATCCATATAAGCTCGCTGAGCTTCCCCAGTCAGATATGGCGCCAGTCTCTCAGCCCAATCTTTAGGAGGCCATTTTGCACTTTTTGCAAGTCTCTCAAAGGACACCAGATATGCTTCTACGTCATCAGCTGGTGACATTTTCTGCAGAACCGGATCAGGTGGTTCATTTCTGTCATGCCTCACCTGGCTTAACTCTTCCCTTAAGAGCCTTGTGTTTTCCACCTGTGCCTCGGCAACTCTTAGCATCTGAGCTTGCTGCTCTTGCTGCACAGCGGCCACATTCACGAGGGTTCTCAGTACTTCCTCCATGTTGACATCTGCGTGGGTTGGGTAGCGGAAACTTGCTTCCCGGAGTATTCCACTCCTGACACCACTTGTGGCAAGAGCCCGCTACTGCTGAAGCACACGGGAACAACTTCTTCTTTTTATGCAGCTTTATTGTCAGGATGGTTAAAATGTATTTGACACCATATGACTTTCACAGCAATTATGGAGACCCTAAACGCTAGCTAGACATAGACCAGCTCTCTCAAGACCAGCCAGCTTCCCCAGCGTTGGTTTCCGTGAACAAATGACACAATCAAGCTTTTATACATGATACTCCTCCCACAGCCTTAGCTTGATGGGCAGGTGACACACCCACCTTCTCTTTAAGAGGAAACGCCCATCACTGGCTCTGTTTGCACTAACAGACACACCCTGTCTGTTTGCTGAGAGGAAGGAGCTTTCAAATCATGTAAGTAAACCAAACTTTAAACTATACATAAGTCTTTGCCTGGTTTAACCTCAATCTAGGTGCATAACTGTGCCAATGTTTTATTCTGCTTGTATGCTTTCTCTGCATCTTGTCAGATAAATGCCTCCCTTTGTTAAAATATGTAATTATATACACATCTGTCCAGCACACTAAACTCAAGGCTGATTAATGTGGCGTCACCTCTACTCAAATCATCTGAGCGCAACTAAATTGAACTATATATTGTAATTTTCAATGCATAATAATATATATTTTACGGTTTCTATATGTGCCTCCCACTTTTAAAGGGACCGTAAATAATGGGACAATCGACTCAAAAGCTATTTCATGGACATGTGTGGGCTATTCCCTCGTTATTTCATCATCAATTAAGCAGGAAAAAGGTCTGGAGTTGATTCTAGGTGTGACATTTGCATTTGGAATCTGTTGCTGTCGACTCTCAATATGAGATCCAAAGAGCTGTCACTATCAGTGAAGCAAGCCATCATTAGGCTGAAAAACCAAAACAAACCCATCAGAGAGATAGCAAAAACATTAGGTGGGGCCAAATCAACTGTTTGGAACATTCTTAAAAAGAAAGAACACAGCGGAGAGCACAGCAACACCAAAAGACCCGGAAGACCACGTAAAACAACTGTGGTGGATGACAGAAGAATTTTTCCCTGGTGAAGAAAAACTCCTTCCCAACAGTTGGCCAAATCAAGAACACTCTCCAGGAGGTAGGTATATATGTGTCAAAGTCATCAATCAAGAGAAGACTTTACAAGAGTGAATATAGAGGGTTCACCATAAGATGTAAACCATTTGTGAGCCAAAAACAGGAAGACCAGATTAGAGTTTGGCAAACAACATCTAAAAAGCCATTACAGTTCTGGAACAACATCCTATGGACAGATGAGACAAAGGTCAACTTGTACCAGAGTGATGGGAAGAGAAGAGTATGGAGAAGGAAAGGAACTGCTCATGATCCAAAACATACCACCTCATCAATGAAGCATGGTGGTGGTAGTGTCATGGCGTGGGCATGTATGGCTGCCAAAGGAAATTGTTCCCTTGTATTTATTGATGATGTGACTGCTGACAAAAGCAGCAGGATGAATTCTGAAGTGTTTCGGGCAATATTATCTGCTCATATTCAGTCAAATGCTTCAGAACTCATTGGACGGCGCTTCACAGTGCAGATGGACAATGAACCGAAGCATACTGCAAAAGCAACCAAAGAGTTTTTTAAGGCTAACAAGTGGAATGTTATGCAATGGCCAAGTCAATCACCTGACCTGAATCTGATTGAGCATGCATTTCACTTGATGAAGATAAAACTGAAGGGAAAATGCCCCAAGAACAAGCAGGAACTGAAGACATTTCCAGTAGAGGCCTGGCAGAGCATCACCAGGGATGAAACCCAGCATCTGGTGATGTCTATGCGTTCCAGACTTCAGGCTGTAATTGACTGCAAAGGATTTGCAACAAAGTATTAAAAAGTGAAAGTTTGATGTAGGATTGTTTAATTTGTCCCATTACTTTTGGTCCCTTAAAAAGTGGGAGGCACATATAGAAACCGTTGTACTTCCTACACCGTTCACCGGATTTGGATGTAAATACCCTCAAATTAAAGCTGAAAGCCTGTAGTTAAAGCACATCTTGTTAGTTTCATTTCAAATCCATTGTGGTGGTGTATACAGCCCAAAATATGACAATTGTGTCGATGTCCCAATATTTATGAACTTAACTGTATTTGGAGCATATATACAATCGTTTTGTTTCTTATATTACAATTTACTGTTTGGCACTATTGGACAATTTTTTTGAATCAAATAGAAACTTCTTTTCTGGCCCATTGGATTATACCTAATAGAGACTTTAATTGGACTTTCTGCTTATGAAGTTTTGGTTTATGCATGACATACCATCATTATCATTTTTGACTGAGAACACTATATCTGCATCTTTCACCTGAAATTTTTTTTTTATATTATTTGTGCACATACATATGATCCTTTCCCGAATCATGGTTTGGTTTATTTTTGCATGCATAAGAGTATCTTTTGACTTATGTTATGGCCAGAACCTCTGTTTATGCGTATAACAGTTATTATGTGATTGTCAATGAAAAATGTTTTATTATATTGATTCACATTCCAGAATATTACATCTATACATATACTAGCACATAACCTTTTTGCGCCCATGAAACCTTATCATCTGTGTGTCTGTGTTGTATTTAAATGTTTCTTTGGGACATTACAGGTCCCAACATGGTTCTGCAACCATGGAGTATGCTTGTGCTGATAGTAATAGTGGTACTTAATGGCAGCCTGACCATCTGGGACTTGTTGTACACAAGGGACAAATCCCTTTCATGTATTTTTATTAGCAGACACTGGTCAGGGAAGGGCCATAGTGCTTCACCCACCACCCCATCACAGGAGTGGTTTGTACCCCTAGGGAGGGGGGAATGGAGGGCCACATCTCCCTTGGGAAAGTAGCCTAGTGCTGATAACTCTGGGGTTGTTGCCATTATGGCAGGGGGACGCTATATTGTGGGAGGCAAAACCTAGTGCTGGTAATAGTGAAATTTTGGGTCAACCCACACTGTTTGGCCTACCATGTTTTGTAACTTAAATTTCAGGCTGCCAGCACTACCATTGTTTAAGCAGTGTGTGTGGGGGGGGGGATTTTTTTTTTTTAAATAAAAGTTTTTATTAAGAGTTTGTGGTTAAGGGTAAAGAAAGCAAAAATAAATTAGGGGGAAGCTAAGGATGGGGGGAGGGGGTACAGTACACAAATGTCAAGTCAAACAGTGCAGTATAAATCATACAGAATGAATCAATAATGCAATATAAAAGTGTGAAACATTCCAGAATGAATCAATAATTCTACATGAACAAATTAATCAGCAGAACAACATTGCAGAGGCGAGTGGATATCACTTGAAGAGGGCTCCCTCACTGGGTGGGGAGTCAAGGTGTGTGGGTTGGGTTGCCATATATTTCCACCAAGTGAACCACTTCATGTGGGGGGATAAGGCTGAGGAAGAATAGGGGACCCCTAACATTTCCATGTCACAACTCAATTGACCTTAGAAATAACTTTGTAAATGGGGGGTCTGGACGATTGAAGCCCGGATAGCAATAAGCATATTGCCAATTAAGGTACCGGTCTCCCAAGGAGGTCAGGGGGGAAGAAAGGTGTAATAGAGTGATGTCTGGTATAGGAGGAATAGTGAGTTTAGTAACAGACTTTATTAGCTTGAACACTGCAGTCCAAAGAGAGCGAATTTCGGAGCATATCCAAAAAATGTGGAAGATGTCAGCAGTAACCCCACAGTTACGCCAACAGTAGTTGGTATGCGCCGGCCAAATCGTATGGAGTTTGACCTAGGTCAGATAGGGCGCGTGAAGTCGTTTTTTCATCATCTCCATATGTTTGAGGCAGCAAGACAACCGTGAGTGGAGCGGAAAATGCATTCCCATTTGGTAGGGTCAAGCTCTCATCCGATGTCTCGCTCCCTCAAGAGTTGAGAAGGGTGTAACATTTATATTATCGCTACCAATAAACATTGTCCAATGCGATTATTGTGGTTTCCACGCCCAAAGATGTTTAACAACAAAGTATAGCTGGATGTACAGCAAGCTTAAAATGTATAACAATAAAACAGGAAAGTATAAAATCCCGAATACATTACGTATGTGCTTCCCGTGGGCCCAGGTTCAGACACAGTCATGTTGTCTGTTATCAGAAAAAGAGAACAGTGGCCCAGCGAAGCTTGCTTATATGCAGTTTCAGTTAACAAAAAACACTGATGATGTCACTATATACAGAGATAACGCTCAGAGAGGTTTTCATTGGTCAAGGGTTAACGATGTTCCACTTGTCTGCTGGTCATAGGTCAGTTCATTTGATTTTCTAGCAAAGGAGGGGCTGCTCACTCCAACTGTTATCTACATGTCTTCCCGCTGAATAACCAGTTCAAACTGACTCACAAAGTACTTTTGAGTACTAAACTCATATTGCTCAAAACTTGCGACTGCTAGATGCGATCACTACTCTGTCAAAACCGGGTTATACCTTTTATTAGATACCTTTTTATTAGAGTTTTATCTATGTATAAATAATCTCTATTACATTTTACTAATAAATAAATGTGGATTGGAACCTTAATAAATGTGTATTATTTACAAGTGTAAGTGCGAATGTAAATGTGTGTGTTCTTAATCTGTGCGATTGCGTCATTACTCGTGGCATACTAATCGCAATCGCACAGTAAAACAATATTAATTCATTTGATTTACTTCATCCAATTATTTGACTTTGACAAAGGGGTTCTGGTAAAGTCGTGTCTGCCTGAGGTATACTCATACCAAAAGGAGATAACTGCCTTATTCAGGCCTGTCGTCAGTCTATCGTGAAGGAATGAGGGGCTTGTGCGGTGAGAGATGATGGAGACGGAGGGAAAGAAACCAGTGGCGGATTTGCAGATACTCATAGAAGTCTGTCTTATTATTAATATTATTAATATTTATTTATAAGGCGCTACAAGGCATCCGCAGCGCCGTACAGAGACAAACAAAATCACAATACAATGGGAGACAGCACAGTACAGTAAACACAGCAACTCAGTACGCTCAATGCACAGCTAGAGAGGGCGGGGAAAGGGGAGGGAGGATCCGAAAACGACGGGGCCCAAGAAGGGGGGCGCGGAAGACAGGGAGACCCCCAGGGGGGAGGAGGGAGCGAAAGTGGACGTGGGGTGGAGGACCTTTGAGGAGGAGGGCTAAGTAGCTGGAGAGCAGAGTTAGAAGTGGTGGAAACAGGAGGAGAGATGGCCCTGCTCAGAGGAGCGTACAATCTAAGGGGAGGGGTGGACTGACAGAGAGACGCAGGGGAGAGAGGGAGAGTAGGGGGACAGAGGCAGAAGATAAGGTAGGAAGTTAAGTGGGAGACAGAAAGGCTTTAAGAAAAAGGTGGGTTTTTAGGGCCCGTTTGAAGCTGGACAGATTAGGGGAAGTTCTGATGGAGGGAGGGAGCTTGTTCCAGTGGAGGGGGGCAGCGCGGGCGAAGTCTTGGATACGCGCGTGGGAGGAGGTTATAAGGGGGGAAGAGAGGCGACGGTCAGAGGCAGAACGGAGAGGGCGGGATGGAGCATGAATAGAGAGGAGGGTGGAAATGTAGGGCGCAGTGGAGTTGGCGAGGGCCTTGTAGGTGAGTGTGAGGAGCTTAAAGAGGATTCTGAAGGGGAATGGGAGCCAGTGAAGGGCTAGGTAGAGGGGGGAGACAAAAGAGGAGCAGCGAGAGAGGAAAATAAGCCTAGCTGCAGCGTTAAGGACGGATCGAAGGGGATCGAGATGAGAGTTGGGGAGGCCAGTGAGGAGGAGGTTGCAGTAGTCCAGGCGGGAGATGATCAGAGAGTGGATAAGGCATTTTGTGGCATCTTGGGAGAGGAAGGGCCGGATGCGAGCGATGTTGCGCAGCTGGAAGCGGCAGGATTTAGCAAGAGAGAGGATGTGGGGGCCAAAGGAGAGAGAGGAGTCGAGGATGACACCAAGGCAGCGAAGTTGGGGGACAGGCGAGATAGAGGTATTGTCGACAGTGATGGAGAGGTCAGAAGGGGATGGGGTATGAGAGGGAGGAAAAACTATGAGCTCAGTTTTGGCAAGGTTAAGTTTGAGGAATCGAGAGGACATCCAGGAGGAGATGGCAGAGAGGCAGGCGGACACCCTAGAGAGGAGGGAGGGAGAGAGATCAGGAGAGGAGAGGTATAGTTGAGTGTCGTCAGCGTAAAGGTGGTAGCTGAAGCCGAAGGAGCTGATGAGTTCACCCAGGGAGGAGGTGTATAGAGAGAAGAGTAAGGGTCCCAGAACAGAGCCCTGAGGGACCCCAACTGGAAGGGTGGATGGGGGGGGAGAGAGACCCAGAGGTGGTGACAGAGAAGGAACGGTGAGTAAGGTAAGAGGTGAACCAGGACAGGACTGGGCCGGAGAGGCCGAAAGACTGGAGGGTGTGAAGGAGGAGGGGGTGGTCAACGGTGTCAAAGGCTGCAGAGAGGTCAAGGAGGATGAGAAGGGAGAAGTGGCCCCTGGCTTTTGCAGAGAGGAGGTCATTGGTGACTTTAGCCAGGGCAGTTTCAGTGGAGTGGAGGGGGCGGAAACCAGACTGGAGAGGATCAAGGAGGGAGTATTCAGAAAGGTAGGAGGTGAGACGGCTGCAGACGAGCCTCTCAAGAATTTTGGAGGCAAAAGGGAGAAGAGATATGGGGCGATAGTTCGAGAGAGAAGTGGGGTCGAGATTAGGTTTCTTAAGAATGGGGGATACGAGAGCATGTTTGAAGGAGGAGGGGAAGATGCCAGTGGAGAGGGAGAGATTAAAGAGGTGAGCGAGGTGGGAGCAGGTGGTGGGGGAAAGGGAGCGAAGAAGGTGGGAGGGGATGGGATCCAGGGGGCAGGTAGTGGGGGGGAGGATAAAATGAGAGAGTGGACTTCCTTGCCGGTGGTGGGACGGAAGGAGTGGAGGGGAAGGTGGTTGGGGGGGGAGGACAGAAGAGTGGGAGGGGTGGAAGAGAGAGTGGAGGAGGAGATTTCAAGTCGGATGGCCTCAGGGATGTTGAAGCGCTCACTCAACTGTCTGAAAGATAAAGAGTCTGGTCTGAATAGAGGGATTTAAGGGAGGTGATGCCCTTGCTTATCCAGAGGGAAAGATGATGATCGGGAATAAGTTTGGATAGAGTGTATAGGGAGAGTTTGGAGGTGGGGAGGGTGAGGTCATCTGTCAGCTGAAGAGTCTTGTCCCAAACCGTCAGGGCTTCTCTTGTCCGCCTGGGGAGATCAGAGGGCACAGGTGCCCTCTGATCTCCGACTTCTCCGACTTCCTTTGGTACCCAAAGGAGGTCGGCTAGCGGGAAAGCTCAAGTAACATTCCTCTCTAAATCAAACTAGGGCTTACAGCTGGAGGGAAAGGAGCAAGCCCGTATCTGAGCTAGAACAGCCGCTTTCTGATACCCAACTAGGTCAGGGGGGGTGAGCCAACTACCCACTTTGGACGTTTCATGACAGAATCAGCTAAGTTTGGTGGTTTACACTTCTAATTGTAAGTGGTGAGTATTGTGCGTTGTCAATTTTGTAGTACTGAAGTAGCCACTGGCTGGTATTGACACAAATAGACTGAGAGGCACGGAGTCTAATGCACCCCCATAATTCACCAGAGACCCCCGCAAGGAGGTATAGACTTGGCTGTGTGAGGTGTGCAGGTCACGGTTCTCCCAGCTAGTCACCAGTGCAATTGAGTGTACACAGGACTGCAGAACCACCGAGTACAAGACAGCAGTAGCGAGGTACAAGGGGAGATTCCAGAAGAATGGTCAGAGTAAGCCGAGGTCAGGAACTAGCAGACAATGCAGTACCGAATCACAAAGCCAAAGGGGTAGTCAAGAAACAAGCCAGGGTTCAGGATCCAAATAGCAACACACAGGAGCAGGACACTGGAACGCTGGAGACTGGTGAAGCAATACCTTGGCAGGGTGCCTGTAAAGTGAGTTAAATAGGAGGATGTGTGCCCTGATAGGGGGAAGAGACAGAGCCGCGGAGGAAGCGCCCCGCTGCCTAGCAGCGGGATGCGGCTGTGTCACTCACCGGAGGGTTAGTGCCTCTGGTTTGGGACATGGTTCTCTCTCTCTTTTGCTGGCGCCTGTTCTGCGCCTCGGCCGTCCGCCATCTTGACCAAATATTGCGCATGTGCAGAAACCACGGACTGTTAAAACCTTGCTCATAGTCTCATTGGTCAATCAATCACCTCTCACTACTTAAGGCACCTGTTACTCTATTACCATTGCCTGTTCTTGGTTCGTATTCCCTTGTGACTCCGAGGTGTTTCCGGTTTCTACTCGTGCTCTCTGTTTGCTGTGGAACATACCTGCGCCTGGACAAGCCTTCTCTCCATATCATGGTACAACTTGCCAGCCGCAGACCACTCCACACTACCTTGTTACATACCTGCACCTGGACAAGCCTTCTCTCCATATCGTGGTACAACTTACTAGTCGCAGACCACTCTATGATACCTGGTAACATACCTACACCTGGACAAGTCGTCTCTCCATATCAGTGGTACAACTTGCCAGGCGCAGACCACTCCACGCTATCTTGTTACATACCTGCACCTGGACAAACCTTCTCTCCATATCAGAGGTACAACTTGCTAGTCGCAGACCACTCTACGCTACCTGGTAACATACCTGCACCTGGACAAGTCGTCTCTCCATATCAGTGGTACAACTTGCTAGTCGCAGACCACTCTACGCTACCTGGTAACATACCTGCACCTGGACAAGTCGTCTCTACATATCAGTGGTACAACTTGCTAGCCGCAGACCACTTCACGCTACCTTGTAACATACCTGCACCCGGACAAGTCTTCTCTTCATATCAGTGGTACAACTTGCCAGCCGCAGACCACTCTACGCTACCCGGTAATATACCTGCACCTGGACAAGTCTTCTCTCCACATCAGTGGTGAGACTTACCAGTCACAGACCGCTCCACACTATCTAGTATTATACTAGCATCTGCACAAGTCTTTACATTTACCAGCGGGAACATATGTCAGGAGCAGCTTACCCTACTATTTTGCATGGTACCTGTTATTAGGACTAAAGTCTATAGTGCCTCTGAAGTATAGCTGCGAGTCGCTGACTCTCCTGCTGCATTATTGATTGGTCCTTCCATAGACTTTATCCAGTTGTCATATATTGGTCTGCTGTATGCTACCTGTGTGCTAATGCACTTTGGAACTTTCTCCTCCTTTTATTACTGCTCATCAGTCTACCGTGTTACCATTGTTTCCATTGTTCCTGAGACTCTGCATTTATATCATTGACATTCCCTTTCCTATTCAGTTGTACAGTTCCGTATATTCACCACACTTCCCAGACAGCTGCGACCTGCATAGTGGCAGCCGCTAAAACCATACTCCCTTGCAGGAGTTCCTGGAGAAGACCAGCCACTGTGTTAGACTCCGCGCCTCTGGTAAAGTGAAATTCCACCTGGTGAATTCTGGGTAGAACACTTAGTGCCCGTGACAGGCTGCAATGTGCATGCGCGCTGGGGTGGTCAAAAAACCGGAAGAGCGTCCGGTGCTAGGCAACGGGACACAAGCAGGGAGTAAAGTAAACCTAAGAGAAGTGCGATTATGGCGCCTGAACGTACCCCCCTCCCCTCTCTCGGAATTAGCTGTTTTCTGAAATTCGGCCAAAAGACGGGGGATATGGAGGTCTGCCTTGTCGACCCATGACCTTTCTTCTGGTCCATAACCTTTGCATTGGGCCAAGAATTGAACTTTGCCCCTGAAAGTCTGCTTATGAAGAATGCATTCAACCTCAATTTCCTCACCCTGGATGAAAGGGGAAGGGGGGATTTATTACTAAATTCATTGAGTATGAGCGGTTTCAATAAAGAAATATAAAATGAGTTGTGTATCTAAAGAGAAGATGGTAACTGGAGTTTAAAGGTTACTGGATTAATCCCATGGAAAACATGAAAAGGACCGATATAACCAAGTGTAAATTTCATGGATGGTACATGGAGTTTGAAATTACTAGTAGAAAACCATACTTTATCACCAACACGGAGCATAGGGAAATTTCTACAATGACGAGCAGGGAGTCAAGCAGGCGACCGCTCCCCGGCACCTAAGAGAAGTGAAGGGATGGCGCCTGACAAGCGTAGTGTTACGAGCCGCCACGGCTCGCTTCCTGGGTCCTCTAGCATCCCGGCCGTCACCTTGACGACCAGGACGTTATTTCCAGTTCCTGGTCGGCCGTTGCCAAGGCAACGGTCCGACGCTTCTAATCTGGCGCTGCGTCCTGGCGCACAATTTAACACAGCATGTCAGCTGATTAATGTAATTAATATGGGGGCTGTGTGAGGTTCAGAGCTAGGCTCTGATTGGTGGCTTGTGGTATTTAGAGCAGTGAGGTCTGCAGCCTCACTGCCGGTTATAGCGTTCTGCCCTCAGTCCTGCTGCCTGCTTGTTCTATCTGTTTGGTTATTGCTACCTTGGATTGACTACCCGTGTTTTGACCCCTGCTTGTTCCTGGACCTGAGAACCTTCTCTTCTGACCTTGACCTTTTGCCTGGATTCCGGATTTTGCTTCTTTGCCTGTGTGTCTGACCCTTTGCTTGTCCTTGGATTTTGTATCTGTGCTTGTGACCTTTGACCTTGGATACCTCTTCACTACAGCCAGCCAATCACTCCACTCCTGGGTACTCCTTTAAGTCAGTATACGTTACTCGACCCTCGGTCGGCCCGCAGCCAAGTCTGTCCCCACCACTAGGGGCTCCAGCGAACACCGGGCCTTCAGAGTAGTCCCCGAGTTTCACTGTACTGGCTTGGGAGTTCCTAACATTATAACCGGCCAAGGAAGATTGGTATTATTCGGCCATGGATGATGATGAGTCAAACCTATCTCCAGCTCAGATCTTGGCAAATCAGATACAGGCGATTTCTCAAGTGCTGCAGAATTTAGCCCAGCGCCTGGCAGCCCAAGAAGGGGTTTCCAGAGACCTGCAGCTCCAGCAAGTTCCCGCTGGTGACACACCGGAGCCTAAAATGAACTTGCCTGACCGATTCTCTGGAAGCAGGACAGCCTTCCGTAACTTCAAACAGAGCTGCAAGCTGTACTTCCGCCTGAAACCACGTTCCTCTGGTTCTGAACAACAAAGGGTAGGAATCATCATCTCTTTACTCCAGGGTGACCCTCAGTCTTGGGCCTTCTCCTTGCCTTCAACCAGCCCAGCCTTGCAGTCCGTGGATGCCTTTTTCCAAGCTTTGGGTTTATTGTACGATGACCCAGACAGGGTAGCCTCAGCTGAGTCGCACCTCCGAGCGTTGAGGCAAGGACGTCGCTCTGCAGAGGAATATTGCGCGGAATTCCGGCGATGGTCCGTTGATAGTGCCTGGAACGATCCAGCATTGCGAAGTCAATTTCGCTTGCGACTTACCGAGCAGATTAAGGACTCCTTAGTCCAGTATCCGGTATCCGAGTCACTGGAGGAGTTGATGCTACTCGTTATTAAAATTGATCAGCGGTCCGACGCTTCTAATCTGGCGCTGCGTCCTGGCGGTACTAGTGGCCGGGCGCATGCGCACAATTTAACACAGCATGTCAGCTGATTAATGTAATTAATATGGGGGCTGTGTGAGGTTCAGAGCTAGGCTCTGATTGGTGGCTTGTGGTATTTAGGGCAGTGAGGTCTGCAGCCTCACTGCCGGTTATAGCGTTCTGCCCTCAGTCCTGCTGCCTGCTTGTTCTATCTGTTTGGTTATTGCTACCTTGGATTGACTACCCCTGTTTTGACCCCTGCTTGTTCCTGGACCTGAGAACCTTCTCTTCTGACCTTGACCTTTTGCCTGGATTCCGGATTTTGCTTCTTTGCCTGTGTGTCTGACCCTTTGCTTGTCCTTGGATTTTGTATCTGTGCTTGTGACCTTTGACCTTGGATACCTCTTCACTACAGCCCGCCAATCACTCCACTCCTGGGTACTCCTTTAAGTCAGTATACGTTACTCGACCCTCGGTCGGCCCGCAGCCAAGTCTGTCCCCACCACTAGGGGCTCCAGCGAACACCGGGCCTTCAGAGTAGTCCCCGAGTTTCACTGTACTGGCTTGGGAGTTCCTAACATTATAACCGGCCAAGGAAGATTGGTATTATTCGGCCATGGATGACGATGAGTCAAACCTATCTCCAGCTCAGATCTTGGCAAATCAGATACAGGCGATTTCTCAAGTGCTGCAGAATTTAGCCCAGCGCCTGGCAGCCCAAGAAGGGGTTTCCAGAGACCTGCAGCTCCAGCAAGTTCCCGCTGGTGACACACCGGAGCCTAAAATGAACTTGCCTGACCGATTCTCTGGAAGCAGGACAGCCTTCCGTAACTTCAAACAGAGCTGCAAGCTGTACTTCCGCCTGAAACCACGTTCCTCTGGTTCTGAACAACAAAGGGTAGGAATCATCATCTCTTTACTCCAGGGTGACCCTCAGTCTTGGGCCTTCTCCTTGCCTTCAACCAGCCCAGCCTTGCAGTCCGTGGATGCCTTTTTCCAAGCTTTGGGTTTATTGTACGATGACCCAGACAGGGTAGCCTCAGCTGAGTCGCACCTCCGAGCGTTGAGGCAAGGACGTCGCTCTGCAGAGGAATATTGCGCGGAATTCCGGCGATGGTCCGTTGATAGTGCCTGGAACGATCCAGCATTGCGAAGTCAATTTCGCTTGCGACTTACCGAGCAGATTAAGGACTCCTTAGTCCAGTATCCGGTATCCGAGTCACTGGAGGAGTTGATGCTACTCGTTATTAAAATTGATCAGCGGTCCGACGCTTCTAATCTGGCGCTGCGTCCTGGCGGTACTAGTGGCCGGGCGCATGCGCACAATTTAACACAGCATGTCAGCTGATTAATGTAATTAATATGGGGGCTGTGTGAGGTTCAGAGCTAGGCTCTGATTGGTGGCTTGTGGTATTTAGGGCAGTGAGGTCTGCAGCCTCACTGCCGGTTATAGCGTTCTGCCCTCAGTCCTGCTGCCTGCTTGTTCTATCTGTTTGGTTATTGCTACCTTGGATTGACTACCCCTGTTTTGACCCCTGCTTGTTCCTGGACCTGAGAACCTTCTCTTCTGACCTTGACCTTTTGCCTGGATTCCGGATTTTGCTTCTTTGCCTGTGTGTCTGACCCTTTGCTTGTCCTTGGATTTTGTATCTGTGCTTGTGACCTTTGACCTTGGATACCTCTTCACTACAGCCCGCCAATCACTCCACTCCTGGGTACTCCTTTAAGTCAGTATACGTTACTCGACCCTCGGTCGGCCCGCAGCCAAGTCTGTCCCCACCACTAGGGGCTCCAGCGAACACCGGGCCTTCAGAGTAGTCCCCGAGTTTCACTGTACTGGCTTGGGAGTTCCTAACATTATAACCGGCCAAGGAAGATTGGTATTATTCGGCCATGGATGACGATGAGTCAAACCTATCTCCAGCTCAGATCTTGGCAAATCAGATACAGGCGATTTCTCAAGTGCTGCAGAATTTAGCCCAGCGCCTGGCAGCCCAAGAAGGGGTTTCCAGAGACCTGCAGCTCCAGCAAGTTCCCGCTGGTGACACACCGGAGCCTAAAATGAACTTGCCTGACCGATTCTCTGGAAGCAGGACAGCCTTCCGTAACTTCAAACAGAGCTGCAAGCTGTACTTCCGCCTGAAACCACGTTCCTCTGGTTCTGAACAACAAAGGGTAGGAATCATCATCTCTTTACTCCATGGTGACCCTCAGTCTTGGGCCTTCTCCTTGCCTTCAACCAGCCCAGCCTTGCAGTCCGTGGATGCCTTTTTCCAAGCTTTGGGTTTATTGTACGATGACCCAGACAGGGTAGCCTCAGCTGAGTCGCACCTCCGAGCGTTGAGGCAAGGACGTCGCTCTGCAGAGGAATATTGCGCGGAATTCCGGCGATGGTCCGTTGATAGTGCCTGGAACGATCCAGCATTGCGAAGTCAATTTCGCTTGCGACTTACCGAGCAGATTAAGGACTCCTTAGTCCAGTATCCGGTATCCGAGTCACTGGAGGAGTTGATGCAACTCGTTATTAAAATTGATCAGCGGATCAGAGAAAGGAAGACTGAACGGGAATCATCTGTACCTGTTGATATATCCTTCAGCTCCTGTGCCACTCTGCCCGACTCTCCTGAACCCATGCAGGTGGGCGCTTACCTCCAGATGAACGTTCCAGGAGACGCTCACTAGGTCTCTGTATGTATTGTGGTCAACCTGGCCACTTAGTACGTCTGTGTCCCAATAAGCCGGGAAACTCCAAAGCCTAAGTGCAGGTGAAGAGGTGTGCTTAGGTCTTCAGATTATCTCTTCAGAGAATTCCTTGTTAGTGCCTGGACGATTGGCCTTCCATGGTAAATCCATGGATCTGTCAGCATTTCTGGATAGTGGTGCGGCTGGCAACTTCCTGGACATAAATTTGGCTCGTGAGCTCAACATTCCGGATATCAAGCTAGGATCAAGCATTTCCACATGTGGGTTGGATGGTAACCCCTTGCCTGGGGGAAGAATTCTTGCCAGGACTCCAATGGTTCGGTTGTCTGTAGGAGCCCTCCATATCGAGGAACTCTCCTTTTACTTAATTACCTGTCCCTCTGCTCCATTGATTCTGGGGTATCCTTGGCTTCACAGTCATAACCCCCTTATTGACTGGAAAACAGGGGAGATTGTCTGTTGGAGTCCCGGGTGCTCTACGTCCTGCTTGACCCTGCCTCTTAGAGTTATACAGCCTAGTCCAGAATTGTTACCGGTACCCTACCAGGACTTCAGTGATGTTTTTTGCAAGAAGAAAGCTGATTCACTTCCACCACACCGGGAATACGACTGCACAATTGAATTGGTACCCGGTTCTAAGTTGCCCAAAGGGCGTTTATATTCACTATCCCTTCCTGAAACACAGGCCATGGAACTATACGTACAAGAAAACCTGAAGAAAGGGTTCATCCACCCTTCTAAGTCTCCTGTAGGCGCAGGTTGTTTTTTCGTTTCCAAAAAAGATGGCAGCCTGAGGCCTTGCATCGATTTCCGTGGACTGAATAACATCACGATTAAGAACATGTATCCTTTACCCTTGATCTCTGTCCTGTTCGATCAACTGAAAGCAGCTACTGTATTCTCTAAGATTGACCTCCGAGGGGCCTACAACCTTATCCGAATCAAGAAGGGGGATGAGTGGAAGACTGCCTTTAAAACCCACTCGGGACATTACGAATATCTCGTAATGCCATTCGGTTTGTGCAACGCTCCGGCAGTCTTTCAGGACCTGATTAACGATGCATTACGTGAGTTCTTGGGAAAAACAGTTGTTGTTTATTTGGATGACATCCTAATTTATTCTGAATCCTTATCTCAGCATCGTCAGCACGTCCGCCAGGTTTTATTGAGATTACGAGAACATCATCTGTACGCAAAATGGGAGAAATGCGAATTTGAGGTGTCCACAGTGGCATTCCTGGGTTATATCATCGCCTCATCAGGATTCGCTATGGATCCCGCCAAGGTGCAGGCAATTCAAGATTGGGTCCTACCTACTAACTTGAAGGCGATCCAAAGATTCCTTGGCTTCGCCAATTATTACCGAAGGTTTATTGGCTCATTCTCCTCGTTAGTGGCTCCTATCACTGCCCTCACTCGAAAAGGAGCTAACCCAGCGGAGTGGTCCGCAGAAGCACTGGCAAGTTTCTCAGCTCTCAAAGCTGCCTTCATTTCCGCTCCAGTCCTTAGACACCCTGACCCAGGACTTCAATTTATTGTGGAGGTGGATGCTTCGGATGTCGGTGCTGGTGCCATTCTCTCTCAGAAAGACCCACAGAGTAAAAAGTTACATCCTTGTGCATTTTTCTCAAGAAAGTTTCTGCCCGCGGAATGTAATTATGACGTCGGAAACCGTGAATTATTGGCCATTAAGTTGGCATTGGTTGGAGGGAGCTGCACACACCATTACCATCTTCACAGACCATAAAAACCTCCAATATATTCAGACCGCAAAAACTCTGAATCCCAGGCAGGCTCGCTGGGCCCTATTCTTCACCAGATTTAGGTTCATCATCACATTTCGTCCAGGTTCAAAAAATATTAAGGCTGATTCTTTGTCCTGAAGTTTTTTGGCCCATCATCCTCAGTCTCCTGACTCGCAGTCTATTATTCATTCAACTTCAATTCATCTCGGACTCACCCAGGATCTGGGAGCCACTATCCAACACTTCCAGAAAATTGCTCCAGTTCAGACACCTCTCAACAAGTTATTTGTCCTGGTTCATCTAAGGAAACCTGTCCTCATAGAGGGTCACAACAACCGCTCTGCTGGTCATCCGGGAATTCGTAGGACTATCAAAATTCTTTCTCGCTGGCTTTGGTGGCCCACCTTATCGGATGATGTGGAGGCTTACGTCCGTGCCTGTCCTGAGTGTGCCAGAAATAAATCTGCTAGAAACCGCCCTTCTGGTCTACTGCTACCCTTGCCTGCTCCAAGCAGGCCTTGGTCCCATCTTTCGATGAATTTTATTGTTGACCTTCCAGTATCTGCAGGCCATAATACCATTTGGGTAGTCGTGGACCGATTCAGTAAGATGGCACATTTTATATCCTTACCCAAACTACCGGATGTCAGGACCTTGGCTACCTTGTTTCTGAGCCATATCTTTCGTCTCCACTGTCTTCCTGAAGACATCGTCTCGGACCGAGGATCTCAGTTTATTGCACGATTTTGGAGATCTTTTTGTAAGTCCATTGGGATCAGTATCAGTCTGTTCTCAGCGTATCACCCGCAGTCGAATGGACAGACGGAAAGAACCAACCAGTCCTTGGAACAGTTTTTACGCATCTATGTTTCAAAATTTCACGATAACTGGTCCTCTCTCTTGCCCTGGGTGGAATTCGCTTACAACAATTCCTGCCATTCCACAATACACACATCCCCGTTCTTCTGCAACCTAGGATTTCACCCGAAGTCCAACTCTTTCTCTACTGCTGTTCCCAGTGGGGATTCTGGAACACCTGCTTTTACAGCCAGGTTGAGATCTGTCTGGAAAAAGGTGCACTCTGCACTGGGTCAAGCCTCTCAAAAATCCAAGGCTTTCGCTGACCACCATCGTGTGCCATGTTCTCTGAAAGTGGGAGATCGGGTTTGGTTGTCCACACGGAACATCAAGTTGAGGCAACCTTGCAAGAAACTGGGGCCCCGATACATTGGACCATTTTCAATTGAGAAAAAGGTAAATCCAGTGACTTTCAGGCTGAAACTCCCACCTTCTTTAAAAATACCCTCGACATTCCATTGTTCGCTTCTGAAGAAAGTCGCTGCTCCCAGCAGATTCAGTCAGCCTTCCTCTAGCAGGCCTCGGCCTTTGGATGTGAATGGAGACCAGGAATATTTCATTGAAAGAATCCTTGACTCAAGGAGGGTCCAAGGCCAAGTTCAGTTCCTGGTGCACTGGAAGGGTTATGGCCCTGAGGAGCGATGCTGGATACCGCGGAGGCGTCTCCATGCTGGGAGACTCATTAAAGAATTTTTCAGGAAATTTCCCACTAAACCTGGGTGTCGGGGTTCCTTAACCCCTCCTCAAGAGGGGGGTACTGTTACGAGCCGCCACGGCTCGCTTCCTGGGTCCTCTAGCTTCCCGGCCGTCACCTTGATGACCGGGACGTCATTTCCAGTTCCTGGTCGGCCGTTGGCAAGGCAACGGTCCGACGCTGATAATCTGGCGCTGCGTCCCAGCGGTACTAGTGGCCGGGTGCATGCGCGGAATTTAACACAGCCTGTGGGCTAATTAATGTAATTAATATGGGGGCTGGGTGAGGCTCAGAGCTAAGCTCTGATTGGTGGCTTGTGGTATTTAGGGCAGTGAGGTCTGCAGCCTCACTGCCGGTTATAGCGTTCTGCCCTCAGTCCTGCTGCCTGCTTGTTCTATCTGTTTGGTTATTGCTACCTTGGATTGACTACCCGTGTTTTGACCCCTGCTTGTTCCTGGACCTGAGAACCTTCTCTTCTGACCTTGACCTTTTGCCTGGATTCCGAATTTTGCTTCTTTGCCTGTGTGTCTGACCCTTCGCTTGTCCCTGGATTTTGTATCTGTGCTTGTGACCTTTGACCTTGGATACCTCTTCACTACAGCCCGCCAATCACTCCACTCCTGGGTACTCCTTTAAGTCAGTATACGTTACTCGACCCTCGGTCGGCCTGCAGCCAAGTCTGTCCCCACCACTAGGGGCTCCAGCGAACACCGGGCCTTCAGAGTAGTCCCCGAGTTTCACTGTACTGGCTTGGGACTTCCTAACACGTAGTTTGTCTATTTAAGTCTTAGGCAGGAGAAAGGGAAGTGTACGAAACAGGTAGAGCATCTTGGGGAGCAGAGACATTTTAAATGCAGCTATTCTACCCAGCCAGGAAACCTTGCAGCACTGCCAGGACTTTGTGAGGTTGGTTAAATGTACCAAAAGCGGGGTGTAATTGGCCTTGAGCTAGGAGTCTATGTCAGGCATAATCAAAATTCCAAGATACAGAAGAGTGGAGGACTTCCATGAGTACTGAAATTTGGCCTTCAGACGGGTCAAGCGACCCTCCGGTATATTAATAGTTAGGGCTTCCATCTTGGAAGTGTTCAGTTTGTAATAGGAGGCATCATCATAGCTGTCGTGTACAGCTAGCAACGAGGTCTCCAGGCTCAATACGTACAACAAAATATCATCAGCAAAAAGACATAATTTATGTGAAGTCTTGGCTAACTCAAAACCAAGAAACAGAGGGCCTGATTCATTAAGGATCTCAAATGGAGAGGATACTCATTTCAGTCTCCTGGACAAAACCATGTTACATTGGAAGGGGTGCAAATAAGTGTTCTGTTTTACACATAAGTTAAATACTGCCTGTTTTTTTATGTAACACACAAATATTTGATAGCTTATTTGTACACTGAAATTTAAAGTTGATATTTGTGTGTTACATGAAAAAACAGTCAGTATTTAACTTATGTGTAAAACAGAACACTTATTTGCACCCCTTCCAATGTAACATGGTTTTGTACAGGAGACTAAAATGAGAATCCTCTTCATTTAAGAACCTTAATTAATCAGGCCCAGAGAGAGCTGTCTAATTCTTTCGGCCAAGGGTTCTATGGCGAGAACGAATGTTAGGGGGGACAGGGGGCAGTCTTGTCTAGTGCCAATTGTAATTGGGAATCTGTCGGAAGTGAAACCATTGTTGTATACGCAGGTTGAGGGACCTTTAGAGAGGACAAGTATAGAGGCTAGGATCTCATGGCTGAACCCAAACTGGAGGAAGACCTGATGCATATAGTCCCATTGAACTCTGTCACAGGCCTTTTTAGCATCTAATGACAGTATCAATAATTTGCTGCCCCGTAGGTTTATCGTTCGAGGGTTATCTGAAGCCTGTCTGCTCAGGACAAATTCCACTTGATCGGGATGAACCAGGGTCGGGATAAGAGGATTGAGTCTATTCGCTATTCATTTGGCATAGATTTTTATATCTGAATTGAGGAGGGCAATAGGCAATGGATTGGTCTTTTCCCGGTTTGGGTATCGTGACTATACGTGAGAAAAACATTTCCGCTGGAAAGTACACCTGTCTAGTTCCTTCGTTTAACAATCGTTCTAGTATTGAGGAAAGGTCCGTCTGGAATGTGGAGTAAAAGTTATTAATGAACTCATCGGGGCCTGGCGCTTTGTCCTTAGGTAGCAATTTGATCACAGTCAAGATCTCTGCATGCGTCCATGGGGCATTCAGAGCTCATTTGGAGTCATACAGGATTGTTGGAAGTTGGGCCTCATTCAAAAAGTCTGTGATTAGAGAGGGGGTCAGTTGGGTTGTAAGACTGTCATCCCGGAGGTTATATAGTTTAGAATAATAAGCTGCCAGAGGCACTTGTCAGGTGTTTAAAACAATTCTGCGCTCATTGGCCCCTCATTTTTCTGACAAGGGGTCTGCCCACTCAATTACCCGCTATGTAGAACTTTTGTCTCAACCTATTCAATGCATGTTAAATGCAGGTGAGTAGTAGTTTCTGTTGCTGGGCTCTTATAAGGGTAATGCGGAATTTAAGGTCTGTAGAAGGCTGTGTTTTAACTCAAGGGAGAATAATTCTGACTCCCAGTTCGTTGGTGGTGGAGGGAGGTGCGTTTACGTCTTGCTCCAGTTTGGATAGCAGAGTCTCTCACCACAACCTTGAGAGTACACCAAATATTGAAAGCAGAGGTATCCTCAGTATAGTTAGTTTCTACAAAGATGTCCAGGGTTTGTTTAAGGGCATCCTTAGACTCTGAGAAGGCAAGGTGTGGGGAGCGGCGCCAAGAACCCAGATGGATCACTTCCATGGGGAATCGCCAGGTCAAGACTACTGGGGCATGGACTGATGCCTAAATATGTATTGTGCACCATGGAGTGGTACGCATAGTCTCACTCCAACGGGGCGTGGGGCCTCCAGACATCATACAGACCAAATTCCACCAGCTACCTGGAGTATGCCGCAAAGGAGCCTACTAAATTGTCCTCCGTGTCGGGAGAAGGTGCGTGAGATCTATCCAGTCTGGGGTCTGCAACTATAATGAAGTCGCCCATAATAATTAACATACCCCGTCTATACTTTTCAAATCTCGGAAAGCAGTTCTGAGGAAAGGCACCTGACGAGAATTAGGGGCTTTTAGAGACACAATAGTAACCACCTGATTGTCTAAGGGGCCTGTAACAATTATATAGTGACCATTCTTATCAGCTATACTAGATTTTGCACTAAACAGAAGGGCCACATCGTTACGTTTAAATGGGGCATTGGCAGTGTATATGATGGGGAACCTGTTATCTTTAAGAATCGGGGGAGCTTTAGCAAAAAAATGGGTCTCCGGTAGCGCCATGATATCCGCTCGCTGCTTATGAAAGAAGGATAGCGCTTGGTAGGGGAATTCAAGCCCCTCACGTTAAGCGAGAAAAACGTAACCATATAAAGAACAAACGACTGCACGGAGAGATTCAGGAGGAACCAATAAATCACCCTGGGATGTACTTGGTGTGGAGGAGGTGAAATATAGAGCTGAGAGCTGAGTGCCCAGTCTCCCGGTAGACATGACAAATCCGGTCGCACTGGTGTCTGCAGAAGCGGATCAGCGGAGGTTGCTCATACGTTGCAGAAGACGTATTCCTTCATCAAGAGAGGCAATGATGTGGGTAGAGTTGTTGCGTTGGATAATCAGTTTTAGCTGGAATCCCCAATGGTACTGGATCTCTTGGTCAACCCATCACCAGGGCAGTGACCTGGTGATGGGTTGAAAAAAGCATCTCTTGGCTATAGTAGCAGGAGAAAAGTCAGAAAAAAGTTGTAAGTCCTGTAGGATTTCCGCGGAGTCGGGGACCCTGGCCGCCCTTAAGATCTTCTCCTTGACATGGTAGAAAGGGATCCTCATAAGTGTGTCACGGGGCATAGCCTCCAAACCAGACCTAGGCTTCAAGAGGTGATGTATACGGTCTAGGAGGAGCTCCTGGGCTGAGGCAGCTCGGAGCAATTTGGAAAAAATCTGGACAAAACTAGAGAGCTCAGAATTGGACACAGGCTCCGGAATGCCACAAATTTTCAGGTTGTTTCGTCTGGAGCGGTCTTTAAGGTCAGCCAGTTTGTTGGTGAGGGAGAGGACCTGGGCTTTCAACCTTTCGTGAGAGGTGATGAAACCGTTATGTGGCGCCACCAGTTCCTCCATTTTATCCTCGATATGTGAGGTGCGTCCGTCCACCTCTGTGACTTGTGCATTAAATTGCCCTAGAGTGGAGCGCATGTCAGACATCAGGTCAGCTTAAAACGAGGTCAGCATAAGTTGCATAGTCTTGACCGTGAGCGGAGCATCGGGATCAGTTTGTGAGAGTGGGTCACCCGAGGGTGTTTGAGCAGAAGGGGGCGAAGATAGCCTATTATTGTTGTCACTGGGACCCTTAGGTTTAATTTGGGCTCTTGGTGAGGAGGAGGTGTGTGGTATGAAGAATTGAACTGCCGAGGTCACTAAAGCAGATTTATTCTTTCTGGGACCCATGTCGCAGTCAGGGTACACTGTGACTGTCTGAGGATGACAGGGCAGTAAAGCAGGCTGAGTTAGAATATCAATAATAGGTGCAGCATCCCGAGCAGTTGGTGGGAGTACAGTTGCAGCAGAGTCATGAGGGCACAGGAGGGGTTCCCTAGTGTATGTAGGCAGAACTGTGGCGGTGCACTCCCTGCCGCTGTAAGGTGGAGGAGAGTAGAGGGTCCACACCGCGTCCGTGGGTGGGTACTCAGGCTCAGACGCCAAACCACCCCAGGACAAAAATTGTACGGGTTGTGGAGGCCACAGATGGGGATTGTGGGCCACCTCACAGGCAGGGGGCTCCGTCCCAATCTAACTGAAGCTCTTCAGATATAGAAAACACCCACCCAGCTCCTTCAGCAGATATGGAGGTAAAGGGAGAGGTTCCACTCTCTGGCCAAGTGGTGTTGAGGTGTGAAGGAGGGTGTCCGGTCACAGCAGTCACATCCAGGGAGGGTGATCAGCGCCGCCGCGGACCGGAAGTGGCACAGCGAGTGCAGAAAGCAACCACCCCTTAATGATGTCCCACTTAGCTCCCGTTTATAAGATAGCTGAATCGACAAGCCTAGCGAGTGTGGAGATTTATGAGGGGGGAGCCCTGATGATCAATCTGCTTGTTCAGCTCGTTTCGTCCCCGTTACCGTGGACCGAAAGTGCACAGCCGCAAACCGGAAGTGGCCACCCATAGTCCACTCTGTCTGTTCCGGTCACACTACAGCACACAATCTCCCAATCAGATGAGGAGCCAGTGGAGGGCTAGGAGAGTGCTCCAGAGAGGGGGTCCCGCCCACAGCAACGCACTCTAGCGTGGCACCTGTGTGGGGGGGATGCCCAGAAGGCCCAGAGGAGTCTCTGATCGTGGCAATTGATATCTCTTGTGGTGCCTGGTCGTGTTAGGAGTCAATATGAGAGAGATGGTGGAGATAAGTGCTCCAAAAGATATGGTATTAGGATCCCTGGAGATAGAGTTCTATCTGGTCAAGATGGCGTGCAGGCTACTTTTTTTTTGTTTTAAATTTTGTCTGTAAAAATGTAATGATTTATGCCAATATTGTGACTGGAACCCATGTGATAAATGCAATAATGGCTTGGGGTCCATAATGTGTGTGGAAAGAAAATGATTACCTCATCATCATCAGCTACTTATATGGCGCCACTAATTCTGCAGCGCTATACAGAGAACACACACACATCAGTCCCTGCCCCATTGGTGCTTTCAGTCTAAATTTCCTAACATTCATTATTGTCATAGGGGATGATGTTAAAGTTTTCTAATACCTGCTGCCCTTATCACAAACTTCCATATGACTAAAAATGCTGTCTTCTTGAGCTGTTAAAAAAATAGATTAGCAAGTTTAGGTAATTTTGCCAACATATGTTACTTCTCTGGGTGTAGTTTGAATACCCATTTGCCAGGATCAGCAGGGGTGTGAAGTGTTACATAACTTGCAACTCTCTGCAAAGGTTCATGTTATGCCAAACAGTAGTAGCCAGTGGACTAATACTTTTTGGGGCATATGCAGAGATATACAGTACTGTGCAAAAATTTTAGGCAGGTGTGGAAAAATGATGCAAAGTAAGAATTCTTTCAAAAATAGAAGTGTTAACAGTTTAACAGTTTATTTTGATCAATTAACAAAATGAGCTGGAGAGCGGTACAATAATGGGTGTCTGCAGGCAACAGTGAAGCATGGTGGAGGTTCCTTGCAAGTTTGGGGCTGCATTTCAGCAAATGGAGTTGGGGATTTGGTCAGGATTAATGGTGTCCTCAATGCTGAGAAATATAGGCAGGTATTTATCCATAATGCAATACAATCAGGGAGCCAAATGGTTCCAAATTGATTCTACTGCAGGACAAGGACCCCAAACATACGTCATTAAGAACGCTCTTCATCGTGAAGAAGAACAAGGAGTCCTGGGTGTGATGATATGGCCCCCACAGAGCCCTGATCTAAACATCATCAAGTCTGTCTGGGATTACATAAAGAGCAGAAGAATTTGAGCAAGCCTACAACCACAGAAGATCTGTGGTTATTTCTCTTTTTGGAACAACCTCCCTGCCGAGTTCTTTCAAAAACTATGTGCAAGTGTACCTAGAATAATTGATGCATTGATCCTGTTTTGAAGACAAACGGTGGTCATACCAAATATTGATTTGATTTAGATTTCTCTTCTGTTAATGCACTTTGCATTTTGTTAATTGATAAAAATAAACTATTAATGTCAGGAGCCGCGGCGGCTTCGGGCACCGCAGCGACTCACTTCAAACCTGGGTGAACGCCCCGGCCGTCTCCATGATGACCGGGGCATCACTTCCTGTTTCTCGGGCTCGACCGTTGTCAAGGCAACGGCCGGACGCTGAGTGTATTAAGCGGTGCACCCTGGCAAGTGCTGCAGCCATGCGCATGCGCTAGTGTATAGCCTGTGGGCTAATTCATTTCTGTAATTTAATTATTAAGTCTAAACCTGTTATTCATTACAGGGCTAAGCCCTGATTGGCCAGTGTCAGTATATAAAGCAGGGAGGGCTTAGCCTCCCTGCCGGTTATAGCATCCTAGTTTGTTACTTGTGCTGACCTGCTCTGATATATTGCTGGATTTCTGTTGTGACCTTTTTGCATGTTTACTGGATCTTGCCTTATTGCCTGTGACCCTGACCTTTTGGCCAGTACCTTGGATTCTGTTGATCTGCTCGTGACCCTGACCCTTTGGCGTGTTTTCTGACTATTCTACTCTGCAAGTGACCCCTGACATTGGCTTTCGTATGACCATCCATTATCATCTGCACTGTCTCCAGGCCTGTGCTGCGGTTAGTATAATGAGCCTACACTACATTGGAGTTAAGTCCTGGGGGCATCCGAGTACCTTGAGCGCGTCTAGCTCTATGGGAAAGGCGGCTGCTATAGGCGAAGACCTCCGCCAGTCCGTTCTGCAGGTTCGTTATCTGACCACTAGCAACCTAACAATTAAGACTTCTATTTTTGAAAGCATTCTTACTTTGCAGCAATTTTTCCACATCTGTCTAAAACTTTTGTCACTTGTCTTCTTCCTAGTAAAGTGGGCAAGACGGGGGAGTCGCACTTCCCCTCCCCTCCTGGATCTCCCAGAGGGGTAACAGAAAGAGTCGGTAAGTATGATATATACACCAATATAAAAGGTAAATGTATCAAACCTTGTTTTTTTTCCTCTTTCCTGAATTGCAAACAAATTTGTGAGGTGCAAAAATAGAAATGAAACCCTGCATTCGCTGACATACAATAGGCAATAGTCTATAAAATGTAAAAGGTCTAATAAATAGCCATAAAGATCATACCATGTGCTAAACACAGTGGGCCTGAGTCATTAAGGAGAGTAAAGCATAAAAAAGGAGTAACTTTGTATCTGGGCAAAACCACGTTGCATTGGAGGGGGAGATAAATGTAAAATGTGGGGACAGATTTATAGTTGGATTAGGGCATGTCATAGATCAACTTTAAATTTCAGTGTACAAATAAAGCTATTAAGTATTTGTGTGCTAGATGAAAAAACAGTCAGTATTTAACTTATGTGCAAAATAATAAACTAATTTGCACCCCTTGTTTTGTAACATGGTTTGTCCCAGAGAATATTTACTCCTTTTGTTGCCTTACTTTCCTTAATGACTCAGGCCCAGTGACACTAAACTGATGAGTAAATCAATTGCAGAACTGTAAATTGGCGACAGCTGGCACTTGGTAAAACAAGAATGTTGCCTTGTTAGGACCTCCCTGTTTACATATACATCACATAATATGTATAGACACACTGTACACTCTTTAACATTACTTTTTTTTTTTAGCCTCTTTCATAGCATGACAATGCTGTCAGTGCCACTCTACAGTACGGCTGTTGACAATACACTTTAGCATGACTTTTACACGCTCACATCTCCAGGTCTCCAATTTCAATGACTTTTGCATTTGGTTCCAAATTCTCAATCACAGCACACTGAATGAATGCGCTAGAGGCGCTTACTGACGCATTTTTGAAAGACAGTAAATTTACTTTCACTCTGCAGCTTGACCTCTGTATGACATTTGCTTCAAATTTAAAAACAAATTTTGAAGGAATATAAAAGGCTATAAAATGGAGCATGGACTTAAGCATATAGCTGACAAATAATTGTGCAATACATTGAATGTGTTTATAAGGAAGGAACATTATTGAAAGCCATTTAAGAAAAAAAATTAATAAAACTAGTTTAAAAGTACTATAATGTTTAAAAGGTACTTTGCTCTAAATATATTGCATAGCAACGCCACACATATGCTTCTATTTGTTTTGATAATTTGGCAACTAAGGCACTGTTTCATAGGAGTTTATAACTGCAATTTATTTCATCTCAGTGGTTCCACTAAAAAGTCAACTGAAACATTAGACTATCTTGCTACTTGGAGCCAAGCTCAAAGTTCCACAAATGTACTAAATGCTCTGGAAAAAAAAAATGCAAAAAAATTATTTATCAGCACAACATGGAATGGCATTACACACAACTGAACCAAAGAAGTGCTGGCACAGGAAAGGATTGTTAGTCACTGGACACATACAAGTAAACTGTCACTAGTCCTCTATAACTGTTATTCAGCGAGCACGCTTCTTCTAGGAGAGCCCAACGACCAGAGCAAAAGGGCAGACAAGGAAAGAATGTTGGGACCAGGAGACAATAACTTCTGCTCTGAAGCCCCTAGGATGGTGGCACCCGATACAAGCTTCTCACCTCATTGCTGGAACATATACATACACATATGTATATCTATAATATAAAAGCCTAGCAGCGTGTGTTAGTCTGTGTGTGGAAAAAAAAAACAAGCTGCAGCGCCACCTGCTGGGCGGAGTTATACACTGACCTACTAAATTCTTAGCATTATCTAATATATAAAAGTAAAAGCCTAGCGGCGTGTGTTAGTGTGTGTGTGTGTGTGTGTGTGTGTGTGTGTGTGGGGAAAAAACTATTTTCTCAGAAAAGACTCATCCAATTGACCTGAAATTTAGTATACTGACATTATTTGACAAAAAAATTAGAATAGTGAAGTCAGTTAACTTCCATCATCCCCCCTTCCCCCCGTGGGAGGGGTAGTAAAGGCTAAATTTACGAGTTGAGGGCTCAAACTCATTTTCGTGAGGTAATTTTACCTCATGAACATACATTAAAAAGGGCGCTTGCGTCGGGAAGTAACGCTCTTCCCCTGAGGAGGCCTGGGCTAGGCCCAAATGCATGACAAGAACCTTTTTAAGACCTTAAGTAGCTTGATTTGACTAGAATGCATGAGTATCATGCACGGGTTAACTTGTATATATATATATATATATATATATATATATATATATATATATATATATGTTTTGTTTTTGTGGGGGGGGGGGGGTGGTTGGTTTCCTCCAAACACTTATTAGGCCCATCATGTCGGAAACCTGTGGAATGGTGCCTAGGTCTAGGGTAAATTCCATGTGTGATATCAAGGCTTTCTGATGAGTACACTGGGCCCCCAACCACACAAAAATGTGCCAAATTTGAACTCAAAATGCTTACATTCTTAAACAGCCTCTATCTCCTCCTCCTCCCGGACTTCGTTGATGTCCTCCTCCTAGACCTACACGATGTCCTACTCCCGGGCCTCCTCTGTCTAATACTCACGGGACTCCTCCATGTCATTCCTCCTGGGATTCCTCCCCGGTCTCCTCTCTATCACCATCTCCTCGCCCTTGATCAATATTTTTCCGGTGGCACTGGGACAGGCGGTCTGTTGGAATAAATATGACACATTAGCTTATCACAAAATGTTATTCCTGTTTTACACTTACATAGAGATAGCCAGATATTGTTAGTTTACATTGTGAAATATGCATTTACACACATGAGGCCTGATTCATTAAGGATCTTAATGAACTTAAGAAACTTCTTATTTCAGTCTCCTGGATAAAACCATGTTACAATGCAAGGGGTGCAAATTAGTATTTTGTTTTGCACATAAGTTAAATACTCACTGTTTTTTCATGTAGCACACAAATATCAACTTTAAATTTCACAAATAAGCTATCAAGTATTTGTGTGCTACATGAAATCAGCAGTATCAGCAGAATCAACACCCGCTAAGCTACTCTGCATACACCGCTGACTGCTGCTAACTCTTTCCACATCCCTGTGGTAAGCCGTGGGTCATCGTTGCTGCATACTCGGAGTTTGCTGATCTCTGCTCACCTGTTCCATTCATCTATGGTAATCACTGTGGTCTTAGCCTGCCAACTCATCTACATGCACTGCTATCTATCGCTGAATTGGTCCACACTCTTGTGGTAAGCTGTGGCTCATCATTGCTGTATTTCTGATTCTGCTGATCTCCGCTATCAATGCCCGCTAGCTATTCTCCATGTATTACTGACTATTGCTGACTCGTTCCACACCTCGGTTGTGTTTGTGTCTTATTATCGTTATTGCATATATGGATACAAGTGAACTTGCTTTCTACTTTGCCTTTAGTGGACCCGCTGTTGCTAATGTGCATGATGTATCAGCTTGAACCGTTAACTCCATTGACTGTGTCTATTCTCCTGTATAACAGCTGTGCTCCACCATCTGCGGTATTCTCTGCACTCCAGTGAACTTTATATTGTTGTTCCACTTCCTAGGAGCCTTGCTGTTGCCTATACTCACTATGTATTCTGCCTACATTGTGGAACTCCTTCTACTTCTACTCTTCTACATACTGTTGTGGTTCATCATCTGCAGTGTATCCAGACTTTATTAAACTTGTATTCATGTTCCACTTTTAAGTGGTAATTGTATTATTATCAACCGATACTTGAACTATACCTCTCTGTATGCTGTTTAGATCTGTTCTCCCATCTGTCACACTGGGAACTTTCCTGGAGGGCCGCGACCTGCAGGGTGGGAGCCACTAAGTCCAAATTCCCTTGCGGGATTCCCTGGTGAATACCTTCCACCCTGTTAGACTCTGCGCCTCTAGGGGAGTTTAGCCAATCCCAGTTAAGACAGCAGAATCCCAATCACTTCTTCATGTGCAAACCTGACAGTAAGAACCAGCCATGACAGATCCTGAGGGAGGACCCTCCGCTAAAGATTTACTCCAACATCTGGTTGGTAGATTGGAACGTCAAGATGCCATGCAGGTTCAATTGCTTCAATGTCTTCAGTCATTGCCTACTCGTATGGACAAATTTCAAACTTCTTCATCTCTGCCTACTACTCTGGTACAGGCAGTTGTTCATCCAGTTGCTCCAGAGACGCCCTTAAATTCTTCTGCCCTACGCCTGCCAACACCTTCTAAGTTTAATGGTAATCCTAAGTCTTGCAGGGGCTTTCTGAATCAATGTCTTATTCAATTTGAACTTCTTCCACAGAATTTTCCTTCTTCAAGGTCCAAAGTTGCATATATTATTTCTCTTTTATCTGGGCAAGCACTGGCCTGGGCTTTCCCTCTGTGGGAACGGAATGATAATCTTTTAAATGACTCCTCGGCCTTCACTGCTACTGTCAGTAGGATTTTTGATGAACCAGGTGTCACGAGCCGCGGCGGTACTCGCTTCCTGTCGGCCCCAGCGTCATGGCCGTCACCATGACGACGGGGACGTCACTCCCCCTTCCTACCCAGCCGTCGCCAAGGCAACGGCCGGACGCCTGTCAGGTAGCGCTGCGCCCCGGCGGTGTTGGAAGCCTGGCACATGCGCGAAAAAGGACACAGCCTGTGGGCTAATTAAAGGAGACTGATAGTTACAGGCATTAGCCTGCATCTGTGTTAATCTATCAGGGACCAGCCCTGATTGGTCTGGAGCCATATGGCTCATTAGTCTGCAGGGGTGCATGTAAGTTCTTATTGGGCCAGCTGTGTATTTAAGGCAATGAGGTCTGCTGCCTCATTGCCGGTTATAGCTTCTGTGCTCCAGTCTGCTGACCTGCTTGTTCCTGTTCCTGTATTCTGATACCGCTACTGATTTCCCGTGTATGACTTTTGGCTTTGAATTGGACTTCGCTTGTGTATCCTGTGACCCTGATCTCTGGCCTGTTTACCGTTTCTGCTATCCGCCTGTGACCCCTGACTTCAGCTTGTTTACCGATACTGTTTTCTGCTTCCGGCCCTTGACCTCTGCGTGGACCTCACTCCGCTTGCCTGGGTTCTCCCCAGCCGGTACACACTTCACGACCCTCTGTCAGTCTGCGGCCCAGTCTGTCCCCACCATCAGGGGCTCCAGTGAACACCTGATTGGCAGAGTAGATTCTGGGTTGTGTTGTGCCGGCTGGAGGGGTTCCTAACATTATAACCGGCCCACTCACGGAGACTAGGTTGGAATGGATGTAGGTGGATTTACACCGTCTCCGGCACAAGCCCTAGCAGCCCATGTTGAGTCCTTGTATCAGATGATCCAGGGATTGGCTGAGCGTCTGTCTGTTCAAGAAGAAGCCGCAAAAGTGTCACAACCCACTCCAAGTTCTGTCTGTGAACCTAAGATGAACTTGCCGGATCGCTTCTCTGGAAATAGGTCCCTGTTTCGGAATTTCAGGGAGAGCTGCAAGCTCTATTTCCGGTTGAGACCCCGCTCCTCCGGGTCAGAGCATCAAAGAGTCGGGATTATCATTTCCCTCCTACAAGGTGACCCCCAGTCCTGGGCCTTTTCTTTGCCGCAGACCAGTCCTGCCATGCAGTCCGTAGACGCTTTCTTTGAGGCATTGGGTCTACTTTATGATGACCCAGATCAAGTGGCCTCCGTGGAAGCTCATTTACGGGCCTTGAAACAAGGCCGGCGGTCGACAGAAAAATACTGCGCTGAATTCCGTAGATGGTCACCTGATAGTGGATGGAATGATCCCGCCTTACGTAGTCAGTTCCGTCTTGGCTTATCAGAACGGATCAAAGACTCTTTGGTGCAATACCCATCTCCTACATCTCTGGAGGATCTGATGCACCTCTCCATTAAAATCGACAGGAGGTTTAAAGAGCGGAAAACCGAAAAGGAGACATCATCATCTCCAACCGCCTTCGTTCCTGTTTCCACGGATCGTAAGGAACCGATGCAATTAGGGGCATATCGTCTTTCCCCTGAGGAAAGAGTCAGGAGACAATCACAAGGCCTATGTCTCTATTGTGGCACAAAAGGCCACTTCTCCCGTTCCTGCCCAAATAAGTCAGGAAAAGAGCATGCCTAGGGAACGAGGGGAGAGTTCACCTAGGTCTGCAGATTGTTTCCCCCGAAAAATGCTGTTTTGATTCCTGCACAGCTCACCTTCAGTGCCCGTTCTGTGAAACTATCGGCCTTCATCGACAGTGGAGCTGCTGGCAACTTCCTTGACATTGAGTTTGCCCGTTCTGCTGGGATTCCGCGGATTAAACTACAATCTGCCATTACGGTATGTGGTTTAGACGGTAGTACGTTGCCAGGCGGCAAGATTACTTGGGAGACCCCACCGCTACAGTTGAACATTTGCGCTCTCCATTCGGAATCCATAGTCTTCCGGCTTATCGAATGTCCATCAGTTCCTTTAATTCTGGGCCACCCCTGGCTATCCCGTCATAACCCCGTCATGGATTGGGTAAAAGGAGAAATTGTCCAGTGGAGCCCTCATTGTACACAGTCTTGCTTGACACTACCTCTGCGTAGGGTTCAGTCTACTCCAGAGCAGCTCCCTTTACAGTATCATGACTACCGGGATTTTTCTCTAAACATGCTGCTGACACTCTACCACCGCACCGGGACTTCGACTGTGCAATTGAGCTCATTCCGGGCTCTAAATTACCTAAGGGACGCTTGTACTCTCTCTCCGGTCCTGAGACCAAATCTATGCAAGAGTATATTGATGAAAACTTGGAGAAAGGCTTCATCAGGCCATCCAAGTCCCCAGTAGGAGCAGGGTGCTTCTTTGTGTCCAAGAAGGATGGCGGACTCAGACCCTGTATCGATTATCGAGGGCTGAACCTTATTACGGTTAAGAACACCTATCCCCTTCCCCTCATCTCCGTACGTTTTGATCAACTGAGAGGGGCAACAGTCTTCACAAAAATTGATCTTCGTGGTGCCTATAATCTCAGTAGGATTAGAGCAGGTGATGAGTGGAAGACGGCATTCAACACACTCTCGGGCCACTACGAATATCTGGTCATGCCGTTTGGCCTTAGTAATGCTCCTGCTGTATTCCAGGATTTGATTAATGAGGTGTTACGTGAGTTCCTGGGACACTTTGTTGTTGTCTACTTAGATGACATTCTCATATATTCCAAATCATTGTCTGTGCACCAGGGTCATGTCAGACAAGTCTTACAGAAATTGCGGGAACATCACCTTTACGCTAAACTCGAGAAATGCGAGTTCGAGGTTCAGAAGGTATCCTTCTTGGGCAATACAATCTCCTCAGATGGTTTCTCCATGGACCCAACCAAGGTCCAGGCAATCCTGGATTGGGTATGACCCAATAACCTCAAGGCGGTCCAGAGATTCCTGGGATTCGCCAATTATTACAGGAGATTTATTGGCGGTTTCGCTGACATCGTGGCTCCTATCGTCACCTTGACACGCAAAGAAGGTGATCCAGCTGTTTGGTCACAACAGGCAATAACTGCATTCAAAACCCTGAAGAAAGCTTTTGTGTCCGCTCAAGTCCTCAGACACCCGGACCCTAAGGTACCGTTTATTCTTGAGGTAGATGCCTCTGACGTCGGTGCTGGAGCCATCTTGTCACAAAAAGATCCTCAGACCCACCGCTTGCATCCATGTGCCTTTTTTTCCCGTCAGTTCTCCTCAGCGGAAACCAACTATGACGTGGGAAACAGAGAATTGTTGGCAATTAAATGGGCCTTTGAGAAATGGCGACACTGGTTGGAAGGCGCTGCACACCAGATCTCCGTCATAACGGATCATAAGAATCTGCAGTATATACAGTCAGCCAAACGTCTGAACCCCCGACAGGCTCGTTGGTCGCTGTTCTTCACTCGGCTTAACTTTATCACCTATCGTCCTGGTTCTAAAAATATTCAAGCGGACGCCCTGTCCAGAAGTTTCCTGGCACATCATGCTCCGGTCACTAGCCCAGAACCTATTGTTCCTGTGTCTATGATCCACGCCGGATTAACTCAAGATTTGAGCTGTACCTTACAAAGGTTCCAGAGGTTGGCTCCTGATAATACTCCGGTAGGATGCTTGTTTGTTCCTGTTCATTTAAGAAAGGCAGTCCTTACCGAAGCACACAATAGTCAGTCTGCTGGACATCCGGGAGTTTTCAAGACATTAGAAATCCTTTCCCGTACTGTATGGTGGCCATCATTGTCTGCTGACGTCAAGACTCACGTCCTGTCTTGTGAAGTCTGTGCCAGGAACAAAGTTCCCAGGACTCGCCCGGTAGGTCAGTTGGTTCTGTTGGCCGCTCCTGCAAAACCTTGGACACATTTGTCCATGAACTTCATCGTTGATTTACCACCTTCTGCGGGACACAATACCATTTGGGTCGTGGTAGACCGCTTCAGGAAAATGGCACATTTCATTCCACTAACTCGTCTTCCCACTGCTCGAGATCTAGCCATTCTCTTCATACAACATATTTTCCGTCTCCATGGACTTCCTTCTGATATCGTTTCTGATCGTGGATCACAATTCATTGCACAATTCTGGAAATCCTTCTGTACCCTGCTTGGAATTAAAATCAGTTTGTCATCCGCATACCACCCTCAGTCAAACGGGCAAACGGAAATGGTTAACCAGGCCTTAGAGCAATTTTTAAGATGCTACACATCGGAATTTCATGATAACTGGTCCTCCTTGTTACCCTGGGCGGAATTTGCTTGTAATAATTCGTGCCACTCATCCACCAAAACCTCTCAGTTTTTCTGCAATTATGGCTTTCACCCCAGAGCCAACTCCTTATACTCACTCAAATCTGCTGGTATCCAGGAGATCCGCTCCACTGCCAGGGACCTCAGATTTATCTGGACAAAGGTACACTCATCTTTGAGAAGAGCTTCATTTGCTGCGAAAAAAATTCTGACCGCCACCGTACCATCTGCTCTCTCAAGGTGGGCCAGAAAGTATGGCTCTCTACTAAAAATATCAGGCTCAGACAGCCTTGCAAAAAGTTGGGCCCTAAGTTCATCGGGCCATTCCCCATTATCAAGAAGGTTAATTCCGTAGCATTCAGGTTAAAAATTCCAGTCTCGTTAAGGATCCCCAACACTTTTCATTGTTCATTGTTGAAGCCGGTACTGTATCCTAGCCAATCTTCAAGCGTGCCTGGGGGAAATTTGAATAAACCACTAAGATATATGGTTCAAAGGATCCTGGATTCCAAAAAAGTGCAAGGGCAGGTGCACTTCCTGGTGCAGTGGAGGAGCCGCGGGTTAGAAGAGCGGTCTTGGGTTCCACGGAGACAACTCCATGCCCCTAAACAATTGAAGGAGTTCTTCAAAAAATTTCCAAGGAAACCTGGATGTCGGGGTTCCTTAACCCCTCCTCAAGGGGGGGTACTGTCACGAGCCGCGGCGGTACTCACAGCCGCCGCGGCTCGCTTTCTGTCGGCCCCAAAGTCCCGGCCGTCGACAAGGCAACGGCCGGACGCCTGTCAGGTAGCGCTGCGTCCCGGCGGTGTTGGAAGCCGGGCGCATGCGCGAAAAAGGACACAGCCTGTGGGCTAATTAAAGGAGACTGATAGATTAACACAGATGCAGGCTAATGCCTGTAACTATCAGGGACCAGCCCTGATTGGTCTGGTGCCATATGGCTCATTAGTCTGCAGGGGTGCATGTAAGTTCTTATTGGGCCAGCTGTGTATTTAAGGCAATGAGGTCTGCTGCCTCATTGCCGGTTTTAGCTTCTGTGCTCCAGTCTGCTGACCTGCTTGTTCCTGTTCCTGTATTCTGATACCGCTACTGATTTCCCGTGTATGACCTTTGGCTTTGAATTGGACTTCGCTTGTGTATCCTGTGACCCTGATCTCTGGCCTGTTTACCATTTCTGCTATCTGCCTGTGACCCCTGACCTCAGCTTGTTTACCGATACTGTTGTCTGCTGCCGGCCCTTGACCTCTGCGTGGACCTCACTCCGCTTGCCTGGGTTCTCCCCAGCCGGTACACACTTCACGACCCTCTGTCAGTCTGCGGCCCAGTCTGTCCCCACCATCAGGGGCTCCAGTGAACACCTGATTGGCAGAGTAGATTCCGGGTTGTGTTGTGCCGGCTGGAGGGTTTCCTAACACCAGGGCGAGTTATTTCCTCAGTCTCCAGTATTCTCCGGCTACGCCAGGGCTCACGCTCAGTGGCCCAATATATGATCGAACTCCGAATTACAATGGAACGATGAAGCTCTGGTAGCTACCTTCTGGCAAGGACTTTCTGATAAGGTCAAGGATGCTTTATCCTCTCAGGATTTATCAGCAACCTAGGATTTCCTAATCTAATTATGTAATAGAGTGGACATTAGATTTTGTGAGAGATCTTCTGAGAAGGAGAACTCTAGACGTCCATCTTTTTGGCTAGCTCCTCGTTTTCAAAATTCTGATTGTCCGGAGGAACTCATGCAGTGGGGTCATTCTCGTCTAACTCCTGAAGAAAGGGTAAAGAGAATCAAAAATAAACTTTGTCTTTATTGTGGGGATGCTGGACATGTTCTTAAACTTTGTTCTAAATGGTCGGGAAACATCAGACCTTAGCTTGTTTGGAAGAGGTCGGGCTAGGAGCATTGCCTCACTGTCACGGATCAGAGTAGAAATACAGCTGAGGAGTCATGGATAGGTGAAAAACAAACAATGTTTATTGCTGGAGAACAGTTGATGACATAATATCTTGCAGAGTTTACCAGATATACAGCTGTTGCAGGTAAATGGAAGGTGAGGGAAGATTCCAGGCAGCATATACAGAGAAATGCACAGGTAAGTCCCAGGTTAATGAAACAGATCAGCAGAATGAATGATGAGATCCTAATGCAGTAGAATTACAGGAACAATGCAGGAGGAAGAATCACAGGGTGTAACCACAGGATATGACATCAGGATAGGACAACAATAACCAGCCCTGTGTGCTGGGAGTAACAGATATATAAAGGGAAAAAGAGACCACACCCAGGTGCATGGAATAATTTAAGAACAGAAAGGTTAACCCCTTAAAGCACAAGAAATGCACAATAGCAGCACCTCTGGACATCAGAGGTACTGCTGCAAACACATAAAAAGAACAAATACAAATAATAAAGTCCAAAAGGTAGGAGCTGCCAGGCGGATCGTGACAGTCACTTTCTGGATTTTTCTTTTGACCAAATTTGTTTGTTTCCTGTTAGCTTACATTGGGCTTCTGAGACTGCTCAAACTACTGCATTGTTGGATTCAGGAGCTGCAGGGAACTTTATCTTGCTACATCTTGTTAAGCAGTTGGCTCTTCCTACAGTGCCTTTGGAGAAATCTATTATGATTACTGGTATTGATGGAGCTCGCCTCACCAACGGTCTTATTCAGCATCGCACTAGCCCACTCTGTTTACAAGTAGGAGCACTCCATCAGGAGGAAATTTATTTTCTTGTTCTTCCTCTTACCACCAGTACGCTTATTCTAGGTTTACCATGGCTCCATCTCCACTCGCCACAGTTGGATTGGCCTTCTTCTCAGATTACAGCCTGGGGTAAAGCTTGTTCAGGTAGATGTCTTACTCAAGTCAAGCCTTTAAGAAGTCTTCTTGCTTCACCAGACGCTAACATCTCTGCTTTGCCACCACAGTATTCCTCGTTTGCTGATGTTTTTAATAAATCTAATGCTGAACGGTTGCCTCCTCATCGTCCATGGGATTGCCCCATTGATCTGATTCCATGTAAGATGCCACCCAGAGGACGTGTCTATCCGTTATCATTGCCTGAGACTGAAGCTACTACAAATTATATTAAGGAAAATCTACAAAGGGGTTTTATTATACCTTCTACTTCACCAGCTGGATCTGGCTTCTTCCTTGTCAAGAAAAAAGATGGAACCCTTCGCCTTTGCATTAATTATAGAGGCTTGAATACCATCACAGTGAAGAACCACTACCTCATTCCATTAATCACAGAATTATTTGTTTGCATTAAAGGTGCAAACATTTTTTCTAAACTGGATCTTCGAGGAGCATACAATCTCATTAGAATTAGAGCTTGTGATGAATGGAAGACTGTGTTTAACACACGAGATGGCCATTATGAATATCTTGTTATGCCCTTTGGTCTGTGCAATGCACCTGCAGTTTTCCAGAGCTATGTCAATGAAATTTTCCGTGATCTCCTGTATTGTTCTGTGGTAGTGTACCTTGATGATATGTTAATTTTTTCGGAAGATCTCCAGTCTCATCGTCTTCAAATCGCTGAAGTTCTCTCCCCACTACGGAAAAAAAAACTTGTACTGTAAATTAGAGAAATGCTCTTTTGAAGCCACTGAATTGCATTTTATAGGGTACACTATATCTGGTACCGTTCCATGGATGATCCTGAAAAAGTCTGTGCTATTTTGGAGTGGCTTTGCCCCAATATTTGGGTTTTGCCAATTATTACAGACGTTTTATTTCTGGATATTCCACCATTGTGGCTCCATTAGTGGCTCTCACCAAGAAAGGTGCTGACACTCAACATTGGTCTCCAGAAGTAATTGAGTCATTTTCTTTTCTCAAAGAGGCGTTTTCTACTGCTCCTGTTCCGAAACAGCTCAACTTCTCTCTCCCATTTTTTCTTGACGTTGATGCATCTACAATGGGAGTTGGAGCTGTTCTTTCAGAGAAGTCTATTCAAGGGAAACTTCATCCTTGTGCTTTCTTTTCCCGTAAGTTTCTACCAGCAAAAAGGAACTGTTCCATAGGCGAAAAATAATTACTGGCCATTAAATTAGCATTGAGCGAATGGCGTTATTTGTTGGAAGGGGCCCGACATGTTGTAATAGTATTTAAAGACCACAAACATCTTCTGTATCTCCAATCTGCTCAATGATTAAATCCTCGTCAAGCTCGCTGGTCGCTTTTCTTCTCACGTTTTAATTTACATGTTACGTTTAAACCTGGTCTAAAGAATAAGAAAACTGATGCATTGTCCCGGGCGTTTGACGGTATTAAACCTGATGATTTTCTGGATCGTCCCATCCTGAATCCAAAATGTGTCAATGCCATCAATCATTCCAAGAATCTTACTCTTCCTCCGGGGAAAACTTTTGTTCCTCCTTATCTACGGAAAAGACTATTGATTTGGTTCCATGCCTCATGCTTTGCTGGTCATTTGGGAGCTCAGAAGACCTTTGTACTAATTTCCCGACAATACTGGTGGCCCAAGCGTCAATCTGAAGTTAAGGAGTTTGTAGCTACTTGTGCAGTTTGTGCCCAACACAAGTCTTCTCGACAACCTCCATTGGGTCGTCTTCAGCCTCTTCCTGTGCCTTCTAAGCCATGGACTCATATTTTGATGGATTTCATCACTGATGTACCTGCTATCAAGAATTATAATACCATCTGGGTTATTGTTGACCGTTTTTCCAAAGTGGCACACTTCGTCTCGTTGGTTGGTTTGCCTTCCTCTGCTGTCTTGGTCCGACATTTTGTGAAAGAAATTTTTCACCTTCATGGCTGCCCTACAGAAATTGTTTCAGATAGATGGGTCCAATTTGTATCCAAGTTTTGGAGATCTCTGTGTCATCATTTGGGTATCCGGCTAAAGTTTTGTTCTTCTTATCACCCTCAGACCAATGGGCAAACGGAGAGGTTTAATCAAGACCTGGAAACATTCATTAGGATCTTTTCATCAACTAATCAAGAAGACTGGGTCGATATGTTACCATGGGCTGAATTCGTACATAACAATGCCTTTCATGAATCTACTTCAGCAACTCCATTTTCCACTGTCTACGTTATACATTCTAGATGTCAGGCGACGCCCGCGATCTCCGGGACGGCCGCCTGTATCCGCTGTATCGCGTCACTTCCGGCCACTCGGCCACCGGTTACTGCCCACAGAGCGTTCCCGTTGCCTAGCAACGGGACGCTATGCTAAGCGTGCTAGGCGCTAATCATGACAGCGCTCAGCGCTGGGTTCCCATTGGTCAATGGGACTATATAAGCCTTCCTAGTGCTCCCTTCCAGTGCCAGAGTTTCAGGTCTACCTGTCCTCCAGCATTTCCAGTGTACCTATGATAACTTGTCTCCTGACCTTTGCCTGTCTCCTGATTATCTGCCATTTGCCTGTGACCCTTGTGACCCGGATTGCCTTGACTACCCTTTTGGATCTCCCTTCTGTATCACGCTGCCAGAACGCTACCGACCCGGCTTGACTCACTACCCCTTTGGATTCTCCTCGTGTTCCTGCCTTGCCCGCACCATTGCTGAATCGGCCTGTCTGACATTTCTCTTGTGCTTCGCTATCTGACTTGTGGAAGGACCGCGACCTGCGTGTTCCCTGCAGCTGAGTCCATACCTCCTTGCGGGGGCACGTTAGACTCCGCACCTTCCTTCGAGTAGTGCCAACGATAGCAGGTACGCTATACTCAGTCGTGGCAGTGAACCCTCAGCCCAGGACCTTCTCCTTCACTTGGCTCAGCATGTAGAACAGCAAGAAGCAGCCCAAGCACATCTCCTACAATGTGTCCAAGGTATCGCTACACACTTCGATGCTTTACAGGGCTCTCTGCCTGCCACTCCAGCCATTATCTCCTCGGTGGCGTCCTCTAGTGTGGTTACCGTATCTACAGCAGCCTCAGGCATGAGTATCCCCGCACCTGAGAAATACGACGGAGATCCTAAAAAATGCAGGGGTTTCTTAAACCAGTGCTCTATTCAGTTCGAGTGTAATGCAGGAGCATTTCCTTCAGAACGTACGAGGGTGGCATTCATGATCTCCCTCCTGAGCGGTCAAGCACTAGCCTGGGCCTCGCCCTTGTGGAAAAATGGAGACCCTCTTCTTAATAACACCGCCTCCTTTATTGAAGCCTTCAGAAGAGTCTTCGATGACCCTGGGAGAGTAGCCTCTGCTGCCACCAGTTTGCTGAGTCTTCGTCAAGGCAACTTATCTGTCGGGCAATATGCCATCCAGTTCCGGACCTTAGCGTCAGAACTGAAGTGGAACAACAAGGCGCTGGTCGCAACATTCTGGCAAGGTCTAATCGACCATATTAAAGACGAATTAGTTTCTCTGGATCTTCCTTCTGACCTTGATACCCTGATTGCGCTATGTATCAAAGTAGATCTACGTTATCAAGAACGCACCCAAGAACGTCCTGTCTCTAAGCGGGTTGTTCCTCGTCTGGCTCCACAATTCCAAAACCTGGTGCTGCCTATGGATGAACCCATGCAAGTAAGACGCTCTCGCCTATCTGCAGAAGAAAAAGAGAGGCGCTTCAGGCAACGCCTCTGCATTTACTGTGGCGATTCCGGACATCTTCTCAAGCTCTGCCCTAAGAGACCGGGAAACCCGTCCTCCTAAACGGTAGCAAGGAGGCCGGTTTAGGAGAATCCACAGTTACTCCCTACTCTAAACACACTCCAGAGCTTCTTATGGCAGTCACCCTGAGCACCCCTAGAGGTCCCTTCTCCACTACGGCCTTTGTGGATTCCGGCTCCTCCGGGAACTTCATTTCTGCTACTCTCGTTCCTGGGCTTCAAATTTCAACACTCGCTTTGCCTCAACCATTATCGTTAACTGCAGTGGATGGGAACCGTGTCATCAGTGGCTCCATCTCCTCCGTCACCTCTCCCATTCGGTTGACGGTAGGAGCCCTTCATAGCGAGATGATTCAGTTCTTGGTGTTGCCAAAATCCATTAACCCCCTTATCTTGGGGCTACCTTGGCTATGAAAACATTCTCCGCAGATGGATTGGGATCGTGCTCAAGTTACCCGTTGGGGTACAGGATGCCGTCATAGATGTCTGTCTAGTGTTCAGCCTCCCAGTTCTCAAGTTATTGCTCAGTCCACTGTTATGGAATCAGTCCTTCCAGCAGCAGACGCAGAGTTTCATGATGTATTCAGTAAGACCGAGTCCGAGTCGTTACCTCCCCACCGTCCCTGGGACTGCTCCATTACTTTGCTTCCCAATCAACCTATACCCAAGGGGCGAACTTATCCTCTTTCTCGCCCAGAGACCTTGGCAAAGTCTCAATATATCACAGAGAATCTTAAACGTGGGTTCATTCGCAAGTCTACCTCTCCTGCTGGGGCTGGATTCTTCTTTGTCAAGAAAAAAGACGGGTCCTTTCGCCCGTGCATTGACTATAGACCCCTGAAATCGTATTACTATCAAAAATCGGTACCCGTTACCTCTTATCTCCGATCTATTTGACAGGATCAGTGGGGCTCAAGTATTTACCAAACTAGACCTACGAGGGGCCTACAACCTCATTCGTATAAAGAAGGGCGACGAGTGGAAGACCGCCTTCAATACTAGGGATGGTCATTTTGAATACCTGGTAATGCCCTTTGGTCTTTGCAATGCCCCTGCCATCTTTCAGACTTTCGTTAATGACATCTTTCAAGATCTGTTGTACACCTCTGTAGTTGTTTATCTAGATGACATTCTAGTGTTTTCTAAGAACCTGAGTTCTCATCAAGAACAAGTGAGGGAGGTTTTATAAGACTGCGCAAATACCATCTTTATTGCAAGTTGGAGAAATGTGTTTTCGAAGTTCTCCAAGTGTCCTTCCTTGGGTTTATCGTATCCGGCTCAGGACTACAGATGGATCCCACCAAGGTGTCTGCCATCTTGGACTGGCCTCAACAGCAGGGCCTTAAAGCAATCCAAAGATTCATCGGGTTCGCTAACTATTATCGGCAGTTCATCCAAGATTTTTCTTCCATTCTCGCTCCAATCACAGCCTTAACCAAAAGATCTGCCAACCCGAAGATATGGTCTCCTGAAGCTATTTCTGCCTTTGCTACTCTTAAGAAAGCCTTTTCCTCTGCCTCTGTTCTCTCCCAGCCGGATCAACAGCGACCTTTCTTTGTGGAAGTGGACGCCTCGTCTATAGGCATCGGAGCCGTGTTGTTCCAAAAGACACCTTTGGGTACTCATTCTCCATGCGGGTTCTTCTCTAGACGATTCTTTCCTAATGAGATTAACTATGGAATCGGAGATAAAGAGCTTCTCGCTATCAAAGCAGCTCTGGAGGAGTGGCGACACTTACTAGAAGGCGCTTTATATCCTGTTACCATATTCACAGACCATCGAAATTTAACATTCATTCGTGAAGCTCGCTGTTTGAATCCTCGGCAGGCCCGCTGGGCATCATTTTTTGCTCGCTTCAATATGACTCTTACTTTCTGTCCAGGGGCTAAAAATGGGTGAGCAAACGCTCTATCCCACTCTTTTGATGATACGGACCGCCTGAATCCATTGATTCCTCAATGCATCATCGACCCTTCTAACATTGTGGCAGTTATCAATACTGTTAAGGCTGTTCCCCCTACAGGGCGATCGTTTGTGGAACCACAGCTACGACTCAAGGTGTTGCGATGGGCTCATTCTTCCCGTATCGCGGGTCACGCTGGAATAAAGAAGACCACATTCCTTCTCTGTTGTCGTTTCTTGTGGCCCACTATACGTACTGATATATGTGATTTTATTGCAGCCTGTACCATCTGTGCCCAACACAAGACTTCCAAGAAGGTTCCTGCTGGATTGCTCCGACCCTTGTCCACGCCTAATGCTCCCTGGGAAAGTATAGCCATGGATTTTATCATCACTGACCTTCCCTGCAGTTCGGGATTCAATACCATCTGGGTTGTCATTGATCGGTTTTCCAAAATGGTGCACTTCATCCATCTCTCTGGTTTACCTTCGGCCAGTCACTTAGCTGACACATTTATCAAAGAAATCTTTAGACTACATGGTTGTCCAAAAGAAATCATCTCTGATAGAGGGGTTCAATTCATCTCCCGTTTCTGGAGGGCCTTCTGCAAGAGGTTGGGTACAGAGTTGAAATTCTCGTCAGGGTACAACCCCCAGACCAATAGTCAGACCGAGCGGATCAACCAGGATTTAGAGACCTTTCTTCGTTGCTTTACTGCTCACAATCAAAGCAGATGGTCACAATTTCTTCCTTGGGCAGAGTTCTCGCACAATCACCACGTCCATGAATCCACCGGCTTCTTTCCATTTTTTATTGTTACTGTTATTCCAGATCCATTTCCCAATACCTGCTCCTTAGTTCCAGCGGTGGACTCTCTCTATCGAGAATTCTCCCTCATTTGGGCCAAAACCAGGGCAGCCCTGCAGAAGGCGACTCAGCATCACAAAACATTTGCGGATCGTCAGCGAAGACCTACTCCTTTATTAAAGGAGGGGGACCAAGTATGGTTATCCACGAAAGACTTAAAACTAAAGGTACCATCTATGAAAATGGCCCCACGTTTCATTGGTCCCTACACCATCTCACGGGCCATCAACCCTGTCTGTGTCAAGTTAAAGCTACCCGCTTCATTGCGATGTCACAATACCTTTCATGTGTCCTTACTTCTACCATTGGTGATTAACAAATTCTTTGTACCTCCTTCTCGACCTCCTCCAGTTCAAACTTGCTCTGGAACAGAGTTTGAGATCAGCCGAATCCTGGATTCCCGTATCCGCTATGGTCGACAACAGTTCCTTGTCCACTGGAAGGGGTTTGGTCCTGAAGAAAGATCTTGGGTGGACAAACCAGATCTTCATGCCCCCCTGCTGCTCAAGAGATTTCTCCAACAGAGGGGAGGAGGAGGAGGGCATACTGTCAGGCGCCGCCCTTGATTTCAGGGACGGTCCCTGTATCCGCTGTATCGCGTCTGGTTGCCTAGCAACGGGACACTATGCTAAGCGCGCTAGGCGCTAATCATGACAGCGCTCAGCGCTGGGTTCCCATTGCTCAATGGGACTATATAAGCCTTCCTAGTGCTCCCTTCCAGTGCCAGAGTTTCAGGTCTACCTGTCCTCCAGCGTTTCCAGTGTACCTGTGATAACTTGTCTCCTGACCTTTGCCTGTCTCCTGATTATCTGCCGTTTGCCTGTGACCCTTGTGACCCGGATTGCCTTGACTACCCTTATGGATCTCCCTTCTGTACCACGCTGCCAGAACGCTACCGACCCGGCTTGACTCACTACCCCTTTTTATTCTCCTCGTGTACCTGCCTTGCCCGCACCATTGCTGAACCGGCCTGTCTGACATTTCTCTCGTACTTCGCTATCTGACTTGTGGAAGGACAGCGACCTGCGTGTTCCCTGCAGCTGAGTCCATACCTCCTTGCGGGGGTACCTGGTGAACACCAGAGGCACGTTAGACTCCGCACCTTCCCTCGAGTAGTGCCAACGATAGCAGGTACGCTATACTCAGTCGTGACACTAGAATTGCAAAGTTTTCGGCTTTACAATCTACCCAGGTTCCAGCAGTTAATTCCTTGAGACAGGACTTTCTTTCTACTTGGACACAAATTCGAAGGACTTTGAAGAAATCTTCCTCTCGGTATAAATTATTTGCTAATAACAAACTCAGACCTGTGCCTCCCCTGAAGGTTTGTGATAAAGTCTGGCTGTCAACCAAGAATATTCATCTCAGAGTACCCTGTATGAAGTTCGCTCCTGGTTATATTGGGCCCTATAGGATCTCTCGATATATTTCTCCAGTATGCTTTAGACTTCAGCTTCTTTCAGCGCTTTGAATTACCAATAATGTCACGGGCACTAGGAGTCTTTACCCAGGGATCACCAGGTGATAAGCTTACCAGAGCAGTATAGATGGTAATATGGTACTCTGGTAGCGGGGTGATCACGGAACAGGAGACAGCAGATGATAAAGATGCTCGGGAAAGTCTATGACTAGCAGCACTGGTAATATATATGTAGTAATACACGAGGAACTGAATGGACAAAGGACACGTGAGGGTAGTCAGTGGTCTGCGGTAGCAAGTTGTACCACTGCTATAGTGAGGAGGAATGTCCAACAGAAACGAGGAGGTGTTGAGAGTCAGCGGTCTGCGTTTAGCAAGTTGTACCGCTGTCTGGGTGAAGGAATGAAATCCAGGTGAAGGTATCCGGGGAGTCAGTGGTCTGCGTTAGCAAGTTGTACCACTGCTATGTGAGAGGACACTGGAACAGGTGACACAGGAAACAGGAATCAGTGGTCTGCCTCTAGCAAGTTGTACCACTGAATATATGAGTGAGGAGGAGCACGGGGAGAGACTGCAATACAGAGGATACACGGGCACCTTGAACTTGATCTACAATGACATGCACAATATAGTAATGACTGAACAGCACTGCAATAATACAAAGTCATAGAAACTATCCGGGTAAAAGATAACACAGTCAATGATGGCAAAAGTCTCAGCGGATAGTAAGCTCCAGAGGAGAACAACTCAGTCCAGCAAGATATGCAATACACCAGCACAGTCAATGAGAAGTATGCATACCGTGGTTCAGGAGCAGGCTGTCAGACAGGAGTGCAGAGATACCTGAACGGCTGGAGGCCGGCAGGATGCGAAGTCCCTGGAGGGTGAAGCGGTAATCAAGTAGGTGCAGCGCACAGGTAGGTAGACCAGCAGGGGAACAAATACTCAGGAAGCAGTAGTATGTAGAACTGGACTCCTGGAGGACCCTGAAGAGTAGCGATGGTCTAGACGAGATGAGAGCAGTGAGGCGCAGATCCGATGCAGACTGGCGAGTAGACACCAGCAGGAACACGGAGAAGCACGGAGAGCGGATCAGCTGCTGCAGACACGAGTAGAACTGAGGAGTAGCAGCCAGCAGGACTCTGCAGGTACACGGAGGTAGCGGATAGCAACCAGCAGGTGCAACCACGATGAAACACGGGAGAGTAGAGCTGAGCTGGAACTGTTGAGCACGGAGAACAGCGGATAGGAATCAGTTGTAGCAGTCTCGAGGAAACACAGGAGAGTTGAGATGAGCTGAAGACTGTAGCACACGGAGGCAGCGGATAGGAATCAGCTAAACAGTCACGATGAGACACAGGTGAGTTGAAGTGGTCTGAAGACTGTAGTGCACGGAGGCAGCGGATAGGAATCAGCTAACAGTCACGATGAGACACAGGTGAGTTGAAGAGGTCTGAGGACTGTAGTGCACGGAGGCAGCGGATAGGAATCAGCTAACAGTCACGATGAGACACAGGTGAGTTGAAGTGGTCTGAAGACTGTAGTGCACGGAGGCAGCGGATAGGAATCAGCTAACAGTCACGATGAAACACAGGAGAGTTGAAGTGGTCTGAGGACTGTAGTGCACGGAGGCAGCGGATAGGAATCAGCTAACAGTCACGATGAAACACAAGAGAGTTGAAGTGGTCTGAGGACTGTAGTGCACAGAGGCAGCGGATAGGAATCAGCTAACAGTCACGATGAAACACAGGTGAGTTGAAGTGGTCTGGAAACCACAGGAGTAGGAGCGGTCTGGAAACCACAGGAATCAGCAGCGCTGAAAACACGAGGAAACACAGGAACACCTTCAGAGGCTCATGGGGAATGAGACTCCAAGATCAGGCAATGAGGTATGGACAGCAGGTGCTTTAAATAGGGAGTGTTGCCTGATCAGCCAATTAAGTAAAGGGACAGGTACTGAAGGTTTTGAAAGGGCTGCGCATGCGCAGACCCTCAGGATGGTGGACGGCCACGGTTCCTAAACACACGGGAAGAAGCACTCACAGTCTAGTGAGTGACAGTACCCCCCCTTTTAAAGGTGGGCACAGAACACCTGGAACCGGGCTTGTCCGGATTTTTGGAATAAAACTTCTTAAGAAGAGCTGGGGTGTTGAGATCTTCAGCTTTGATCCATGAACGCTCCTCAGGACCAAAGCCCTTCCAATGAACGAGGAAACGGAGAACTCCTCGCGAAATTTTTGCGTCCAATACATGAGTAATCTCGAAATCTTCCTCCTGATGAACTTGAACTGGCTGAGGTGCTGAAGGAGGAGCCGAGAAACGGTTGATGATGAGAGGTTTGAGCAAGGACACATGGAAGGCATTGGAAATACGAAGGTTCTTAGGAAGTAGAAGTTTGAAACAAACTGGATTTATCACTTGATTGATCCTATATGGACCAATAAAACGAGGAGCGAATTTCATAGATGGGACCTTCAAACGAATATTTTTGGTAGATAACCAGACACGATCTCCAATTTTCAGTGGTGGAATAGCCCGCCTCTTCTTATCTGCGAAAGACTTATATTTGGCAGATGTCTTCTTTAAACAGGTTTTGACCTGAGACCAAATATTTTTGAAGGTCTGGCAAACAGTCTCTACAGCAGGAACTTGGGTGGAAGGGAGGGCAGGAAATTCCGGAAAAGACGGATGGTGACCGTAAACCACAAAGAATGGAGTTTTGGACGATGACTCATGGTACATGTTGTTATGAGCGAATTCAGCCCAAGGAAGCAATTCTACCCAGTTGTCTTGATTGGCTGATGAGAACATCCTCATAAAGGTCTCGAGATCTTGATTGACCCGTTCAGTTTGTCCGTTTGATTGCGGATGGTAAGAAGATGAGAGTGCTAATCGTATGCCCAAGGTTTTACAAAGGGCCCGCCAGAATCTGGAAACGAATTGTACTCCTCTATCTGACACAATCTCAGACGGACATCCATGAATACGAAAGATTTCCTTAATGAAATGTTCAGCCAGAGTAGACGAGGAAGGCAAACCAGACAAAGGGACAAAATGAGCCATCTTCAAAAATCTGTCTACCACTACCCAAATAGTATTACAATTTTTACTAGGTGGCAGGTCAGTAACAAAGTCCATACTAATATGGGTCCAGGGCTTGGACGGAATGGGTAGTGGTTGCAGCAACCCCGCTGGAGTTCTGCGGGAGGATTTAAACTGAGAACACAATTCACAAGAAGCAACAAACTCTTTGACGTCTCTCCATATTGAGGGCCACCAGTAACTTCGAGAGAGAATCTCAAAGGTCTTGCGTTCACCAGCATGTCCAGAAAAACGAGAAGAATGGAACCATGAAAGGATTTTCCTCCTAAGAGTAGGAGGCACGAGGGTCTTCCCAAATGGTAGCACTTTAGTGGAAGAAGCAGCCAGCGAGATACATTTGGGGTCTAGTATAGAATGGTTGGGAACCTCTTCAACGTCAGAGGACGTCACAAAAGCTCGAGATAGAGCGTCAGCTTTCTTGTTCTTGGCAGCTGGTTTGAAGGTTATGATTAATTCGAAACGGAAAAGAAAAGAGACCATCTTGCTTGACGAGGATTCAAGCATTGGGCAGACTGTAGGTATGACAAGTTCTTATGATCCGTGAAAATCGTCACAGGGTGACGAGCTCCTTCCAATAAGTATCTCCAATCCTCTAATGCAACTTTGATAGCCAGCAACTCCTTGTCCCCGATAGTGTAATTTTTCTCTGCAGGCAGGAGACCCAGAGAGTAAAAGGCACAAGGATGGAATTTTTGCTGCTCCGATCGTTGGGAGAGAATGGCTCCTTAGCCCACATTAGAGGCATCTACTTCTAGGAAGAAGGGAAGTGTCACATCAGGCTGTCAAAGAATGGGAGCAGAGGAGAAGGACTCTTTAAGAAATTGAAAGGCTTGGAGGGCCTCGGATGACCATTGCTTAGTATTGGCCCCTTTACGAGTCAGGGCCACAATAGGAGATGCAATGGACGAGAAGTCTTGAATGAAGCGTCTATAGTAATTGGCAAAACCTAAAAAACGCTGGATAGCACGAAGAGTAGTTGGCTGGGGCCAATGTAATACAGCATTCACCTTTTCTGGATCCATTTTCAGGCCAACTCCGGAAACAATATACCCCAAAAATGGAATCTGGGGCAACTCGAATGAACATTTTTCTAGTTTGCAGAATAATGAATTTTTCCGGAGTCTGGAAAGGACCTCTGCCACATGTTGGTGATGAGAATGCAGGTCCTGTGAAAAGATGAATATGTCGTCCAGGTAGACAACGACACATACATATAACAAGTCCCAAAAGATCTCATTAACGAAGCCCTGGAAAACAGCGGGGGCATTACACAACCCGAAAGGCATTACTAGATATTCATAATGCCCATCTCTGGTGTTGAACGCTGTCTTCCATTCGTCACCGGGCCGGATTCTAATTAAGTTATAGGCACCACGAAGATCCAACTTGGTAAAGATCCAAGCTCTCTTGATGCGATCAAATAACTCAGTGATCAACGGAATGGGATACCGATTTTTAATAGTAATGGCATTGAGTCCACGAAAATCTATGCAGGGGCGTAGCGATCCATCCTTCTTTTTTACGAAGAAGAACCCGGCTCCAGCGGGAGAGGTGGAAGGTCGAATAAACCCTCGCTGGAGATTCTCCTGGATGTAATCAGATGTAGCTTGAGTTTCAGGTAACGAAAGTGGATAGACCCGACCCCTAGGAGGAGTCTTGCCAGGTAGAAGATCGATCGGACAATCCCATGAACGATGAGGAGGAAGACGTTCAGACTGAGCTTTATCAAAAACATCGGCAAATGACGCATACTGAGGAGGGAGTCCCGGTGAGGAAGATGAGATGGAAGATTGCTGTATTTTAAGAGGAATGACTTGAGAAAGACAACGATGATGACATTCAGCTCCCCAAGACGCAACTTGAGGAGTGCGCCAGTCAATCTGGGGAGAATGACATTGAAGCCATGGAAGGCCTAAGACAATCGGACTTGTCGTAACAGGAAGAAAATAAAAACGAAATCTCTTCATGGTGTAGCACACCAATCTGAAGCGTTACTGGAGACGTACTCTGGGTGATGAGACCATTGATGAGACGTGATCCATCTATAGCAGTCACAGTAATAGGTGTTTTCAAAGTAATCACTGGTAGGGACCATTGATTCACTATGGATTTAGAAATGAAATTTCCTGCTGCTCCAGAATCAATCAGTGCTTGAGACTCAAAGGATTTGGTAGCAAAGGAAATCGTAACATCAAAAGCGCAGACTTTTAATTTCGTAGAAGATGGAGAGGACTCCAGGGACCCTAACTTCACCTCTCCAGAACTAGTTAGGGCCTGGCATTTCCCGATTTCTTAGGGCAAGAACTGAGCATATGTGTGGAATCGGCACAATAGATACAAAGTCTATTCTTTACTCTTCGGTTCCTCTCCTCTGAAGTTAATTTAGAACGTCCTATCTCCATGGGGATCACAGAAGGTGGAGCTGGACGAAATTGAGGGGTTGAGCGAAGAGGTGCTTTGACTGAAGTTGTTTTCTCAGATTCTCTTTCACGAAACCTCATGTCTACACGATGGCAAAGAGAGATCAAATCTTCTAATGACGTAGGAAGCTCTTGGGTAGTCAGTGCATCTTTAATTTTATCGGAGAGCCCCTGCCAGAAGGCGGCAATTAATGCTTCAGTGTTCCACTGAAGTTCAGAGGCTAATATCCTAAATTGAATGACGTACTGGCCTACTGTATGAGAACCCTGACGTAAACGAAGAATGCTGGAAGCAGCGGAGGTCACACGACCTGGTTCATCGAACACACTTCGGAACATAGAAATAAATTTGGCACTATCTTGTAATACAGGATCGTTTCTCTCCCACAGAGGGGAGGCCCAAGCCAGAGCTTGTCCAGAAAACAATGAGATAAGATAGGCCACTCTGGAACGATGGGTAGAAAAATTTTGAGGTTGGAGCTCAAAATGAACTGAGCATTGGTTGAGAAAACCCCTACAAGTTTTGGGGTCTCCATCGTATTTTGACGGAGTAGGCAGGTGAAGCGTGGAAGCCGTAGACACCTGGGATGGCACTGGGGAAACGGAGGAAAGCACAGGAGCTTCAACATTAGCTGTAACGGTCTGTCCAGATGTTCCTTGGGAGGCTAACGACTGGTAGCATTGAAGTAACAGCTGTTGGCGAGCATCCTGTTGCTCCACACGGGTGACCAGATGCTGCAGCATCTCTTTGGCTGTAGGTTCCGTATCTGGGTCTGTCATGGCCTGATCTTACTGTCACGGGCACTAGGAGTCTTTACCCAGGGATCACCAGGTGATAAGCTTACCAGAGCAGTATAGATGGTAATATGGTACTCTGGTAGCGGGGTGATCACGGAACAGGAGACAGCAGATGATAGAGATGCTCGGGAAAGTCTATGACTAGCAGCACTGGTAATATATATGTAGTAATACACGAGGAACTGAATGGACAAAGGACACGTGAGGGTAGTCAGTGGTCTGCGGTAGCAAGTTGTACCACTGCTATAGTGAGGAGGAATGTCCAACAGAAACGAGGAGGTGATGAGAGTCAGCGGTCTGCGTTTAGCAAGTTGTACCGCTGTCTGGGTGAAGGAATGAAATCCAGGTGAAGGTATCCGGGGAGTCAGTGGTCTGCGTTAGCAAGTTGTACCACTGCTATGTGAGAGGACACTGGAACAGGTGACACAGGAAACAGGAATCAGTGGTCTGCCTCTAGCAAGTTGTACCACTGAATATATGAGTGAGGAGGAGCACGGGGAGAGACTGCAATACAGAGGATACACGGGCACCTTGAACTTGATCCACAATGACATGCACAATATAGTAATGACTAAACAGCACTGCAATAATACAAAGTCATAGAAACTATCCGGGTAAAAGATAACACAGTCAATGATGGCAAAAGTCTCAGCGGATAGTAAGCTCCAAAGGAGAACAACTCAGTCCAGCAAGATATGCAATACACCAGCACAGTCAATGAGAAGTATGCATACCGTGGTTCAGGAGCAGGCTGTCAGACAGGAGTGCAGAGATACCTGAACGGCTGGAGGCCGGCAGGATGCGAAGTCCCTGGAGGGTGAAGCGGTAATCAAGTAGATGCAGCGCACAGGTAGGTAGACCAGCAGGGGAACAAATACTCAGGAAGCAGTAGTATGTAGAACTGGACTCCTGGAGGACCCTGAAGAGTAGCGATGGTCTAGACGAGATGAGAGCAGTGAGGCGCAGATCCGATGCAGACTGGCGAGTAGACACCAGCAGGAACACGGAGAAGCACGGAGAGCGGATCAGCTGCTGCAGACACGAGTAGAACTGAGGAGTAGCAGCCAGCAGGACTCTGCAGGTACACGGAGGTAGCGGATAGCAACCAGCAGGTGCAGCCACGATGAAACACGGGAGAGTAGAGCTCACCTGGAACTGTTGAGCACGGAGAGCAGCGGATAGGAATCAGTTGTAGCAGTCTCGAGGAAACACAGGAGAGTTGAGATGAGCTGAAGACTGTAGTGCACGGAGGCAGCGGATAGGAATCAGCTAACAGTCACGATGAGACACAGGAGAGTTGAAGTGGTCTGGAAACCACAGGAGTAGGAGCGGTCTGGAAACCACAGGAATCAGCAGCGCTGAAAACACGAGGAAACACAGGAACACCTTCAGAGGCTCATGGGGAATCAGACTCCAAGATCAGGCAACGAGGTATGGACAGCAAGTGCTTTAAATAGGGAGTGTTGCCTGATCAGCCAATTAAGTAAAGGGACAGGTACTGAAGGTTTTGAAAGGGCTGCGCATGCGCAGACCCTCAGGATGGTGGACGGCCACGGTTCCTAAACACACGGGAAGAAGCACTCACAGTCTGGTGAGTGACAAATACCTTCCAAGTCTCTCTCTTGAAGCCATTAGTCATAAATCGGTTTTCTTCTCCCATTACCACTTCTGTTTTGCCTGAGATCCAGCAAACCGAAGATTTTGAAATCAAACAGTTATTGGACTCCAAGTACTCTAGAGGGGTATTGAAGTATCTTGTTGATTTGGAAAGGTTTTGGTCCTGAGGAGAGATCTTGTGTACGAGCATCTGATGTCAATGCACCTTTTTTTACTGAAGAAATTTCATACCAAATTCCCCAAGAAACCTGGTCCTAGGTGTTTAATGACTACCTTTAAAGGGGGGGGGGGTACTGTCACACTCTGTTCCCCGGATGCCTCATCCCGAGCCTAAAAGCACTGATTCTCATATTAAGCCTCGTCTTGGTACAGGCTGTCAGCCACGCTTTACATCTGTGATTACTTCACTTCTGGTTTTACTCAAACTCTAATATTGGCCAGCCCTCCTTTATATGGCTCCTCCTTTCACCTATCCATTGCTGGTTCTTTAAATCTACACCTGGCCTGGTTCAGATGCCTGTTCCTGTTGTATCTATTCTGCTTATTTGTTCCACTCATCTGAGGTATCGCTGTGATCAACACCCGCTAAGCTACTCTGCATACATCGCTGACTGCTGCTAACTCTTTCCACATCCCTGTGGTAAGCCGTGGGTCATCATTGTGGTTCATCATCTGCAGTGTATCCTGACTCCATTAAACTTGCATTCATGTTCCACTTTTAAGTGGTAATTATTTTATTATCAACCGATACCTGAACTGTACCTCTCTATATGCTGTTTAGATCTGTTCTCCCATCTGTCACACTGGGAGCTTCCCTTGAGGGCCGCGACCTGCAGGGTGGGAGTGTAACAGATTCTGGATACTATATTACTAATCTTGATTAGCGCTTGCTTACCTGAGGTGCGGAGTCTAACGATCTCCCCGGTGTTCACCAAGTACCGCCGCAAGGTGGGGTGGGCTTCGCTGCCAGGAGTCGCAGGTCGCGGTCCCCAGGTTCGCCCCCAAGATGTAGTACAGCGGAGTGAAGCGGAGGTAGCGGAGTCAAACTAGCTGGTACGGTACACAGGAATGGAGTCAGGCAGAATCAGAAGGTAACTCGGAGTCAACAAGCCAGGTTCGGTACACGGGTCACAAGAATAGGAGAATGGTCAGCAAGCCGGGTCGGTACACAGGGATAGGAGAGCCAGGGAAGTCAAACAGGCAGAGATCAGCACACAGGAAGTCACTGGAAACTGGAAGACACTGCAATCCACGAAGAACAGGAGCCAGGAACAGGTAAGTGTTGCTCTGACACTCAGCGAGTGCCAGAGTGAGGTTTTTACGCTGAAGGGGATTCAAAATCCCCGACTCTATGTTGCGGTCATGTGACCGCCTCCGGGTGCGGTCACGTGGTCCTGGATGCGGAAGTGCGGCTTATGGACGGAGCGGCGGGGATCAGGTACGTCCGTTACAGTACCCCCTGCCATAAAGGTGGACTCCGAACACCTAATAGGGTTTCAAAAGAAATTTTTTATGGAAGGATTTAAGCAGACGGGGAGTATGCAGATCAATGGCTCTTACCCATGAGCGCTCCTCAGGGCCGTAACCCTTCCAATCCACCAAGAACTGTGTGGCGCCTTCAACTTTACGAGAGTCTAGGATAGTTTTAATCTTGTATTCGACTTGATCCCGATCCACAACAGGAGGAGGAGTTCTGGACGAGGTGGAGAATCTGTTGGTTACTATCGGTTTTAACAAGGAGACATGAAAGACATTGGGTATGCGTAAAGAGGGAGGCAGACTCAATCTAAAGGCAACGGGATTAATGATCTCAGAAATAGCGAATGGGCCAATAAACTTGGGAGCAAGTTTTTTACTGGGAACCTTTAAACGAATGTTCTGGGTGGATAGCCATACCCTGTCACCGACTGAAAAACTTGGAGTCATTCTTCTCCTTTTATCATAGAATTTCTTGGAATGAGTGGTTGCTTTCTTTAAATTTATCTAAGCGATAGTCTGCGGCAGGTATGAATGACCCCAAAAGTTTATTATTACATAATGACCAAATGGAATCTAAATTACTGAGCAGCCACACATCTCCATGTGATCTTGCACCCCCTTGCCTCTCTTCTAATCTCCGCCACGTCCCTGATTGTCTGAAAGCGATGGGTACCCCCCCTATACAGCAACCAGGTCATAAATGAGGGAGACGGATCACATACAGCCTGGACATTGATCAAGTGGAAATGCTTTCTATTCAAATAAATGGAAGAATTCCCCCCCGACGATATCAGAGCTACATGTGTCTCATCTACTGTCCCCATGATGTGCGGAAAGCCAGCTATGGTGGCAAACTCCTGCTTTATGGGGACTCCTCATCAAGTGGCAGATGAATAATTTTTCTGACCCGCAACAGGAACGCCCTCAGCATAACCTTCAGTATACGACAGAAGGTGGCTTGGGACATCCCTGACGCGACTTCCAGTGTCGTCTGGAACAAACCAGTGGCGCAAAAGTGTTGGGATGTGGAGCATTGGCTCTAGGTCACTCTGCACAATGCGCTGGGTGTCCATGATGACATGAGGAATGAGCCAATAGTGGCGGACCACCTGAACATCTGACATCCCAAAGAGGCTGACAAGTGGCCAGAAGATATGTTCCCTGGGCCCAGAGACTTTGGACTAGTTGCTGGTTTTGGAGTGGTGGGTGCCTGTCACTGGTACAGTACTTCCTCCACCTAACAGATTGGCTATATGTGAGAAAGATGGATGAAGCCTGCAAATATATAAATTACCTCATGCCTTGCAACCTTCATAGTTTGTGTGTACACTAAAGAGTTAAAACATACTTATATCTACTTCTGGCATCATGAGGCTCATGATAGATCTGTTTGAAGGTGGTGGGGAAAGCAAAATAATACAAAAAATAAAACCCTTTAATTTTGGAAAGTTAAAACAAACACATACAAGCATGTTACAAACAACTATCAGAAATGGAACTAAAAAAAAAACAAGGACGGGGACAGAAAGTCAACCCAAGTCACCTGGACAGCACTGGGGTCATGAGTTCGATACCCGACCATGGCCTTATCTGTGTGGAGTTTGTATGTTCTCCCTGTGTTTGCGTGGGTTTTGCTCCGGTTTCCTCCCACACTCCAAAAACATACTGGTAGGTTAATTGGCTGCTATTAAATTGCCCTTATTGTGTGTGTGTGTGTGTGTGTGTGTGTGTGTGTGTGTGTGTGTGTGTGTGTGTGTAATTTAGGGGCTTTAGATTGTAAGCTCCAATGGGGCAGGTTTATGGGACTGATGTGAATGAGTTCTCTGTACAGCGTTGTGGAATTAGTGGCGCTATATAAATAACGGATGATGATAATGTGGCACATAAATGATAAAAGACAGTTTAGACAAAAAAATAATAAAAAAGGTTCAAGCAGTGCATAAGGCACAGAAAACATGCCTCTCAAGACATATAAACCAGGTAAAGTACACTATATAATCTTCCACAATTCACTATCCATTTTGAACTCCCAACATTAAATCTTTTTGTAATGGTTTGTAATGAGAGAAGTGTATGCAGTTGTATGGTCTGCTGTGGCATCAGATGACGAGAGTGGCAGCTGTGTTTATCCAGCGCCGTCAACATTGGCTTGGACTTAGACTAGTCCCTGAACTGGTGCAATAGATATGGCAGATAAACAACTTACTTTCACGGCTCACAGGGGCTCACATTAAAATTAGTTGCAACACATAGTTATTTGTAACGAAATGTAGCAGAGTTTATGGTTAAATATTATAATGTAATATACACGTTAGTGAGATCTAAGGTTCAGGTCACAGGAAACATATCATGTCTGTTATCATTCTAATCGACTATTTATCCGTAGACATCTGGTTCAATCACCTAAAGGATCGCACCTTGCGTATGCTAGATATGGATTATAGGGAATAAATGATCATGTATGGTATTGTGTGTGTAATGCTAATAGACCAGTTTGAACTAGTTCTTGGCGGGAAGATTAGTATGCATCTTCTGGAGAGCTGAACCCCACCCTTGGATGGCATTGTTTGAACTGGCCAATGACCTGCATAACACTGGACCTTCCTGAAGCCTGAACCTATGTTAACATGCCAAATCATCTGTATTGTTTTCACTGTATCACTGACTGTATATAAGCAGGGGCTCTGGGACCAGTAGTCAGTCACTTTAACCACAGACTTCAGGACTTAATGACTGTATGCTGGAACCAGAGTGCCTGCAATAGTAACGGCTGTACTTATTTTATTTGAATTGTTACTCTACTGCTTTTTGCTATTAAATCGCATTGTGTTTTGGAACCACATCTCTGGAAGTGGACAATCGTTTTTGGATAGCAACTAGACATATATAACAGTAGTCAGGAACAGCACGGTCAGAGCCAGGTAAACAAACAGAGCCAAATGGTAAACCAGCAGGATAGTCAGGAATAGCAAAGGTCAAACCGAGTAACTCAAAGAGTCAAAATCAGAATCCGAAAGAGTTGTCAGGAATAGCAGCCAAGGTCAAACTGGAAATCACATAGGCAGTAGAAGCAACGCTGAAGCAGGACATCAGACCCAATACTCTGGCACCCTAAGGGTGTCAGAGTCTTCTTAAGTAGCGGTGCTAATTAGAGAGGGGAGAATCGCGCAAAACCCAACAGCAGCCAGCTGGAAGAATTCACATTCTGTTGCCAGGCACTTCCTTAGTGTTAGTGTGGTTTTACTGCCACTCAGGGAAAGAAAAGGAGAGGAGATCCCAAACCTCTAGCTAGCAGGATAATATTTAGATTTTTCCCAGGGTGCATGAAATTTTCCAAGAATGATTATAATATCCAATTTGGTGATACATAATGCATTGTATGTCCCTTAATAAGTAGCCCACGATAAACTAAAATAGGCAAGCAAGAGTAGTCAGCAACGGGCTTCAGATAGGTATAGTGAAAACATAGAGTAATACTACTTCTTTAAGTATCGTGGGAATGATAAAGTACTTAAAGATGTTTCAATTTTAAAAAGCAGAACCAAAGATACAATAAAAACTAATTAACATAATGTAGTTGAGAACAAGACACAAATAAGCCCATAATCTATTAGAAATATAAAGAGTTTTGAAATGTAAACCCGTACCAGCATAGATTAATGTCAGACAATAATATGAGGAGTGCAAAAGGGCAAAACTGTAGCGCAAGTAGGTTTTCTCTTAGGGTTTTAAGTAGAGCATGACACCCAGATTCAGATGTTTTAAAGTAGCAGCCACAAACCATTTTTTAGGGGGCTAGAAAGGAGCCTAGGTCGAAATCAAAGTTTAAACCCCCCAGGGAAAGGGTTTAAAGGTAAAAAATCCAATACACTTTCTCCCTAGAGATACGTTCAGTGTAGTCACCCCCTCTCCATGGTTTACAGACCTTGCAAATCCCTATAAATTTCAATGAATTACGGTTATGTTTGTGGCACCTAAGATAGAATTCAGAAACACTATGGACTTCAATCTCTCTTTTAAATGTTTTTCTGATGTTCTGAAATTCTCACATGTAGTTTCCTAATGTGCAGAAAAAGTACTATTTCCCCACGGACATTCTAATAGATAAATCACCCCAGTGGTGTCACAGGTTATTTTGCTCTTAATTTCATATTGTTTTTGGTAATATCAGATTAAAAATTTTTTATAGCCTTTGGCTTGTTTTGCTCAGTGATTTTGCACACCTGACATCTGTTAGAGAAATACAAGTCATTATTATTTTCATTAAGCCAAGTCCTGTGTTTTTCTCCATTTTCTAGGTATATGAAACTTTTCACTAATTTTTTGTTCTTCGGATATTTGCCCTTTTGAAAATGACTTTTTCAGACAAGGGGGTAAATGTATGAACCTCCGGATTCTTCAACTCCGGCGAGTTCAGCGTCTTTAGCGCTTAAATTTAAAGCGGCGCTGCCTTGTAAAGGGAATCTTCCCTTTACAAGGCAGCGCCGCTTTAAATTTAAGCGCTGAAGACGCTGAACTCGCCGGAGTTGAAGAATCCGGAGGTTCATACATTTACCCCAAGATTTCTTCCAATTTTTTCATCTTTTAGGAGGCTCTTCTAATGTTTCTTTAGAATGGTCTCAAGCGATTTAGAATTGTGGCTGTATTGTGTGATAAAGCAAATATATTACTGTTCTGTGCTTGCTAGTTTTTCTTTGGGTTTCATGAATGTGTTTCTGTCAGAATCTCTGATTTCTTTATTTATTATTATTATTAATTTGCATTTATAGGGTGCCACAAGGTGTCCGTAGCGCTGTACAGGGACAAACGAATTACAATACAAGGTGAGACAGCACAGTACAGTAAACAGTAAGCACAGTAACTCAGTAAGCTCAATGCACAGCTAGAGAGGGCAGGGGAAGGGGGAGGGAAGATCCGCAAACGATGGAGCCCAAGAAGGAAGGCGCATAAGACAGGTAGACCCCCAGAGGGGGGAGTAGGCAGCGAGAGGGGACGGGGGGTGGAGGGTCCTCGAGGAGGCGGGCTAAGTAGCTGGAGAGCAGAGTTAGAAGTGATGGAAACAGGAGGAGGGATGGCCCTGCTCAGAGGAGCGTACAATATAAGGGGAGGGGTAGACAGACAGAGAAACACAGGGGAGAGAGGGAGAGTAGGGGGACGGAGGCAGGGGAGGGGAAAGAAGGGGGAGAGGCAGAAGATAAGGTAGGAAGTTAAGTGGGAGACTGAAAGGCTTTAAGAAAAAGGTTGGTTTTTAAAGCCCGTTTGAAACTGGACAGATTAGGGGAAGTTCTGATGGAGGGAGGGAGCTTGTTCCAGTGGAGGGGGGCAGCGCGGGCGAAGTCTTGGATACGCGCGTGGGAGGAGGTTATAAGGGGGAAGAGAGGCGACGGTCAGAGGCAGAACGGAGAGGGCAGGATGGAGCATGAATAGAGAGGAGGGTGGAGATGCAGGGTGCAGTGGAGTTGGCGAAGGCCTTGTATGTGAGTGTGAGGAGCTTAAAGAGGATTCTGAAGGGGAATGGGAGCCAGTGAAGGGCTAGGTAGAGGGGGGAGACAGAAGAGGAGCGGCGAGAAAGGAAAATAAGTCTAGCGGCAGCGTTAAGAACAGATCGAAGGGGAGCGAGATGAGAGTGAGGGAGGCCAGTGAGGAGGAGGTTGCAGTAGTCCAAGCGGGAGATGATCAGAGAGTGGATAAGACATTTGGTGGCATCTTGGGAGAGGAAGGGCCGGATGCGAGCAATGTTACGCAGCTGGAAGCGGAAGGATTTAGCAAGAGAGAGGATGTGGGGGGCAAAGGAGAGAGAGGAGTCGAGGATGACACCAAGGCAGCGAAGTTGGGGGACAGGGGAGATAGAGGAGTTGTCGACAGTGATGGACAGGTCAGAAGGGGATGAGGTATAAGGGGGAGGAAAAACTATGAGCTCAGTTTTGGCAAGGTTAAGTTTGAGGAATAAAGGACATCCAGGAGGAGATGGCAGAGAGGCAGGCGGACACCCTAGAGAGGAGGGAGGGAGAGAGATCAGGAGAGGAGAGGTATAGTTGAGTGTCGTCCGCGTAAAGGTGGTAGTTGAAGCCGAAGGAGCTTTCTCTATTAACTGTTTATCATATTCTCTCTACCTATGAATATCCCTTTGGTTTCTGATTGTATGTCGTATGAGGTTAAATTAGAACAGATTCTCCGTATTCTGGTCAACTGTCCCTTTGGGACATTGTTAAGCCACTGGAATTACAATTAACCTTTTTCAGGGAAGTCTTAGTTTCTATGCGTCCCTTCTCAATATATCCACTATATGAATAAAAGTATTTGGATGCTTGACCATTACACCAACAGGGACCATAATGACATTGCATTCAAATACATATACTTTAATATGGAGTTGGTCCCGCTTTTGCAGTGATAACAGCTTCCATTCTTCTTGGAAGGCTTTCCACAAGATGTTGGAGTGTTTCTGTAGGAATTTGTGCCCATTCATTCTGTAGAGCATTTATTAGGTCAGGCACTGATGTTGGACGAGAAGGCCTGTGTATCAGGCGCCGTCCCCGCTTCTCCTCTACTGCCGGGAATGGACGCCGCTCTTCACTTCCGGTGCGCCCCGTTGTTAGGCAATGGGTTGCTTCCTCTGTCCGGGCTCTGGGCGCATGCACGGCTATTGCTACGGCAATGGGACGCGCTCCCCGGCTTCCTGTCCACCAATGATAGCTCGCCTACCTCCATATCAGGGAGACTCTGGCACCATTAAGGTGCCAGAGTAACTAGGTCTCCCTATGCTCCAGCACTTCTGTGGTCCTTACTACATCCTGACTGACACCCTGTGTACCGAACCGGCTTGTCCTGACTTCGCTTTGGATTCTCCTCTGGTCTGTTTCGTGCTTCCTGGTTTTGATCCCTGGCCTTCTGACTTCACTTTATCCAATACCTGGTACCTCGCTTGCCCGCACGGTTACAACTTCTGCCTGTACGACTACGACTGTTCACCACTCACCTCACTGGTAGCTTCCTGGGAGGACCCCCGACCTGCACGCCACTTGCGGAAAAACCCAAACTCCCTTGCTGGGGTCCCTGGTGAAGACCAGTGGTGTGTTAGACTCCGCACCTCCCTGTGTAGCAGCGCTAATACCTGCAGGTGACCTTCAGCCTGAAACATTCTGTGACAGTTTACTCTGGCCATGACTTCTGAAGTACTTGGTGAACAGTTGGCTCGACATTTACTTTTGCATCTCGCCCACAGAGTTCAGAAACAAGAATCTGAACAGGCACAACTGCTTCAGCGCATCCAAGGGGTTACTGCAAAACTTGAGTCCCTACAAGCCTTTGTGACCGCTTCTCAAGAAGTACTGCTAACCTCCTCCGAAGCTTCCTCTGCGTCCTCTACATCTGCCGTAGTATCCACTTCTTCCCTGCAATTACCTCCTCCGGAAAAGTTTGATAGGGAACCCAAGAAGTGCAGAGGCTTTTTGAATCAGTGTTGAATCTTTTCACTCAGAGCGAGACAAGGTTGCCTTCATCATCTCCCTGCTGTCTGGGTAAGCTTTAGCATGGGCCTCTCCCCTTTGGGAACGGAACGACCCTCTCCTGCAGAACGCCTCGTCATTTGTTGAAGCCTTTTGCAAGGTCTTTGATGAGCCCGGCCTGGTATCCTCTGCAGCCTTAAGTCTACTAAATCTGTGCCAAGGCACTCTGATGGTTGGTCAGTATGCTATACAGTTCCGTACACTTTCCTCTGAATTAAAATGGAACAACGAGGCCTTGGTAACAACCTTCTGGCAAGGTTTGGTAAATCGTGCCAAAGATGATTCTCTTAAGAGACCTGGGTTCTCTTATTTTCCTGTGCAACAGAATAGACCAGCGTTTTCGGAATCACACTCTTGAACGGTCTTCTACCAGAAAGCTCTCCCCTCGCCTTGCCCCTTACTTTCAGAATCCGGGGCCTAGACAGGAACCCATGCAGATTGGCCGCTCCTGGCTTTCCCCTGAAGAGCGAGAGAGAAGCTTCAAGCAAAATCTTTGCCTATATTGTGGGGAACCTGGTCATGTTTTGTCTGCTTGTGCCAAGAGACTGGGAAATGCCACCTCCTAGTCGGTACGAGGGAGGCCAACCTAGGAGTTAAGTTTACTACTCCCTACAACACTTCTGGTTCGGATTTTCTGATGTCCATCTGGCTGGATACTCCTGTCGGTCCCCATGTAATTTCAGCCTTTGTGGATTCATAATACCTTTCACATTTCTTTGCTCAAACTGTTGGTACTTAATACATTTTCTCGTACTCCTTCTTCTCCTCAACCCATTCCAACCACGGCTGGTAAGTACGAAATTAGTCAAATTTTAGCTGTACGTAAGCTTCGAAGACGTTCCCAATACCTGGTTCACTGGAGGGGCTTTGGTCCCGAAGAGAGGTCTTGGGTGTTTGAAGAAGACCTACGTGCTCCTCGTCTTTTGGCTACCTTCCAAAAGAAGCATTCATTGGCCATTGGTTGTTCCAGTAGAGAGGGTGGGGGTACTGTCAGGTGCCGTCCCCAATTCTCCTCTCCTGCCGGGGACGGACGCCGCTCTCCACTTCCGGTGCTCCCTGTGGCTAGGCAACGGAACGCTTCCTCCGACCGGGCTCTGGACGCATGCGCGGCTGTTGCTACGGCAAAGGGACGCGCCTTCTAGCTTCCTGTCGCTGACTGCCGATTCCCTGTCCACCAATGATAACTCACCTACCTCTATATCAGGTAGACTCTGGCACCATTAGCTGTCCCGTGAACCGGTCTGTGGTACTCACTGTTGAAAGAAAAGTAATTGTGTTCTAAAATGAAATGAATCCTATTTGGTCCATTATAATGTCTGATTCTTTGGTAAGATTATGGTGTACAGTGATGTGGTGTTCCATGTTATAAGGGTAAAATCTGCATCGCATGCCAAGTGATGTTGTTGAGTGTTCTTAAAACATGGCCAGTGTGTCTCTTAAATAGTGTTTTTGTTTAGCTACTAGTGGTTGAAAGAAAAAAATCGATATAACCAGATAGGTTGGATGTAACAGAATTGATGACTGAAATTATAGGTCTACCTAGAGAATTGGTTAATGTGTTTTTTATTTTGAGTAGACAATAATTTAAAAGGATTTTTGGGTCCTTTATATGATGATACTCATATTCAGATTTATCGAGAATTCCATTTTGAAGGGCTCTATTTAACAGTATTTCTAGTTTGTTATTGTAGATTTAGGTGGGGTCTCCCGGAAGATGTTCATAGGTCAATTCATCACTTAATTGTCTATATAGTTTCAGTAAGTAGTTCTCTTTGTTTTGCATGGTAATTCAACCCCTTTATCATCAGCTTTTACAAATCTGTTTTTTTCTAAATCACTTAATGCCTGTGAAAGGGGGCATGACCACATCATAATTGAGATATGGGCATGTCACATTGTGCCTAATGTTCTGAAGAGCTAGGCTACCCTGTACCCCCCTCCCCTTCCAACCAAATACCCATTCATTGCCTTGCATGCCAGAGTGGCAGGTGCACACAGCAGGGGATGGGACATACATCCCAAATATCCAATCTGTGGGACAAAGCTGCCTGCGTCAATTCGGGACTGTCTCGCCTAAATTGGTATGCAAGTAGTAATACTGAACAGTGTGGATAACACACCCAAATTAGTACTCAAATGTAATTCTTGTCTGAAGCAGACAACTATGATTACATGCTCATAGGAATAGTACATCTCCTGATACGGGCTGGTGTAGCTGACACTCTGAGGACTATAATAGGCAGAAGCGGAACACTTCATAGCAGGGTCCCATAGCAAAATTTGGCTACACATTCACAGTGGAGCACTGTTTTGGTTTCAGCACACATGCTCTGAAATTCTAGTGACTGTAGGCAGTGGCAAAAGTACCACCATTGCTTGGGGTTGCGCGGCTACTTACCCCCCACACTTCTCCAGTTTCTGCTCATGTACTGCCCCCATAGTCAGTGCAATCCTGCAATGGCTGATGTTCTGCCATTGGTGATAGAGCTGGAACAAGAAAGCAGCAAAAACTTGTTTCAGGTCATGTAACCAGATTTCCAATTTCAATCCAAAACTGTTTCCGCTGTAGGCTTAACAATGAAATAAAATTTCAATGAAACTCCACTCAAATACCCAAATCGATAATAATAGGATTTTCTGATCATTGTTATTTATTTTCTGTTGCCTTATGGGTAATAGTATTTGATTCTTTGCAACAATATAAAAACTACACATACACATAATCAGGGCGGCCAAGAGGAATTCAGGGCCCCGGTACAACAAATTCATGGGGCCCCCCCTTATAGTTGAGTAGGCAAAAAAAAATATCATGGGTATAGTGACACAATTGGGGGCGTGGCAATGCACCGTTGGAGCGTGGCTAGCACAATAAAATCACTAGGTCCTGAAATCCGCGGAGCGTGACATTTGTCCAAGCACTCCTGACTTTCAGGACATCTAGCACCCTTGTGTAGTATAGAAAGAATGCAGTGTGTACAGAAACAGTTCAGTCTAGGCCTGCGCCCACTGGGCTCACCAAACATTGACATTGTCCCTACTAGAATCACAACATTTCACACACTATGCTGCTCTGTCCTACCTGTTCTTCTCACTTTTACCACATGTGACTGCTGGTTTCTTTAGTTGGGGCTTATCTGAATCATGGAATGTTGGAGGACCTATTTGGGAAAAAAATGGCTACATTTAGAAAATTACAGCCAGCCCCACCGTTAAATCAATAACATCCATGATTAATAATTAGGCCTTCCTCTAGCACCAACATTAAAATAGTATTCCCATTACCCCGCAAACAAAATAGCAGTCATTAATTAGCCACCATCTACCTCACACACACTACATTGCCAAAAGTTCCGTGCATCACACACACATTACTGTGCCCCTTTATCATTACCACACTATGCCCCCTTATGATCACACTGCACCCTCCATGCTGCCTTTGCCCCTTTCTTTAACCCCCTGTGCCATGCTGCTTGTCCCTCTTTTCTTAAACCCCCTGTGCCATGCTGCTTTTGTCCCTCTTTTCTTTAACCCCCTGTGCCATGCTGCTTTTGTCCCTCTTTTCTTTAACCCCCTGTGCCATGCTGCTTTTGTCCCTCTTTTCTTTAACCCCAGTGCCATGCTGCTTGTCCCTCTTTTTTTAACCCCTGTGCCATGCTGCTTGTCCCTCTTTTCTTTAACCCCCTGTGCCTCTCTGAGTTTCTCCTTCCTTTCTTTAACCCCGTGCCATGCTGCTTGTCCCTCTTTTTTTAACCTCTCTGTGTCATGCTGCTATTGTCCCTCCTTTCTTTTACCCCTCTGTGTCATGCTGCTTGTCCCTCTTTTTTAACCCCTCTGTGTAATGCTGCTATTGTCCCTCCTTTCTTTAACCCCTCTGTGTCATGCTGCTATTGTCCCTCTTTTTTTAACCCCTCTGTGTCATGCTGCTATTGTCCCTCCTTTCTTTAACCCTTCTGTGTCATGCTGCCCCCCCCCTCATTTTCCTCCCTTCACTTACCTTTACTTCTCTCTTCCTTTTTGTCTTCTCTGCTGCTCTGTGCTCCATTGCTCCAGACTGACTGAATGTTGGGCGTGACATGATGATGTCACACCCGGCATTCAGTCAGTCTGGAGCAATGGAGCACAGAGCAGCATAGAGGAGGGGCGCCGGCACCGCAATCACGTGAGTATGGTATTGGTTTTTTTTAACTACCCTGCTCCCCCCACCAACGACCGATCTATAATCATCAATCCCATCATCATCAACATCATCTTCAACATTTATATATATAGTGCCAGCAGATTTTGTAGCACTTTACAATTGGGAAAAAACAGTAATTAAACAATACTGGGTAATACATACATACGTAGAGGTAAGAAGGCCCTGCTCACAAGTTTACAATCTATGGGACAATGGTTTGATACACAAGGGTAAGTGCTAAATCATATTGAATATTTGTCCAGCTAGAATGCAAAGGTTACAAAGTATTTAGTGAGCTGTATGCTCAGTCACACAACTGTGTTGGTCAGAGGGTTGATGTCTTGTGTTAGCTGTATAGAGGGTGGTAATAGGGTACACTAAGGAGATTAAGAAGGTGGTAGAGGAATACTATAAACTTGTCTGTAGAGGTGGGTTTTCAGAGAACGCTTGAAGGTTTGAAGACTAGAAGAAAGTCTTGTGGTGCGAGGGAGGGAATTCCATAAAGTGGGTGCAGCCTGAAAAAAGTCCTGTAACCGAGAATAGGAGGAAGAGATGCGTGTAGAAGAGAGACACAGATCTTGTGCAGAACGGAGGTGTTGAGTTGGGAGATATTTTGAGACAAGTGAAGAGATGTATGTTGGTGCAATTTTGTTGATGGCCTTGTATGTTGAAGAATTCTATATTGGATTCATTGAAAAACAGGCAACCAATGTAGAGACTGACAGAGTGATTCAGCAGATGTAAAACAGTTTGCAAGGAAAATCAATCTAGCTGCTGCGTGCAAAATAGATTGTAGGGGCTCGAGTCTGATTTTGGGAAGACCAGTAAGGAGGGAATTACAATAGTCGATGCGGGAGATGATGAGTGCATGAATTAAAGTTTTTGCAGTGACTTGTGTGAGATATGTACGTATTCTAGAAAAGGTTTTTTTAGATGTATGCAGCATGATGTAAATATAGAGTTGATGTGGGGAACAAAGGAGAGTTACGAGTCAAGGATTACACCTAGACAGCGAGCTTGCGGGGTGGAATTTATGGTCATGTTGTCAACATACATAGAAATGTCAGGCAGTAAGCTTCTATTGTTGGGTGAGAATATTATTAATTCTGTTTTTGAACGATTGAGTTTGAGTTGGCGAGAGGACATCGAAGATGAAATGGCAGAAAGACAGTCAGTAATGCGAGACAACAAAGATGGTGAGAGATCGGGAGAGGATAGATATATTTGTGTATCATCCACATAGAGATGATACTGAAAACCAAAGGAGCTTATTAGTTTTTATAAAGAAGTGGTGTAGATAGAGAATAGCAGAGGACCTAGGACTGAGCCTTGTGGTACTCCAACTGATATAGGAAGTGGAGTGGAGGTCATTGCAGAGAAATTAACACTGAAAGAACAATTAAATAGGTAGGATGAGAACCAGGATAGGACAGTGTCTTGAAGACCTAAGGACTGTAGCGTCTGTATGAGAAGAGAGTGGTCAACAGTGTTGAATGCAGCAGAGAGATCCAGGAGAATTAGAAGAGAGTAATCACCTTTATTTTTAGCTGTGATCAGATCATTGACAACCTTGGTCAGCACAGTCTCTGTGGAGTTTTGAGAGCGAAAGCCTGATTGAAGAGGATCCAATAGGTTGTTTGCAGAAAGGAAACGTGTGAGGCAAGGGTAGGCAATTCGCTCGAGAAGTTTGGAGGGGCATGGAAGCTGAGAGATGGGGCGGTAATTTGAAAGAGACTTTGGGTCAGAATTTAGGTTTTTTTAGAATAGTATTAATCACTGCGTGCTTCAATAGTGATGGAAAGATACAAGTAGAGATAGATTACAGATTTTAGCTAGAGGTGAAATGAGCACATGAGACAGGGACCTACCAATTTGTGAGGGTATGGGATCAAGAGGACAGGAGGTAGAGTAAAAAGATAAGAAGAGAGTAGAAACTTCCTCTTCATTTGTGGGATCAAATGAAGAGCGGGTGTCAGAGGATGCTGGGAAGAAATGTTGCTGATTGCTAGTCAAGGGAGATAATACCATTTCAGGTCTGATTTTATCAATATTGTCCTTGAAATAGGAAGCAAGATCCTGGGTACTGATGGCAGTGGGAGGGTTTGGAGTGGGAGGATTGAGAAGGGATTTAAAAGTGTTAAAAGGCGTTTGGGCTTAGAAGCCTGAGCATAGATGAGAGATTGGAAGTATGCTTGTTTAGCAGTGTTCAGAGCACTTCGATAGGAGTGGTAGATAGCAGTATATGCACTGAAATCATTAGAGGCACAATATTTACGCCAGTGACGTTCAGCTTTACAAGAACGTTTTTTGTAGATTTTGTGTTACTTTAGTGTGCAACGGTTGACAACGAAGTTTACGCGGAGTATGAAGAGTCGCTGGAGCCACTTCATCAAGGGCAGTTGATAGGGTTTGGTGAAAATGAGGAACTGCCATATCAGGGTAGGAGAATGTAGAAATTTGGGAGAGAAGGTGTTGCAGAGAGGTGAAAAACTGTTGAAAATCCCATGTGAAAGCATATTGTACAGTTCAGTAAAGAATTATGTTATCCTTTCTGTGTAGACTGTGTGAATGACACCTGTCAGTCTGGTCCCGATCAAAGAAAGTTTTTATTGCCTAACTGTTATGCTTAGCGGCTATTGACATAAGCTTCCAGAACAGATGACAGAGGTCTTCGCCTATAGCAGCCGCCTTTCCGGTAGAGCTTGTTGCGCTCACAGGTACTTGGATGCCCCCAGGTCTTAACACTTAGTGCAGTGGAAGCTTATATACCGCAGCAGGTAGATAGGAGGTGGTAGCCAAGACAGGAACAGGTCAGGAGCAGGCCAGGGTCAGGGTTCCGTAGAAGGCAGAGTAATCAGGAACAGGCCAAAGGGACAGAGCTGGCAGAGAGCAAGGAAATCCAAATAACAAAGCCAAAGGTCAGGGTAATCAGAGTACAAGCAGGGTCCAGAAACAAGCCAGGGTTCACAACGGGAATCAAACAGCAAACGGACAGAGTATCCACAGGAACAAGACTGGACAGCAAAATGTGCAGCACACAGGACACTATAACTGCCAGGAAGGCTAAGCCCTCCCTGCTTTAAATACTAAGAGTGGCCAAGGAGGATTCATGCAGTCAGTGTGTAGTGTTAGGATCACAGCTACTGATAAGCCTTTAGAACCGAGCTAGTAGAGGTCTTCACCTATAGCAGCCGCCTTTCCCATAGAACTGTACACGTTCGCCGATACTCGGATGCCCCCAGGACTTATCTTTATGGTAGTAGAGGCTTATCAGGATAACCGCGGTGTAGGATAAGGTAACTGGGAGACTGGAGGCAGAGGCCAGGGCCAGACCTGGATAACGGAACCGTGGCCAGAAGAAGGGTCAGAATACAAACCGAGGTCAGACCTGGCAGCAATCAAGCAGGTCCAAAATTCAAGCAAAGGTCAGGGTCACAGTGTTACGTCTCACTGGAGACAACTACCAACCGGCATTGGCACTGGCCTTCCCAGGGCGCAGAGTCTAACGGACCCCTCGGTCTTCTCCAAGAACCACCGCAAGGTGGGATGGTTTTAGCTGCCGTAGGCCCGCAGGTCGCGGCCCCTAAGTTAGCCCACCGGCGTGGTAGAGATAGTAGTAAGGTGAATGGTTCTGGGAACACAGTAAAAGGCCTCGTCTAGCTGAATATTAAACAGCTTAATTGTAAGAAGTAGGACGCCAGACGTACTTTGCTGCCTAGTAGAGAGGCACGAGGAGACAAACACGAGAGGAGTCAGGAACTGTAGCCGGTTCGGTACACAGAAGGTCAGCCAGTGTGTGTTGCCAGGCATTCAGCAGATGCAGGGTTAATCAGACAAGCCGGGTCGTTACACAGAAAGTCAGCCAGTATTCACAGGGAGAAGAGCACAGGGAAAGCACAGGGATCAGGAGCAGCCAGACACTAAGTACACTTGTTGCTCTGACACAGGAAGGGTGTCAGAGTGAAGACTAAATAGTGGGGAAGTTTGAATTCCCCGCCTCTCAGCTCACATGATCAGACAGACCTAACAAATAGTGGAAAAGTTTGAATTCCCCGCCTCTCAGGTCACGTGATCAGACAGACCTAACACACAGGCAAAGAAGCGATATCCAAAATCCAGGCAAAAGGTCAGGGCAACAGGCAATCAGGCAAAGTCCAAGAGCTCAGTCAAGGTCACAACGAAGAATCAATCAGGATTGTCAAAAAACAAGCAGGTCAGCAACACACAGGCAGCGGACGATATAACCGTCAGGGAGGATTATCCCTAGCAGGATAAAAATTATCTAGAATTGCACACGTGCCCGGCTGCCCAGCTGGCCGGGTCACAGCGGTGAATTACAAGCATCCCAGCCATTGCCATAGTGACAGCCCGGGACGAAAACCGGAAGTGGGAGAAGCGAGTCGCGGCGGGGCTCGTTACAGTTAGTGCTTAATTGACATTTAACTATTGCATACGTGCCTGGCTGCCACACTTGCGGAAATGCAACACTAATGAATGAATGAAGACTGTTCCGACCGTTGCTTAGGTGAAGTCCCGGTCGTCGTGACAATGGCCAGGACGCATCCTGTAAGTATACAATGTGCCGCAGCGGGTTGGGGCCACTTAAAGTTAGGTTAAGGTTCGGAATTCTCAATGAAGGAGGAAGCTTAAGTCTGAAGGTGACGGGGTTGACCTTCTTGATAATGGTAAAGAGTCCAATGAACCAAGGCCCAAGTTTCTTACAGAGTTGCCTGAGCCTAATGTTCCAGGTGGAAAGACAGACTTCATCACTTACTTTGAGGAAGCAATTGCTGTAGTGACGATCCACAAAGGATTTGGACCAAAAGGAGGCCTGCAGCAAAACTGAGTGACCTTCTTCAAAATGACTCTAAGATGAGAGGCTGTAGAACGTATACCAGGTAAACCAGAAGGAGTACTGGAGAACATGGAATTAGACTGTCACGATAATGACCTTTAGAGGATGGCACTGCCTGATATTGATGCAACTAATCTGGGAGGCACAGTGTCTAATGCACCCCCAGTATTCACCAGAGACCCCGCAAGGAGGTATGGGCTTGGCTGCATGAGGTGCGTAGGTCGTAGTTCTCCCAGTTAGTCATCAGGGCAGTGGGAGAGACAGGAGTGGTCGTGCGGTCCGGGTCAAAAAGCCAAATATTGGTGCAGTACAAAAGGATTATCCAAAGGAGATGTCAGAGGTAAGCCGAGGGTGAAATACTAGGCAACAACAGAGCCAAATCGTTGGGCAGAGAATAGTCAGGAACGTAGCCAAGAAGTCAGGAACCGAAGAACAACATACAGGAGGAAGCAGGAAACAGAACGCTGGAGCTGGTGAAACCAATACTCTGGCACCAGACTCATGGAGGGAGGTGCCAGAAATACCTGGTGGCCCCTGATTGGTGGCAGTGGGCCACAGGGGGAAGAAGCATCCCGTTTCCTAGCAATGGGACGCGGGTCCACTGTGCATATGTGCGCAGCGAAAATCCCGGAAGTCCGTCCAGTTGCTAGGCAATGGGACGGGAGCCGGCCGGGAGACAGGCGTCTGTTCCCGGCACGTAGGAACAGTGCGGGGACGGCGCCTGACATAAACTTGGGATGGAAGCGGATATTACAAAAGAATAGATACATGCGGGTGGAGGAATGGCAAGAATTATTATAGGTAAATTCAGATCACGGGAGCAAGGAAGTCCAATTGTCATGGAACTTGGAGGTGTATAACCGAAAAAATTGTTCCAAGGATTGGTTTACCCTTTCTGTCTGTTTTTTTAACTGTGGATGGTAAGCAGAAGATAGGCTGATGTTGACGCCAAGGAATGTGCAGAAAGATCTCCAAAAACTGAGCATTAAATTGAGAGCCACAGTCGGAGACAATATCTTCAGGAAGACCATGGAGACGTAAGATATGCCTGGTGAACAGCGAAGCTAAAATTTGAGCATTAAGTATCTTTAGGTAGTGGGCCATTTTGTTAAACCAATCCACTACCACCCAGATTGTGTTATGACCAGATGCCCCGGGTAGGTCCACTATAAAGTCCATTGGAAGATGTGACCAGAGTTTAGTTGGACTAGGCAAGGGCATAAGTTGATCCGATGGATAGCTTCTGGCAGACTTGCCTTTGGCACAATCTTCACAGAAGAGCACAAAATCTTTGACATTGGAAGACAAGGAAGGCCACCAAACAGAATGTGAAAGGATCTCAATGGTCTTGGAAATGCCTGGATGTCCAACGATTTTACTCTCATGAGTAACAGTCATGTCATGGGTCATGAGATTTGCATTTGCTTGAGAAAGTCTGTTATACAGACGAAACACGTCGCTTTGTCTGCTGCCTATCATCTAAAGCATATTGTTACAAGGTATCACCTTACTATTCAAATGGAACTTTCATTCATGACTACTGCTTTCCATCCAGACGTCTGATTTGGTGCGCACCGAAGACTGGATGTAATACGCTTTTAATAACCGTTCTTACGGTAAGAAGGTATAACTTTCTATTTCTTTTCCGGATAAAGAGATTATCTTCATCAACTTTGAAGGCAGAACGATCAGAGGTACGTGCTTCAATTACTTAATAGCCGCTTAGACGGTAAGAAGTTGTTTATTACGTGCCGAGTCCGACATTAGTCTTAAATATTGGACTGAATTCAAATATGATTATTTCTGGAGGCAGAACCATCGGAGGTATTTGATTCAACCATTTATTAGCCGCTTAGGCGGTAAGAAGTTGTTTTATATGTGCCTAGCCCGTGATTAGCCTCAGGTATTTGATTCATTACGGATGTTATAATCACACTTGTGATATACAAGTTACAATAAGATATTCGTTGCTTAACCCTGAAGGATATATATCCGAAGAAATCTAACTTTACTCTGGACTGCAAATTTATATATGATCCTTTATACTGGACCACTGTCTTTACATCTTGTGGATTATACATCTTAAAGACGCATGCATGACCGTTTAAATATTCAGGAGGGATATCCCTGTTATATATGTCAATTCATTTTGATATTATAACATTAATACATCAGCTGGATATTATTATATATTATATACTAATCATCATCTCAGGCTCAAGGGGTATTTATGAATATAATATTGTATTATATTATCTGTATTAACACCTGTGTTTTAACTGTGGCTTGAACATCTACTCTATTGATCCTTTTTTATTGCATTACATATTGTGCACTTATTTTATATGTTGTATTTATCTACATTGATCCATCGATTAAATATTAGGAGATTCTGCGCAATTTTTGTTCTTTAGTAGTTTGTAAAGCCCAAGAATCTCTGGATGACCTTCAGATTGTTTGGGTGCACGCAATCCAAGATAGCTTGAACCTTACTAGGGTCCATAGAGAACTGAGCAGAGGAAATTACATACACCTAAAAAAGAGAATTTCTTAACTTCAAACTCACACTTTTTCATTTTAGAGTTGATGCTACCAAAGTTTGAAGAATACCTATTTAACATGAAGACAATGCTGAGCCAAGAACTGTGAATAGATCAGAATGTCATCCAGGTATAGAACAACAAAATGGTCCAAGAATTCACAAGGAGCTTGTGATTTCACTGCTTTTTTGATTTCAAGTGCTGTTTTTGTTTAAAGTGTGGAGTTGGTTCCATTAAGGATTGCTGTGCTGTGCTGAGAGAGTGATATAGTTTGGGGAATTATTCTGTGTGTTTATTGAACGGGATTCGTTTTTCTGTGTGTTTATTAAGTGTTTTTTGTTTTTTTTCCCTTCTCTCTGTTAGAGCTAGTGGGTGTGGTTTAATTGCATAGTTGATACAGCTGGTTAGTGCAAGCTCTATTTAACAGGAGGTAGCAAGCGATTTCATTGAGCTTGTGATTTCACTGCTTTTTTGATTTCAAGTGCTGTTTTTGTTTAAAGTGTGGAGTTGGTTCCATTAAGGATTGCTGTGCTGTGCTGAGAGAGTGATATAGTTTGGGGAATTATTCTGTGTGTTTATTGAACGGGATTCGTTTTTCTGTGTGTTTATTAAGTGTTTTTTTTTTTTTTTTCCTTCTCTCTGTTAGAGCTAGTGGGTGTGGTTTAATTGCGTAGTTGATACAGCTGGTTAGTGCAAGCTCTATTTAACAGGAGGTAGCAAGCGATTTCATTGAGCTTGTGATTTCACTGCTTTTTTGATTTCAAGTGCTGTTTTTGTTTAAAGTGTGGAGTTGGTTCCATTAAGGATTGCTGTGCTGTGCTGAGAGAGTGATATAGTTTGGGGAATTATTCTGTGTGTTTATTGAACGGGATTCGTTTTTCTGTGTGTTTATTAAGTGTTTTTTTTTTTTTTTTTTTTTTTTTCCTTCTCTCTGTTAGAGCTAGTGGGTGTGGTTTAATTGCATAGTTGATACAGCTGGTTAGTGCAAGCTCTATTTAACAGGAGGTAGCAAGCGATTTCATTGAGCTTGTGATTTCACTGCTTTTTTGATTTCAAGTGCTGTTTTTGTTTAAAGTGTGGAGTTGGTTCCATTAAGGAGTTGAATCCAGGAAGGGGTTTAATCTGGTAAGTGGCTAGGAAAGGCTAGTACTAAAGTTCACTGTAGGCTATAAGAAGTTAGGTTAGCCATAATAAGATGAGTAGTAGCAGGCTTGATGATCTCACTCAATGCATATCTTGTCATATGTATGCACACTTGGAGCAAGTGTTCCAAGGTTTATACCTCTGTGAGAAATGTGAGCAATTGGTCTCTTTGGAAGCCCAGGTAACTGATCTAAAGCAGACCATTGCAACATTGAGAGACATTGCCAACCTGGAGCAGAGTTTACAGCTCACCGTTGATGCGTTATCTGAGCAGGGTGGAGCAGAGACAGAGGAGGATGCACAGGTAGGCAGCTGGGTAACAGTTACTAGGGGTAGCAGAGGGAGGAAGAGGCAGGCCAGTTCTGAGCTAGGCAATCCCAGCAGATTTGCCAGATTGGATGAAGATACTGTGGAAGGCAGTTCAGAATTGGTAGAGTTGGATGACACTGCTTCCTCTAGCAACCAGGGGAATGGTCTCTCCAGCATAGAGGGGACCAAAGTTACTCAGGGACCCAGGCAGATTGTGGTGGTAGGGGATTCACTTATTAGGAAGGTAGATAGGGCAATCTGTTACCGGGACCGTGCATGCCGAACAGTGTGTTGTCTCCCGGGTGCTCGGGCTCGGCATATTGCGGATCGGGTGGACAGATTTTTGGGGGGGGCTGGGAATGACCCAGCGGTTTTGGTGCATGTTGGCACCAATGACCGAGTTAGAGGAAGAAGGGGTGTCCTAAAGAATGATTTCAGGGACATAGGTCGCAAACTTAAGGCAAGGACATCCAAGGTAGTATTTTCGGAAATACTACCTGTGCCACGCGCTAGTCCAGGGAGGCAGCGGGAGATTAGGGAGGTTAATGCGTGGCTAAAAGATTGGTGTAGGAAGGAGGGTTTTGGATTCTTAGAGCACTGGGCTGATTTCTCGGTCAGTTGCCATCTTTATTGTCGTGATGGATTGCACCTGAATGAGGAGGGGGCTGCAGTGCTAGGGGAGAGGATGGTTAGAAGGTTGGAGGAGATTTTAAACTAGGCTCCGGGGGGGAGGGGCAAGCAAGTATTTATGGGATAGACATTGAGAGTAGTAAGGAGGAATTTAACAAGAGTAAAGGGGGTGGAGAGGGGGGAAAGGGAAGCATAGCCGATAAGGAGCGGCCCTTTTTAAAGCTAAAAGAAATACCTAAGGGAGGCAATAGACTTAAGTGTATGCTTGCAAATGCAAGAAGCCTGACAGGTAAAATGGGGGAGTTAGAACTAGTAGCAATGAATGAGCAGTATGATATTATAGGTATTACTGAGACCTGGTGGGATGATACACATGACTGGGCAGTCAACTTGGAAGGCTATTCTCTCTTCAGGAGGGATAGGGTAAATAAAAGGGGAGGAGGAGTATGTCTTTATATTAAGCCAGAATTAAAACCAAGTATTCAGGAAGTTATATACGAGAATATTGGTGATAATATAGAGGCATTGTGGGTGGAAATATCCAGCGGAGGAAAAAGTTCAGAGAAGTTGCTGATAGGAATATGCTATAAACCGCCAGATATTAGTACGATTGAGGAAGCCCAACTTCTACAGCAAATTGAAAAGGCTACACAACTAGGTCAAATTTTAATTATGGGGGATTTTAATTATCCGGACATTGATTGGAGTACTGAGACCTGCGGTACAGCTAGGGGAAATAGGTTTCTGAGCACGCTAAAAGACCATTACATGTCCCAATTAGTTGAGGAACCAACTAGGAACCGGACTATACTGGACCTAGTAATAACAAACAATGTAGACGTAATATCAAATATTCAAGTAAAGGAGCACTTGGGAAACAGTGATCATAATATGGTCTCATTTGAAATTAGTTTCCAGAAACAACAGTATAAGGGATCAACTAGGACTTTAAACTTTAAAAAGGCAAATTTTAATATGCTCAAGGAGTCTATAAAGAGCATAGACTGGGACAAAGCCTTTGAAGGAAAAAATACGGAAGAAATGTGGGCTGTCTTTAAAATGTTGTTGGAAACATACACGTATAAGTTCATTCCTATAGGAAATAAATGTAAAAGAATTAAGTCTAAACCAATGTGGCTAAATAAAAAGGTAAGGGAAGAAATGCAAAGGAAGAAGCGTGCATTTAAATTGTTTAAGTCTGAAGGGTCAGAGGAGTCCTTCCATAGGTACAAGGAATGTAATAAAACATGCAAAAAGGAAATTAGATTGGCTAAATTAGAAAATGAAAGGCACGTTGCAAAAGAAAGTAAGACAAACCCCAAAAAGTTTTTTAAGTATATAAATGGCAAAAGGATTAAAAAAGATAATATAGGACCACTAAGAAGTGAGATGGGTGAATTGATAAATGATACTAAGGAAAAAGCAGAGATATTAAACACGTTCTTTTCTTCAGTATTTACCAGAGAGGAACAAATGGCAGGAGTAATACATAAAAATGGAAATGAAACCATGCCATTAATTAATACTTGGTTGTCAGAGGAAGAAGTCCAAAGGCGACTGAAGAATATTAAGATAAATAAAGCTCCAGGTCCAGATGGCATACACCCAAGGGTCCTTATGGAATTAAACTCGGAAATAGCTAGACCGCTATTCTTAATTTTCAGAGATTCAATCTCATCAGGCTCAGTACCAAGGGATTGGCGAATAGCAGATGTGGTGCCGTTGTTTAAAAAGAGGACGAGATCACAACCAGAGAATTATAGACCTGTAAGCCTGACATCAATAGTGGGGAAACTACTGGAAGGTATTTTAAGGGACAGTATTCAGGATTACTTGGTACGCAATAAAATTATTAGTGGGAATCAACATGGATTTGTGAGGGATAGGTCATGTCAAACTAATCTAATTAGTTTCTACGAGGAAGTTAGTGGGAACTTAGACCAGGGCAGGACAGTAGATGTGGTCTACTTAGATTTTGCAAAGGCCTTTGATACAGTGCCACACAAGAGGTTGGTTTACAAAATAAGGGAACTGGGTCTAGAAATCAAAATTTGTACTTGGATCGAAAACTGGTTAGAGAATAGGGAACAGAGAGTTGTGATAAATGGAACATTTTCTAATTGGTCAAAGGTCTTAAGTGGAGTTCCTCAAGGTTCCGTGCTGGGACCACTCCTTTTTAATATATTTATTAATGACCTTGGTGATGGTTTAGAGAGTAAAGTTTCTATTTTTGCAGATGACACTAAACTCTGTAAGGTAATAAAATCAGAGCAAGATGTAGCTTCTCTACAGAGAGACTTAAATAAACTGGAAGATTGGGCGGCTAAATGGAATATGAGGTTTAACACAGATAAATGTAAGGTTATGCATTCAGGGATCAAAAACAAGAACGCAATCTATAAATTAAATGGAATTAATTTGGGAGAATCTATAATGGAAAAGGATTTGGGAGTGCTCGTAGACAGTAGACTTACCAATAGTGCTCAATGTCAAGCAGCAGCTGCAAGGGCAAACAAAGTATTGGCATGCATAAAAAGGGGCATAGATGCAAGGGAAGACAGTGTAATTTTGCCACTGTATAAATCATTGGTAAGACCTCATCTTGAATATACAGTACAGTTCTGGGCACCACTCTATAAAAAAGATAATTTGGAACTAGAAAGGGTTCAGAGAAGGGCAACAAAATTGATAAAGGGTATGGAGTTATTAAGTTATGAGGAAAGGTTAGCCAGTTTAGGCATGTTTACTTTAGAAAAGAGGCGTCTAAGGGGAGATATGATTACTATGTACAAATACATTAGGGGTCAATACAGAGAGCTTTCATGGGAACTTTTTACCCCAAGGACCATACACAGGACACGTGGTCATCCCCTAAGGTTAGAGGAGAGGAAATTTCACAACCAGCAAAGGAAGGGGTTCTTTACAGTAAGGGCAGTCAAGATATGGAATTCATTGCCAGGGAAGGTTGTGATGGCAGATTCAATAGATATGTTTAAGAAAGGGTTAGACAAATTTTTAGCGGAAAGGTGTATCCAGGGATACGACCGTTAATTTAAAATAAAGGATAGTAGTGGATATAGGGTAAAAATTGGATTGCAATATTGAGTCTGGGGGTGATTTTCAAAATTGAAACAGATGGGCGGTTGCCTACTCTGGATTAATTACAAATATAAGTGCAGGATCGCAGGAGATCCAAAATAGGTTGAACTTGATGGACTGGTGTCTTTTTTCAACCTCATCAACTATGTAACTATGTAACTATGTAATTCATGGATCACATCATTGATTAAGTCCTGGAAGACTGTGAGGGCATTACACAGGTCAAAGGACATGACCAAGTACTCGTAATGCCTGACTGGGTGTTAAATAAAGTTTTCCATTCGTCACCCTCTCTGATATGCATGAGGATAAATGCTCCGCATAGGTCAATCTTTGTATACATTGTGGAACCCCTGAGCTGGTCAAGCAGAACTGAAATGAGTGGGAGTGGGTAGGTGTTTTAAATAGTGATCTTATTTAACCCATGAATGTCTATTCAGAGTCGTAGACTCCCATCCTTATTATACACAAAGAAGAACCAGGCTCCTACAGGGGACTTATTAGACCTAATAAAGCCCTTATTTTTGAAGATTCTCCTTCACATAATTTTCCATGGCCTGAGTTTTAGGTACAGAAAGAGAATACAATCTCACCTTTCACAGTTTGGAGCCTGGGACTAAATCTATAGGGAAATCATAAACGCGATGTCGGGGTAACGTGTCAGCTGCCTTTTTGGAGAATACATCCTAAAAGTCATGGTATGGTGAAGGTAGCTGGTCTGGCAAGGACTGAAGAAGCTGGATGGGCAGGATCAAACAGGATCAGGAGCAGGAAGAACCCCAACGAGCAACCTCACCCTTGTTCCAATCAATAACCATATTGTGAAGTTGTAGCCAGGGATGTACCAGGATTAACGTAACAGCGGGACAACTAATGAGATAAAAAGATGAGGACTCAGTATGCAAAGATCCCATGGTGAGCTGTTTGAGAGAATATCCTGACACCAGGTAATGAACCTCCAAGGAGACGACAGACTGTGATGGCTGGAGGCTGGATCAATCTTCACGGGACAAATTCCTAGAGAGCTGGTGTCACGAGCTGCGGGGGTGACTCGCTCCGGATCCCTGGCTGCGTCCCTGCCGTCGTCATGATGACCGGGACGTCACTTCCAGTTCTTTTCCTGGCCATCACTATGGCAACAGCCGGGACTCTCTTCATTTCACCCGGGCAGCCGAGTGCGTGTGCAATGTCAGCTAATTATTTAAATCACTGCAGGGTTTAAATCCCACTCCTGTACCTCACTGTTTCTGATTGGCTCTTCCGTGTTTTTAAGGCAGAGAGGGATTAGCCTCACTGCCGGTTATAGCGTCCGTTGCCTGTATGTTGCTGACCTGCTTCTTTCCTGGCAATCCTGTGTCAAAGTCAAATAATTGGATGTAGTCATTTCAAATTTATATCTATCAATACTGTTGTCTTTGTCTGAAAATATGCGAATAGCACGCTACGAAGTGAAAGGGCGAATTTAACCACAACACATGCGAACACTTCTACAGACATGTACACTTACACACTCACTTGTAAATAGTTCACCTTAAAATAGTTCAAACACACAGTCGTTTATAACCAAGGTTAATAGAGTTTATAGTTAAATATAATAATGTTAAATACACTTTAGTAAAATCTAATGTTCAGGATCATGTTTGGTATCATTCTAATCCCCTATTTATCCTTAGAGATCCGTATGCGAATTATGGATGATAGGGAATTAATGATCAGAATGATAGTGTGTGTGTAATGTAAATAGACCAGTTTGAACTAGATTTTTGGCGGGAAGTTACGTATGCAGCTGTTGGAGAGCTGACCCCTACCCTTGGAGGGCATCGTTTGAACTGACCTATGACCTGAAGCTTGAACCAATGGAAACATGCCAAATCATCTCTGCTGTTTTCAATGTAACACCAACTGTATATAAACTGAGCTCTGGGACTAGCATACAGTCTTCTTGACCACAGACTTTAGGATTGAATGACTGTATGCTGGATCCAGAGCGCCTGCGTATGTAATCGGCCTTACTTATTTTATTAATTGTTACTCTGTTACTTTTTGCTATTAAATCGCTTTGTGAGTTGGAACCACACTATTCAAAGCTACCGGAAGAATTGCAAAGCCTATGGATTTCGGTTCCTCAACAAAGGGTGGAGACGCGTCATATACGGGTAAGAACACAATGTGTTCGAGGCCTGTTTATCATTCTGTATTTGTGTAATTCAAGGAGCGCTGATTAGAACCTAGGGACAAGAAAGAAAAACTGTTTCTTTTTAATGTCAATGTGCGATTTAATGTGATTTATTTTGCACAGCGTATGCTTACTTCCTGTATTGTTGCCATGTGCTTAATCAATCGTTTTGATAGATAGTCCTGGTGTATTTATAGTGTGATCACTTGTTAAAGCCTCCGAACAGTTATCACAATTATTTGGGAAAGTATTTTTATGCGCAGAAAAGAAAGGTGTGTATGTATGTGAATTGTGTGGTCGTGAAGTGAAAGTTGATTTACTGTTGAAAGAGACAGGGAATGTTGAAGCTGTTTGACGAAACAGGTAGGACAGCCGAGGATTGGTATACACGGCAGGTATACTGAAAATGAAAACAAGGGTTTTTCGTTGCACTCCCAATAGTACTCGCAAAGTTTATTAATAGCTAGTATCTCAAAGCGGTGCGATCTGACCGCTTGGTTGAGCGTGCAACCCTGATTGTGACTTGGGAGTTGTGGGAGGAAATACGCTGGCAAGGCTGGTTTAGTAAATACTTAGTGCTACCAGTTGTAAAATACTCAGCAGGTGTGCTGGAAAGGCAGGATATTGTAAAGTTGATATTTTTGTTCTCCCAGGTTCAGGGACCTCGTTGGGTATGCTGATAATCGTGGGTGTTGTTCAGTTGTACACAGTTGAGACGAAGTGAGTGGAAGCACCTTGTGTAAATTTGTAAATTCGTCCACTGCCAATAAAAATCTCTAGTGGTAGTTGTGTGCTGCGAAGCGTTGGAAAAGTCAGCTTCCACATGGGTGCTAAGCAAACGTTAGAGATGGTCGATGAGGTGCTGCTTAAGGAAGGGCCTATTGGTTCGGCAAGATATCGTATGCGTGTGAAATATGGTGCGTACGCAGCGGTGTACTGTGACAAATGGGTCAAGATGACCAGAGAATGTGTGAGACCCTTTGCCAAGGTTGGAAGTTTCGATTCAGAAGTATTAAGTATAGTTAGAGGTAAAATATGTTTGATTAAATCACTAAAAAAGATCATTAAAGAGTCGTTTTAACGGTAATGTTTCTGAAGAAGATGATGAACCCACTGTTATTTTAGCCATTGCCCATGTTATAAACGTGTAAGAAGTACCACGCAGGCAAGAAAAGGGAGCAGTCACACCAGCAGGGACATTGGCTCAAATTGGTGAGAGTAGTGGAGAAAGTAATAGGCGGGGGAACATTCATTGTGCCGAAACAGTAATCCCAGCAATTAATCCAGAATGTAGCGATTTGGTAGGTTTACATCCTGTCCGCACAATAGCAGTTACCAATGGGAAAGTGGACAAAGATGGTGTAGTTCCTATAAAACATGTAGCAATGCATTGTCCGTTGACCAGATCTGAGCTACATTCAATAATGTCTGATTTCCCAGATCTGGAAAGGAGTTGGCCAAATGTCAGAAATTTGTTAAAGATTTAAATAATGCGCATGAGCCAACTAATAAAGATTGGCGAGTGGTGTTGAAGGCCTGTCTTCCTCCCAATATTGATATACAAAAGCTTATTAAGGATTGTTTAATGGAGGAAGATAGATCCTTAACAGATGGTGATAATCAAGAAAATATCAAACGAATAATCTCACAGGTGGCCAAATACTTTCCAGTTGTAGTGAACTGGAGCAAAATTTTCACTATCAAACAAAAATATAGTGAAACTGCAGCAGATTATTTTGCCAGAGCTCTGTCAGCAATGACCCAGTACACAGGCATATCAGACATAAAGGATGATGGGCATCACAGAAAAGTAGCTGTTATGGTGCTAATGGATGGTCTCAAGGAAAATCTGAAGACCAGGGTACCAACCTCTTTACCTAACTGGAGAGGAATCACGGTAGATGCACTTAGAGAGTCTGCCATGGTGCATGATAAAAATATATGTAAGAAGAAAGCGGAGCAAAGTGATAGGCTACTGATGGTAAGTATCCAGGCTTTAGAAGGACTATACACACAACCATACATTTACAACACATACAGAAAATGAGGTACGACAGTGAGGTGTTATAATTGCCATAAAGAGGGACACAAAAGGAAGTACTGTAGAGAGGGGAGTTATGGGCCACCTAAGAGGGAATCACATAGATACCCACAGAGAAGACATACACAAGTTTCAGAAAATTCACAACAGTTACCCGCACACATCGTAGCAGTAAATGGTTTGCGGGAGAGTGATAGTCAGCGCTAGGGGTCAGGTCATACCTGTATTCTACAGCCATTTAGGTTAACTGAAAGGGAATAACCTACAATGACAGTTGATATATCTGGTACAAAACAAACCTTTCTTGTAGATACAGGGGCGGCCAGGTCAGTGATAACTTCTCCTTTAAATCTACAGGTCACTCACAAAACAGCTCCAGCTATGGGAATAACAGGGAGAGTGCTACATTACCCTTTGACTAAAACCGCAAGGGTTAATATCGGGCCTCTGCACACCAAGCATTCATTTCTCTTGGCTGCAGCGGCTCCTACTAACATACTGGGCAGGGATTTGTTGTGAAAAATGGGATGTGTCATTTACTGTAGTCCTGATGATGTATTCCTAGACAAACCAGAGAAGGTTGCACATGTGGTACAGGACATATTGAACACCCCACAAAGGTTAATGCTACACTCTGCCGTTCTAGAACAAAGTCCATCTCAGGTAAAGGAAATTTTATTGCAAATACCGGGTTCCCTATTGACCAAAGATGGACAGGACACTGGATTGATGGCAAATGTAGCTTCTGTAATGGTTAATCTGAAAAGTGCCAGGCAAGCTCCAAAAATCCCACAGTACCCATTAAAACCGAAGGTGAAATTAGGGGTGTATCCTGTAATTGAGAGGCTGCTGCAACAAGGGATCTTGATTCGTACATCCAGCACAGCCAATAGTCCCATTTTCCCAGTAAAGAAGAGTGGGGGGGAGGGGCTATAGATTAGTCCAGGACCTAAGAGAAAAAAACAAAGTTGTTGAGAGCCAATTCCCCGTAGTGCCTAATCCAGCTGTCATCCTTATGCAGATTCCACCGTCTGCCAGTCATTTCACTGTCATTGATCTTTGTTCTGCCTTTTTCTCGGTCCCCCTTCACCCTGACTGTCAATATCTCTTTGCATTCTCCTACAAGGTGGTGCAATATACATGGACGAGGTTACCCCAGGGGTTCATTGACAGCCCTAGTATTTTCTCACAAACCTTACATGACTGTTTGCAATCCTTCCAACCAAGCAATGGGTCTGTCCTAATTCAATATGTAGATGATTTGTTGTTGTGCTCTGATTCGTTTATGTCATGTTTACATGATACTAAATTGTTGTTGCTTCATCTTTCACAAACAGGACACAAGATTGCAAAGGACAAATTACAACCATGTCAGACTAGGGTTAAATACTTGGGACACTGTCTCACCCAGGGGCTATGACACTTGACAACGGACAGAATCCAGGCAATACAAAACATGACCCTGCCACAGAACCAAAAGCAGATCCGTACCTTCTTGGGGATATGTGGATATTGTAGATCATAGATCCCAGGTTTTTCTTTTCTGGCATTACCAATGCAGGAGTTAGTCTCATCCTCAAACCTGAGCGTGTTACACACACAGAGGAGTCAGAGCAGGAATCCTTTAACCTTAAAGATAGCCTGACTAGAGCATCTGCCTTGGGGATACCAGATTATGAAAAGCCCTTTGAGTTATATTGTACGGAAGCTGATGGTTGTGCAGCAGGTGCCCTCACACAGAAACACGGTGACGCTAGCAGACCGGTAGCATACTACAGTGCAAAATTGGACAATGTGGAAAGATCACTCCCAACGTGTTTAAGAAGTGTAGCAGCAACTGCTCTTCTGGTAAGAGTGAGGACATAGTATTAGGACATGCTTCAACTGTCTATACACCACTTGCAGTATCTGCTCTGTTGAATTTAGCTCAAACCAGACATGTCCCTTCAGCAAGGTTCACAAAGTGGGAACCAGCTCTGATGGTACCTGTAAACATCACCATTAAACGCCAAACGGTGCAATACTTTAAATCCAGCTACATACCTACCATATGTGCCTCGAGATGCACAAAGGGTGGAAGGATAAGAGACTCTGGTCACACCATTTGTCTGCGCAAGAGGAGGCCTCTAGACTCTCACAGGCCACTGGGGCTCTGGCGGTTGAGCCTAAACTAAATCCGCAGGATCGCTTCTCTGGGGATAGAGCTTTGTTTCGCAATTTCAAGAAAAGTTGCAAATTATATTTTCGCCTGCAGCCACATTCCACCGGCTCTGAGCAACAAAGAATGGGAATAGTAATTTCGCTCCTCCAGGGAGATCCTCAAACCTGGACTTTTGGTTTGTCTACCCCACCGTATAGTCGGTGAATGCGTTCTTTAATGCGTTAGGTCTCTTGTATGATGACCCGGACTGTGTGGCTTCTGCTGAGTCCCACCTGAGATCCTTGAAGCAAGGCCGGCATTCCACAGAATACTCAGCTGAGTTCCAGCGGTGGTCCACTGACAGCAAGTGGAATGACCCAGCAATATATAGTCAGTTCGGCCTAGGCTTGTCCGACCAAATTAAGGACTCTTTGATTTATCCTTCACCCACTTCGCTGGAAGGACTGATGTAGCTGGCTATCAAGATTGATAGACGTATCAAGGAGAGAAGAGCTGAGAAAGAGAAACTCCTTCATTCGATACACCTCTTTTCTCATCTTCCCCTACAATGTAACCTACGCAGCCTATGCAGTTAGGGGCTGTCGAAGTCAGCAAATTTGATAAAGTCATTTCAATTGATATCGAGCAAACTTGGTTGTCTTTGTCTGAAAATATGCGTAGAGCACGCTACGGCGTGGAAGGGCGTGTCCAGCCGCAACACGTGGCAATAACAGTTTTACACTTTTGTATACATTCGCACAAACACACACATTTGTAAATAGTACACATAAATTGTAGTTGCAACACATAGTTATTTATGTCGAAATATAGTAGTGTTTATGTGTAATATTACAAGTTATATGCATATTAGTAATACATATGGTACGGGTTTAAGGAAAGGTGTCATGTCTGGTATCATATTAATCCCCTTTACATCAGCAGCCGTCCGGTTCATTCGGCAAAGAGATCGCACATTGCATACTCTAGTTATTGATGTTAGGGAATAAACCTTTAATATGATGCTGACTATAAAATGCTAATGGAGTAGTTGAAACTGGAGTCTACGGAGCACATCCCCTGGAGAGATGACCCCCACCTTTGGATTCTTTAGTTTGAACTAGCCTATGATCTACAACCCCCTGGACCTTCCTGAAGCCTGGACTAGAAGCAAGCCACACCATCTGCATTGTTTTACTGTATTTCTGTTTGCATATAAGCAGGAGCTTTTCATCTAGTGTTCAGTCATCTTGACCACAGACTTCAGACCTGAATGACTGTTCACTGGATTCAGAGCGCCTGCGATAAGTAACGGCTGTACTAATTATTATTTCGCTTGAATCATTCTGCTACTTTTTGAGAATAAATATTTGTGCGTTGGAAACACAAATCGAGATTCAGCTTATCGTCTATCTCAGGAGGAAAGAAGGAGACGTACCTTGGGCATTTGTTTATATTGTGGCAACAAAGGTCACCTTCTCCGCTCCTGTCCTAACAAGTCGGGAAAAGGGCACACCTAGAGAATGAGGAAGTGGTTTGCCTAGGTATGCAGATTATATCTTCCAAAAATGCTCTTTTGGGGCCACAAGTGATATATCAGTCTTGACACCATCCACTCGTTGTCTCTCCTGGCTCCCTCCTGCACTTCCTACTCTATGGCCTCGGTAACTATATTCCTGGGTTCTCCCCAGCCAGTGCACATCTCACAACCCTCTGTTTGTCTGCAGCCTGTCCCCACCACTAGGGCCAACAGTGAACACCAGACGTTCGGAGCAGACTCCGGGTTTTGCTGTACTGGCTGAGGGGTTCCTAACATTATTACTGTCAAAACCTCATACCTAGGAAAATATAATGGATCCTGGACATCAGGCTACAGCCCAGTTCTTTAATACCCAGATCCAAAATTTGACTCAATCCCTACAGGAACTTTCCATTTGGGTCACTACTCAGGAGGGCATCACCCGAAACCCCCATATCCTCAGGAACGTTCCCTGTAGAACCACGCCTCAACTTGCCAGACCGCTTCTAAGGACACTGTAGGATATTCTGGAACTTCGAGGGCTGCAAGTTGTACTTTAAACTTAGACCTACCTCTTCAGGATCTGAGATTCAACGCGTGGGTATTATTATATCCCTTCTCCAGGGAGATCCGCAATCCTGGGCCTTCAGCCTCAAACCAGAGCATTCCGGTCTTACTTCAGTGGATCTGTTTTTTAAGGCTCTGGGGTTTTTGTATGATGACCCTGACCGAGTGGCATCAGCAAAAGCACACTTATGGTCATTAAGACAAGGGGCTCGGTCGACTGAGATATATTGTGCTGAATTTCGTCGGTGGTCTATCGACACGTTGTGGAACGATCCGGCACTCAGACACCAGTTTCGGTTAGGCCTGTCAGACCCTCACAAGGACTCACTTGTCCATTATCCTGTCCCAGAGACTCTTGGGGACGTCATGACTGTGGCCATCAGGATCGACCGACGCTTAAAAGAAAGACGTATGGAGAAGGAACACAGGCCCTCCGCTTCCTCAGATATATTTCTTCCCAGAACTCCAGATCTAACGGAACCTATGCAAATTGGTACCCTTCGTTTGTTTCACAAGGAAAGATCTAGAAGATAGAGGCAGGCTCTTTGTATCTATTGTGGTCTCAGAGGACACTTTATTCAGAGCTGCCCAAGCAAGTTATGAAAAGACCAGGCCTAAACAAGACTGAAGAGATGCATTTAGGTATCTAGCTGGTCTCTTCACAAAATTCTCTTTTAGTTCCTACTACTCTGACATTTCAGAATAAAAGTATCCCACTCAAGGCTTTTTTGGACAGCGGTACAGCAGGTAACTTCCTTGACATTGATGTCGCTAAACAGTTTCATATTCCGATGCTTGAGATGGAGAATGTCGTTACCGCCTACGGGCTAGATGGAAATCCTCTGGCGGGAGCTCGTATCCGATTCCACTCTCCTCCACTCTCACTAACGATTGGGGCTGTTCATACAAAGTGGATATCATTATATTTGTTAGTTTTGCATCTGCCTCACAGGTCTTTGGACACCCGTGGTTATCGACTCATAACCCTGTCATAGACTGGAAGCAAGGGGAGATTCTTTGTTGGAGTTCCTCATGTTCTGCCTCGTCTCTCCCTTCCTCTACGTCTTACTCAGCCTGTGGATTTTCTTCTGCCCAACTTCCTATCACGAATCAATGTAGAAATACAGCTAAGGAGCCATGGATAAGGTGAAAGAACAAACAATGTTTATTGCTGGAGAGTATGAACAGATGATGAAATAATGAGCTTGCAGAAATTACCAGATATACAGCAGTTGCAGGTAAATGGGAGGTGAGGAAAGATTCCAGGCAGCATAAATCCAGGAGCACAATAGGAGGAAGTGACCACGGAGTATAACATCAGGATGTGACAACAGAGAGAAACATCAATAACCAGCCCTGAATGCTGGGAGAGACAGGTATAAATGGAACACACCCAGGTGCATGGGATAATGAGTGAAGCAGTGTTAACTCCTAAGGAACTAGGAGCAGGCACAAGAGCAGCACCTCTGGTGATCAGAGGTACTGCTGCTAACACATAAAATGAACACAAATAATAAAGTCTGATAGTCCAGGAGGCAGGAGCTGCCAGGCAAAGCAGTATGCACTGCAAGGGGCTTGCGGGCAGATCCTGACACTTCCTAAGCGAATTTTATGATGTACTCTCCATGAAAAAGGCAGATTCTCTACCTCCACATCGTTACTACGATTGTGGTTTCGACCTCTTGCCTGAAGCTATTCTACCTAAAAGTAGACTCTACTTTGTCGCCGGTGGAAACCATCACCATCACCCATTGAACAGTTTTGATAAGTTTCTCCCAATGGGTTCCTTCAGGATGATCAGTTAGAGGAGATAAAGAAGATCATAGACTTCTAAAAAAAACAAAGGGTTAGATAAGTTGCCATGCTCGAGTCAATCTCCAGGGTCACATATAGGATATAGTAGGGCAGCCCTCTTAAACAGTGTTCTCACCAGATATTGAATTCACAATATGTGTGTCACAAATCGGGATCTTAGCCGCACTTACCTCATCCGCCGCTGTCATATCACGGCTACCTGGGTCCCTTCTGGTCATCTGCAGCAGTCCCGTTCTCCACACCTCCGTTTGTAAACAAACACATACAGTTTGTTCTGCTGCATGGGCGCGGCCATCTTGGATGCAGTCAGGTGATCATTCCAAACCAACCAGATTCAGAAGCTGTGATCACATGAACTGATCAGCCAATAGTTGTTTGGGACATCCTATTTAAACCTGCTGCTGTGATCTGTTCATTGCCAGAACAACACACTTCTCTCCAGAGGATAGTTCTTGGCTCCTGGTTCCAGTGTTCCTGTCTGCATAACTAAAGTGCAGTGCTCCTGTCAGCATTTCCAGACTGCTCATTCCCCTGCTATATTTTACATTCAGCAAGAACATGAGCAGGAAGATTATCCAGGCTGTTAGTTTCTGTTTCAGTCCTGCTCCAGCTAGGCCCAAGGGTCCCGAATTGGATCAAGAAATTCAGACGACTGTGACAATGTGTTTAATACTATTTAGGCAGCCAACCAACTCCCCAATTAAAGGATGGAAACTGCATAATTGGGAGTTAGGAGCCTCTCTTTCACTATAAATGGCCACACATATTAAGCGTTCACATAGGTTCCACACAGCTCTCAGATGCAGATATAACACTCTGGTTCAGTTGTTTAGGTGTAATACCAACAGAACACAAAGCACTTTGACAAACTAGGTAAGAATAACACTCCTTCACTGCACTTACAAAAAGATAAACTATCAAGTGCTCCTAAAAACATCACCAGAGAGCATAGGAATATTGTCATGGACACAATCTGAGTTCCGTTTTGTCCTTTTGTATTCATAGGGGTTAGGACCTTAATTCATAATTTAAGTATACTGTACACTACAAATACAAACATGTGACCCAACTGAGATAAGGCTAGAGAAACATATACCACGGTTTCAACAAACATTTTGAACTATAGGTTCCTCTTACTAGTTTTGATTTACATTTTTTATAGGCATAAAAACATTTATGTTCTTTACTGTGATCATGGTCATGACAAAGTTCACAGTGGATTCAAATGGGCAGCAGCAAATTAGTAAAAACAATAAGGAGTGGGCACAGGAGGTGCCATTGCCAAATCCTTGATAAACAGGAAAAGGGACAGAGGCAGTTAACACATACTCATAGAACAAATGCATCCATTTGACTAAGATTGGACCTATACCAATATTCTGCAGTTCCAGGTAAGATATGACCACTGCAAGGATATAAATGCCAAATCTGGACAAGCTGCTTCTAGAACTGAAAATTCTTGGAATAATAATACAGGTTTCAGCTTCTTGGTGGACACCTGAGCAGCTACAATAGTGAGGAGCTTGATCATTACATTCTAATTAATAAATGTAAATGATTATTTTAGATGAATGTACTATGCACCCTTATTTCAGAGTATGTTGGTTTTAAACGGTGTTGTCAACAGGGGCTGACTTTAGCCTGGGGGGCAAGCACATAGCACTGGTCCAAAAGTAGCGGCCCATCCTTAAAGGGTGGTTTTTGGTACAATGTATATTTATCAATATAAAAAGAGGCTATTTTAGTGTTGCTTAACCCAACAATACTTTATTACTATAAATGATAAATCTTAAATAATGGAAACAAATAATACAACAAAAAACAAACCTCACTTCATATTGCATTTTATTTTGTATGTACCTTCTCCCTACAGCACTTATTTATTTTTTTTACACATACATAGCTGATTATAATGGGGCATAAATTATATTATAGCAATCAATCGTATAATAATGTTCTATCACAGTACTGAACACAGGGGCTGATTTATCAGAATGCAAAAAGCCCTTTTGCTTTAAAACCTGATGTATTTGCCAGCAAAAGGGATTGTTTTTGCTTCGCCCTTATATACTAATAGGGTCATTATTGGTTTTAGGTTTAACCTAAAACAGATAATATGAGGGGTGGTACTGGGAGGAGGAACAGAGCACTAGGTATCAATCTGACACCCTGGCCCAGAGCTGGATTAAGGCTCTGGGGTGAACTTTAGACAAAGGGGCCCCTATGATGTAACATGGTTCTCATTTTAGACAAATACACAGGCAAAACTGTGTGCACTACTGTTACTTGCACGCAGCTCTGCCTTCACGAACAGTACAGTGTGAAGCGGGACATACCTCCCAACTGTCCTTGCAGTCGGACTAAATCCTAATCAAGACAGTCACCCAAATTCAGGACTGTCCCACCAGATTCAGGACAGTTGGTAGACTGTCCTACTCTCTCCTACCCGTTCTTGTCACTTTCACCAACTGTGGCTGCTAGTGTCTTTAGATCACTTGCTGCTTTTCTGGATCCTGGAATGTCGGGGGCCCTATTTGGAAAAAAAAAATGGGTACATGAAATTTAGAAAATTCCAACCAATAATAGTATTCACATTTAATAAAAAAAACTATTTCCCTCTCTACAAACAGCCCCAGCAATAAATTAAATAGCATTTACGTATAATTTATATAACACAACCATCCAAGGCATTAAATAATTCATAATCACATTTAATAAATAAACCTCATTTTCCCTAAACAGCACCACATTTAATTAATAGGTCCCAAACTTAAATTAAAGGTCCAATCACTCCATCTTAACTTCATAGGCCCCACTATTAAATTAAAGTGCATTAAATATACTGGCCCCTCACTCACTCACACATAATATACTGAGACATGCAGTATTAATATACCACCCCCCCCCCCGCACTTACCTTGTTGCATCCTCACCACACGCTCTGCAGTCCTCTGACATGGGACGGCACCTATCACGTGGCAACAGCCGGCCACAATTAGAGGAAGGGAGGGAAGGAGGGTGGTCCGCTGATGATCTGCGGCTAACGGGAGAATGTGGCTGGTCCCGGAGGAGGGGCCAGCCACCAAGTAATAGAGATCATGGATCGCACCGGCCCAAAATAGATTTTTGTGGTTCGCCCCGGGGGTCATATGCCCCCGGCCCAGCCCGCCCCTGCTTGTCAAACTCATACCATGTAATTATTTTTATATTTTTGGAATAGCCTCACAGTCCTTTTTCATTGTAACTTTGTCGTGTCGACTGCAGTGAATGAAAATACTGGTGCTAGGCAGACACAGACAGTGTGATTCCTGACCATGTCCTTATCTGTGTGGAGTTTGTATGTTCTCCCTTTGTTTGCATGGGTTTCTTCCAGGTACTCCGGTTTCCTCCCACACTCAATAAAAAATTAAAAATAAGAATACTAGTAGGTTAAATTGTTGTGTATGTGTGTGTGTTAGGGAAGTTAGACTGTAATCTCCAATGGGGCAGGGACTGATGCAAGTTCCCTGTACAGCGCTGCGGAATTAGTGGCGCTATATAAATAGTTGATGATGAAAAGGAAAAATCACATGCCAATTCTTGAGAATCACACAAAGACTTATACAGTAGCTTAACATTCTTTCTGAAATGGTCATCCCTGTGTGGTAACATCCTCCTCTCATGTGTACTCCAAGTTACCGGTTCATTCCAGAAATCTCTTATGATTAGTGCTGACACGGGGGGGGGGGGGGGGGGGGGTAAATGATGTGCCTTTTATTTAATCAGATAGAACCGACAGAATTTTGGTGAATAATAAAGAAATGACAAAATAGAACAGAGTAATGAGAAAGTTAGAGAGCAGGAAATATTCACAGCTGACTATGCACGTCACAGCTCTAAATAATGAATGTATTGTCTCCGTGACCTGAACTAATGACTCAGCCTTTACAGAATAGCAGACTTGAAACTGACTAATAGGTGTAACTTGTCAAACAGGTCTGTGGGAAAACTGTATGCAGTGACACAGATATGTCTCAACAGGCAATAAAACCACAAGAGGATATCATTAGCACTATAACTTCAGAGTCTCAGTAAATTTTAGGGATATTATACTCCATTAGTTATTTTAAAAACTGTATATAAACTGTAGCAGTGTTGTTTCTGGATAAAATAAAGGCTGTGGGGTGAATTCAATTGGCAGCGTTACGGGTAAAAGTAACGCGGCCTGCACATTATTACAGTTATTACAGTAATAATGCGTTTTATTACCGTTATTACAGTAGTTTCAACACCGGCTTTTTGCAGAAAGCCAGCTTAAAACTACCGTAATAATGGTAGTAGTTTTAACGCCGCACAAATTCTGGCGAATTGAAATCCCCTTTGTCTTAATTATGTGTGTCTTTTAATTATTCAAAAAGACACAAAAATACACACACATACAGTGTGTGTGTGTGTGTGTGTGTGTGTGTGTGTGTAAATATTATATATTAGATGTTCATCTAATAAGAGCATAAGAGAACTTTTTATGTGTTTCATGCTAAGAGCAAATCCAAACAAATAGCACAAATTTTACAAAAGGACATTAACTGCTTCGTAGTTTATACACTTTTTTTGCATTTTTGTAATGCAAACTTCACATACATTTTTACACTATGTGAGTGAAATTATTATTATTAGAACAGAAAAGGTTGTCCCTTAGTATCATATTAGAACAAATATCATTCTTAGGGATGCTAAGTGTTTGTATATTACACATATGACCACAGTTAGTGCCAGAAACACTAAAGCTGGGGAGACACTAGATGACCCCCTCTTGCCAACATTAAACCTGGAATACTACAAAATGGATCACTTGTAATGTACAGGGCAGTTGCTAATATATCCATATTACATGAATCTATTAGTGCTGCCTTGGATGAGCGATCTGACCTAAGTAGGGAACTGAGCAGTGAAATACTCGGTAACTGTTATTAATAGCCAGGATCCACAGGATGAGGAGACTGCCATATTTAGTGGACATCTATAAATGTCTAATAAGAGATACATGTATCCTATTATTTACATTTATAATGATCAATTTGGCATGAGACGCTAAATAAATAGAAGTTTGTGTTGATATTATAGTGTTGTGTAAAACGCAGGAGCTCATCTTATCGGTGAAGAGTATTACTAATAATGTACTCTGATGTGACAACACAAAAATGAGACTTATTGTTCCATATAAGTTTTATTGCACTCTCCTTATACACACATCTCAATTCATGTTATGTTGGATAAATAAAATTGGGTGGTGATAGCAGACATTCAGTTATATAAATCGTCCAAGTCCAATGTTACTCGTTACTCATAAATAATTATAGCACACAAGGTACTTGTTAATAAGTAATACATAGATGAAAATTCAGAGTTATATGTTACAGTCCTAAACAGTGGCATTGAAAATAGTGCAGGAATCATGGACGGGAGTTTTAATAAACAAGAGTCTAGAACAACACAAGTCATCAATGGCCTTTCAATGGACATTTCCCCATGCAAAACTTAGACAATAGGGATTGTAAAACCCATCACATATGCTTATATACATGATTTTCTGCATCTGAGCATGTAAAAACCCATGTGTGCCAGCTATTTTTAAGAACAGTTACACTGAAGAGTGTGGTAAATATGAATAGGTGCCTCTGACTCTGCAAATTAATAACAGAACCAAGTTGTGTATGTATGAAGTAATAGGCGTTGCTTGTAATAAATTGACAACAGTTCTAATAAGATCAAGAGCTATAACTTTTTATTTAGATCCTTTCTTCTTTCTGGAAGGGCGATACTGAGATGTCCGATGCTCCTTCCGGTCAAATTCATCATGCCCTTCCCTGAAATTGAAACAAAAAAAGTAATGTATTGTAGAAGTCTGATTAAGGAATAACAGCAGCATTTATTAATTAAGATTTAGCAAATAAATAACAATAATAGTAATAATGATAATAATAACATAAGACTTACAGATGCTAAATGAATTCTTGATTGACTCACTCTGCTGGAGGAGCAAGTGGGTTGAGGTAGACTAACAAAGCAATGAATTGTAATAAAAGTCTGAAAGTGATGTGTATTTATACTTTTTATTAACCATTAACAGCCTTTTATGAATTTGGAATGTAGAGCTATTACCTGAAGCATCTCTTGCAGTAGAGATCATCATCGCAGTCATGACATCGCAAGACAGCGTCCTCATTACAGATACAGCACCAGGGCAGTTCTTCCTCATCGCTGTCTGGCTGTTTGGGTTTTACAGATGTGCCTCTAGCTGGTTGAATCTGAGCTGTGGCCTTACACATGAATAGTATGACATAGAATTAACTGTACATACACAACCAGAATACAATAAACAATAGAACTTGTGCCAAAAGTCTCAGGCTGAATAATATAATTGAATATACAAGAAGCAGTATTTCTTAAAGTAAGAACAGCTAGAAAAACCATGAGTGACACCTAATCCTACATTTTTCTTTATGCTAAAAAATATTATTATCTTCTAGTATTATATATCACAATTGAGATTCACATAAATGCTTCGGACAGCCACATGCAGCACAGTTATGTAACAAATCTATTACACAACCAGTATAGGGTTTAGTAAAAGTCTGTTAAAAATATATCTACCTTAGCGGACTTTACAAACAAAAAGAACGATCAACAAATCTCAGATAGAGCATGAAGAATGTAATGATACAACCCAATAATAAAAATAATTTTTCATTTATTAATTTTATTAAAAATTGAACACAAACCAGTGGACAGGTTAACTAATGGGCTTCTGTAAAGCATGACTGCATTAGTGTGCCTGTATCTTTACAAAAAAGTCAGCAAGTTTATTTTTACTTTGTACAGCGCGCTACATAATAAATAGGAGACTTGCTCCTTTTTTTTTTAACATTGGGGGGGGGGGGGGATTTCCGTTGTGTGCGATGTGCCGCCGGGCATCACTGCAATGTTCGGCTGTGCACATTTCAGAGTACTATGGCACATCAACATCGCTTGGGGTGCAAAGAGAATTCCGTGACGTGGAAGTCCAATGACCGTTCCTGAGGCACTCAGTGGACAAATAAATAAAAACTAAGTGGGGGAATTCAACATTTTACAATATATGTAAAGCAAGTATATGGTTGGAAAAAAAAAAAAATAAAAGGATAAAAAAAAGTACATATGTACAATGCCAATAGTGAGTTCAGAATTAAAATACAAGAGACGTAACAACCCATGCTATTGGAAGAGCATTTCTCATAATGAATAAATACGATGAGAAAGACCACCAATTGTGTGTGTGTGTGAGATATATTATATATATATATATATATATATATATATATATATATATATATATATATATATATATATATATATATATATATGAGACATATGTAGGTATATATATATATATATATATATATATATACATATACACATATATATATATATATATATATATATATATATATATATATATATATATATATATATATATATGTCTCATGTATATGTGTATATATATATATATATATATATATATATATATATATATATATATGTATGAATATGAGACATATGTGTGTATATATATATATATATATATATATATATATATATATATATATATACACATATATATATATATATATATATATGTCTCATGTATATGTGTATATATATATATATATATATATATATATATATATATATATATATATATATATATATATATATATATATATACATACACACACATATGTCTCATATATATATATATATATATATATATATATATATATATATATATATATATATATATATATATACATATATACACACACATATACATGAGACATATATATATATATATATATATATATATATATATATATATATATATATATATATATATATATATATATATATATATATATATATATATATATATATATATATATATATATATATATATATATATATATATATATATAGGACTTTCTGGTTACATGGCTGTGTACATATATTTATATATTTCAGTTCTTACTCTTAAACCATTACTTCTACCAGTATACATAAACCAGTTATTTGTGGATATCGCCATCATATTCATAAACTCCTTAATTTAAACAACCTCAGACAAGTTTGGAATGATGGCTATGTTCCCATGTCTAGCTACAGCTAGTCTTTAAGAAATTAAAAAACAAAAAAACAAAAACAAAAATAAAACACAACTAGATTCCAAAACCCCTTCAATTGACAGCACTTTTCACCACATATGTAGAATATTCTCACTTCCCTGCACGGTCTCCAACATTTATCAAAAAAGTTAGGATAGATTAGATAGACTATATACAAGATCTAAGTATATATACAAGAGCTTTCTGGTTCTTCCCAAGTGTCCCAGACAGCACAAAGGTTTATGAGGATGACCTATGGCCACCCTCATCTACCTCATTAAGACCTAGAAAAGGTCATTAAGGAAGAGCAATGAGTGCATATTTCAAAATGTATCGGTTTTGCATGGTCTGCTAATCAAGGTGCTCGTCTATACTACCCATTCAAGAAAGGTCTCCAAAACCTAGAAATGGCCATAGGTGAGTGAAGAGGTAGAAATATCTCCATAGGGGCACAGTGCAAAGGTTTGAAGTTCTCATCTAAATCCAACCTTCTACCACATTATTTACTACCCCATTTTAATAAGATAAGTCTTCAGTTTTTACCCTAAAGTACACCTTGGTTTATTCTCCTGTATGGCTTAAATTGATCATAAGAGTAAGGGGACTTTGTTTAGTAAAGATATTGAACCACTGATTACAAGCGTAATTAATTGTAAACAATTCTGTCAAACTAGTTTTATGGGATGAGACATACTTAAGATGACTTAATATGTAATTATTGAGACTCCACAAAGAAGGAGGGCACAAAATCTTTCTTACAGACTGGAGTATAATCCAACCACGTGCAGAAGTAAATACTTATCTACCAAGGAAAAGTCAATTCTAGTATACACACAGTATAAACAAATCCACTTCACCTGGATGCGAGATCTCCAGACATCATCTAAGATTTCTCTATGTATGAAAGCATAAAAAAAATCAGGGGATTTATGTTACTTCTTTCATATGCTATATTTGAAGAAGCAAATGATTTGATTGTAATCATATAATTAATGAGCCCTGCTTTATATGGTGGATTTTCTTAAATGATTAAGCAAGGTGCACTAATTACAGATTACAGTTTGGTGTATAATTAAATAAGCCGCATTCTTTGTGGTACAAACTAAAATAATGAACCTGTCAAACTCATCTAATTCCACCTTTCTCCCATCAGTGTGGGAGAAAGTGAAGGTGTATTTTATAGAGAACAGGACTCCGTATTTGCTTGCGGGAGCAGATGTAATGTATTTGTGAAAAACATTTATTTACCATAGTAGGACAATCTGGCGATATAAGGTGCAAAATAACAGATGCAATTACAACACTGTAAATAGGAAGTAAATTTGTAAAATAATGGTACAACAACAACTACTATAGCTGAAATTGGAGGAGCCAGCAACTCAAGTGAAAGTTTCAGCTCCTATCTGAACTGAATGTGGGAGATATACTCTCTAACGTCTGCCATATGAACCTAGGAGAAATGGCTGTAGCACGAAACAGTCGCTTCTGTCCTTCAAGTAACAGATTTACGGTCAGACTGTGGTGTCTAGCATTCATTTGCATCTACTTGAGGATTACATAACTTTTACTGGGATACTAACAACATTGTTAACACCAGGACTCAATAAGTTTTTTTAAAGCCAGCCAACCATCCTCAAAATTGAGGAGCCAGGCAATTTCGTTAAACATTTTTTATAAGGTATAAGATAATAAATAGCAGACCATACCCATAGCCTCCATCACCTTTACACAAAGCTCTTACAGACAATACATCTTATTCAGTGCACATCAAAACCTTTGGTTATCCCCACCTCCATGCTCTTTTTCATCTCCCTCCAATTACCCATCCACCCCAAAAGTCCATTTTCTATGCTCCTTCCGACTCAAATCCATCCAGTCTCCATCTCAGCATCATCACTGCCCACTCAATCCTCTTCTGCATCCCACTGCCGTACCATCATCCTCCTTCTCTCGAAAAATCCCCATCAACATTTTCACTTCATCACTACTACCATTCTGTCCCCATAATCATCTCCCCTTTATCATTATAATCACAGTAATAGCCCATTAACAAATGACTCATTATTAAGTCATTATTAACTCCTCCTCCCTACATCATTAACCCAAATCTGCCATCATTAACCCATGCAACAATTTACATTTCCTCTACATCAATAGTCTGTCACCCTATCATTAACTTTCTGCTCCTTGATAAGTAACCCCTCTCCCTCATTCACTACCTAGCAGTCCCTCCACATTTACTAAGAGCAGAACAGAATATGTATCTTCGAACTTCCATGCCACCACAGAGCCCGAGCACTCATGATAAGGAAACGATCGGAGATTGATTCAATTTTGCACTCCAGAATTACAGCACACACACACTGGTATGACACTTAGATGCTGGTGTCTGCGCTCTCCGGCCACATGTACCAACCCTCCTACACCCCCAAACAGGGAGAGACAGCAGCGCACAGAGAAAGACAAACATATCCTGATTCATGCAGGGCACGGCTCTCATGGAGTTAGGCCCTATGACCCAATTTGTAAGTGCTATTGCAACCTAGAACACAGGGTTTGTAGAGTCTTAACATTTTTTTTTTACACAGTTAAATTCACACAAAAAGCCTATCAATTTGTATGGCATTCTCCTTAAGGATTCTGTTAGCTGAACCAAATTGTCCACCTAGAGTTGCGCTGAGAGGTCAACAAATAGCTGTATGCTTAAAATATGTTTAGAGGTGATTCAAATTTTCTCAGTGCATTCATAAGCTGTCTTTTAAAGTGGCAAAAGTGAATTCCTACAAAGATATTCCTTGGTGTAAAAAAAAAAAAAAAAAAAAAAATACTTTTGCATATGTGAACTATATCATCATTATCAGCTATTTCTATAGCACCACTATAGAGAGAACCCAATTCCCATCAATCGCTGCCCCATTGGAGCGCGCGCACACACACACACACGTCAATTTGACAGCAGAATTAACCTACTAGTATGTCTTTGGAGTGTAAACATGAGCACCCAGAGTAAACCCATGCAAACACGGGGAGAAACATACAAACACAACACATATAAGACCATGGTTGGGAATTGAGCTCATGACCCCAGTGCTGCGAAGCCGAAGTGCTAACCACTAAGCCACTAAAAGACCTTTGCTAAGCAGCTTTTGGAGCCAAGCCCAGAAATAGGTGAGTAAAAAAGTCTACTAACTGATCCTGGGTGATATACCCCAGAATACCCTTTAACTAGAAATTTCTGCAAGACCTGTCCTTTGTCCGTTACTTAGACTATTCCAAAAGCAAATTCTTCTTCTATGCCATTATTGGCATCAACCATTTATGGTCATAAGTTCCGCAAATTCGGTCGTCAAATGTGATGTTCAATCATTTAAATGGGATCTCTCAGCTTAAAAAGTGGAAACAGCCAAAGTAATGTCCACATGTATGAAGGTTTCATCTTGTCTTCCGTGACAGGCCGCTTTTACTCATGTCACAGAAAGCTCACGGGTAATGTGTAAACGCCATTATCCCAACTTACTGGGATAATGTTGCAGTCATGCCCAGTGCTTGTGTGGACTCTCCATAGTTCTCTGCTGGCCTGGAGGAGAAGTAGCTTATGGTTCCTGATCAGCAGTATTTGTGGCAGCAATCAGTAGGTTTTACATAGCAAATGAGTCTACTCCACTGCCATCTTGTGGCTGAGAAGGCCTCTGTTCAATTGCTGGGAAAGAATCTGGGCTTGATTGAGCTATTCTTCTTATGCCCCATGTCTAATTCTCCTCTTAACTCAAGCTTGCTTTTTAAGGCAATGTTAGCTATAGTTGTCTGCTGTAAGCTACTTTTAAGCCCGGTGGTTGGGGAGCTAGAGTTAGGAGTATTCCAGCATGGGCACTCATCCCCTTTTCCCCCCATTCAGTACATATGAACTAATGAATTTTACAGGTGGAAGAACCCTGGAATGAAACAACCACAATAACTCACTCAATAACCGTTTCTTTTTTTTATTAATTATTATTATTATTACTACTACTACAAAAAACATATATAGACAATTTCTTCTCATACCATTTGTGTTGGGGGTAGTTTATTTCCAGTTTCCTTTCCTCTGCTGTTATCCACAGTTCTGCTCTGCTCTGGAAGAATATTATATCCACTCGCTTCATCTAGAACAACTTCTTCAGAGAGCTGTGAATATTTGTAGAATGGACTATTGGTCTATTTAGAGTATAAATCAATGCAAGCGCTGTAGGCTTGTGGTGGTAGCTGAGCAGCAGGACATGAGATATACTGTATACTAAAATTCTGAAGGAACCAACATTTAAAATTATACATGGTAACTCCACTTATGATACACTCTTCAGACAACTCCAACATTACTCCCCGTGGTAGGACATCTATATGATTAATAAAACAGTATCAAAATTGTGTAAATAAATAGAATGTATTGTTTGTTATTGTATTATTATTTTCTTCTTACAGACAGAACAGATTCATATAAAACAACCGACATCTAAATCCTTTGGATCTAACATGCCTCTAATAATTCCCCAAAATGTAATGCGCCAGAGAAAAGGCCCAGCAAGACTTAATATGGCAGTGCTAATACACAGTAAAACAAACAATAAATGCCCAATAAGATGCCAATTAGTAGCAAAGAGCCCAGTAAAATGCCCAATAGTAAAATGAATGGCCCATAAAATGCTCATTAGTAATAATATCCAGTAAGTAGTGATTAGGTTATTCTTTCCAGCAATGCAGAGTATGAAGATTATCAATATTGTTAATTTCAAAGTAAAGTATGTGCCCATTAGTGGTAATCTCAGTAAACTGTTAATTAGTAGTATTATTTCCCAGTAAGATTCCTATTAGTGCTCAATAAGATGGTCATTAGCATTAAAGCCCAATAAGATGGTCGTAAGTATCAGTAAAATGCTTATTATTAGTACAGCATGTATGCTATTCACAGTCAGGAAATACTGCCAATACTCAGCATTAGTCCAAATCAGAGTATTCTTGAAAGAGCACATGGTCACACACAATGTTATATGAGGTTATATAAGGGTGCAAGCCTTACGTCAAATTAGAAGTTGTCAGCTTTACTTACTTGTAACATTGTGCACTGCTGGGCAGTCTTCAGTCAGCACCCTCTTGCAGTGGAAGAAATCATTCTAGTGGCTGGGGAGAGAAGGCTTTCCACTCTCCCTAGCAAACTACCTTAGGCCTAAGCTTCACAAATCTATATGGCAAATATACTCAAGCTCTAACCTGCTTTAGAATTCTCTGTACAGCTTCTTCCTCGGTTTCTTCATCACTTTCATACAGTTTACAGTTGTCCATAGTTACTGTCAATAGTGAGAGGGTACATAGAGTTTTGCATTATTAAACAATGAGCAGCAGTGCAAAATACTATTCTTGCTTTATTTAAAAGGCAAATCATCCCTACCCACCATCCAAAAACAGAAAAAAAAATAATAATTCATATTTGAAGTACAGAATTAGAATGCAATGTCCAGCCTCACCTTGACTTTCAATTATATTTTTGTCAGTTTACAACATAGCTGCTAAGAAACATCAAAGCACGGTCAGATATTCATGTGTATGAGAATCTAATAATCTGTGTGTATGTGAACACAAAGATAGAGAGGCCGCACTAGCGTTGGATGCAAAAGTCTCCATGGAAACTCAGTCAGTTTATCCTCCCAAATTTTTTTTATTGGTGTAGTAAAAATGTGCCAGTGAGTCGCCCATGTGCCTACTAGTTTTGCTCCGAGAAGGTGTGGAGCTTAGTCAGAGGCTTGTCTGGTTAAAGTCATAAAAAGGTTCATGACTCCTATACAAAATTCTTAAAAGGGACAGTATTAAAATACAGAATTCTTACAATGACAAGTACAAAATGTATTTATATATTTGTATTAATTGGTCTGTTCACAGATAGAATATTAGTCCACTTGCACTTTTTATAGTGTGAGGGAACTTTTATAGAATATAATTATAAAATTAAAAAAAATAATTCTGATGCTATGTCAGAGATTGAATGAGCTCCTTGCAGAGAGCTGCTCTGACATTCCAATATATATTTTACAGGAATGGAAGTTACTCAGATGAATTTATAGGTTCACAGGCAATGCATGAAATCGTGGGGTTAACCAGAAAGGAAAAAAAAAAAAAAAAAGAAAGAAAGAAAGAAAAATCCTCCAGGATACTGCTGTGAACTAGTAGAAGAGCCGATATTCTACATGTACATAAAAAAGAGGATTTATGTACTTACGTGAAATCCGTTTCTCTGATTCCGTCTGGGGGACACTGCTTACCATGGGTTGTGGAGGGGAGCTTGGGAGTTGGCACCTAACTAATTAACTTTAGTACTGCCTACAGACCCCTCCCCTCTACAATCCCCCCGCCTCTTCCTCCTCAGTTATTTAAAAAGCCCCAAGGAGATAGGTCAATCAACCAAGAGCAAATAAAGGAAAGGCAGAAGGGAGGGATCACAGTGTCCCCCAGACGGAATCAGAGAAACGGATTTAACGTAACTACATAAATCCTCTTTTCTCTTTTATCCAGTCTGGGGGACACTGCTTACCATGGGGACGTTCTAAAGCAGCTCCCTAAGGGTGGGACTATTCTGAAAGCCCCGCTCGTAAAGCATTACGAGCGAAATTTGCATCCGCGGAAGCAAATATATTAAACTGGAAAACCTTTGTAAAGGTGTGGACAGAGGACCAGGTGGCTGCCCTGCAAAGCTAGTCTGCAGAAGCCCCATATCTCGCTGCCAAAGACCCCCCTACCGATCTAGTAGATTGGGCCGCAAGTCTCTCTGGCACCGGACAGTTAGCCTTATATAAGCTTGCCTAATGGTAGCCGTAATCCATTTTGCAATGGACTGTTTTGAGGCTGGCTAGCCTCTCTTATTAGCATCATAAAGAACAAACAAGGAAACAGTACGCCTCATTAGAGAAGTTCCTTGACATAAACGCGGAGAGCCCTAACCACATCTAACTTTTCCATTGACTCTAAATCCGAATGGGAAGTTGGAGAAAAGACCGGAATTACAATTTCCTGTTTCAGATGGAAAGCCGAAACTCTCTAGGAACGAAGGAAGGGAGGGTTCTCAACGGCTCTGTCCTTTGAGAAAAAAACAGATATGGTTCCCGGCAAGATAGAGCTCCTAATTCTGAAACCCTACGCGCAGATGCAATAATCAAAAGAAGGAGGACCTTCCAGGTTAACCACTTCAATCTGCCACAAATAATGGCTCAAAGGGAGGCCCTTTAAGCATGTCCAGCACCAGGTTGAGATCCCACGGTGCTGTAGGCGGAACATAAGGAGACTGAATATGCAAGACTCCTTGAAGGAAAGTCCTAATATCTGGCAAATCCGCTAATTTCAGGTGAAAAAAAGACTGAAAGTGCCGATACCTGAACTTCTAGGGAACCTAAACAAAGGCCTGCTTCCAGGCCATCTTGAAGAAAAGCCAATAAACATGGAAGACGAAAGGAGGACATGTGACGTCCTATTTTCGCACCATCTGATATAGGCCTTCCAAATCCGGAGATAGGTGCGAGCTGAGACCGGCTTTCTGGCTCGCATCATAGTGTTCGCCACGCTGGAGGAAAAAAACCTCTAGCCCTCCAGAGGCTAGCTTAAACAGCCATGCCGTTAAACTGGGCTGGGGTAAATTCTGGTAACGGAAGGGACCCTGCAGAAGAAGGTCGTCTCGAGACGGAAGACGGAACCCTGTCCTTCCACCATAGAGATTATGTTCACGTACCAGACTCGGCGCGGCCATGAGGGAGCTATTAGAATTACTGGCAGACCTCCCTGCCTTACTCGTCTGAGTACGCAAAAAAGCATAGGGATCGGAGGAAACAGGTATCCCAACCTGAACTCCCATGACATCGTCATGACGTCCACTGCCACCGCTAAGGGGTCTCTTGCCCTTGCGCAGAACCTGTGAACCCTTTTTGTTGTGTCTGCCTCTAAAGGACTGTCCTCTAGGCAAGGAGGTCCCCCGAAAAGGCTGACGAAAGGACCTGACCCGAGGGTTTCGGCTCCTGCTAGCGAATACCGGAAAGAAGTACTTTTGCCCCCCGTTGCCTTGGAGATCATGGTATCCAATTCCGGACCGAACAAACCTATTGCAGAAAAAGGAATGGTTTCCACAGACTTTTTTGATTCCGCATCTCCTTCCCAGTATTTCAGCCATAACATTCTTCTTGCTGAAATAGATGCAGCCTGAATAGAAGAGGATTCAGCCGCTGTGTTCTGGTCCGCCTCATAAAGGTACCACGATGCCTCTTACAAATGCTAAGCCAGGGGAAATAACTCAGAGTCCTGCAAGGCCTCTGCCAGCTGGTCTGCCCATGCTTCCATGGCTCTAGCCACCCAAGCCGAAGCAAATGTGGGCCTAAAGAAAGAACCCGCAGCCGTAAATATAGATTTCAGCTGGGATTCCACTCTGCGGTCATTGACATCCTGCAGAGATGCAGAACCTGGAGCTGGGAGTAAAGTGTGCTTGGCCAATTGGGTTATTGGAATATCCACTTTTGGAATACTCTCCCAGCGAACGACATCTTCCTCCTGCAATGGGTACAGGGAAGAGAACCTTTTGGGAACAGAGAACCTCTTATCAGGCGGTTTCCAGGCTCCTTCTGAAATATCCTTAAGTTCCACGGAAGGGGGAAAACGGATAGCATTTCTTTTGGCTTTCTTAAAGAGACTTCCGTCTCTAGGAGTAGTATCCTCCGGTTCTGGGAGGTCCAACGCCTGTCTCACTGCTAAAACCAAATCATTAATAAATTGGCTTTTAGAGCTTTCTTCCTGTCCCAAAGGTTGAACCTGGTCAGGATCAGAAATAATTACCCCCTCTTCCTCTGAAAACTCCTCAGAGTCTGAACGGACCATAAGGGTATTATCAGATCTAGGCCTCCTTCTTTCAGCAGGCGGAATGTTTGGGGATTCAAGTAACTGGTTTAGTTTATCCAAACCCTTTATAAATGCTGTAGACCATGCCGGTTCTGTGGGAAGAGGGGCTAAGTCTGTAAGAGAAGAGGAAGGTCCTGGTATAGACGTTCCAATAGAACCTGTGGTAACAGGGAGGCCCAACTGAGTACTAGAATTATTAGCCACCGAAGTAGCCACAGTAGATTGCAATTGATTAGATTGAAAAACCATTGTACTAAAGAGGAAACCGACTGTGTCAGGGAGGTCACCCAGGCCGGTTCCTCCGTCAGTGGGGCTGAAACATGCTGGGTTTGCGCAGGGAGGACCCCTGCCTCGCAGACAGAGCAGAGCGCCAACGGGTCCTTCTGCCCACATGGTAATTTTACATTATATTTAGAACATGTAAAATATTTTGCAATAGGGCCATTTCCCTTATCTGACATTTTTAATAAAGGAAGGCACACCAAACACACAGACTTAAATTGTAAAATTTTAGCCGAGTATAGAGAGAGATATAAATGTGTGGAGAGAATAGTGTAACAACAAGTAATCAACTAATCTGGATATAAAAGTTGTACTTGTAATTATCTTAAACACAAATAATACTTAAGCAAGTAGGAGAACTATACAATAACCCCTACTAGCCCACTTTTTTACACAGCAATACAGAGTACGTGTTTAAGTAAATCAGATACTTAGCCCATAGGCCAAACAGGGGAGAAGTCCAACAGCAGTATCCTGGTGCCTGCTCCCTCAGCTCTGTTCTCTCTTCCCGGGCTTCTCCTTGGCGCCAGAAGTCTGTGACAGACCATCTCTCTGTGGAAGGAGGGGGGAGCTCTATGTCATAGCTCCCCCCCTTCAGTAATGCTGTCCGTGCAGCTCAAAATCCAGTAAAAAAAAACGGGGTTAATGTGGCAGAGTAGGAGACCTCCAGGGGAGGTCTCCGCAGCGGATGATACCAGATGCCCCCTCCTATGCATGAGGGGGGATCCTGGTATAGCCCCCTTCTCCTCTCCTCCTTAATAGCGCTATGTCCGGATCCAAGATGGCCGCCGCTATAACAGATATCCGATAACCGGCGCTCTTTGCCTGCAGTGGCAGCGCCGGTTATCGGGGAGGCTCCAGGAGTGACAGCGGTCCGGTGAGACCGCTTGTCACTCCTAATTCAGGCACCCATTCCCTCTGTCCCTGTCAGTGAGAGCCGTTGGCTCTAATCTGATCAGGGGAGTGCCTGCCGCTGTTCTGCTGTGTGTGTTCTCTATAGCAGAACACACACCAGCGCTGCCACCTGTAAAAAAATGTTTACAAAAGTAAATAAATGAAATAAAAGTTTGAAATTACACTAGGTACTAAAAAATACTGCCCAACTCCGCGAGCACCTAAAAAAAAACTGGGGAGGAAGAGGCGGGGGGATTGTAGAGGGGAGGGGTCTGTAGGCAGTACTAAAGTTAACTAGTTAGGTGCCAAATCCCAAGCTCCCCTCCACAACCCATGGTAAGCAGTGTCCCCCGGACTGGATGAAAGAGAAATGCTGAATTCTCAAGCTGGGTACACACAACAGAATTTTCCACCAACTTTTTATGCCGATCGATTTTACATGCGATCGATGGTCCGATCGCTCGGTCCATGGACTGCATACACACTAGTCTTGTTTTAGAAGATAAAGGGAAGAGCGGACTTCCCTTTAGCAACTTTTTACAGCCATGTTGTCGTGAGCAATGATTGCAATTTCGTACACATCGGTCGGAAGTTCATACACACTACACAATGGAAACGAGATTGGAACGAAAATATTAAACGGTACGACCAACCAAATGAGGCGACAATCGTCCATTTGGGCAGACTTTTGACCATCGTGTCACTACACACACTGACCCGACTTTTGAACGAGCGGTCGTATGTCGGCTGATTGAGCCGATTATTGGACGAAAACTATGTAATGTGTACCTAGCTTAAGTTACACATATTTGCAAATGCATGATAAGCCAGCGCCACTTCAAGGTGCTTATGCTAATAGAGTGGTCCTAACTCTAAACAATTAAAGTCCCTATATACTGGGTCAAATTCATGTGTTTTTAAACTGAGAGCTTACTTTCCAAGAGATACCTGGAGCCTCCAAATGGCATTACAGGACCAGCACTCCCCATCAGCTACTGATATCTTGTCAAACAAATCACTTGTACATATTACATAAAGTATCCAATTGGTGTCTCTCAAGCAGGAAGATACTTTGAACTATTTATTGATGGTCTACCTTTTAAAAACCTTATTTTGATGAAATATCCTGAAGCATACACTGGTTTGACTTCCACAGCCAATTAATCTGGCAATTAAGGGTTCATTTGGTTTATAGGATATAATTGTTGTATATGTTTTAAAATAAAGTTTATCAACTGAATGAGATTATATATATATATATATATATAATATATATATATATATATATATATATATATATATATATAAAATATTATTGCTTAGGGTGAAAATGTAACTTCCATTAATTAAACAGAAATTGATTTAACTGTATGAAGCTGGGAGATCCATAGATTATTTATTCATCTATACTTGCAAAGTATCATATAAACTGTGTGTAGTAACAAGGTTTGCTATACATTTGGTGTTAACTGTATGTAAAAACAAAACTGCCTTGTAATTCTATGTTGTTACTTGTACACACCTATGTTAATTTGTGTTACCCTATAGAAACTTGTATTCTGAGCTAGTAGCCACCCCTCCTAACAAAGTATCTGGCTCAGATAAAGTGCTTAATTACATAATGTGTATACTGCTGACAATGTTTGTGTGAAACAGAGTTTTCAGAAACATACAGCCTTGAGTTGATACATGCCTGCATGTGTGCACTCTCTCTTCTATTGTATAACAAGATTTCTTAATGACCTAACACCCTTGTGGTATTCTGCTAGGGATAGGGATGTTGAAAATCAAAAATACTTCCCTTTTTGACAAAAGCTTGTGTAGGTCCCCTTCAATAGTTAGGAGGGGTTTTACAATTGCTATAACATTTTAATGCCACAGGCTTTCAACCTAAAATACTTCTAAAATGTTGTGACACCGAATGATTCTCATCCCCCTCCTGGGGTGCCCTAGATGTAATTCAATCTTTTAAACAGCATGCAGTTTGTCCCACATATTGTTTTCCACTTTGACAACATAAAATATAAATCACTTTGCTGGAGTTGCAATTAAAATAAGTTGTTGTCCTAAAACAGGATTTTTAAATGTATTTCATGGAGGTAGCACATACTTTTTGTCCTTCATTTACACATATAATTAACAAGTTTGGTTGAGGATAATGGTAACACAATGACATGTCAAAAATACCTACTTACCTGTAAACAGACCCAGGCCAAATGCAATGTCATAAAAGGGCGACACTTCAAAATGACGTAACTTGCAATCGTGACTTGGAGACTGTTTTTAAAGCGGCAACGCATGGACCCATTTGATGAAACCTAACCCTAGCCCTAACCCGCAGCCTAGCCCTAACCCCCAACGTAAAGGTAGTATTTACATGGGTCCGTGAGTTGTTGCCTTAAAAACTAAAATGTTCAAGTCGCGGTTTCGTGACATCGGAAGTGGGCTGTGTCTGTTTACAAGTAGGTATTTTTTACATGTCGCTGAGTTCAATTTCGTAATTATTATGTAGCTGCAAACACTGTCTGTGTTTACAGCATCGTGAATGCCATTACCACTGCTACACTTGAGGTGAAACATAAAATAATGGGACGTTAAAAAAAAAACAAAAAAACAGAAAACTACCCCAACAACCATGTGGTAATGAAGAGAAAAGCTATATGAACAGTTAATAAATCCCTATAATTAGTTAAATAATTCATTGGTATGAATTAATTCTAAAAAGAAGAATATAGTGAGGGGACATCAATGGTCACCTAAACAAAGCATGGCTCCCAGCTGTTCTTTCTAAATTTGGACAAACATGGGGAAAATTTTTAAAATAGAAAAAAAAAAGCTATAACTAAAAATTTGCAAAGATGTGCTGCATCGGTGTAATACAAAAGAACTCATTTAAAAGTCATGTAACAGGACAACATTTTTTGGTAAATGAATACTTTAATTCTATTTATCTTCCATATTATCCATGTAGTTTGACTAGCAGAATAGTAGATGGATTTGTGGTTTTTGAACTGTCCCCCTTTTTTTGATTAACAGCAGTTATGTAGTACTCGGTTTGTTGGTTTTCAAAAGCAGATTATATAATATTTTATTAAATAAATCAGTGTATCCTCAATATAATTAGTAGTTTTTCAATTCCAATGTTTGGTTCCTATTCGTCTTTATATACATGTTTAGATATATTTATTTAGTAGTCTCTTAAACATTGTCTATATTGAACCAAGGTGGATTGTTAATATGAAAAGTAATAGTTTGAAAAGTTTGAAATTAATTGTTTGCATTTGACAATTGTGGTAGTAAAATGATGCTTCTGTTTACTTTACCATCTACATATAATTTACAAAGAAACAAAAATACATGTCATTTTCAGGTATATAGATTAATTATAAAATTAAATTACAAATTATAAAATTTGTCTTGTTACTTTAAGAAATATGTACAAATTCTTTAAAAATATTTTGACTTCAAGAGTTCTGTATAAGTCATGGACCATGGGGTTAACCAGATAAGCCTTTGGCAAAGTTCAAAATCAGTCAGAAATCGGACAGACCCACTGGCATATTTTTATTGCACCAATAAAGATTTTTTATTTGACAATCTGCAATGCCAGAGACTTTTGACACCTTTGAGAGGTGCACTTGATTAACAGACAGGGAGCCATGGCAAAGGAATGCAGATTGTTATTGCGAATACAGCAGAGCCTGATCCTTATTCTTATATGCTGCAGTACATTAAATAAATGGGTATGCAAAGTGAAGAGACTGAGCTGGTGCTTCCCCGTTACAAGATTCTAAGAGGCAGATTTATTTCTCTGCGTTGTTCTCAACAGAAAAGCCGAGCTGAATTTTTTCTCGCGGGTCATAGGGCTGTGAACAAAAATCGGTGGAGAAATTACCATAGTAACAGTAATAAAGAGCAGCCGTTGTTGTTCTAAAGAACAACGCGGCTAATTGAATCTGCCCCTAAGTGTTTATATGACCTTGGAGTCAAACTTCTCAATACTCTTTAAAGTAGAGGGGCAGAAAAGTGAATTTTTAGGTGAGGTTTTACTCAGCAGAAAATCAATGAGTTTATGTATAAACATTTATTTATAATCATTTAACACTATACTTTAACATTCGGACAAACCTAAACCTTTCTTTCTTCGCCTATCTAATAGCATTGCACCAAAATACTACTAACCATTGGAGTTATATTAATTATGCAATACCTTTTTCTGGATCTTTGCCTTGTAATGTTGCAAGTCTCTTTGCTATCTCCAACATTTTCTCTTGCCTCGTATTGTCGTCTCGTAATTCCGCAGCAGCTTCTTTCAGGATCTTGTCCTTCTCTTTCTCCAATTGCTCTGCATCCAATTCAATATTAAGACCTATCCAGCTATCCCTTTCATCAGCTTTGCTCAGGTTGTTTATCGGTTGAGTAGTGACTTCTAGAGACAGATAAAGTAATTTGTAGGAGACCACGTAATATAATGTTGTTAAGATCTATAGTAAATCAGGATTCCAAATATTTACTTACAAAGATGCACATAGTACACAGTAGAAGTAGAGGTATGTGTGTCTGAAATGAGTCACTTTTTCTGAAAAAAACATTAAAGTCTACCTGTTATTTTGAAACTTCTCTCTTCCAGGATTTGGTAGGCTGGTACCAGGTTATTTATGAGAAGGTGCATTTTCAACACTGTATGGTGGGGTCACTTATGTTCTATGCCCAGCATGCAACTGCCCAAGGAAGCTGGCATTTATCCATTTACCCTGGATACACTCTATGAATGTCATTAGTCAGCAGAAGCAAGGAATATGTTGGGGCACAGAAAGCACTTTTAAGGCCTGCTCAGCATCTTAGCTCAGACCTGGTTAGAAATAGGACTAGAAGTACACACAGAATGATGGAACGGACAACTGCAAGACAATGATACTTTTCTTTTTATACCAATTTAACAGAACAACCATACACCCCCAGTCCCAATTATCATGGGACTAGTGTTCTGTGTGTACATCCTCATAGGGAATAGTCACGAAGGTCAACAAGCAGTTGAATGCAGCTAAACTGTACCACACCATCGATGCCAAATCCATGCCGTTTTTATCCAGCTCAAGACTGACCTGCCTTAGCCTTAAGTCCTAATAAGCATTTAAAGTGCATGATCTTTGTATATCAAAACATCTTTTTTTACCTGGTGGTTGAGAATCTGGATCCCAATGATGATCTATGGCTACTTCATCCGTCAGTTGAGTTAGCAAGTCATCAACTTTTTGTGTCCCAGTCCTAGTATCTGGTGGTTGGTGCATCTAAAATATTGTAAAATGAAAAAAGTGAATTTAGGCCCGGGACATGCAAGCATTTTGTATTTGATTTTTTTTTTCTCATTAGGATACATACACAATGGTGTTTGAAATATGCTTTATTACATGCATTCAGAATACATGTAAATGGATGTCACATGAACAATTACTATTCTAAGAGAGTCCATACTTATTTACAACTTTTTCCTTTTCTTGCAGTAGTGTTTTACGAATACTACTTGTTCCATCTCCGTTCATATGCTGCATTTCAATGCATTGAAATATATAAACCAGTGGGTATGTAGCTTTACTCACCCCACCCCCTCACATTCAAATGAATAGATAAAACATCAACATAAAAGCAAAAAAATAGGGTTGACTGTTGCCGAAAAGGAAATAAAAAGCTGAAATAAGACAGACTGTTACTATAAAGCAGAGAGAAACCAAAATAAGCAGACACAGGATAGACTGATAAGCAATTAAAAAGCAAAAAACTGTGTTCTAATGTATTGTTAGCATATTGCATCTTATTTGAAGTCTTCTATTTTTCAAGCACACAATGATTAATTAACTTATTGAGCACACAAATCCTAGAGGCTCACCCACAAAAGTTTTTTTTTATGCTGCATTCTAATTGAAACACAACCTCAACAAGTTGCTCTGCAAAAAAAAAACGTACAGACATCTGCTCTTAAGAAGCATGGTAGTATAAATTGCAAGTCACTGCTAGGTGCCGGAATATTATGCATTTTGCACTGATCTGCAATTTATACCAATGCTTACGTAAACGACAGTGAGATGTAGGCACCGCAACCATTATGGACTGAGCAACATCTGCAAAAATGCTTGTCTGCAGGAACACGGGGTATATATTACACTGTTATCCTCTATCACCACATTTTTGTTACACATATACAAGATTATAAAGCAGCTTTAGTGGAAGAAGGGACAGTAGTGACCCATTTGAGTGGTAACTTTCTAATTTAAAGGGCGAGATCCAGAAATGCAGACATTACTCCTCCTGCTTGATAATGGCAAATTAAGTGGAAGATCACATAAATTACTAAAATTCCAATATGTATTTGGGAAAAGAAAACAATATTTTGTCTCCACATGCACCTCACTGTGCACGTTGCTTGTGCGACAGGAGCACAAAACCCAAATAAAACGCAAGTGCCTTTCCCAACATCTTTTTGAAAGCTCATCACATGGTGAAGACACAATTTTGCCTCATTAAAATGTATATAATACTGCATCTCACCGAAACACTGCAGAGTATGGAAATATACCTACTGGAACAGTCATGAAAACTGGAGAAAAAAAACCAAATGCAAAATGCCAGAGGTTGTGGGTCTATTTTCCATTAGAGGTAAGGTATTTTTATGACTATTTTAATAAATGGCCAAATAATGCATTTTCACAGGGTTCAAATGGACACATCATAGCGCTCTAATTGTGAGACACCACTCCTCCCTTTAACCTTACCTTAATCTCCTCTCAGATGCCAGATTATACATACTGCTCCCCACTGGCTGGGATGTGTCTGCCAAGGCTGCTGCTGTATACACAGTGAAGCATCCAATTAGATGTTGCATTGCTACCAAAGTCAGTAAGCGGAAGGTAAGGAGCAGGATGGCGATTAGATGCTGCCTTGTTACCAATGATGGTAATTGCATATTTTAAAATGCTGCCAAATTATCAAAACTATTTAAAAGAAGTGGGAACTATTTTCATTCTCTACATTCCTTTTCATAGTAGTCTGTTCAAAAGGTTGGATTACACCCTGGCTGAACAGTCAAACATATTATTTAACACCACCGACTAGAACACACTGAAGAGGTGTAAACCTATTCAAGTTGGTTTACACCTCGATGACCAGAATCAACTAGTCTCTGGACCATGTCCGTTTTATCAGGAATTCGTTGTTAAGATTCTTATATCACTCAAGCAAATTTTAGATTGTTGATGTCATCTATGTGTTTATTTTAGTAAATATATATATATATATATATATATATATATATATATATATATATTATAAATATATATATATTTTTTATGTTATGTGTTATTTCATTATCTGGGGATAAACGACACACACTTCTTTCTTTTAACCATTCGTTAAATTCTGTTAACAGAACATTACTACCGGCTTGCTTGTTCTGGATAATGGAATTTTCCCCTGCAATATGGCTAGCCGATCCTCCATTTCTTGTACAGATGGGGCAGGTGGCTGCGTTTCCTTCCGCAAAGCCTCTATCCTGGATTCTATTTCAGCTGTTGAGCAAGTGGATTCTACAAGAGAACAGACAATCGATATTGATTGTGTATATGCAGAAAAATGTCTTAGGGCTAGATTTACTAAGCTGCAGGTTTGAAAAAGTGGGGATGTTGCCTATAGCAACCAATCAGATTCTAGCTTTCATCTATTTAGTACTTTCTACAAAATGACAGCTAGAATCTGATTGGTTGCTATAGGCAACATCCCCACTTTTTCAAACCCGCAGCTTAGTAAATCTAGCCCTTAGAGTTTGATTCAGAATTAATGTAGGATAAAATTTATGTTTTAGGGAGTTCTTTGCATTGCAATGAGAGAAAAACATATACAGATATGTACATTATGCATACAGTGCAGAGCAATACAAAAAATGTACAGTCATCTCATAAGAATTAGTCTAGATCAATGCTGAGCAACCTCTTCTATTTTGCATGACTCGCGTGTAATCCCCAACTACTTTGACAGGTTATCCATCCAATTTCAGGAAAATGTTTAAAAAAAATAAATAAAAAAAAAAATTTATTTATTATTTCACAGTTTCTCTATTGGGGTGCAACAAATCTGTCACTGTTAGAGACGTGCACTGGTATTCTTCACTAAAGTGTCTGTGAATCAAAAGATAGAATGCATTACTCTGAGTTTCTGTTGTCTGCTCCTTGCTGCCATGCTATAGGAACAGTCAAGTGAGTGTATACAGGAGCTGCGACATCAGTTTGTGAACATGCAAGCTCATATGTAATATTTATATTACCCAGTAATATGACTGTTCTAGTAGGGCCCATGTATACGCCAGCAGTAGTAGAAACAGGTAATTATATGTACAGCGGTAACAGTATTTGTAATAACAATGGTAGAAGTGCCCAATAATGTCAATACAATTTGCAAAAAATGCTAAAACAGTAGCAGTAATGCCAAATGTTACCAATAATGACTAATCCCCAATAATGTCACCAGTTGCCAGTAGTAGTATCGCCCAATAATGTCACCAGTTGACAATCTTGTCCAATAAGGTCACCAATTTTATTTATGGGCAATAATGCTACCAAAATTTGTCATACCCTATAATGTCACAAATAGCAGTAATGCCAAATTACGTCACCAGTAGTAGACTAACACAATGGATGTGCACTTGACATGTAACCAAGCTTGTATGGTTTCTTTTGAAGGCTAAAATACAAAACAAACATTTCAAAAACAAAAAAAACAAAACAAAAATGATATTCTTGCCTATGTTCACCTGATTCCTACTTCAAACGTCTGCTCCCAATCCACTTGTGCAAATCATAAGAACAAGCCCCACTCCAGGAGTACTGAGTGTTGACATGATGGGAGGCTTGTGGCACAAGAATCTAATTAGCCGCTTACATGCAGTACTCACTCAACGTCATGCCAAATGACATGTACATAAAGCTTCACTTGAGAAGTATCGCTATTGGTGCTCCACATCATCCCCCCTCCCCCCATTCTCAACCTCTGAATCCCCTCCTCCCTCATTTGGCAGGCAAGGTGTGGTGGCTTAACAAAAACACATAAATAAAACCAAATTATTACTGTAGTTTTACTATCACTATTGTCCAGCTGGCCCATTAAAAATCCCAAGCTTCAGCCCGCAGGGAGAGAATAGGAGGGCTGCCAGTTGGCACCACCCAATGATACTTCATAAACTCAAACACATACCTTTAAAATGCACTCAATAATACTGACATACTAACCGGAATCTCTACAATGTCAGATTTTGCTTAATGGGAGTTGTAAATGCTTGCTACAAGATTTTACAGGACATTTTGGCTATTACCAAACAAATGGGAGATTTATATACTAGCCCAGGCTAGTGGCTTTAGTAAGGCTAAATACACATGTGAATAATTTTGACCAACTTGTTATCACTAATGATTTTACAAACGACTGACGTTCCAATCAGTCTGCCGATTCATGTGTACACACTATATTTGATTTACGTTCAAATCTGTGCTCTTCATCTGGTCCAAGAGCAGTGTAGTCGGTTAGTCCTGTCACACTGATTTAAGGCGAGTACACACAAAATAAATTTTGAATTTTCCACGTCATTATAAATTTATTTCACTTCTGTGACTCTAAAACGAAATATTCAGTCTCAGAACGAACGGACAAATTATTCCACCTACAGCACTCTCTACTCAGACAGTTGTGAGTGCTTACACAATGCAGGAACGAGATTTATATTTTTGCTGGACAATCAAAGGAGACAATAATCGGTACTTTGGAACGACAGTCGTTCATCATTCAAGTAAACACACTAATGCGATATTGGCCGAACAGTTGTTTATTACTAGATTGACCCAATAGTCGTCTGAAAAAAACGTAGTGTGTACCCAGACCAAGACTTTCTCAGAGAGAAGATTGTAAGCTTTTCTATTTCTTAGTAAGATGCATTTTGCCTGTTAACATGTGGATCAGGCCTGAACAACCCTGACATCGATCATCTGGCTATTGATTGGCAAAGCATGCTGGGACTTGTAGTTTCACAACACCGAGAGACCCACAGGTTGTCCAGGCCTGATATAGATTATGTTTCTAATATACTCCATGCAGTGTCGCTGTAAAATATGTTTGCAATATATAAAAACTTTTATAATCCATTATTATAATTATGTCACCATCTAGTGAACAGGAAGGTAAGACTAATCCAGTATATATTAATCTAAATAAAAGCTTTTCAGACAACCAAGACAAAATAAAACCCCCCAAAAAAAACCCACATCTTAAAAAGGTTGAAAGAATGTCAGAGACCGAATGTTTTTCTACCATAGTCACGTTCTACTTAGTCGCATTCACATGAGGGTTTGAGCATTTTAGGTTCTGTAGTCAATTGTGCACACATTGGTGGTGTTGTTGCGAGTCTCAGTCTGGGCTCTGTGCGGCATCTATAGGTCCTGCTATGTGTACCTGGGTGCTGTGTTTTCCTGCTTTGTCTTTGCTGTACAGATTCTTGCCCTTTTACAGTCCTTTTCTGAACCTGTTGCCTGAATTTTGAAAATGTCAATTGAGGTTTAGTGGTCCTTTAATTTGTGGACTTGTTTAGGACCTTTGACAACTTTCAATACTTTGATATCAGTCTTCACTTGATTACTAGGCAAATGTTTTTTCATGTTGCCATTGGATATGACAGAGGTGCACTGTGTATAGAATGGTGTACAATGGACAGAGTTGAACAATTATGGATAATTTCAAGGTCATGTGTTCAATACTTTAAAAGTTGTCTGTAGGTGGACAAGAATACGAGTATAAAGAATAAAATAAAAGTTCATATGCTCTCAGTCAATTAAAAGCATCATTTGTCAGAGACACACACGGATTGAAGGATTGTGATCTAATATGACATTTTATTGGGCATTCAGGTTAGGTTGCACAAATAATGTGATCTACATTGATCACAATTACTTTCAGGCACTCATATACATTCAGTTGGCAGACAGAAATAGACAGCAGTCATTAACAATCACCCTTTGGACACATCTAGATATTCACTGCTCAGGATGCATTACGGATCTGTCCATTTGGGCCAAGCATATGTGTAGCCAAATTGGAAAACAATCCTGTTGGTCAACACTCTGAGTGAGAGCCTGAGTGAAAGGACTGGCCCCATGTGTAAAGATAGCAATGTATGCGATTGGTTTTTTGTTTTGTTTTTGTCAATATGGCCGATTTACAACAAACAGACACCAAATACTGTATATGCATGTACGGGCTTCCACCAACGACAGCCAGGAACAATTGAAATCTGTCTGGAAGAGATTAGTTGTTCCCAGCTGAACCTGTAATCGGCTGGTGACCAAAAAAGACACACAAAACTGGTGTCCATGTGGCTACTCTTAACATCTTGCTTGCAAATGAAAACATCTGAGGTGCAGAGAATAGGTGGTGTCTAGAAGGCTAAGCATAGACACAGGCTTATAGTAGCAGCAAAATGTGGCTCGTTTTTTTTTCCAGAATACGCACAGCGCAAACTCCATGCAGATTTGCATCAGGCTGGAGCAATGAAGTACTGAGTACTAGTATAAAAGGCACTATGTGAGGACTACAGCCAGCAGTGTGTGTGTTAAACCACTGACTATCATTAGGACCAGTCCTGGCAGGTGTGGCCAAAATCCTCCAACATTTTTCATTATTATTGCAAAGTATTACAACTGCCCCCACACGGCTACTTCTGTATAATCCACTGTATAAATCGTTGGTAAGACCTCATCTTGAATATGCAGTACAGTTCTGGGCACCACTCTATAAAAAAGATAATTTGGAACTAGAAAGGGTTCAGAGAAGGGCGACAAAATTGATAAAGGGTATGGAGTCATTAAGTTATGAGGAAAGGTTAGCCAGTTTAGGCATGTTTACTTTAGAAAAGAGGCGTCTAAGGGGAGATATGATTACTATGTACAAATACATTAGGGGTCAATACAGAGAGCTTTCATGGGAACTTTTTACCCCAAGGACCATACACAGGACACGTGGTCATCCCCTAAGGTTAGAGGAGAGGAAATTTCACAACCAGCAAAGGAAGGGGTTCTTTACAGTAAGGGCAGTCAAGATATGGAATTCATTGCCAGGGAAGGTTGTGATGGCAGATTCAATAGATATGTTTAAGAAAGGGTTAGACAAATTTTTAGCGGAAAGGTGTATCCAGGGATACGACCGTTAATTTAAAATAAAGGATAGTAGTGGATATAGGGTAAAATTGGATTGCAATATTGAGTCTGGGGGGATTTTCAAAATTGAAACAGATGGGCGGTTGCCTACTCTGGATTAATTTCAAATATAAGTGCAGGATCGCAGGAGATCCAAAATAGGTTGAACTTGATGGACTGGTGTCTTTTTTCAACCTCATCAACTATGTTGCTATGTTACTATCCCCGGAAGTGACATTATGGAAATCACCTGACACGTTTCTCCGTCATCCGTGACGTTTTCATCAGAGGTAAGTGACATGTCGAGACTCTATCCCCTTTATATGCTGCATCCAATCTGGTGGTTAACCCTTAGTCGTCTTTTATCCGCTTAGATGATATTCTTTGTGATCGCAATCAATAATCTTTTGATCCATGTCTTATCCATTCCTACTTGTTCTTAAGAGGAGAGATTTATTCGTGGGTTATGGTTTGATCTCACACTTAACCCGATATAGTAATATTTTTTATTTTTTTATTATTCTATTCATTGTAGCAACCTCAGCAAGTTGCTAAGTGGAAGCTGCAGATTAATTAGCAGAATATTCTGGCGATATTTACTGCAAGCGCCCAATCTGTTGTCTATATCTGGTTACAAAAAAAAAAAACCTTGGAGGGGCTGGGCCCTCCAAGTCCATCATGTAACCACTTGCCATGATCCCACGAATCCAACTATCCACTGAGGACTCTGCCCACTGATCTTTGAACAGTAGCAGACGTACCCCCACTCCCTCCGCTGCTAACATTGGAGGGTGGGCGACTTGAGGAGGAGGAGGAGGAGGAAGACCTACCTCGGAGAGAGTGTCTCCTGCCTCCAGACGACCTGGATCTAAATGCCTACCCTCTGCCAGACGAGCCCCCTCGAAAGAGCTGTCTGAACGAACTAAACCTAGGAGTCCTAGGCATTGGAGTATTGACTGGTTAAAAGATACTTTTGCCTCCTGTAGACTAGGAAATAAATTAATCCAATTCTGGACCAAATAACACTCCACTTGAATAAGGGAGGGACTCTAAAGACTTTTTAGAGTCAAAATCCGCATCCCAAGACCTCAGCCATAATGTTCTTCTAGCCGTCACAGCCGTTGCTGAGAGAGAAGAGGAAATAGAGTTCTGAGCAGCTTCGTAGACATAACGTGAAGGCTCCTTAAGGTGCAATGCCAACGGAAGTAAGTCAGAAACCGGCAAGGCTATCGCTAATTGGTTAGCCCACGTTTTCATAGCCCTGGCAACCAATGCTGCTGAAAACGCAGGCCTGAAATTGGTACCTGCTGCCGTGTAGACGGACTTTAGAAAAGTCTCTAACCTACGGTCAGTCGGGTCCTGTAACGAAGCTGTTCCTGGAACATGAAGCGTAGTGTGGCGAGCTAAGCTCGCCACTGGAGTATCTACTTTTGGGACTTGTACCCAACAAGATATGTCTTCCTCCTGCAGAGGGTACAATGACAAGTACCTTTTAGGAATAGCATACCTCGTCAGGTTGTTTCCAAGATGCTTATGTGATCTCTCTTAACTCCACACAAGGAGGGAAACGGACCGCTTGTTTAGAGACCTTCTTAAAAAGACCCCGCTCTGAAGACCTAGCCTCTTCTAAGTCCAAGAACCCTAAGGCTTGACGCACTGCTATCACCAGGTCGTCCATACCCTGATACCTGGGAGACTCCTCAGAGTCCACCTGTGCGGAATCTGAGTCCTGTACAACTTCACCTTCCTCTTCTGAGGATCTCTCAGATTCCGAATGAGCCAGAAGGTGATTAGCTGATCTACGTCTTTTATTTCTGGGCAAAAGGCTCGGACTCTCTAGAAATCGGTTCAACTGATCTATACCCCATAATAGGGGCCTGAGAAGGCAATATAGAGGGGTGTACCACTAGCCCTGAAACAATAGACTCGGTATTCCCCATGACCACCCCTGAATTAGGAGAGGTTACAGTACCAGAGGTTGAAGGGAGTGACGCTGCCACCGCTGGAATTTCTGAGGGCTTAGAAAGCAGCTGTTCCAAAGTACTAACCCCCTGCCTCAAGGCAGCCGACCACGCTGGAGTTTCTGTTAGAAGTAGGGCACTAGCCTGTGACTGCGCCGCCCTACAAGCCCCACCGCAGTCATTACAGAGAGCCCCTGGTTCCTGGTGCTCACTAGGCAGTTTAGTAATACACTTGGAAAAAGTATAGTATTTGGCCTTGGGTGCTTTAGCTTTTTCAGACATTTTTTAAATCAAACACAGTATAGCCAAATAACCAGGCGCACACAGAAATAAACAGAAGATACTAACTGCTCTATGCAGGGCCGGTGCTAGCGTTCACGGCGCCCTAGGCAAAATTTTGCCGCTGCCGCCCGCGCCCCCCGAACACACTAAATAAAAAAATAATTACATTTTACTTACCTTTTCTTCCTCTAGCTGCTCCTCGCGATGCATGCTGAGAGGGGAGGGGAGAACTTTATTCACACTGTGTCTGTCAGTGACAGACAGTGTGATACCTCAGAGGCGCCGCCGGACAGAATATCACATGATCACTGACGCCAGTCAGTGATCATGTGTGAGATGCGCTGTTGAAAAACACTTCTCTCCCGAGCCGCTGACTAGATTAGAAAATCTAGTCAGCGGCGCCCTGCAGGTCCCGGCGCCCTAGGCAACTGCCTAAGGTTGCCTAATGGGAGCGCCGGGCCTGGCTCTGTGACAAAGTCAAAAGATAGTATCCCTGTATTAGTGTAATATGTGAGAGCAAGTATCTAAATATTCATATACTATGCCCCACCAATATATAAAAATCCACCACAAATTCTAATACATCCTATCTATATAGTATAGAGAGTATATAGAAAAGAAATATGGTACTTAGCCTTTCCTCTGAACTAAGTAACAGTAGAGGGAGAAGCTTGTCAGCAGCTCTGTGCACGGAGATGAAGCAGTGACGTGGATGCCTGCTTTTCCCGGGCAGATTTGGCGCCTCTGCCTGTTCCACTTCACCTCTGCAACGGGGGGAGTTCTTTTCCTAGCTCTCCCCGTGTTTATGGCCCTCTCCATCTCCTTACTGCTTTAATAGTGGCTCATGCCCCCCCTAGGTGATCTCGGCTTCTCTAATAAGCAGAGTCGCCTGTATCAGTGCGGCACTCGGCCCGGACAGTAACGTCAAGTTCCCCCCGCCTTTTCCTGAAGGGGGAACTTGGTATCTTCCTCTCTGTCTTTGGCCGCGCAGAGTACCAGCGTTCTATGCCCACCGGGCAGCATCGGTAGTCTGAATAGGCAGTGTGACAGCGGCTTGTATAAGCCGCTCGTCACACTGCAAGAGAAGGTATGAAAAAGGAAAAATTCTTCCTGTCAGCGAGAGCCGTCCGGCTCTCCGCAGAAGGGCCCTTCTCACCCGAGAGTGCTCTGTTATAGAACAGAGCCCCCTCATGACTAGTAAAAAAAATATACCAACAGAAGTGAAAAAAAAAATTCACTGTAACAAAAAACAAGCCCAACTCTTTTGGGCACCTAACTTAAACTGAGGACTCAGGGGGTTGGCAGGGGGAGGGGTCTGTCGGTAAGTTTTACAAGTCAATACATATTATTTGGATCAATTGCTTATAAAAAGATGAGAGCTTGGCTGTTATAATCTGTAATATATTTTATTCTACTCACTAGGTTTGGTTTCCTGTTTGAGTTTTTCCAGTCGTTCAGCTATAGCTCGGTCTTCTGGTGATAACCCCCGATACCTCAAGTTGGCATCGACATGCAAAGATCCTGGACCCTTCTGCATCTCTTTATAATGACTCTGTTTAGCTTCTAATGCTGCCACTCTCCTGAAACAAAGTTCATGAGTTATTTTTCAATGTTTTTTTCTCCGCACCACAAACAGAACTCACTAAGGTAGAGATTCTCAAGCATTCCCAACATGACATGTTCTGTTGAAATCCCAGTGTGTTAGACATTTACTGGCACATTACTATTACGCTTTTCTGTATATGTGTCATTTGTCGGAGATGACAGAAGAGAGAAAGTCTGCATTACAGCTCATACCAAAGTCACACTGAATCTTGCACACATCCATCTATGTGCAAATGAGAATCTACGTACATAAAGATCCTTTTGCCAAGATGGTGGAGTCTGCGGCTTGTTCCTGCTTGAACATCCATTACTACTTGAGCAAAGAGGAGAAAAGCCATGTCTGACCTCTCTACTTTCGCCTGATTTTGTTTTGAAGTCACCAGTGTGTATTTTGAGGAAGTGTCAGGTCATATTTAAAATAAAATAAAAAAAAACTTTGCACTTCCAAAAGAACAGGCTGTTCGATGTGTCCTACTCTATATTAATAAGTGGTTTACAAGTTTACCAGCATGAAATCTGCAGTAAATGGGTTCTGCCAAGTCAGACTTGTGAAAATAGGGGATTTATGTATTTACGTTAAATCTTTCTCTAAATCTATCTGGGGGACACTGCTACAATGGGGTTGTAAGAGGGTGCAAGAGTTGGTACTTAAACAGTTAACTTAACTTGCTGCTGACTCCTCCCCTCTGCAAACCCTACTAGCCTCAGTGTAATACAAAAACCCCAAGGAAAAGAGCAACCAACCAAGACCACACAGCAGAAGAGCAAAAGGGAGGGAACGCAGTGTCCCCCAGATGGATTCAGAGAAAGAGATTTAACGTAAGTACATAAATCCCCTTTTCACATTCATCCACTCTGGAGGACACTACTACAATGGGGGCATACCAAAGCAGCCCCCTAAGGGAGGGAACGCTCTGCGGCCGAACCCTGTATCAGCCGACACAAACACATTAAACTGATAGAACTTAGTGAAGGTATGCAGAAGTCCCATGGCGTGTGGCCAGAGATGCCCCCACAGAACGAGTGGAGTGAGCAGTGATCCTCACCCGCAAAGGTCTGTTCAAGCTCACATAAGTCTGCTTGATCATGGACTTGATCCAACGAGCAATAGTTTGCTTGGAGGCAAGCCAACCCCTCTTTTGAGAATCATAAAACAAAGAGGGAATCCATCTTTTTATAAGATGATGTTATATCCACATAACTTTGCAATGCCCTAACGACATCTAAGGATGCAGGAAAAGAAGACTCAGATGAAGATGAACCACCCTTAAAAGCCGAAACCACTATGTCTAATGTGGAACCCTGACACAACTTTAGGCAAGAACGAAGGAACCGTCCTTAGGACAGCCCTGTCTTCATGAAAAACTAGATATGGGGCCCTGCATGACAGATCACCCAACTCTGAAACCCTGAGCGCAGACGTTATGGCAGCAAAAAAACAACTTTCCATGTTAAAAGTCTCAAGTAAATCGAATGTAAAGGCTCAAAAGGAGCCGTCTGAAGAACCTCTGACACCAAATTGAAATCCCAGGGAGCCATGGATGGAACATAAGCTGGCTGAACCTGTAACACTCCTTGAAAAAAAAAGTCTGAACATCCGGTATAACTGCCAATCTACATTAAAAGAATACCGAGAGATATTTGAACCTTCAGATAAGCCAGCCGAAGTCCTGCTTCTAAAGCTGTAGGAAAGTCAACAGACGGGATAATTTGAAAAGGTCCGCTCTGGAAAAATGCCGTTCATGACATCCAGTGTAAGCTCGCCACACCCTGTGGTATATGCGAGCTGAAGAAGGTTTGCACGCTCGCATCAGGGTCTGCACTACCTTTAGCAAGAAGCCCTTTGATCTCCAGAGACCGGCCTCAACAGCCACGTCATTAAAGCCAGTTGCTGAGAATCCCGATGATAAAACGGTTCCTGACTTAACAAGTTGGGACGACGAGGAAGGACCTAACTTAGTCCGGCTGCCATTTTGGCGTACCAGACTCGTCTGGGCTAATTCAGAGCCATCTGGATCACCCAACGACCTCCCAGACGAACCCGTCTGAGAACCCGCTGAATCATGGGAATCGGCGGAAAGAGATATCCCAGTTGGAATTCCAATTCACTGTTAAGACATCCACCGCTACCGCCTGGGAATCCCTGGTTCTGGAACAAAACCAAAGAACCTGGCAATTGTGCCTGGATGCCATTAAATCCAGATCCGGCAGACCCATCTCTGCACCAACATCTGAAAAATCTTAAAGGGGGGAGGGACCACTCTCCGGGAAGGAACGCATGTCTGCTCAGGAAATCCGTCTCCCAATTCTCGAGCCCCAGAATGAACACAGCCGAGATGGCTGGCACAAAGTCTTCTGCCCAGGTGAAGATCTGTTTTTTCACCTTCATGACCTCTGCGCTCTTTGTTCCTCCCTGTCGGTTTATATATCTGACGTACCGGTCTGCCATGTAATAGAGGCTGCACTCCCCGAACAGCCAAAAGCGTCACCTTGAATTCTGTAATATTGATTTGTCTGTCTGCCTGCCTGTCCACAGACCCTGTTGATTTAGACTGAGGACAACTGCTCCCCAACCCTGAAGCCTGGCATCAGTAGTCACCAGAATCCAGGACCAAGAGACAAAGGATCGGCCCGCTGTCAGGTGGCTCAGATTCATCCACCACAGAAGGGAGAGACGAGCTTCCGCTAAAAGGGTCATTCGTTGAGTATCAAGATGAAGAGGAGACCCTGACCACTAACTCAGAAGGTCCCATTGGAATCTCCGAGAGTGGAACTAACCGTATGAAAGGGTCTCGAACGTGGACACCAAGTGTTCCAGAAGCTTCAAACCTAAAAGAATGGAAGAACTTGAATGATGTAGGAGTCTCCTTACTGCCTGCCTTAATGCACAAGCCTTGGGTTCCGAAAGGAAAACTTTCTGACACTTGGTGTCCATCAGAAGTCCCAGAAATATCATTCTCTGAGAAGGAACTAGCTGAGAATTGGGATAATTTATAATCCATATAAGAAACTCTCGAGGTTCCAACCCCTGGATGACCGAACTTGCTCACCTGGAGGAACTGATTCAGTCCCTTCAGGTTGAGAATTTGCCGGAACGAGCAGTCTGGTTTTGGAACCAAAAAGAGGTTGGAGTAAAAACCTTGTTCCTTTTGAGACTCCAGTACATGACATATGACTCCCGCGGAAAGAAGAGAGGTGACCGAACTGATAATTGTCTGTCTTCTTTCCGGATCTCTCGAAAGATGCATGTGAAAAAAACGCTGAGGAGAGGTTCCTGAAAGATCCAAGATGTATCCCCAGATATAATTCCTAATACAAAATTGTCTCGAGAGGCCACTGTCCACTGATCCTGAAACAAATGTAGGCGACCCCATACACCCGCTGCAGTGGGAATAGGGGGAATCCTGTCATGCAGAGGGTTTGTCCGGATTTGTGAGGACTGGGCGCCTCTTAGAATAAGACCCCCTGCCTCTGACAGCCTGTCCCTGGGAACCCTGGGTTCTACCTCTACTGGTAGACTGATCCCTGTGAACCGGGCTACACCGAAAGGTCTGCCGAAATTAATTAAAGCTAGGAGCTTGACCTCTAGGTGTCCAACAGGCACCTAGAGGTCGAGCCTAACAGGCAGAAAAGTACTCCTCCCTCCTGTAGCCTTCCTGATCATGGTATCCAACTCTGGTCCAAAAAGGACCGAAGCAGAATAAGGCAGGGCTTCCAAGGACTTTTTAGATCTCTCATCCGCGTCCCAGGCACCAAGCCTGAGGATTCTCCTAGCAGAAACCGCAGAAGAAATAGATGCTGCATTCTGTGCTGCCTCATAAATAACCCGAGGCCACCTTTAAATGCATGGCTAATGGTTGAAGCTCTGAATCTAGTTGATCAGCCCAGGATTCCATAGGCCTAACAAGCCATGCCAAAGAAAATATGGGTCAGAGATAAACCCGCAGCAGAAAATATAGACTTAAGACAACTCTCTATTTTCCTGTCCGTGGAGTCCTGAAGGACAGCCGAACTCGGCACTTGTAAGCTGGTATGACGAGCCAACCGAGCTACTGGAGCATCTACTCAGGGAACCTGTTCCCAGCGCTTCCTGTTCCTGTAAGGGATATAGATTTGCCTAATCTACACAGAATAGAAAATCTCCTATCTGGCTCTTTCCAAGCTGCCTCGGCTATCACGGTTAGCTCCACTGATGAAGAAAAACACACAGTCTTAGGTCTCTTACGAGAGAATATACCCTGGTTCGGACCCAGCTCCTCTGGTTCTACCAGATCAAAGGTCTGACGTACTGCCATAACCAGATCCTGAATACCCTGGTTCCTTACTGACTCGTCCCTATCACCCAACTGGGTAGAGTCTGAATCCTCAATCACTTCCCCCTCTTCTTCAGAAGACCCCTCTGAATCTGACAGGGAAAAAATGTGTGAGGATTTTTGTCACTTGGTTCTAGGTGTCACCATACTTGGAGAGTCTAACAACCTATTCAAGAGGTCCAATCTCCTACCCAGGGAAGATGACCAAGCTGGCTCCGCCTAGGGGTAATAGAAGCAGTCTGAGACATGTCCCCTTCAGTAATCTGTGAAACAGCCGTCACATTGTCTGCCGAGGTAGATGGGGCCGACCCCATAGGGGCCCCTACCGCCATGTTCGTGGTCTCAGTTGTCTGGTATTAAGCTGGGGTAACAGATACAGACTGTGCCAGCAAAGAAACCCATGCTGGTTTGTCCACTGTCACTGCAGCAACCCCCTGTGCCTGCACTCCACTTCGCACTGCGCGCACACAGCCCCCTGGTCCTGCTGACCCACAGGAAGTTTAGCAGCACAACTCCTGCGCCATCATACATCCCCATTGTAGCAGTGTCCCCCAGAGTGGATGAATGAGAAATAAATAAATCGCTGGTAAGAGTAATGGCACTTCTCCACTTAGATGATTAATCAGGGAGTGACCAGAACCTCAAGGACATCACATCGAAATACAAAATCTATAAATATATATATATATATATATATATATATATATATATATATATCCCTAATAGGTGGGCCTGAGTATTGACAACTGTTAGAATCCAAGTTCTGGAGTAGCTTTTATTTCTCAATAAATTAAATATAATTAGTGTTATGGTCACACCATCAATATTGATAAAAACCTTGTATACATTTTTTTATTTTATTTAAATGACTATATTAAATTCCCCTATAAAAACCAAGGACCATTTGATCACCCTACTATGCCAACTAATTAGATCAATAGATAAAGCTACTAATAAACTGATCAAACACATATTCAATGCAGCCAAACTTCAAATTTCTAGCGATTAGAAAAAAGCATCACGACCATGCCAGAACAATGTTGTCAATAGAACATAGCACACAGGCTTCATGGAGTACATTACAAGTCTCCTTCATGATGTGTAGCAAAAAAAAAATAAAAATTGTGAAAATTATTATTGCAGTACCGTGTTAGCCAGAAAAATCTATGTGATGGTAAATACTTTCGTGTTAAAAAAAGTCAAAAGTATTATAGGAGTGATACCTTTATTGGCTAACCAAAAAAAATATTATTATATTTGCTAGGTTTCAGAGCACAAAGGCCCCTTCACCAGGCAACTTTACAAATGAATGACTTTGAAACCAGCACAACATTTAAGAGCTGTTACATCAAAAAATTTATACAAAGGGGGGGGGGGGGGGGTAGATCATTAAGATAAGCTAAAGTAATAAAACTGAGGTTTTCCTTATGGATGGAAGCGTAAAGTCCTACAGGTTCAGAGATCTGGAGTCACTTTGCTGTGGGGTGTGAAGTGTGTCCAAGTAGTGGGTAATAAATCCAGGTGTTAGATTGAGCCTTTGTGTCAATAACTGGAATGTTCTTATCAGCTTAAATTCTCAGATCTTTCTCTCCCTGTCATTTTTAAAAAGACCTTTCAGTATTAGGGCTTTTAAACCTGTCATACTGTATTCTGGTCCAGAGAAGTGTTTACCCACAGGGGGTGTCCAGACTTTTCTTTATTGTGTCTGTACACATTTTCTATTAAAAGTTGTCTAGATAGTAAGAATCCTGATCCCCGCTACCCCCTCTATTATTCAGTAACCCCCCCAGTTACCCCTTAACGGTATAATCGTTTTCTCATAGGGCCCATTTCACCTGACAATAGTAAAGCACTATTCCCCCCCTTTATTTACCTAAATTACATACCACAAAACCCCAGCAGTTCTTTATCACACTGTATATAAAAATAAAAGTTAATCTTTGGCAATCTTTAAAACCCCAGTAGGCTGGCCGTTGGGTTTGATACCGGTTTATTTTATCTTTGTACGAAACATTATATCTGATTTTTGTATTACTGTTGACATGTCTTATGACCTTTGTTTTGCTTTTGCCGTTACGAAAAAAAAATGATTTAAAATAAATAATTCACTTTACAGCAGTAAACCCATGAAAAAAAAAAGTGATTTGATAATTCTCTATCCATTTGACTCGGTGATCTGGCTGTGTTTAAGTGTGTGAGATTGAATTTTTATAAAGATTGTGAATTATTTTAACATACAATTTTTATTACAATATCCTTACAACAAATGTTAATTGTTTCTTACAACAGGAAAGTTAGACACAATATAGCAAACCTTGCTAATTAACAGTATTTTGAATTAAAAACAAATACACTGAAAATGCAGTTATGATAAACAAACTTATGTCTGCTAATACCTGCCTTGTGCCCTTATGCCAATGCCCTTCCTGATTTTTTTTCTTTATTATTAAATTTTAAAGCACTTATGGGGTACAGAGAATAAAAAGGGAAACAAAGTAAAATAAAACAAAAACAAACAAACTCACTTCTTGTAATTCTCTGGTGGAGACCACTTGGATGTATTGTTTGTTGTTCTCATGCCACTAAAACAACAAAATAAGGTAGATAATTAGAAACCTAAAAATATTGGAATGATAATTGTCTCATTTTCAAGTATCTGTAAGAGATTTCGAGAAGCATCGGTTTCTGCAAGTCACCGGATATTGACAACTTCGCAGAGGAAATTTAAAACGGCAAATGCTTTCTAGGCAAGTTTTGTCTTGAAAGTCATTGCCGCTTTAAGTTTCCCCTGCAAAGTCGTCTATATCCGGCGCCTAAACCTGGCACCTGAACCTCTTCCTGCCAGTCCAGGCATAATTTATTTTTTTTTAAATTAAAAAAAAAAAAAAAGTGTGTCCAGTCAGCAAGAGGGCAATAACCACCATAGTCTTTAAAAACAATATTAGTGTTGGCAATAACCTGCAACATGGTTTTTACTATTATTGCAAAATATTACACTGCCCCCACCCGGCTACTTTTTAATGCCACCTGGCTGGCAAAAATGTCTGGGGAGAACACTGTGGTACTGTATGAAAAAGGACTAAAGTGCATAGCAAGTGGTAATGAATGTCACAAAATAAACAAACGGATGATTACAGAGGACCTTCTCATCCAATACGAGCTCCACAGAGAAGTAAAACCATATAGGAATCCGTTTTATCCAAATAAGTTTAATAGGGAACATGACTGTGTGTATACCATGTAAATGCATGGTTGAACAGCCGCAACCTCCCCACACCACAACATTTGAGAAAAAGCCACTAAATGAACCCAAGCCAAACAAATCCAATTATTGATACACTTGAGTTAAGTTGCATGACTGTAGTAGAGGCTGACACCCAATACAGAGGTGCCACAAAATAACCATGAGAGTTAAGCAGATAACCACAAGGTGGAAGGGTTGTGGCAGTAGGTATTACAATTGCAGATGATGAATATGAAAATGCAAACAGGAGCACTTAACATAGCCAGATGCATGCATTCTACCATTCATGCTGAACAGAATGGAGTTTGAGAGAGCGTTCCAACACACTCCACCTCCTACTAGTTTAAGTATATACCTATATAAACATACCCACCTTGCTACAGCAAGTGTAGGTAGGTGTGGGAAGCAGCTACTTTGCAGCCACCACAATGAACTAGAATACTTCTAACATGTCCAGAACATCAGTATCTAGTGTGCCTGGCCAACTAGAAAGTGAGATCCACTCTCAATAACAAGAGGAGGAAGCGGCTGAGTTACTAGCCTCAACGCCTCATACCTAGTGACAAATCCCACCCTTAAATTTCTAGGTGTATGCATCATGCTTATTGGGCTTGCAGTTGAGAGCATCAATGCAAAACTGTCAGGTGAAGTCTCTACAATCTAAGTGTTGTGTTTGCCTAAGCACCTAGAGGGGCAGTAGAGACTGTAAATCTTATTTGAACTACTGTTCACTGAAACTCTGTGCCCGATGGGGTATCCTCACAAAGAAAAACACTGATGGACACCAGGGGGCAAATGTATCAAGCGGAGAGTTTCCGCCGGGTTTTTAAAAGTCAATCAGAATCTATCTATCATTTATTTAGTACATTGTGCAAAATGATAGCTAGAATCTGATTGGTTGCTACAGGCAACACCTCCACTTTTTAAACCCGCCTGAAAACTCTCAGCTTGATACATTTACCCCCAACTGTTTATTCATTTTCACGTTTGCTTTTACAATATTGTGAAGGTTCAAATGTGGAAATGCATCAAACCAATTTGCCACACTCATTTTTGGATTGTCTAAATCAGTGATGGGCAAACTTTTTCAGGAGCGGGCCAAATAAAAAGGAAAAAATTTAGGCGGCCCAATATAATTTATTAAAAAACTCAAATATCGAAATATATAATACAAATTTTTATAAAACTAATGTGATGAATGAAGCTTTGACTGCATTTCTATAAGTTCCTTGTATCTATTTTTTTTTTATTTAAATATAAAAACATAATTATATTTTAATAATTTTATGCATATTTTAATGACATTTTTTCAAATATTGGCGGGCCGGATAGAACCTCTAAGTGGGCCGGATCTGGCCCACGGGCCGTAGTTTGCCCATCACTGGTCTAAATCAATGATGCATCTTATATATGAATATATATGAGAAGTGGAAAAGAAATTCGGGTGTTGACGCCATGCACCATTCACGGTAAACTGACTATCTACATCACTTAATACCTTATTAATGTGGTATTACTATATCTGGACATTTGGCGGTTAGTTGGTTGTAATCATACGGTTTCAGTGTGTTGACATCTAAGAATTAATAGAGGAACTGTTGTGGGAGCTCCAACTATGCAGTATCTGTAGAACATTTTTTTAGAAGTTGAAGATACCTGGCTTCTGGGATTTGTCACTCCTAACAAGTGAGCTTTCAGCAAGAGACCACATTTTTATAATATATTACAAAGTAATGAGGTATTCAAGTTGAAAGCAAAAAAAGGCAAGCAAGTAGTGTGTAAATCTAATGAAAATTAAATACAGATTCATAAAAACATAAAAGGCTGCCTCCACAGCATGCAAATTTCATGTGGCATTCACTGATATCACTAACAGATAACCTTGTACACACACTCACCTGCTAATATTTTCATAACATTTCTTGCAGATTTTTTGCTTTGCGTTACCATATGTAGGTAAAACGGCGCTGAATCCAAGACATCCAGCACAGAATGAATGTCTGCAGGATTTACAGCCACACTTGAAAGAGATAAATAGATATTTAGAATGTGGTCGTCCTATTCAGCGGCAGAATAAGTCTCTATATGTTTCCATCATTTCTCCATTCACCTGTCAACAACCACCTGGGTGGTACTGTCAATTATCACAGCTTGTTAAAACATTATCCAATTTTGTAGCAAACATTTCAGTCAACTGTAATTTATCAACAAATTGAAATGATGGTTCAAAACAGGCATCACTTATCGTTGGGATCAAGGCTACCAAAGCTCTCATATCTCAATGGCAATCTATTGGATTTTGGTTGCCATATTTCCCTATTAATTTTAGTGCTGTAACTACTATTTGTTCGATTAAAATACAGCAAATATATTCAGGTCTTAAAAACTATAGAATATGACACCATATAATAACAGAAACAAGCAGCAGAAAATGATTATTATTAAGGTACTATTATTGTATATAGTATTATTGGTACTTTTGTTTATGGTTCTGTACTGTTATACCCTGTATAGTCTACTGTTTGTACTGTGTGCGGCGCTGCGGAAACCTTGTGGCGTCTAACAAATAAATGATAATAATAATAATAATAATAATAATAAGGTGTGTTTGATTTTTTGTCACCCATGTGTAACCCGTTTTGCAGTGGGCAGGGAGAATGATATGCAGCCAATGGGATAATCATAATGTTCAAGCAGCAGAGAATATTTGAATAGATGAACGCGCTAATCCTGTAGGAAGCAGCGACCTGTCCACTTGTGTAATCTAGACTGGAAATAGTGGAAGGGGCAGTTTAGTCAACAAAGACATGATGTAAGACAGATGTCAAATTGGTGCTAGAGGAGGGAGGTATTAGTTGTTGCATCAGACGCAGTGTAGGTTTCAAAAAAGGGCCTTTCACAAACAAATTATAAAGTTCTAGTAGATTAATGAAGAGCTTTTTAACCAGTATTTCAAACTAAAAAAACAAATAGAAATAAAAAAAGTAATACAAAAAGACCTATTGTGCAAAAAGTGTCATGGAAGTCCAATGTAAAAAACGGATACTATTAACTTGAGCTGACCAAAAACAGTCACACAGTCTTTCATCCTAGCTAGAGAATATTCATCCCAAAGCAATTGGGCCGATGCATGTATTCTGTAATCAAATCAAACTATCCCACACTGCACATACTATGGATCAAAACTACTGTCAGGTGAGCGCTCATTACTTTACAAAAAAATGTCAATAAAGGAATTTGTTAAAAAAAAAGTGTGAGCAGTTTGTGTGTTTCTACTGTTCATGGACCTCATTTCTCAGAAACAAAAAGAAACAAAGAGCATTCATGCATGTCACCAGTATAACAGACATCTCTATTTGTGGATTTGATTAAGAAATATTATTATCATTCGTAAGGTGCTACAAAAATCTGCAGCATCGGGGTATAACAAATCATATATAAAAACAAAACAAGAACATACAAGGTTGATGAAAAGGGTATGGACACAAGACAGTAGCAACCTGATCCCCACCAGGGGCACACTCCGGCGCTCACAATAGGGAAATACACTCCAGCTAGTAGTAATCTAAATAAACCCACAATTAATTAATTAATAAACATGAAATAACCAGAATATTCGTATCATGAAAAGAGTTCTATCTACTCTCCACTGCAGCTAGTTCAGAGCCTGTTGTGGACACAAGACAGACTGTAGAAAGGATCCTGCTAGCAAGAACTTACAATCTAGAGGGTGATGGCAATGTTGAAACAGTAAGAGCTAGAGGGACTTGGAGTTGAGTTTGGGACAGTAGCTGATAGTACCCAGAGGGAGTAGTATCAACCTATAGAACAGGTGGGTTTTCACAGAGCTTGGAAGACTGAAAGTTGGGGCAGAGTCTGGTCAGGGAGAGGTAGGATGTTCCATAAGAGGGAAGCAGCAGGGGAGAAAATCTTGAAGTTGGGAGTTAGAGGAGGTAATCAGAGAGGAAGCCAGGCATAGGTCAGAGGCAGACTGAAGAGGGCATGATGGAGAGGATCTTGTGATAAGGTTAGAGATGTTTGAGGTGGAGGTGTTGGTAAGGGCTTTGAAGGTAATGGGAGGCGAGTAGACCGATTTGCAATTTGGGGGCTATAGACAAGAAAAGACAAGCAGTAATTGGTGCTTTAAATGTATGTAATAATTTTACTTTACAGTTCATTTAAATATTTTTCCTATAAAATAACATCTCATTTTAGTGGCTTCATACTAATCTGGAGAAAAATGTAAACGATCTAGCATGCTCCATCCTTCCTGATCCACCCCTCTTCCACAGCATAGTTTAGCCCCCTTACAAAAGATGCCATTTTCCTTGCCCAGCTTCTTCACTGCACATTACAGAAATGTGTCTGATTAATTTTTATGACACTATAATTATTTTCTGACTGGGATGTGCAGACCTTGGGGATTTTAAAATTGTCAAATCTGACCACACACAGAGCAATTTTGGCATCCTTAACCAGGCAGTGTGGCTCATTTTCCAGCTATGCATTCTGCAATAGTGTTCCAATAACCCGATATTGCAATGTTTGGGGCTAGTATAAAATACTGAATAAGTTGTACCAGGAAGCACGGTGGCACAGTAGTTAGCATTGCTACCTCAAAGCACTGGGGTTGTGGGTTCAACTCCAAACAGGGCCCTATCTGTGTGGATTTTGTATGTTCTTCCAGTGTTTACGTGGGTTTCCTTCCACATTCCAATAAAAAAAATATACTGGTAAGTTAATTGGCTTCTGACGTAGACGGTGTAGAAAAAGAGGTGTTCGTAGTGGTTTTACATGAAGAAAGGTGATGTTACTAACTGTTCTACTGGTAACTGTTTGGAAAAGTAGGTGTTCCTCACAGCATTCAGATGTTTTCTTTCTTTTTAAAGGTTCACAATGTTTTGGCATTCTATGCAAAACAATGACAAAAGTGCTAAAATTTTAATTTTCTTTACAATTCAAATTATACCTTAAAAGTGGGATGAACTATAAATAGACTTTTTTTTGCCATATTCTTCAAATGTAAAGAAAATAGGCAAACAAATCACATAATTAAATTTGGTTGAAATAAAAAATGTAAGAAGTTGGTGAAGTTTTAAAAGTACCTTTACTATATCTTGAGGTAGAATTGTGACCGTTACCCATGTCTCATTGTAGTAGGCAGCTTCTAATCTTCCTCCATTCAGCCCTTGCTTTCTTTGCATCAACCCAGAAGCCTTAGCAGTGGTTCCCAGACAGATTAGTGTAACAGGGCATTCTATACAGGATGCCACACGAAACCTAACCTGGACCTTTACCATCAATTCCCACAATCATATTTAGAGTTGATGCTTCCCTAGGCCCAGTAAATTAATTTACACTAATTTAGTTAATGTGCAACCCACATGCTCATTTCTGTCCAATACTCCTTACTATATTGTTTTTGATGGGTTTTTTAATCTGAACACATCGATTATACATAGTATCACACTATGCAATATCCTTATCTAAATGAACTGAGCGGATCTTTAAATACACCGTTATATTCAAAGAAATTGCACAGCCTGTTTACTCTTTTGGCAGTTTTCGGAGCAGATTCTAATTTAAAAAGAATCTTTATTCTTCTGGATGCTTTCCAAATACACCACTGCACTATAATATTTAATACTCCTTAAATTTCAGGATAGGACGGTTTGCTATGGAACAAATATAAATTGAGCTGTTTATGCAGTCCAAAGATATCTAATCTTTATTGTTGCTGGATCAGCACTGCAGAAGTGGAACCTGTTGGTCCCCGATTTATCTTTAGGGGGTAAATACTGCAAATTCCTCGAGATCACTAGCGCTTTTAGTATTAACCTGGGATTTTGACATTCCAAAATCCAATCTCCGGTGATTTGTGTCGATTTTAAAACACCTATTCCATTGGTGGTTTAGTGAAACCCCCCCGAGATTGAACAGAAAAAAAAAAAGCATGCTGTTCGAGTTATCTGACCAATGTTAACATAACAGGAGACACAATACAAGTTTTAAATATGAGGGTAATCATGATTTCTTGTTTAGAGGGGCAAAAATGATTACTAATCTTATGGGGTGTAAATTATTATATGAATAAATTATCAAGCCAAATTTCATTAATGATTATATGTAAGGGATTTTTTTTTATATTGTAATATAGTGGTTTACTATTTCATTACCAGTGGGGCAAAAATTATATTTTTATACTTAACACTTAATATTTCCACATGGGGGCACCATTTAAAGTACATAGTTGTGGCACATACATAGTGGCACTACAAGCGGCAGCAGGCACAAGAGCACTCTAGGGCGAGTGTGCAAAAATCGCAGCTTCATACATATGATGACTTGTAGTGGTAGAGTGTCAAAACACCGGGATTGTGATTATTAGAAATTTTGGAAATGGCGATTTTGAAGAAAAAAATTAAAAAAAAAAAATCACTTTACTGGTGATTTTCTATCCACTTGCACACATCGGCAAATTTAAACTCTCTGGAGAAAATCGCTGAAAATTCCAAATCACAGATTGATACATTTACCCCTAGGAGTGCTTATATACACCTTTAGTTCTGGATATAGTGCTCTTACTATGTCTTAAGGGCAGTACGGTGGCTAAGTGGTTAGCACTTCTGCCTTACAGCACGTGTGTCATGAGTTCCTAACCATGGCCTTATCTGTGAGGAGTTTGTATGTTCTCCCCGTGTTTGCGTGGGTTTCCTCCGGGTGCTCCGGTTTCCTCCCACACTCCAAAAACACACTGGTAGGTTAATTGGCTGCTAACAAATTGACCCTAGTCTGTGTGTGTGTGTTAGGGAATTTACAGTGTAAGCCCCAATGGGGCAGGGACTGATGCGAGTGAGATAGCTGTACGGTGCTGCGGAATTAGTGGCGCTATATAAATAAATGGTAATAATAAAGATGATATTATATTTCATCCAGATTATCTTTTAGAAGGCTGTAAGATATTTGCATACTATGCAATTTGTATTCAATTTAGGAATGTCAGTTCTTGTGCAATTTTTTTAGTCCCCATATGGCTAGCCTCTGTTGGTCATACTGTATTGCACAGTGTCCTTACGTGGAACTGAACCTCACTTGTGAGTATGTAGTGGGGAGTTTTCCTAGGTAATGCAAGCTTTCAGAATTACTTTAAGAACCCCAAAGAATTTTTCCTAATATGAATGCTTATGTGTTTTGTTTTATAATGATTGTAAACATAAATTGCTTTTTTCTGGTCAAGTAATCTAATGGTCTTTTAGCAAAAAAGCAAATTCCAATGAATATATAGGGTTTGTCATGCATATACGCTACACAATCTCCAGCCAGATGAGTGTAAAGCCCACTCACATGAACACACATGCTAGCGTGAGCCAGCTATCAGTCAAAAATGAAGTGATCCTAATGGGTGTTCATTGACATAATCGGCTCTAACAGAGAGGTACATCTACTCCAATAACAAGCCTGCAATACATCTGAATAATTTAACCACTGGTTACCCACTTTTCTCCTGGAGCAAACCCCACTTTATAAAAAAAAATGTTTTTTTACAAGGGTTGGCCAACAAATGAATAAAGACAACGGAGTTAGATAAAAAGTATTCTAACTTTTGTTTGTTTTAAATAGAGGATGAATAAAACTGTAAACATAAAAATGCATGTTTATAAATCGACAGCTTGCATGTGTACTCACCTCTTTTTTGAAGATAGAGAATTTGGATGCACAGCTGAAACACCTTCTGTCCATTTTCGCCTTTAATACTGCTATTACATCTGTCTTTGCAACTCAGCGTATTTATAGTACATTAAGAGAAAAGCTAGTGGAGAAAAATATTTCCATTTAATGCCATTCAATTTTGCATACATTTTATCAATACCGACAAATGATGTAATTTAGTACGTATAATAAGTGCTTACTAAGTAACTAATAACCGTAATTTAGTGCATATAATAAATGCTTATTTAATGAAAAGTAAAGACGGTGTGTACAATGTAGCCACTAACGCTCAGAATGTTACTATGCTGTACAGTACCTTGATCTTACAATATTACTCTAACAAATTTCAGGAAGTCACCCACACAGTACGGAATCCTGGGAGCTGTATTCCACTGGCTCGTTTGATGCTCTTAAGAATCACTTGCCTTACATGAAACATTAGACTACGTTTCCCGGCATACAACGCGCGATGAGCCGTATAGTGCTATGACTAGCTTACTTTGCATTGCATGATGGGAACTATAGTTTTGTTGAGAAGCCATTTTCTTAGTAACTGCTTTTGGTCTTTCTCTTATAAAAACTACATATCCCAAGAACTAAGTGCAAACGGAGAGTGCAGTTTATGAAGGGAGTGATTAACGTATAGAAAGAAATAACAATGGCAACAGGAAAAATGTCGGCCTCCAAGGAGCTGCTGCAGATGGATTTGTATGGGCTGCTCTGTATAGAAGCTGATGCTTCTGAGAAAGAGGTGAGAAAACTTTAGCATGATGGTAATCTTGTTCTAAGTTAGGACATATCTGGCAGAAGTAGTAAGTGAACAACTGACATGTTAGTACAGTACTGGACAAATCTTAGGAGTTAGTGTGCCTAAAGACATTACAGTTGGTGCCTAACTTTTTGTATTCTTTTCCATTGATGATAATAGAGGTCCCTACATGCTTATATTCGACTTGACATTGTTCATAGGTAATGTGGATGTTGCATTACTCTCTATGTACACAGCATAATGTAATGAATTGTCATTTATAATACATGATAGAAAAGCGTTTTATCAGTGAAAATCATGTTTTCCACAGGAGCCCCCACCAGAGCTAGCGCCTGCACTGCCTCCAAGTTTAATTATGTCACATCTCCAGGGAGCATGCTACACTTAATCATCATCAGCTATTAATATAGCACCACTAATTATGCAGCCCTGTATAGAGAACTCGCTCACATCAGTCCCTGCTCCATTGGAGCTTACAGTCTAAATCCCCTAACATACATACATACAGAGAGAGAGAAAGACTAGGGTCAATTTTAAAAGCAGACAATTAGCCTACTAGTATGTTTTTGGAGTGTGGGAGGAAACTGGAGCAGACCTACGCAATCACTAGGAGAAGATACAAACCCCACACAGATAAGGCCATGGTCAGGAATGGAACTCATGTACCCAGCACTGTGAGGCAGATGTGCTAACCACTAAGCTACAATGCTGCCACTTGCATGAACCTGCCCTTATTGTACTCCACTTACGATTGGCGGCTTTCATTCCTATTCTCCAGGCGTAAGGGGGCACATGTCTAAGATATGCACCAATCTAGAATTGGACGCATTTTGGTGTATATGCGGAGTACAAAAATGTTTATTTTTCTGCCACCAAAAAAGCCCTAAATGAGGCTTACTTGTTTTTGAAATCATGAAGTTTACACTTCTAAATGTGTATGACTCCCAGGTTAGTTTATTTCAAGTCTTAAATGAAGTCAATGTTGGAGTAATTTAGTGCAATACATCTTAACCTTATTTTAAACCTGTTTTGATACACAGTGCAGCTATATAATCAACTTTTTCCTGTTTCTTCAGATTAAAAAAGCATACAGGCAGAAAGCCCTCACTTGCCACCCAGACAAAAACCCAGATAACCCTCGAGCAGGTAAGTACAATGTTTTTTTTTTTTTTTTTCTGTATACATCAAAACAAGATATAGTTGGAACGCTGAGATCATGAAAACAAAATGAAAAAAAGGGAGATAAACACATTCAATAGTGCAGTATGCTGTGAAGAGAAATTGTGCTAGTTACTTTGCAAGTGTGACCTCCATTGATAACTGAATCCAGTTTTGCTCTTCTGTAAGGTTTTCCTAAGGAAAGTTCAACTGGAATGTAACATGCAATGTTTTAGTTTGCATTTTTAAGTGAAAAACAATGCATTCTCCATCAGCACTGTAAACTGGGTCACTAGCAGGTACTTGTTACGGTGACACACTTACAGATCTGCCCTTTTAGCTGTCAAGTTACTTTGGTCTGTGTAACCAAAATTGTAGCTTAATTTGGAGAGCTTTAGCACTTCATCTATATTTTATTTTTGATGTGCAGTTGTGGGCTGTGATTGTCTTAAACCTATGCACTCATCTCATCTTCTGACCCTGCAACCTGCCCACTTGACCCTATTTCTCCAACTTTTCCACTCACTTTCCTCTACAGCATGCACGCCTCTGGTTTACTCCAACTGCCACTATATTTTTCATCACCTTTGCCTCCTCTCGCTCCCTCTGTAATTCGGCTTTCAATCCCAACATCCCACTATGACTGCCCTAATGAAAGTGATAAATGATGTAGAGTACTCACAGCAAAGTCTAAGGATCATTTCTTTGTTCTCATCCTCCTGGACCACTCTGCTTTTTTCAACACTGTTGTTCACCCTCTTCTCCTGAATATCCTATACTCCATTGGCCTTCATAACAGTTCTTTCCTGGTTCAGTTCTGATCTATCCAACAGCTCCTACAGTGTTTCTACCTCTGGCACAGCTTTCCCTCCACCCACACCATCTGTTGCCTCTGTTATCTGCCTTTTCACTCTGTATACCTCTTTTCTTGGCGAACTAATTTGATAATTCTAAATCTACGCTGATGACGCCTAAATTTACCTCTCCTTCTCTGACCTCTAACTGTCTTTACTATCTTGTGTGACCAACTATCTCTCTATTATTTCTCTTGTCTTAGCTCTGTGCTTTTCCCACTAGATTATAAGCTCAAATGAGCAGGGCCCGTTCTTCCCTTTGTTTTCATGTCTGTATGTGCCTGCTTTCTGGTCTGTTTTCCCCACTGCCTGATGCTACAAAGCAGTGTACAGACATGTGTGAATTTAAGGTTGAAGTGTAGACATAAGGGCCTAATGTGACATTTATGGGCTATGTGAAAGATGAAAAATTGCAGAGGAGCAACAGCTAGCTTACATCTCGCCCATGGTGATGTATTAGGCATATTTACATAAACAGACTGACTTCTAATACTTCCTGTATGTGACACACAGTGGTTGTAGTGGATAATGATCAGTTGATACATTCATAATTATACAGATACATCCAAGGTGGCACTCTTCATCTGCAGCACTTTTGTTGGCTATACTAGCACTGATTTCTTTGGTGATATTGGCAAACACCACAAGTTCAGACACAAGATCAGTGCTCTGAGAAGTTTTGCAATTCATATACTACTGAATAGGCGCACCAGTGCATCTAGCTTTGCACAGTTGTATAATTTTGCAGAGATGAAGGGTTGGAGAAGGCACTTTCGTTTTTAGGGGCATTCCACCATTTACACTCGGGCATAGAAAAACTTGATTTCTGCACCAGCTCTGACTTGGCAGAGATGGGATCTTATCCTTTACTTTTAATGGGACCCAGTTTGCATCTTACAGCCTCTCTTCAGCAAATGAACAAAGTTATAGGTGCGGTTTGTCCAGCGTAAAACAAAGCTTGATATACACAACAGGCTTAATGTCCTTTCTTTGTCATCATCAATTAAGCCGTAAATGAAGCTAAAGTGAGGTGTATTTATCAGTAAATCGTACAATTCATCATCGCCATTTATTTATATAGCACCACTAATTCCGCAGCCCTGTACAGAGAACTCGCTCACATCAGTCCCTGCCCAATTGGGGCTTACACTGTAAATTCCCTAACACACCACACACACCACACACACACCACACACACACCACACACACACCACACCACACACACCCAATTAACCTACCAGTATGTTTTTTTGGAGTGTGGGAGGAAACCCACGCAAACACGGGGAGAACATACAAACTCCTCACAGATAAGGCCACGGTAGGGAATTGAACTCATGACCCCAGTGCTGTAAGGCAGAAGTGCTAACCATTAAGTTTAGTGATAAGGATAGAGGATGGATTTTTCTTGTGACGTTTACACTTTTGGCTCTTCAGAGTTTTCCACTCACAGGTCGTGAAACTAAAGCATTTTGCGCTGTACATTGAGAGCGTCTCTTAATTAAGGTCTATGGGGATAACTAATGCTTTTAGGCTCGGAATTTATATGTGCTTGCTGTGTGTTGGAAAATCTATATAACTGGTTTAAATTAATCAATAACTACCTACTAAATAACTGTTAATCCCTGTGTTTTCTTTTCAGCTGAGTTATTTCACCAGTTGTCTCAGGCTTTGGAAGTGCTTACTGATGGAGCAGCCAGGGTAAGCACACCTTTGTAATTACACATGGGCAAAGTTATCATTCGAGGTGGCAGAACATTTGACTACAGACCTCAGTTAGGCAGAGGCAAACGCAGGATTTGTAGAGAGGGTTTCCATGCCACATCACCAGTGGGCGTGACCAGCATGCTTCGGGGCTGTTGCTATAATTTTAGACAGTGCTTGGCTGCTCTTCAACTCTTCCTATCCCCATCATATACACAGGCAATGCTGCGTGTACTACTATTAGGGGCACACATCTCTCTCTTTTTGAGCAAAGCCGTGTGAAGCGAGACATACCTCCCAACTGTCCCTACAATCGGGACAAAGTCCTGATTGAGTGTGACAGAACAGTTAACAGACTGTCCTGCTCTCTCCTACCTGTGCTTGCTGCTTTCAATACTTGTTGGGGAGAGAAACGATCTGCACACAATCAGCAAAGTGGCTGGTCCCGGGGCAGGGTCCAGCCACATCAAGCATACAGTACTCCAGGCTGGGAGGAGGGGTTTTGAGGCACTAGGAAACCCCTCCCCCCTCGGTTTGCCTATGTTGGGGTAGTCTTTTTAAATGCAAAATTGTATTTATTTTTGTGCATGTATGTTTCTGCTACTTTTGGAACATTTATTACTTATTTGTAAAGCTGTTTTATGAACTACTTATGTTCCCATTTACTTTATGGTCTATGTTTTGAGCTTAAAAGATCTACAGTTGCTTTTTAAGTTGTGTTTTGTTGCAGAACTGAAATTAACATTTGCGGTGTGTTTATTTAATTACCTACAGGCAGCATATGACAAACTTAGAAAAGCTAGAGAGGCAGCAGCAAAGAGGACACAGAAGCTTGATGACAAAAGAAAAAAGGTGAAACTTGGTAAGGAATTCCATATATATATATATATATATATATATATATATATATATATATATATATATATATATATATATATATATATATATATATATATTCTGTTTTAATTTTTAGCTGGAATCTGGAAATCAAGCAACTAAATTAAGTTCAGTCTCTAACACGCCATTCTGGTACTTCTGAGTCCCATTTTGTTGCATGTGACTTGAAAAAACTCAGACATGTCGTATTTCCCCAATAATCCTCCATCTCCCCACCAGTAGAACCGTGGCTATGCAGTCAGCTCCATCGACAATTTTCAAATGAATGCATCAGTATTCCTATTAGGGTGCTGGCTGTGTATGCTGCTGTTTTGGCTGGTGTTTTTGCTTTAAAGTGTCCATTTACAGAAAACTTATCCTAACTGTTGACTTGTTTTGAGCACCATAAACCACTTAATGCACAGGACTGAAAACATGCTCAGAATGTTATGTATTCTTGGATTATTATCAAATCATACCGTTCAATCACAATAATTACTTTCAATACCATGAAGCACAGTTACTTAATGTGTTGTGAAGCACTGCACAGATACCCCTTCTTCCCGCCCACATTGCAGAGTGATCACCAACCCATTCGCTACTTGCCTTTATCTGCATCTTGTCATCAGAAAAGCATCTGTCTGATCACAAATGCAAATAGTGCTATGAAAGTCTGTGATCAGAGACACTCATAGCCCTGACTGGTCCTTGAACATCCACACAATCATTTAAAAGTCCTGGACGGAAGTGGTCGCACTACTGGGACTTTTAACACCCTGCCCCACCTCCCATATGACCGCAGTCACCAAGTACTAGCTGTCCAGGAAGTGATAGTGGAGGTACCCAGCACCTCTGTTGTCATGGGTGAGCAGATCACGTTTGCTACCACTGCAACTCCATATGCTATACCAATGATGCAAGTATTATAGAATTGACCAAACTGTTGTTCTTTAACGGCAGCACCACCCTTCAGCATAGTTTAAGCCTGAGATTATCTGTCCTGTCTGACATATTAGATGCCATTGGCTTAGCTTCCTTTCTCGCCATTCTACAACAGCAAAACAATGCAAATCCTTATACTCTTTGTAGCCTTCAGAATCCAATTCATATTTTTCACCCTCCCTTACAGAGCCCTCAGCAACACCACTGCTTTATGCATCTCAAATCTTATTTCAAAATACTCTCCCCCCCGCCCTCTGAGATCTTCCTCTGACCTGCACCTTGCTTCTGGTAACCACCTCTCCCTCCCACCTACAAGTCTTCTCCCGTGCTGCTCCCCACTTATGGAATTCCCCAACATGCCAGATCAAACTCTCCCACAGCCTTAAAATATTTAAACGCTCTCTGAAAACCCATCTTTTTAATAAAGCTTACCCTATTCCCACCTATACTATTCACACTGATCCACTCTTACAACTGTCCCAATCTCCACTCTGAGCCATACTCCCTCCTCTTGTTTCAGCTCTGCCCTCAGAATATAAACTCTTTCATGAGCAGGGCCCTCCCTACCCTTTGTTTTAATGTCTGCATTTATTTTGTCTGCCTTTTTTATATGTCTCTGTTTTATATATGTACTGGTGATGTGGAGCACTGTGGCACCTTTATAATTATATAACAATGATAGCTTATTGACCTAATGATACATCTTATGGTTTTGGCACATGATAGACATACGGGACTGTTTACTGGCTTCTACAGACATCGGGGAAAGAAAAGCACTATTGCTGGTCTGTGACGACCGGATTTGAGAAACACTGCTGTCCCGTATGCTTCATGTTATGAGTGAACAGTTTGTGTTTTCTTTATGAATTTAAGATCTGGAGGCCCGGGAGAGACAGGCACAAGCCCACGTTACGGAGGAGGAAGAAGCACAGGTTGCTCGGACATTAGAAAAAGAGGTAAATCTCCCCATCTGCTACACACAGTTGATGTTTTCAGTATGACAAAACAGTGATTAAATCAATTAGCAGTTGGAAATAGTCATAAGTGTTTGGGATTGCGCACACAGCTTTTTGGATACAACATTTCAGCTATGTAGAAAATAAATATGTATTTGCCCTCCTCGCGGAGTATCCTGGATCTTCCTCACCAGGGTGAGCCTGTTGTGAGTGATAGACACTGGTTACTCTGCAGGAGTGCTCGTAGTAACCTGAGAAAAATCAAACTCATCTGCAGCATGCTACAGGTGAGACAGACCGTATATTAACCATGGCGTCTGTCCGCCATGATAGGCTCACAGCGATGAAGAGCAGCCAGGATACTGTAAGAGGAAGGTTATTATTAAATTGTTTTGTTTTTTTACATAGTTACCACCAACATGTGTACAAGTTATGTACCTTGGGTGAAGAAACTTTTTAACATTCTTTCCATGTATATTCACATACTGTTATTTATATATTATTATTATTATTAATAATAACATTAATATAGCAGCGGTATACACAGCAGAGCTATATTTAGCCTAAATCCATTTGTCTTCCTGTAACACTTTTATCTGCATAACATACATGATTTTTTTTTCTTCAGTTTAAGCACCGATATACTAGTATATTTAATAAGTATTGTTGTCATCTTTGTAAGGGTTGCTGCAAAGGGTAGAATGCTATTGATTGAGGCAAAATTCTTGCACCCAACAACTACATGTGGCCAGTAAGGACTATGAAGGAGATTTAGGAAACCCTTTCAAAAGGAAAATTGGTGATGTTGCCCATAGCAACCAGTCAGATTCTAGCAACATCTTCACTTTTCCTTTTTAGAGGGCTTGATAAATCTACTGCTATATTTCACGTTCCATCTGCATGGATGCAGATGGCATAGTGTTGAATTTGTTAAGCTGTGAGAGAAGTGTATACATACATACTAGTTGTTGAAAGGGAAATATGAGGAAATGGAGAAGAGGGACAAAATATTGGAGTGAAGAGCATTAAATAATTTTTAATACAGGCTGGGCAAATCTCAATAGACTTCCCGCTAATATGCCTTAAAAATGACTGCTGGTGTTGCTATTGATGTTAGTGGATGCACATGTTTCCTTGCTCCTTTAAACTTTCTTTAAGGCTCCAAGATTTACTTCACTGGCTCCTGAATGCTGCATTATTTATTGTCCACCAATATTTTAATGTATACAATACGGTGGTGAAAATCGGATGTATTCACCATTAGGTTACTGTTGGTATTTTCCAACAATCCATGTTCAGTCAAAGGACATTAGTTTACTTAGTCAGTTTTCTTCAGAAGTTTTCCTCCGCAATCGCAATAAAAAAGAGCAAATTAGACAGTGCTAATGTCATCGGACACCTCTCTCCTTTTCTCTAGATAATACGTCTACGTGAAGAAGGATCAAGACAGCTGGAGGAGCAGCAGAGGTTGGTGCGAGAACAGGTCAAGATGGAAATGGATCATAAGATGCGAGGTAATTCACTCTACCAGGAAAATAATGGGACATATTTCTACTCTGGTCATAAAGTAGCTGCTTTTCCCTTGTTTTGAGAAGATGCATGCCTGTGCGGAAACTCCTACTTCAGAGGGATTGTCTGAAATGTAGTTATTTTACCAAGAGATTATTGTTCCATTCCTACTTTCTCTCTCATAATTCCATATTGAATTCCTTCAAATTCTAAAGATAGTAATGTTCGTTATATATTTCATCTTTGTGAGCTTGGATCATTCAAAGGCAAATTGGCAATCATTTCATTCCTGTAGGCTTAGAGTGAGGTTATTTTGGGTTCCGAGATGCCCGTTTGTTGACAATTAAGGGAAAGGATTGCTCATGAAAGATTCAATCTTACCGATTTTTTTATTTTTTATTTTTTTTATTTTTTATTTTTTTATTTTTTTTTTGGGTGGGGGTTATCTCTGTTTTGTTTTTGTTTTTTCAGGTTATAGCAGTGGTCCCACAGAAGATGCAGTGTCAGCTAAACTAAAGGTAGTTTATGTAGTTTGTTTTTGTTTATTAACATCCTAACTCATGTTATATCCATTTTAATCACCTAAAGATAGTTGCGAATTTAGTATTCCATGCTAGGAAATGTTTTAAGTCATTGTTAGCAGAAATTTTAGGGATTTTTTTTTTACTGAATTTTATGCCTGGCTTGTTAAGAAAAGAACCATTTTTTTGTAATGTATCCAAAACAGCCACAGAAAAGAGAAATTAAAATACAGAAAAAAACAGTGAATTGTGGAATTTTATTATTCTTATTTACAAGTGTGAATATAAAGAAACTGGTGTGAGCTGAATTGTGTTGTTTAATTATAAATCTGACTAACTGGTAACTGTGTTTCCTCTTGCTGTCAACTCCAATAATAAATAGAGATGAGCGGGCTCGGATATCTGAAATCTGAGCCCACCCGAACGTTGCCGATCCGAGACAGATCCGGGTATTCCCGCCAATTGCATAACTGAAACCGAGGCTCTGAGTCATAATCCCGCTGTCAGATCTCGTGATACTCGTATTCTATAAATTCCCCGCTAGCCGCCGCCATCTTCACTCGGGTATTGATCAGGGTAGAGGGAGGTTGTGTTAGTTGGTCCTCTGTCCTGCTATATCTCGTGCTGTGCCGTGCCGTGCCCTTCTAAGGGCATTGTTATTTCCCCATTATTCCCAAGTTATAAAAAATGTAAAAAAAAAATAATTAAAAAAAAATATCCAAAAACAATCCTGCAGTGTAAGTCCATTGGTACTGCAATATTACAAAGTTCACTGATTCTGCAGTATAAGTCCAGTGGTACTGCTATATTAGAAAGTTCACTGATTCAGCAGTATAAGTCCAGTTGGACTAAAAACAATATTGTGAGGTGTTCAGAATAGACTGGGTATTAGTGGAAATGATTGTTATTGAATGTTATTGAGGTTAATAATAGCGTAGGAGTGAAAATAAACCAAAAAAACTTAATTTTAACACTTTTTTTATGTTTTTTTCAAAATAAATCCAAAACCTTAAATCCGAACCAAAACCTTTCGTCAGGTGTTTTGTGAAACAAATCCGAACCCAAAACCTCAAGCAAATCCGAATCCAAAACACAAAACACGAGACACCAAAAGTGGCCAGTGCACATCCCTATTAATAAATAGCACCTCTTTCTACATGACGAAGAATAAAAAATGTAACTAGTACGGGACACTTGCTTATTGGTTTTAAAATACTTGCAAAGACCTATCCCCTTATGACAACCTTGTAGGGAAACAAAATTGGAGAGGCAGATGTGCTAAGTGCTCTGCTTGAAGTTGTCTTTTATTGAATATCACAATCCTCATGACACTATGCTCCAGCTCATTTTCCAGTGAAATGTCTGCATGTAGATGTTACCAAGCAAAATATCTTTGTACACTAGACTTTAGATGTGCTGGCCATAAGGTTAAGATCAATAATTTTTTTAATCGATTTTTGTGGCTAATGGGGCCTCTGTGCTTTTCTTACTGACAATGCTTCAAGAGCTAAAGCTTCCAGGTTTGGCACCTTCAGTTTTCAGGGATGGTACTTGAAGACTGGGAGTCAATATGCCAGAGGGCAAGCCCTTGCCACTATGGGAAGCTTACAGAGAGAAAGACAGTCTAGGGCTGCTGGATACCCAGCTGCCATGTCTTCTGATAAGCCACCAGTATGACAGGCATTTTGCCCCATGGATTTGTCTGTGGTAGGAGCCCGTTTACTCCTCTTAAAGGAGCAGTGGTTAAAATCCACCAGACGCGTGGGTGAGAGGGATTGTGCCTCAAGGATACATTATAGACCTCCTCAGATCACCACCAAGAAGATTCTTCCACACGGGGCTTTCCGCGATCAAGACAGAACATCTTGCTATACAAGAAGTCATTCAAGATTTCTGATTCTTTCAGGAATGGTTGTTCTGGTTCACCAAAAAGGTTTGGGATTTTACTGCATCCTATTTCATATGGTTTGTTCATGCCCATCTTGAATCTGAAATCCCTAAACACCCAGCTCTGGGTGGAAACATTCAAAATGGAGGACCTGCGATTGGTAATGAAAAGGCATGGAAAAGAACAAGTATATCATGTATTTGGATATTAAGGACATTTATCTGGGAAGGACATATTTGTCTTCTCATGATTGCTGTTCCATCCCCATCACTATCGATTTTGTGCTCTTCTCTTTTGGTCTGGCCACGGCCCCAAGAGTTTTCACCAAGATCATGTCATCTCTGCTATGTCCAGGGAAGTAAAGATCATTCCTTATTTCATCAGAGGCCGTCAACTTCAAAGTGACCAAATAATTATGTTCTGACCAATTATAACTGGCCATGAACAATATCTACACACTTAGATTCCTCTGGCACTATACATCAGCCTTGAAAAAGTCATGTTGAGACAAAAAGCTTTGACCAATTACATCCACTTCCGGGATTGTCATTTCCAGCATTTTCGCGTGCATTCCAGGCTGGAAAGCACACCTCACTCAGCTTCCAGTTACATCGCCGCTACTCCCCTCAGCGATCTCCATCACTCTGGATTTGTCACTCCTTGCGGCACAAGTTATTGCCAATACCACTAAAGGAATCAACCGCAAGTATTTCTTTATATTCCACAAGAACAGATTCACTGACTTTATCTTGTATATCTGATACATCTCATTGGACTGGTTCCTCTCCTTTCCTTTTGCAAAACATTGGACTGTTTTTTTCCGATATCTTTTTAATCTGCATTACACACTGTATTACATGTTTACAGGCATATAGTGTTCTCATTCCATGTAGGATTTGTGTGTAAATGCTTATCTGTTACCCATGGGTACATATTTTTAATTGATTTTTTTAATGAATAAGGTTTATTAAATAAGGTTTTATTCAGTCACATTCTCATGTTTCAACTCCAAGTTTGATTTGAACGCTGAATATCTTGTAATTACTGTTTAGGGTCATTGAACTCTCGCCCTATTTCTAGCTGCTGAATCAACGTACATATGATTGGTCAGCGGTGCGCACCGAAAACATATTAAAAGCAGTATCGCCGGCCATACTTCAGGCCTACGTGCAGGAGGCTGCTCAGACTTTAGAATCCCATGGGTGGCTTCTCAATCTCAAAAAGTCCAAATTATCACCGTCGCAGTGGATGATCTTTTTGGGTCTTTGTTTCTGTACCCAAAAACAGAGAGTGTTTGTACCGTCAGAAAAAATTCTGTTCTTGCAGAATATAGTAAGGTCTCTGTTGGCTCACAGACAGACATCTGCACGTTGCTGCATGAGTATACTGGCAAGATGGTCTTAACTTTCAAGGCCATCCCGCTTGCCCAGTTTCATGTCCAATAAAAACTCGTCTTGAAGTTAAATAAATCCCACCTTTATTTATCCAGCCAGGTGATAGACCTTTCCCAAAGGGTGTGTCACTCGCTCCTTTGGTAGCTTAAGAGGCAGAACCTGAGCAAAGGTCACCTGTTCTCCATTTGGGACTGGTGACTATGAACGCTATCCTTCAGGGTTGAGGCTGTCATTTTTCAGGCCCGCTTTCATGAGTTGCGATTAGTGTTCTGCGCTCTAGTCAATGCACAACATTTGTTGAGGGAGCATCAGTAAACATGGACAATGCCACTACGGTGGTACACCTCAACCACTAAGGAGGGACAAAAAGTAATTTCGCAATGCAAGAGTCCAGCAAGATCTTGTGTTAAGCGGAACAGAATGTTTAGGCCATCATGACTAGGAGGCAGACTGTTCTCCTAGAAGAATGGTCTCTTGACCCAGAAGCCATTCACCACATTGTGAATCTATGGGGTGAGCTGGATGTCATTGGTGTCCCGGTTTAAACACTAGGTGGACCTTTTTTTGTTCAAGTGCGAGAGACCCAAGGGTGGTCTAAGTAGACACCGTATCAGTCTCTTGGTAGTTCCATCTAATGTACCTATTTCCCCTGGTAGCAATGCTTCTGAGAATTCTGAAGAAGATGAAGAGAAAAGGGGTTTGTTTCGCCCATTCTGGAGACTCCAGATTGGTCACGAAGATCCTGGTACACAGATTTCTTCACCATGTCAGCAGGTCCGTCTTGGCATTTGCGCCTCAGACGAGACTTGTTAAGTCAAGGGTGTACCCGGCAATGTGGTCCAAACCATGCCCCGGGTGAGGAAACTGATTTCGGACAAAAATTGCCACAGAGTTTGGAAGACTTATATTGTCTGGTGCAAGATGAAGGGGGTTCCCACCTCTTCTTTTGGAATGCACCAGCTCCTTGTTGTCATGTTAATAGATATCTGCTTCTCTAGCAGTATAGATACAAAGGGACTGACACCTTGGCATGCCTGCTTTTTAGAAATGGTTTATCTGGATTAGTTGATTCGTGCGCCGGAGCAGTGATGTCACAGTAGCTACAATTACTGCATTTGCAGCTTTTTTGGGCTAATACCAGATCCTATTACCACACTATCCTAAACAATAGGAAGTGACAGTGTGAGCAGGTTCAGGTAGCTGTAATGCAGTGGGGAGGTAATATGTTCCTTTGTAACAGTGTATCATTGTATTGTCATCTTAACACTGTTATACCCGTAGTGAATTTTTACTTTAATGATTTATATCTGAAAATTTCCATTGTTGAGTTTAATTGTTGTTTAAATTTGCTGACTTTGATCAATTAAGGTTTGTTAGTGGAATTTCCATATTTCAATATCCTAAATCATGTTTTCTTTTCTATTCTTCCCAGCTAAAATGGAAATGCCAAAAGGATGACGAGGCAAGGGGAGGATACTCGGAGGATGTTCTCATGAGTCTTCTGCAGAAGGTTTTGACAGATAACTTTTAGACATAACTGTAAAACGTTCACATGTTTAGGGACCATTATTTTTTTTTCTGTGTGGATCATACTGCACTCTAACGCACTATTTTCAAGCCATTATTGCTATGTGTAAGCCAGTAGTAATGTCATAACCTAAGACCTTACTACTAATTGTTCTGGGACACAAGTCATGCATTTTGATTATCACATTTGTCATAACCCAGGGAAGGTATATTCTGTTGAAAAATTTCTGCAAGGTTGACAGACTTGTAGCAGTCTATAGTCCCTTGTATAGACATAGGGGCCGATTCAATTCGGCCACGTTAGTGTAGGAATAACGCAGCACTAATTGTATTACCATTAATATGGAAATTTTTAACGCTGATTTTTGCTCACTGCCCCGAGGGATGCGAGCAAAAATCAGTGTTAGTACAGTAATTTTAACAGTAATACTGCGCACTTTTACCGTAGTAACGGTAATAGTGCGCAGGCCGCGTTATTCCTAGAATAATGCAGCCGAATTGAATTGACCTCAAAGTGTGATCCCATTGCATACTTAATAAACAGCCTTATAATGATCTGTCAGGCAGTATAAAATAAAACTCAACTAAAAATATAAAATAGAACACAATTGTATGTAAAAAGAAAACTAATTGAATAATCTTAGCCATTCCACTGCAAAGAAAATAATATCACAAATATTGACTATTGATTACAAATAATTACATACCAAATTCAGAGCTGCTGTGTCAAACGGAATATTAAACCCCTAAAATAAACAAAATTGACACAGTGCTAGTTGGAAGAAATAATGTTAAACAAACAAATCGAATCATTAAATAATGAATATACCAGGCTAGTCAGGAATATTTCAAACAACTTTAATCTATCAAAATAAAAAAAATCAACATAAATATGAATTCACATACTCAGTAACTACCATTTAAATTAGCATACATATCCACTGTATGCAACATAAAAAGTTCATGGTTTGATATAAGAACAAAAAATTTTAATAAAAAAATTCAGAAGCTTGTCTACTATATAGGTAAATAGTGATATAAATGAAAACTTGGTTAAATACATCGTCCCTGATAATATGCATATGAATTAGAGATGCTCACTGACCCCCGTGTTTTGGTTTTGGTTTTGGATCTGGATTACCGTCATGTTTTGGTTTTGGTTTTGCCAAACCGCCCTTGCGTGTTTTGGTTTTTGTTTTGTTTGGCTTTATTTTGCTATTTTTTAAAAAATAAAAATTTTTTGGGTCAAAAATAACCTAATTCAGTGCTCCACCAGTTTCTTGGATAAGTGAGGTAATTCTAAAGCTAATAAATTATGAAAAAAACGTTTAATCCTTGGTAGGCCGTCCTTAATTCTAACACTTGCCTGCAAACTATACAGACAAACCTGGTTGTCTTCCCCCTCCATCTTTGATTATTGGCAATGTAGCCAACGTCTTTGGGTGTATATTACACCCTCCACTTGTAGTTGAATAGAAAAAAAGCAGCCTGCGTAGACTGTAGAATTAGAAAGTAAAGATAAATGGACCAAGGTAGTTTGGTGGCTATCTATTTCCCCCCCCCCCCCGCCCTCCACTTGTTTTTGGGGTCACCCTGTTGCTCTTCATGGTCTAGAGACCCTTAAGCGGAATCCTCCAAGGCCAAGATACCCCCTAGAGTTTCCATCGGGTGTACCTGTCGCTTCCACTTCCCAGGTCCACTCGGGAAGGCTAAGGAAGGTAAAGCACAGGGCGCCTCCCGCCTAGACTACGGCTCTCTATTTTCCTTGCAGGGTAGGTTCCTCGGACTTGTCCGCTTACCTCTGTGGCCAAATCTAAGCGGTCGGGGACCTCCTACTGTCACTCCTTATAGCAAATAGCTGGTGGCGTGGCAAGACTCTAACCTTAGGGCCAGAAGGCCGTCGCAGGGAGCTGCTTAGTACCTTGGTTAGAGCCGCAAGAGGGGGGGGGAAATTACTCATCCGGTTTTCCTAGTCCTGCAGTTTTCACACGTCTCAGTGCGGATTTTCTACGTCTCTTTCTTTCTCAGCCTAGCTCGGAGATTCGACTAAGCTTCCTGCAGGTTGCTGTCCCATAGCTCTACTGCTATTGCAGCACCATTTACAGGATTACGGTATCTTCAGGTGGCGGTAAAGGACCATTGCCGGGTAACGTTAGATCATGTTACCTAGTCCGGCGGATCAGAACACTTGTTTTGCCCGCTGTTGTCTGCTAACTTGGGGTACATATGCTTATCCCAGGGTAGGCCACTTGCCTATCGTCTGATCTCAGGGGTCTAAGGGAAGTAGTGTGCAATGCACTCCCTCATTCTACTTTTCCTGTAGGGAAAAGAGGGGCGTCACTCCGGCCAGATTGGTTCAGAGTATAGTATATGCGTTATACTTGCCTCAGGAGCTTGGGGTCAGGCATTAGGTTATTTTTCCCCCCATGGCGTGTTACGCTCTTCGTGGGCCGCAGGTGGTTTGTGCTATTTAGAGTCTAATGGACCGCCTCTAGCGACAGACTAAGGGGGGTTCGCTTCGTCCTTTCGGACACTCTGTTATCCAGTTCTGATGACCTTACAAATACCTCGTCAAGAGGGGTGCGGTCTCTTGGACGACAAGTGAGGGTGCTTCGGAAAAGCACTTGTACAGGTCGGCAATGCCGACATCATCTACAAAGTTCCAGGTTGCAGGGTTTGTCAGCCGCTAATGCAAGCTTACCCAGTAGGTTGTGGCGTACAACCGTTACGGAGCAATCCCGCCCTTAGAGGCAGCTTTGGTATGTCCCCAATGTATCGCAGTGTCCCCCAATGGTAGGAAAGAGAAAATAAGATTTTTACTCACCGTAATATCTATTTCTCTGACTCCATTGGGGGACACTGCGCACCCTCCCTTGCTCCGAAAGTAGTACTGCTTTTGGTGCTATTTTCTGTATTGCTTCTCCTTTCTCCCTGGCTTGGTTATACAAAAACTGAGTCTGAGCTGGAGAGGAGGGGCATAGTAGGGGAGGAGGGACAGGAACAAACAAGTTTATAAGTGCCTAAACTCCCAGTCCACCTACTATACCCCAATGTATCGCAGTGTCCCCCAATGGAGTCAGAGAAATGGATTTTACGGTGAGTAAAAATCTTATTTTTTTTACACTGCTGCCAAATAAGACTTTAGTTTTGACAGCCAGAAAAATGAATGCAAAAGAATGGGGGACACCCCAAAAGCACTTGGAGTGCCAGAAACTGCACAAAAAAAACCCTCCTCTATTCTCCTCTTACTGCTGTAACAACTGGTATTAAGATTACAATGGTATTGCATACAAACAATAATGTGTCCAATTACTGCTCTGTCCCTGCCCTGATATAGCCAGTGTGACCTAACCCTGCTTTCTCCCTCTGTCAAATGGCGATGGATTGCTGTAGAGGCTGGTATATATGGTTTTCAAATCTCGCGAGAACCAAGCTCAGAAATACGAATACGTCACGATAAAGTTTTGCCTCAATTTGGAATCCGAATGGGCAGGAGAGTACCGAGCGTGCTCGGCACTCGGATAGGCTAAATTCGGATGAATTTGGATCTCGGAGAACCGAGCCCGCCCATCTCTAATATGAATACATGAAAATTCCAATATATATTATTTAAATCCTATAAACTGAGCGTATCTTATCCAATTATTATACTTAAATAGCAAAAGTTATTTCACCCTGTACTCAATTCAGAAATCTATTAATTTAACTAGAATGTAGCAAGAACAATCAAACAATCTCACATATATCAAAATGAATAGAAAAAAAAGATGTTTAAATATAACAAAATATTGTTTGTCTTCATAAAAAAGTATATAATATGTGTTTAATTTTCCATTTGCCTCATTCAGTAATGGATCCTTCCAGCAATAATTTAGAATGAAAACATCATAACGTAGGTCCCTCACAAAATAACAAGGAGAGCTATTAGAGCTACCAATGTTTAAAGTACATGAAGCTGTAATGGGATCGGCTCTTTCAATAGAAACCCCAACAGAGTAAAAATCAATCCCTCAGTTTCTACGTCGCTTAGCTTTTGAGAGCTTGCCTGCAAGGGATCCTTTCAGAAAGTAGGACTTGTTTTAAACTTTTGGTTCACACTTGCAAAGGGCTGACAGTATTTTCTGTGGTGAAGCTAAAGAAAATGGACTAAGAGCTTGCATGATATTGATTAAAGGTCTCTTTCTGTCTCACATGTACAGCTATAATAGCCACAATTGTCCAACAATGCTCAATCCGTATTGAGTTAAACATAAAACCTATGTATCGCTTGATTTGTATCTTCACCATAGCTGTGGTAACTTCAAAAATGCACATGTATTCTATTCATGTTTAATAGCATAAATCTCCCCCTTATGTAACCATCCATGTAGAACCTGTATTGTTTGGCACCCACTCCCACTGTGTTCTTGGCTGTAGCTGAAGACGATTGGATTCCGAATCCACTGCTCACATGAAAATACGAATTAGACACATAGGGAAAGTGATCTCAAGAGATTGCTTCCCCAGGGACAGCAGGAAACACTGGTGATGCTGTCACTGGTGTGTCCTGCATGAGACCGGTGATCTTGCGTATGTATAAGCCATGTATTTAAATGCTGTACCATGGACCTGGATGTCTGTGTTGTATGCTAAAAAAGTACAAGAATAAATAAGCACACATATGTGATTTTTGTGGTGGAAGAATTGTGTTTTATCCCTCCTGTAGAGTTCCAGACACATGCTGTATCTGTTTGAAGGTGCATTGAATCTTTTATAGTAGCTTGTCGTGGTCCAACAATATAAGACATTTGGTTTGTATTTTGGTTGTTATGTTTGTTTGCATCAAGTTTAAAAGATAAATACTTAGAAATACGTCGGTGTAGTGTATGTAGGAGCTTTTAGCATAGTACTATACAGTTTGAGGTACCTTATGAAGAGTTGACGTTCTGTCTTGCATTAAGTTGCTTGCGCTTATTGCTTTATTTATTTTGCAGTATGGACAAGTGTTAAATATAGTTGTCTCCAGCAAGAAGAGAGGATCAGCAATAGTTGAATTTGCTACGTTCAAAGCAGCTGTAAGTCTTTTGGCCTTTGTTATATACTGTAACTATATTTATCATTTGTACATGTGATCCACAAAACTGAACACTGCCTTTTCACATTTTCAGGTATATAGCATGCTATGTCTGTCAAATTAGATAATTTTATGTTGGATGGGATGCAAATCCAGGCTAAATTTTATTGAGGACCAGAATGTAACCCTCATAATGGCTGCGTTGGGAAAGTTACAGTTTGGATAAACCTGGATTAGCTTTGCTTACTTGTTGGTCTTCCTAATGTAGGGGCTTTACCTGGGGTTATGAGTTAGGGTGGGTTAGGATTGCTTAACATTTTCTAAGCTGTAACTGAAACACTGATCTTAAAAAAAGATTATTTACAATTAATATTTCTTTATTTTTATTTTTTAAATGTAAAAGCTGCTATTATCTGCAGATACCAAAGCCTAGGTGTTTGTATTGAAATGAGGGGTTTTCTATAATTTGCCTTTTAAATATAAAAAAAAAATAATATTAAAAAAATAAAATGAAAAATTCTAGGCCCTTTGTAGAATGGAGTGCACACTTTGCCTGTACTATGTACAAGACAAACATACATGAGAATAAGCAATGCATAGGTAATGGAGAGGGGTAATTTGGCATAGCCCCAATATGTAGAGATCCTTTCTGTTTCTTTGGTAAGCGGTTCTTACCCGTTACTTTTCATCTTTCTTCTCCACTCTCTTTTGCCTTGCGTATTGGTTTTTATTGGACTGGGATCAATGTACCATAGTTTTCCTTACCTGCATTAAATAACATAGTCTGCATGTTCATTATGTGTTAAGGTAACCTTTTTTCTCTGTCTTCCTTTGGGGGGACACCGGGGACATTGGGGTATAGAGTAGGGACAGGGCGAACTGGCACTTTAGACTTCTGTTTAACTAAGCCCTAGCTCCTCCCCCTCTATACCCCACCTCCTCTTCTGTTACTTTTATTATTTTATGGCAGAAATCTGCTGTATGGAGGGGGGGGGGGGATCGGAGGTTCTGTGAGAGGTGCCTCTGTTGCCAGCCTCCCTCTCCCAACGTTTTCATACCCTCCTAGGAGCCGGGCACAGTCGCCGCAGGCTGTGTCTGTCCTCCTGATCTGACAGTCAGACTGCAGACACTGCGTGAGGAGGGGTGGCAGAAGGTAAGTGAAACCCTCGCCCAACACAATGCTGAGATAGAGGGGTAGAAAATCGCAGTTTGTCCCTGAGCAGGCTGCTTCTTACTAGAAGCAGTCATTTTATGAGGAAAAAAAATAAAATAAAAGATTCTATTTTTAGCTCAGGAGACGGGGTCAGGCCCAGGTCACTAACATAGTGAAGCCCTGCTAGGCACTGGATTGTTGAATGTTGCCAATTCAGTGCTGGGCCCTGGGGGAGTGGTGTTTCTTCTAATTACACTTCCTCCATGGTGGTCTCTCACTATTATGTGTGCAGACACCAGAATAAACAGCCATTTTATAGCTCCCCTTTTCTGTCCTGATAGAAAGGTTTGGGGATTGTTATTTTCAAAAGTTTATTACTTTTACTCTGTGGGGCTTTATTGGCTGTATTGCAGGCTCACTTTCTGTTCAGTTTTGTGGGCTGCTTGTTGTTTAAATTGTGTTTTGTTACACTGTTTCGTTTGTGTTTTGTCCCATCTGTTAACATGTCAGAAGGGGAAAAACCATGCGTGGTAAACTGGTGTTACCTCAATGTTGAGTTTCACCTGGGCTGTCTGTCACGTTAAGTTACCATCAGGTCAGTCAGGTGCGCGGGCATACCGTGTAATACAGCAGCTGCTGCAGCTTTACATACGGCAACACATGCCTGGGTTCGGTCTCTCTCCAATACAGTGGCTGAACTTGCTCAGTTGGTGCAGTCACAGGCTGTGGTCGCTCCATCTTCAGATTCTGCTTGCACTGTAGCAACTGACATGGGTTCTAGTTCGCTAAGTCAAGGTTTGACTGTTTCTCCCTGGCGGAGTCTGTACAGCCTGCTTGGGTACAGGGAATTGCATCCTCTGTACAGGGTTTGGTTTAGGTTTCTTCCTCTTAGAGAGGATGTTACAATCTGCGGCACTGTCTTCCTCGCATAAGCGTAGGAGGATGGCGCCACAACTTCAGGAAAATAAGCTAGATTTGACTGTAGTTCCCAGAATGAAGGTAATTTAGCAGTGAATTCTGACATGGATGCTCCTTCGGTTGTGGAGGAGATTCATTTGGTTCGCCAGAGTGTGGAGGAATTAATGCAAGCTGTGTCAGGTACTTCAGTTTCCTAAGTAAGAGGTTCCTCATATTGCACAGGCTCCTCTTTTTGCACAGAGAAAAAAAAATAATAAATAATTCTTTATTTTTTTTTACTGGCTTCTTCCCTATTGGAAGATTTGTTGTCAGAGCCTTGGACTTCCCCAGATAGCAAGTTCCAAGTATTTCGATGACTGCAGTCGGTTTATCCTTTTCCTCCTGAAGTTTTTGCTAAATGGTAGACGCTTCCACGTGTGGATGCTGCAGTTACAAGGTTAGCCAAGGTAACTACAGGGTGATTCAAAAGTCGCAGTACACCCTTTTATTTCAAAATCTCTACAGGAAATTGGGAAACCTGAATACTCCAGTAAGGTATGGGTGGCGTGGTCTATCTTTTACGGTATGTACCAAACATGGGCGCCATCTTGAAATCGGCCAATCGGCCCAATTCCTGTAGAGTTTTTGAAATAAAAGGGTGTACTGCGACTTTTGAATCACCCTGTACTATTCCTTTTCCTAACATAGCCACTCTTAAGGATGGTACAGACCATTAGGTTAAGGCCATCCTTAAGTTCATTTTCGTGGCAGCATGTGCCTCTTACAGGCCTGCTTTGGCATCTGCGTGGGTTAACAAAGCAGTAGAACGCTGGTCAAAACACCGTTTTCAAGGTTTGTTGGCAGGCAGGCCTTCCTCTGAACTACTTCCAATAGTGGAGCAAATTTAGAGGGCGATAGATTATTTATGAGAGGCAGCTACATACGCTGGACTGATTGGTGCACGTTTTTCTGCCTCTGCAGTTTCAGCTCGTTGTAGTCTCTGCCTTAAGTCCTGGAAGGCTGATGGGGAGTCTGAAAAGGTTCTTGAGACCATACCGTTTTCTGGGGGTCTTTTGTTTCAGCGTGACTCCATTATCGGTCAAGCTACAGGTGGAAAGGGCACTTTTTTCCCAGTTAATGCTCCCAAACAAAGATTATCCAAATTCCAGTCCTTTCAGTCCTCAGGAAGGTTTCGGGGTTAATATTCCTAAGGCCAATCTTCTACAGGCCAGTCATCCGACTCTAGGGGTGGTTTGCTGCGTGGGCACCAGGCCTAGTCGGCTTGACGTCCAGTAGCGAAACCTGCAAACAAGCAGTTCGCATGACGGACATTTTGCTCCTCCGCTGTCGCCAGTGGTGTGAGCTCGTCTTTTCTTGTTCAGGGATCAGTGGTTGCAGTCTACCACCAATGTCTGGGCTTGGGTGTAGTGGATTGAGGATACAAGATCGATCTGCTCGGTCTCTCTTCCAGACAGTTCTTTGCCATAAGGCTTCCCACTTGTCCACGAAAGCGACTGGTTTTACGAGAAACGATTCTATCCCTCCTTTATTCTGGAGTGATGATTCCGGTTCCAGATTCTCAAAGAGGTTTGTGTTTTTATTACAACCTTTTTCTCGTACTAAATCCAAAGGGCTTATTCAGACCAATTCTGACTCTGAAAATCTTTCAACACCATGCCCAGGTTCAAGATCAAGTCTTTGAGCTCTGTCATTCACGGCATGGAACAAGGAAAATTCATGTGGGTTCTAGACCTCAAAAATGCCTATCTTCATGTACCTATCTGGAGGAGGGGTCATCAGTCCCTTTTGAGGTTCGTGGTTTGAGGTTCGTGGTTCGGTCACAGCACTAACAATTTCAGGCTCTTCCCTTTGGTCTGGCCACGACCCCATGTATCCTCACAGAGATCATGCCGGTCGTGGCTGCTCTGTTAAAGTCCAAGAGGATTACAATCATCCCTTGTCTGGACGATCTTCTTTTAATGACCGTCTCCAAAGGTGCTGTAGGCGACATATCCAAGTAGTAATCCAGACTCAGTTTCACGGTTGGATTCTCAACTTCAAAAAGTCCAAGTTGCTTCCATCTCAGCAAATAATCTTTTTGAGTATTTTTATTTCACATCTGTCAAAACGGGTGTTCTCACCAACCAAGACAGGATTCTAGCCTTGTAGAACAGGGTAAGATCTTGGTTGGCGGCAAGGTAGCCTTCGATACATGTCGCCATGAGCATTTTTGGCAACATGGTATCGACTTTCTAGCCAATCCAGTTTGCTCAGTGTCATGTACGGCAGTCCCAGTTGAATCTTCTGTTGCAATGCAACAAATACCATCTAAATCTGGCGGCCCGGGTATTTCACCTGCCTCCGCAGACCAGTTAGTTGCTTCTTTGGTGGTTACATAAACAGATTCTCGCCAGGGGAGGCAATATATCAATTTAAAATTGGACTTTAATCACAAAGGATGCCAGCCTTCAAGATTAGAGGCCTTCTGTCTTCATGCTCGGTTTCAGGATTTTTGTACTCAAAAGGAATCCAAGCTTCCAATCAATGTCTTTGAACTGTGAGCAGTCTTCATGCTCTTATAAGTGCACAATACTTGCTGCAGGGAAGGCCAGTGAAGATTCAGTCAGACCATGCCACGTCAGTGGCATACCTCAATCATCAGAGAGGTACAAAAAGTCCCTTGGCCATGCGGAAATTGTCCCTTCATCCTAAGGTGTTTCGTCAGTTGGCGGAATGGTGGGGTCACCCGAATGTCGACATGGTGGCATCTCGGATGAACCGCAAGGTTCTCCTCTTCTGCTCTTGTCCAAGAGATCCTATGGCTGTTGCAGTAGACGTCATGTCTGTCCCTTGGAGGTATTGCTTAGTGAACCTTTTTCCACCGGTAGCCATGCTTCCAAGGGTGTTTAGAAAGGTAAAGAGAGAGGGTGTTCCAGTTCTTCTGATGGCGCCGGATTGGCCGCAGAGGGCCTGGTACGCCGACGAGCTCGGACCTGGCGGTTGCCGTTACACCCAGATCTATTAACTCAAGATCCCTTTTGTCATCTACGTTTACAACGTCTGGCTTTAACGGTGTGACTGTTTAAGCTATGATCCTAAGCGCTAAGGTGTTTCCGAACTTGTGATGCAAACCATGCTTTGTGCTTGGAAACCCGCCTTTGCAAAGATTTCTGATAGAGTCTGGAAATCTTTTATTGACTGATGTAAAAAGAAGGGATATCTTACTTCTTTTTGCTTGGCCAGGTTACGGGTTGGATGCAGGTTTGCGCCTTAGTTCTCTTTAAGGTCAGGTGTCCGCTTTTTCTGTCTTCTTTCAAAGAAAACTTGCTGTCATTCCTTATGTGCACACTTTTATTCAGGGCGTTCTCCATGTACAACCTCCATATGTTCTTCCGGTACCACCATGTAATTTGAATTTGGTGTTGAATGCTTTACAGCATCCGCCTTTTGAACCTTTGAATACAGTGGAATTCTCCTCTTCTTGTTTTTCATAAAAACAGGGCAGTTCTTCGAAACAGGACCTCTTTCCTTCCTACGGTTGTGTCTGGTTTTTATCTAAATCAACACATTGTCATTCCGGCCTGATTAATTTTATGCATTAAGTTTAACAATATTTCTATTGGTTTTCTCAATGTTGTCCGAGTCTTCCGAATTTATGTGCAGAGGTCTCAGAAGATGCGCAAGACCGCCGATCTCTTGAGTCTCTATCATGCTCACAAAAGAGGCTGGCTAGCTTCTAAAGTAATTATTACTACATGGATTACGGCTGTTATTCGTCAAGCTTATAGTGAGGCTGGGGAGCCTGTGCCAGATAATCTATGCAAGCACTCTACAGGGTCTGTAAGTGCTTCCTGGGCGGCCCGCTATGTTGCTTCCAGAGAACAGCTGTGTAAAGCGGCCACGTGGTAGTCTGTACACACAGTCACTAACTTTTACAAGTTTAATGTGTTTGCATCCAAGAATGCAAGTTTTAGAAGAAAGGTGTTTCGTGCCATTTCTTCTGAGCGTTCCCTCCCGTAGGGCAACTTTGGGATGTCCCTGGTGTCCCCCAAAGGAAGACAGAGAAAATGGGATTTTTATACTTGCGTAAAATCCGTTTCTCTTAGTCCATTTGGGGACACCGGGCGCCCACCCTTAACCCTCTAGTTTCTCCTTCTGTTGGACATGTTGTCTTGTTGTGAAGAGAATGTTTGTTTTGTTAGTTTATTCTCTTTTCTTGTTTTTCCTTTATCTCCGCTTTCTGTGGGCTTGGTTAAACATAGATTGAGGCTTTGCAGGAGGTGGGGTATAGAGAGGGAGGAGCTAGGGCTTAGTTAAACAGAAGTTTAAAGTGCCAGTTCGCCCTGTCCCTACTCTATACCCCAATGTCCCCGGTGTCCCCCAATGGACGAAGAGAAACGGATTTTACGTAAGTATAAAATTCCCATTTTTGCAGTTTTCATTAAAATCGTGTATTAAAGATGACAGCACATAATATTTAAGAGAGAGACTGGTATTCAATCCTTAAAGGCAAGATATAATTTGTAAAACTATATATTTAATACTGATTATGACAGGTATTGTTGAAACACTGTTTATAATATTAAATACTTTACTATTCTGAACCTAGACTGTTAGATGGAGCCAATGTATTTGTTACTGTATCACTAGTAACTAAATAAACCTACTATAAATATATGCTATAGACCAGATGCTGTATATTCTAATGTTACAGAACATCAGACATCTAATGGTCATTAAATTGCCTTATTATAGAACTTAACTAATTTATATTTTGCGTATTCCCTTCTCATAAAAATTAAATGAATGCAGAAAACAGTCCATAATACATATCCAAATGTTTTTGATGTTGTGAAGAACATAAATAAGATAGTTATATTTCATAGGAACTAGCTGTGAAGAATGAAGCTGGCTTTTTAAATAACCCTCTGAAAATCTTGTGGCTTGATACACCTCCACTGTCTGCAGTGCCAGACAATCCCAGCAAGATGACTTCGAACTTCTCCAGTCACTTGGCACAGGTAATCTGGACAAAGTGGTCTTTGTTTCTCTATAGCAGTCTGTGAATGTCAGGCAGTTCTCCATCAGCCTAATTTAAATAGGTATCGCTAGTGCGAAGTTCCTATCCAAGGAGCCAGGGCAATAAGAAACAAAACTCCTCCTCTGTAGTTTAACCCCTCCCTCCGCAGAGCAGGATCAGGTCATAAGGTTGGGCTTGGGCTTTGCCTGATATGTTCACTTTTGTTTTTTTGTTTTTTAACTATAAAATCGCAGTGCACACACTAGTACTCAGGATCTCTGGTATCGCTTCTGCCTGGATGTACCAGGAAGTGTTACGGTTTCTAGACCCAAGTTATTATGCCCATGAAACACAGTACACCCGCAGGTGCGAGTAGACTTATCCACCTCGACAGAATAGTTTCCCTAGTCCTTCAAGCTGCATTGTGGTCTACACTTTGTGGATTGAATGTTATCTATTTTAAGCATAGTGTACACACCAGTACTGGGGTTATATTGTATTGATGGTTATCCCCTTTTAGCAAAATGCTTGAAGCATTGTGAGGTGATCCATGCAGTTTCAATATCTGTTCAGTTAGTAGGGGCAGTATGTGGCACCGTATATGTCACAAGAGCAGCACAGATTTGAGTATGGCAATGTGCGACCCACCTGGTAATATCTGTAGGTGCAAAGTCGGCAAAAAAATGCAGTCTTTTAGCCAAGAAGGGTCCTTTTCTGGAGCCTATGAAATCTTTTCAGCCCTGGCATACAGCGACCTTCTACACCTACCAGAAACTAATTTCACAATATGTAGCTTCTTCTTAACTATATATATTCTGCAGAATAAAGACTGCAGTTCCCTTTGCTTTATTATGCAGTTTGGCTCTTAGATTTGTGTGATTTTCAGGTACCATTTCTCCCATTGTCTTATGTACTCCATATTCTGTACGTTTGGTCAAGAGTTTGAGTTATTTTTTTCTCTGCTATATTATGAGCGTCAGATATTGTAAAGATTTCTCATGTTACTATTGTAAGATTTTCTTACAGACTTATAATATAGGAAAGTTTGAAAATACTTCTCTCATAAGGGCTCTGTAAGTGTGTATCTGATGGTTCAAGGAGTCTCTTGGGATTTCTTCACTTTCCTTCAGCACTGTCCAGGGTAACCTACCCTTGGGCAAGCTAATTTCATTATTATTTTTTTAACTTTTTTTTTTATGTGTGTATTTTCTCCCCTCAGGTTTCAATGCCGTTTGAGTAGGGGTGTCAGTAAGTTTTGTTTTATGAAGACCATGGGGGGAAATTCAATTCAGCGCAAAGTGTCTTGCGGGCATTCCGGAGACACTTCGCGGCTAATTGAATTCCCCCTGCGTGAGTGGTATATCCCACTTTTGTTGCCATCTGGGTTTTCCCTATAGGCTCAGTACCAGCCTGATTAACCAGCTTTTATTGTTGTGGACCTACATTTCTAGAGTTGTTTATTTTCTCTGCAGGTGTTGGCATAAGTTACTATAATGGCTTTAATACTCTGGACATTTATAAGACTCCTTCAACTTGATACTCCAAAAACGACATACTTAAGACAGTGTAGTTGCATTAATTTTAGATGTTCCCATAATTTGAATGGGAAATGGATTTTTTTTATATATATTTGTCATTAAAAATATTCATCAGAAGCTAAATGGGGTCACAGACTATAGCTCTCTGTAGTGCAAGTTTTACTGTCCATTTTCAGAAGGCGGTTCCTATTACTCATTGCAATTTTTTTTCCAATAAAGGTATTAAGCCAGTGTTGGCTAACTGGTGACACTCCAGGCGTTGTGAAACTACAAGTCCCAGCATACCGTTCCAGCAATACGCTTTTATATACTGGCTGTATTAAGCTATAGAGAAGGGGGAGGCAGTTTTGTTCCCTGCCTCCTGTCTGCCGAGACTTAGGGAGACAATTGACAGAGTGAGTGCTTTTGTAAATGGCTGGCATTAAGTTGTTCTATTACCGGTCTCCTATATTCCCTCCCTGATCACGTTTGCCACAAGAGTTGATAATGAATAACACAGAGGAAATGGTATCTTGGGCATGATCCTATTTTTAGGTTAGTTAGTTAAAACGACAGCATTGTCTTGATTTCTAGTTTCTTTGCTGTTTATTTCTTTAACTGTAACAGGATTTATTTCAGCATATCTTTCGCTATAAACAAGTTATTTGCCTTGGGTGGAATAATGCGAATAAAACTGCCCTTATCCAGATGAAGGGGAATCGAGTCTCAAACCAGCTATACTGGTTTATATCTGCCTCCAGTCCTTTACAAAAATACCACTTTTAGTATAAGTAGCTACTGGTTGTCTGTCTCAAGTCAGTCTGGATGTGATTTTAATTAATCGGCCCATTTTTGTCTAAATAAGATTGTAGAGTGGTAATCTTGGGTATCTAGCCTACAGGTTGCATTTGGATAGACCAATTGTAGGTTATTGTAGCACTATTATTTTCACTATAGTAGGAAAATAAAGTCGCATGGGAAAATACATTAACCTGGGGAGGGATTTAATCACTATTGATTTTTTTTTTTTTTAATATGATACATGGGAGTAATGAAATGACAAGTGGTTCATTTCCACATTATGCCTTAATCTTCCACACTCATGTGAAGTTTACTTACTATGAATGTTCAATCCAATATATCTTTTTAAAAATCTGAATATGTGAAAATAAATACATCATGTTTTCAGGTTATCTCACTCCCAGCTAATTTAAAATTCTCCATTTTTGTCAAAACACCCATCCCTTAATTGGTGTCATTCCTTCAGTTAATCAAAGTCCTTTGCAGGAAAAGACCGGTCTCTTTGGAATGCCTGTACTTGCATGCAGCAGAACCATACTCCCAAGGAGGGAGTATAATGATTTTACTCAATAGACATAGGGAAGGGTGTAGGGATTGATTTTATTCAGAGAAAATTAGACCTTTGATCTTTTTCTTTTTTTTTTCCTTTTTATAAACACCAATTGGCATTTAGATAAATATGACACACATTTCAATAAAGAAGTCAATCTCACAATGTGGATACACTAAGACACACATTTTATATCGCCTTAAAATACTTGATTGTAACACTAATAAATTATTGTGCTATGCCTATGTCACTTTATTATAAGCCGTGTCTGCTTGAGTGTGATATATGCACTAGTTTAAAGCTTGTTGTATAGTGCTCAGGACAAACCAGCAGTGGTGGGGGAGACTTGTTTTCTTTTAAAATTATAGCCTTCCTTGAGTTCACCTTTTACTTATGACGTAAGTAAAATCTGAGAGCTCAACATTTACTTAGCTGTAGATTAGAGGTGTCCAAGTTCAGTCACAAAGAGCTGCCAACAGTTCATGTTTTCAGGATTTCTGTCTGTAGAAACAGGTGGGATAATTACTGACCCAGCCAAATAAAAAAAAAAAGTACCTGTACAATATTAAAGAAACCCTGAAAACATGAACTGTTGGTAGTCCTTGAGGACTGAACTTTGACACCTGTGTTGTAGATGATCATCAAAGAAAAATAGACGAGTGCGGAAATATGTTGTTACTTTAATACAGGTAAATAATTAAGTTTCTATGTTGCAGTGTGGAGAGGGATTGTGCACCATTTCAGCATTTTGTATCTAATACATTATTCCCTCTTAATAACCTCCTTTACTGGTTTATTAATCATTTGTTCTGTCTGCAGGATTCTGTGCGATCAGATCGGGACTTTGAAAGTTTAGTACTAATGAGAATGAGACAAGCAGCAGAGCGCCAGCGTTTGATAGAACAGCTACAACGTGAAGATGAGGAGACTAACACGTAACTTAGCATGGCAGAAGAATTTTTTTTTATTTTTTTCTTAAGCGAAATATATTAAATTAAATTTTACCTTTTGTAAAGTGTTTACAAGTCTGCTGTGTGTTTGTAAGATACTAAAGAAAGTGCAAAACTAATTTTCTCTAATAGTAATAAATATTACCTTTTTAAACCTGCGTTGTACTAGTAAAAAGCTAACAAATGTATATGCATAGATATTTTTGTATACATGCTTCCAAACTTGTAAGCAAAGGAAGTGTATGTGAACATTTACCCAAGGGGACTGTACGCTCCAACGTAGCTAAACGCCAAACTTGCCATTCAAAGCTAGTATCTCTGGTCGCAAAAAACAGAAAATGGTAAAATCTGGTAAAAGTGTGGACAGAGGACCAAGTGGCTGCTTAGCCAAAACACCGTGACACTCTGCTTAAGAAGCACTCGCTGATCTAGTGAAGGGAGTCGAAACACTTTCTAGAACTGGCTCACCGGAATTGGAGTAAAGCCTGCCTGCTGAATGGTGGACCTGATCCATCTGGCTATAATCTGTTTAGATGCCAGGCTACCATGCTTGTGCGCATCATAGAGAGCCAGCAAGAAGTCAGTGTTTAGAAATCCCAAGGTCCTGTCCAGGTAAATCCTATGACCTCTGATGACATCCAAAAGGACCAGCTGTTCATGGTAGCCAGAAGAATAAGACCCTTGTAAGGAGGGAATGACTATCTCCTCATTACGGTGAAATTAGGATACCACCTTAGGTTGAAATGCACAAGATGTGTGCAAGACCACCCTGTCGTCATAAAAAATCAAGAAAGGAGACCTGCAAGACAGTTCCCCAATTCAGAAACTCATTTTGCTGGAGAAATAGCTAGAAGGAAAGTAATTTTCACATCCACCATCTCAAAAGGTTCAAACAGTGAAACCTGAATGGCCAGAAGGACCAAATTAAGATTCCATGGGGCTTTAAGGAAACCTTTAGTCCACCATCCGGTCCATCCTGGAGAAAAGATAGCTGAAAGGAAGAAGTGTGAAATCTTTTCTATTTGCACCAAACCACATAAGTCTTCCAAACTCTTCAGCATAGACTGGATCACTTCCTCGGGCAAACCTTTGGCTCTCCGTATCCTGGCTTCAACAGCCATGCCATTAAAGCCAGTCAGGCAACAAGGGTCCTGGTTGAGAAATGTTACTTGTGACAAAAGGTTTTCCCGCAGAGGAAGTCTCCATCCTGGACCTGCCTCTGTCCATCGAGCGTCAGCGTACCAGGCTTTTCGAGGCCAATCTGAAGCCATGAGGATGACCAGATCCCCCTCCCTCTTGACATTCGTGAGGACATGAGGGAGCATTGGAATTGAAGGGAAAAGCTAGATCAACCTGAAGTTCCATGGTACCGTCATGAAATTCACTAGGGCTGCCAACTGATCCTTTTTGCTGGAATAGAACGGGGGCAACGTGTGCCGGGAGGCCATCATGTCCACCTCTGTCTGATCCTATCTGCAGCAGCAGACCGAATAACTCCATATGAAGAGACCACTCTCCCAGGAGAATGGAGTGCCTGCTCAGGAAGTCCGCCTCCAATTCTCCACCCCCAGAATGTACACCGCTGATATGAAGCGGTTTGCCCAGTACAGGATTCCTCGTCGCCAGGGAGTTCTTGGTTCCTCCTTGATGATTTATGTACGTCACAGCCATGGTGTTTGATTTAATCCCAATGGACTTGCCCTGCACGACTGACTGGGCCCCCATCAGAGCATCCATCACTACTCTGAGCTCCAGAACATTGATGGGGGTGTCTGGCTTCATCCCCGGCCCAAAGAACCTGCAAGCAAAGGTATAATATTGCTGCCCCCCATTCTTGCAGGCTGGCGTCTGTTGTTGTAACGATGGTCCAGTCAAGGATGGAAAATGGTTGGCCCTTGATCAAATTTTCTGTTCTCCACCACCAACTGTGAGAAAGGCACATCTCCAGGGACACTGATATGAGCTGAGAATCTAGCTGAAGGATGGACCTTAACCACGTCCAAGATATTCAACTGAAAGGTCTGAGAGTGGAACATGACATAAGGTGGAGACCTTCAGAACCAAAGGACGTCAGAGGGTCAGAACTCTTCTCACCAATACTTGGAGGGTCCGGATCTTGTCTTGTGGAAGAAAGACCCTTTGCTTACTGGTGGTGAAGATTAGACCCAGAAACACTATACTCTGATTTGGAACCAGGTTGGAGTTTTGGAGATTCAAATCCACCTGTGCGATTCCAGTACTTGAGCCATCTTATGGAGGTGAAGCAGTAATAAGTGGGCCAACTCAGCCTTAAGAAGCAGATTGTCTAGGTAAGGCACGATTGTGACTCCCTGAGATCTTAACAGAGCTACTATCACTGCCATGAGATTTTTGGAACTTTGTGGTGGAGTGGCCAGACCAAATGGAAGTGCTCTAAATTGAAAATGAGAATCCTGAACCGCAAATCTGAGTAGACTGTGGTATCCTTCCCAGATCAGGACATGAAGATATGCTTCCTTGGTATTTGTGGATACTAAAAATTAGTTGAACTCCATGCCATTGATAACTTATCTGAGCGACTCCACTTGTCCTCTCCAAGTTTGGTGTTCAAGGACTTGAAGTTCAAGATGGCCCAAAATGATTTGTCTGGTTTTTGCAACAGAAAAAATATTGGTATAAAACCAGAGTCTTCTCCTGTTCCAGGACGAAGGTGAATTACACGAGGAGAAAGAAGAGTGGTAATAGCCTTCCTGGCTGCAAGCTGCTTTATCCTGGAAGAAGAGAACTTTGGGTGTAAGAGCCCTGAATGGAATGGAACCTCTGTCCATCCTTTAGACAGATTATTTTGTCAAAGATTTATTTTGTAGTCAGCCAAGGAAAATATCTTTAGATTTGCTTATAAAACATATGTTTAAATTACCTTTTTTTTAACGTGACCAGTTTAATTTAATTAAATAATTAATAGTCAAAAAAGCTCTTTCAGATAACTTCAGCTACATCAATTAGGTCGTTTTCATTCAAACAGAAATGACATTTCTCTAACATCCTTGGGGGACACCGGGACCTTGGGGTATAGAGTAGGACAGGCGAACACTGGCACTTTAACTTTCAGTTAAAACAAAAGCTCCGGCTCCTCCACATCTATACCCCTCTTCCTGCTAGAGCCCAGTCTAGTTTAAGTGCCCGGCAAACGGGCTGTGTGCTGGGCTGCTTAGCAGCAATTTTTATTTTATTTTCAGTTTTATTTCTTTCTGTATATCGGTGACTTCTGTCTCCGTGTGGTCTGACAGCTGGTGGCTCTCTGAGCCGCGTAGCCGGCTGTCAGTTAGAGGTCCCGGTGCCTGCTGTTCTGAGAGGAGTTGGGGAAGCATGCTTCCCCTTTCCTCTCTTTGGCCTCAGTGTTTGCATCTCTCCCGCAGCTGCTGCTGGCGGGGAAAGATTGTATTAACAGCAGGAGAGCCTCTATGTGTAGCGCACAGCATGGACGGCTCTGCGCTGTCTGCGGGGGGGGGGGGGGGGCGCGGAGGTGCCGTGTAGGTGCCTCCTTTCTGCCTGCTCCCTCTGCCGAATCTTTGACCCTCCTTGGAGCCGGGCACAGTCGCCACAGGCTGTGTCCATCCTCCATGTGCAGATAGCATGCTTCCTGCACACACTGCGTCTGGAGGGTTGGCAGCAGGTAAGTGAAACTCTCTCTCAGCATAGTGCTGAGGGAGGGGAAAGGTAGAAATCGCAGTGGTTCCCTGAGCTGGCTGCTTTTTACTAAAAGCAGTCATTTTGTTTGTTTAAAGATAAGGTTTCTATTTTTAGCTCAGGGAACAGGGTCAGGCAAGGGTCACTATCTCAGTGAGCCCTGCTAGGCTCTGGATTGGTTGAGGTGATTGTCAGCTTGGACGATAGCCAGTCCCGAGCTGGGCCCTGGGGGGAGTGGTTTTCTCTTGTGCACTTCCCCCGTGGTAGTCTCTCACTCCTCGTGTGCAGACACCAGAATACAGCCATTTTAAAAGCTCCTGTTTTTCCCCTTTTCTATACTGTATACTGTAAGGTAAAGGGTTGGGGGTGGTTTGTGAAACGTTTGTATTTTTTATAAATTGGGGAGCTTTTGGCTGTATTGCAGGCTCACTTTCTCTTGTAGTTTGTGTGCTGCTTGTTATCTGTACTGTGTGTATTTCTCTGTACTGTTTTTGACCATCTGTTAACATGTCAGAGAGGGAAAAATCTATGCGTGGTAGGGTTGGTGCTACTATGTAAAGTTTCACCTGTGCTGTCTGTCACGTTAAGTTACCGTCTGGGCAGTAAGGTGCGCAGGCTCTGTGCGTATCCTGTCGGCCCACGGAGACTACTACTGTTGAAACAGCGGCGGCCTGTTCAAACACGGAGGAGCCTGCCTGGGCTCGGTCTCTATTTAATACGGTGGAACTGCTTGCTCAGAAGGTACAGTCTCAAGCTGCTCAATCCTCAGCTCAGTTTTTGCCTGTTTCTGCTCCAGTGGAGTCTGTAGAACCAGCCTGGGTACAGGGTCTTGCATCCTCAGTACAGGGTTTGGTGGCTGTTTCTTCCTCTTTGGAGAGGATGATGCAGTCGGCCGCACCGTCTTCCTCAGGTAAGCTTAAGAGGGTGGCGGCACCTCTTCTGGGACCTGAGTCTGATTGTGGTTCCCAGGAAGAGGGTGAGTTACCGTTGGGTTCTGACATAGATGCTACTTCTCTAGTGGAGGAGGTTGACTGATCGTCAGAGTGTGGAGGAGTTAATTCAGGCTGTGCGTCAGGTACTTTATATTCCTGAGGAACAAGTTCTTGAGGCTTCTGGATCCTCTCTTTTTGTAAAGCGCAAGAAAAAGTCGTTTGATTTCCCGGCCTCTTCCCATTTGGAAGATTTGCTGTCGGAACCTTGGACTTCCCCAGACAGGAAGTTCCAGGTGTCTAAGCGACTGCAGTCGTGTTATCCATTTCCCCCTGAAGTTCTCGCTAAATGGGAGACGCTTCCTCAAGTGGATGCGGCTGTGGCAAGGTTGGCAAAGGTAATTACTATTCCTCTTCCTAACCAGGCCGCTCTTAAGGATGGTACAGACCGGAAGGTCGTGACCGTTCATAAGTCCATTTTTGTGGCAGCGGGTGCTTCTTTGAGGCCTGCGTTGGCATCAGCGTGGGTTAACAAAGCTGTTGAATGCTGGTCGGAACAATTGTCTGAGGGTTTGTTGGCAGGCAGGCCGTCCTCTGAACTGCTTCCTTTAGTGGAGCAGATTCAGAGAGTGACAGATTATTTAGGAGAGGCTGCTATGGAAGCGGGGCTGATTGGAGCGCGCATTTCTGCCTCGGCAGTTGCAGCGCGTCAGACTCTTTGGCTAAAGTCCTGGGAGGCTGATGTAGAGTCCAAAAAGGCTCTTTAGTCCATTCCCTTTTTCTGGAGGTGTTTTTGTTTGGACCTCAACTTGAATCCTTTATTAGTCAGGCAACAGGAGGTAAGAGCACTTTCCTCCCTGTCAGTGCTCCCAAGTAGAGGATGTCCAGATTTCGGGCCTTTTGTTCCGCAGGAAGATTTCGAGGACAATATTCCTCAGGCCAATCTTCTAGAGGTCAGTCATCCGCCCCTAGAGGTGGTTTGCAGCGGGGACGTCAGGCCTGGTCTGCGCGACGTCAAGCTGCAAAGCCTGCAAACAGTCTGCATGACTGGCTTTTTGCTCCTCCGCTGTCGTCGGTGGTAGGAGCCCGTCTTCTGCGGTTCAGGGATCGGTGGTGTCAGTCCACTACCGATGTCTGGATTCGGGGAGTGGTGAACCAGGGTTACAAGATCGATCTGCTCGGTCTTCCTCCCAGACGGTTCTTCGCCACAGGGCTTCCGTCTTGTCTGAGAAAACGATTGGCTTTAACAGAAGCGATTCAATTACTTCTTTCGTCCGGAGTGATTATTCCGGTTCCTCTTTCCCAAAGAGGTTTGGGGTTTTATTCCAATCTTTTTCTTGTGACAAAACCAGAAGGCTTCAGACCGATTCTCAATCTAAAGGATTTGAATACACAGGTCAGAGTGCCCAGCTTCAAGATGGAGTCTTTATGCTCGGTCATTCTTGGCATTGAACAGGGAGAATTTATGGTGGCTCTAGACATCAAGGATGCATATCTCCATGTGCCTATTTGGAAGGGTCATCAGTCCCTGTTGAGGTTTGCAGTTCGGTCAAAGCACTTCCAATTTCAGGCTCTCCCATTCGATCTCGCCACAGCTCCACGTATCTTCACTGAGATCATGGCGGTTATGGCATTTTGGAATTGGATTCTGATAACGGCAGATGCCAGCCTTCGGGGTTGGAGGGCTGTCTGTCTTCAGGCTCGGTTTCAGAGGCTTTGGACTCGGAAGGAATCCAGACTTCCAATAAATGTCTTGGAACTGCGCACATTGTTTCATGCTCTAAGAAGTGCGCAACACTTGCTGCAGGGAAAGCCGGTGAAGATTCAATCGGACAATGTCACAGCAGTGGCATATCTCAACCATCAGGGCGGCACCAGGAGTCCCTTGGCCATGAGGGAGACTCGCAGGATATTTCTGTGGGCCGAAGCTCACGTTTCGGCACTCGTGGCCATCTTCATTCCCGGAATAGAAAATTGGGAAGCAGACTTCCTAAACAGGCAGACTCTGCATCCGGGAGAATGGTCTCTCCATCCGGAGGAGTTTCAACAGTTAGTGGTGAAATGGGGTCAACCGGATGTCTACATGATGGCATCTCTGTTGAATCACAGGGTTTCCCGCTACTGTTCCCGTGCAAGAGATCCCGGGGCAGTCGCGGTAGACGCTATGTCCGCCCCTTGGAGGTACCGCTTAGTGTACCTTTTTCCTCCGATAGCCATGCTTCTACGAGTACTGAAAAAGGTGAAGAGAGAGGGTGTTCCAGTGCTTCTAGTGGCGCCGGATTGGCCGCGCAGGGCCTGGTACACCGATGTACTCTTAATGGCAGGAGGTCGGTCATGGCGGTTGCCAATACGCCCAGACCTGCTAACCCAGGGTCCTTTTGTCATCTAGGTTTGCAATGCCTGGCTTTAATGACGTGGCTGAGGCCAGGATCCTAAGAGCTAAAGGCTTTTCGAATCGGGTGGTGCAGACCATGCTCCGTGCTCAAAAAACGGTTTCGGACAAAATATATCATCGAGTATGGAAGACATATATTGGTTGGTGCGAAAAGAAGGGATATCCTATGTCTTCTTTTCCTCTGGCCAGATTACTGAGGTTCTTGCAGGATGGCTTGGATGCAGGTTTGCATCTTAGTTTTCCTAAGGGTCAGGTTGTCAGCTCTTTCGATCTTCTTTCAAAGAAAACTTGCTGTCATACCTGATGTGCAAACTTTCATTCAAGGTGTTCTCCATGTTCAACCTTATATTCCTCCAGTTCCGCCATGGGATTTGAATTTGGTGTTGAGGGCTTTACAGCATCCACCGTTTGAACCCTTTAATGCGGCGGATTTCAAATTTCTAACTTTTAAAACGGTTTTTCTTTTGGCCATTTCTACGGCACGCAGAGTATCAGAGCTTGCTGCTTTGTCTTGCAAGCCTCCTCTGTTGGTTTTTCATGAGGATAGGGCAGTTCTTCGAACCAAGCCCTCTTTCCTCCCTAAAGTTGTATCTAAGTTTCATTTGAATCGGGATATTGTTATTCCGGCTCTATCTGATTTCTCTTCTTACAATAATGAACAGTCTATTCGTTATCTAAATGTTGTTTGTGTCTTGCGAATTTATGTTAAAAGATCTCAGAAGTTACGCAAAACTGAGGATCTTTTGATTCTTTATGATGCTCACAAAAGAGGCTGGCCAGCTTCTAAAGTGACCATTGCTAGGTGGATTACGGCTGTTATCCGTCAGGCTTACAATGCTGCTGGGAAGCCTTCCCAGATAATCTACGGGCGCATTCTACAAGATTTGTAAGTGCTTCCTGGGCGGCCCGCCATGGTGCCTCCAGTGAACAATTGTGTAAAGCGGCCATGTGGTCGTCTGTAGACAGTTTCACAAAGTTTTACAGATTTAATGTGTTTGCATCTAGAGATGCAAGTTTTGGGAGAAAGGTGCTGCGGGCCGTTTCTTCTGCGCGTTCCCTCCTGTGAGTCAGCTTTGGGATGTCCCCAAGGTCCCGGTGTCCCCCAAGGATGTTAGAGAAAATGGGATTTTTATACTTGCGTAAAATCCGTTTCTCTTAATCCCTTGGGGGACACCGGGCGCCCACCCTTAACGCTCTGGTTTCTCCTTCTGTTTGACATGTTGTCTGGTTGTTAAGAGAATGATATGTTGTTACGTTTATTCTCTTTATCTCCCTTTCTGTGGGCTTGGTTAAACATAGACTGGGCTCTAGCAGGAGGAGGGGTATAGAGGGGGAGGACCTTTTGTTTTAACTGAAAGTTAAAGTGCCAGTGTTCGCCTGTCCTACTCTATACCCCAAGGTCCCGGTGTCCCCCAATGGATTAAGAGAAACGGATTTTACGTAAGTATAAAAATCCCATTATCTATTGCCATATTATCTTGCATGATAGCCTATAACTCATTATAGACTATTATTCATTGATTTTAACTCCATGTTTTATTAAATCAACACTGCATCATTTATAGCTGCTCTCACTTTCTATATAAACTATAAATATATTCACATTGCGCCACATATAAAATTAGACTTTACACTTACTAAATATATTTATATCTCAGTAATTATGCCGGGTGATCAAAACTCTGGCCTCATTCTTAATCTTGGAGAGGACGACTCGCAACCTTCTAATCACAAGCTGAGAGAGAAATAGTGCAAACTACTGCAAATCAGGTAGTATGGTGTTATATATCGAAATAATAAAAATCTTAGTTAATCTAGGGCATTTTTTACTTATTTATTACATTACTAATCAATAATAAATCAACACATCAATTATGACTCCTCTTAATTTTTTTTAAAAACAAATTACAGCCCGGTCTTCCATCAATTTTCTGACCTCCAGTCTCTCCTATTACTAACACTCAAACTTTTTTTTTTTCTTTTCAATATCTGCAAAGCAATAATTTCCATACAGCTCACATCCCACTCCTTCAGACAAGACCTCTCCCCACTTTTGCATCACTTTGTAATTGTCAAGCCTCTACTAAAGACTTAGGGCTAGATTTACTAAGCTGCGGGTTTGAAAAAGTGGGGATGTTGCCTATAGCAACCAATCAGATTCTAGCTTTCATGTATTTAGTACCTTCTACAAAATGACAGCTAGAATCTATTGCTATAGGCAACATCCCCACTTTTTCAAACTCGCAGCTTAGTAAATCTAGCCCTTAATCTCAACCTCTATGCTATACTCGCACTCCCTGGCCCCTTGCCTGGTGATCCCCATGTTCTTGCGTGGAAAACTGATATTGGCGAGACTCTGGATCCGGAGGAGTGGTCCAAAATATGGGAGTGTACAGCTTCCAGTTCAATCTGCGTTAGAATTAAGGAAAATGCTTACAAACTGTTGTACCACTGGTACTATGTTTCCACCAGACTTTGTAAGATTTTTTCCAGACGCCTCAGATCGATGTTGGAGGGGGTCACTGAGCCCAGGCACATTCCTACATATCTGGTGGTCTTGCCCTAAGTTTGCCAGTTACTGGTCCTCTCTCCGTCACTTGATTTGTACAACTCTCTGTGATTTACCCATTCTCGGCCAAATGTTTTCTCCTACCACTGGCTCCCTGACACCACGAAACATCAATATTAGCTGATGCGTCACTTTATCTCTGCTGCCAGCTTGCGGCGGACTGAAAATTCCCCCCCACTCGCCTTCCCTTCTTTTAATGCTGTGCTCAATAAAATTTGGTTTGTTTATCACATGGCGTATATGATGGCTACTATTAACAACTCTGCAAAACAAACACAATTCTGTAAAATCTGGGAGCATTGGGCAATATATAATAAGATGTGCCCTCTGTTTCAAAATTAACTGTTTCCTGACTTGCTTAACTTCTTCTGCTCCTAGTCTGATTTTTTTTTTTCCCCCCTCTGCTTCCTTCTCCTTTTTCTTTAATTTTTTTTCTGTTTTCCTAATTCTATCCCCTCCCTCCTTCTTTCTACTTCCTACCCACTTCCTTATACTCTTTTTTCCATTCTTTGCCTCTTCCTTCTCTCCCCTTATTCCTCTTCAAAAACTCTTAGTTGTTTTTATCTGGTAACTTTTACACGGTTGCCGTCTTCCTGTCGATGTTGTTCTTATTTCTGTGTCTGGTTTTTATAGTAGCTATGCACAGTTTGTTTAGACTGTTTTACCTGAGCTTTGAATGGCCTCTGTGTATGATTTTGTTTTCACCAACCATGCAAATTAAAAAAAATTAAAAAAAAATCACAGTCACAATATCTCAAACTTGCCCTTATTTTCTTCTTCCTTCAATCTAATTATTCACTTCTTAAAAAAAAAAAAAAAAAAAAAAAAAAGTGATGATCTTACATGACTAAGTTTGCTACCTAACCATTTTCAAACAATTCCATTTAAATAGCTATTTTCATTCAAATCTTAAGGGTGAAAGGTTCCGAACTGGAAAATCCAAAATGCTTCCTTGCCTAAATAATTTTTTTTGTTGTGGTTAATAACGATCTCCTCCTCTCAGGTATTTGACTATATTACATTTTTGTTATTCTTAATCCTGACAAATCTTGTTCCGGTTAAGCTTGAAGAGCCTGAGTCATTAAGGAGAGCAAAGCATAAAAAAGGAGTAGCTTTGCATCTGGGCAAACCCATGTTGCATTGAAGGGGGTGGTAAATTTAAAATGTGGGGACAGATTTATAGTTTGGGTAGGACATGTCCTAGATCAACTTTAAATTTTAGTGTAAAAATAAAGCTATCAAGTATTTGTGTGCTACATGAAAAAAAACAGCCAGTATTTAACTTATGTGCAAAATACTAAATTAATTTGCACCTCTTCCATTGTGACATGGTTTGTCCCAGAGAACATTTACTCCTTTTTTTTTTTGCCTTACTTTCCTTAATGACTTACTTAATGACGAAGTGTCTAGATTCACTATGGGACGATTTATTAAGGCATCTAAATGCTGATATGTACCATATTGCAATGGCGGTCATAATTCCGACACTGGAAATGTAGGCACTTAACCTGCCGACATAAACATGTCTGCAGATTAAATGCTGACCTTTCCATTGTGCTGACAGGTTCACAATGTCGATAGTGTGATTGGTGACATTGACAATGTCACTAATCACAATGCCAACATTAAAAGAGTTATGGAGGTGGGTCTAGGGTATATTTTTAAAATGTAAACCCTTCTTAAAAATAACGAATTATCTGAGAGATGTGTCTTTGAGATACTTTTGTATAACACTAGAATAATGTATTACATCTTTAAAGAAAAAAGCTAAATTCCTGGCTGGTTTTAGATTCAAAAAGATTTTGGCACTCAGTGTCAAGAGGGAATCCCTATCTAGTTGGCTAAACTCTCCATAAGCCTTCTAGATGTGGATAACCTCTCTCATAAAATGTACCCATCATATCCATATCTTTTGCTTGGGATTCAAACACTTCCTTAGAAGAACAATTTCTTTCGACTCTTATTTGCCCTTTTTGGGATGTTGGTTTTCAGCGCCTTCTTTTTTCGAGCACTCTTATAATGGAAATAATTATTAGTGTCTACCAGTTTTTGGTAAGTGGATGTTAATATTGATGAACCTCGAAGATTATGTTCAGGAAATTGATTGACAACTTATTGCATGAGTGAGTGAATTTTCAATTAAAATTATTAGTGTTCAAGTGTGAAACAAAATGAAGTGCTGTGCTTTCATCCCCATCCCAAATAATAAAAATATCATTCAATTGTAAAGAGCTACACAATTTGCTAGCGCTATGTAATGTTGATAATAATCTATATAACTGCCATAGGGCACCAGATTGCCCCTTCCACATTTTTACTGCAAATCACTTGTATTACATTATCTGTTACTTTACTCAAGAGCTATCCAGTAGTGCTAGAGACATAGATGCCGAGATGCTGGGTATGATAGCATTAAATAGACTTGGTGCATTTTTGCTGGGGAACTACATTTAGAAAGCCCCATGTGGTTCAAGCATAAAAAGTCATAGGCTATATTGGGCTGCAGAGAATGAAAGTTATCAGAATAGATCCAGTATCTGTTAATTGACATTGTACATGTTGTACTCTGGAAAAAATATATTGATTTGCATTTGTTTTGTTGAGATCTGTGAAAAGGTTTATACTATAATAAAGAAAATTCATATATACCTACACATCATTTCCAACATCAAGAACTAGGCTATAAGAATGTAGTCTCCAATTTACTTAATCTACCTAATCAAGACTGCTTTTTTTTTTTTTTCTAATTAAATCCCATAATTGGACACAGCTGAATTTTGAAGCCTGTGTATTACCAAAGTTAAATAATATGCATTCAATTATTGATATGAAGTTTATGCTTAACCACAAGTGGCCAGATTATGAAATGTTCAATTCAATCAATCAATCAATCTTTGCTGACAGTTGCCCTTGTTATAGAAAATGTATGTGCTCATATAGTCTTAACGTATGCCTCTGTGCAGCCTATAGGCAAATTCAGGTGTTGTGTCTGCAACGTCTTTAACTGCTTTCTATCATTTTCTGTATGTTCTGGACCTCACCATGTCCCAATTACATAATACCATAACCCACTTGATGTCACAGCTATGTTCTGAAACTAGATCATGCTCCCAAACTATTGTAAGAGGATCACACTAAATAAGATTGTAGCATTGACTGCAAAGCATACACTTGACAAAGCCACACTGTGAAATGTGCGTTGGTATTACTGCCGCCGCCAATATTGTTTCTTGATCGGTAATAAGTATGGATGTATAAGTGAAGATTATAGGATTAAGAATCTGCTTTTAGTGAGTGGGAGAAGCAGAGCAGACTGCATGTTTGCAAATTGCAAGTGTTTATATGAGATGACCACTAAGGCTTGACAGCTAAAAGTTATAAGGCATCTAACCGTATTGAGAAAATAGTAGCTTTATAAATGAAGAGGAATATTTAAAATATTGGAAGGAATTGGCAGAGCTCCTGGAGAAAAAATTAATTGATTATAGGATAAGGAAGTACCGTCAAGTCCATAAATATTGGGACATCGACACAATTCTCATATTTTGGGCTCTATACACCACCACCAAGATGTGCTTTAACTGCAGACTTTCAAATTTAATTTGAGAGTATTTACATCCAAATCAGGTGAACGGTGTAGGAATTACAATAGTTTCTATATATGCCTCCCACTTTTTAAGGGACCCAAAGTAATGGGACAATTGACTCAAAAGCTATTTCATGGACATGTGTGGGCTATTCCCTCGTTATTTCATCATCAATTAAGCAGGTAAAAGGTCTGGAGTTCATTCTAGGTGTGACATTTGCATTTTGAATCTGTTGCAGTCGACTCTCAATATGAGATCCAAAGAGCTGTCACTATCAGTGAAGCAAGCCATCATTAGGCTGAAAAATCAAAACAAACCCATCAGAGAGATAGCAAAAACATTAGGTGCGGCCAAATCAACTGTTTGGAACATTCTTAAAAAGGAAGAACGCACCGGAGAGCTCAGCAACACCGAAAGACCATGGAAAACAACTGTGGTGGATGACAGAAGAATTTTTTCCCTGGTGAAGAAAAACCCCTTCACAGCAGTTGGCCAAATCAAGAACACTCTCCAGGAGGTAGGTGTATATGTGTCAAAGTCAACAATCAAGAGAAGACTTCAAAAGAGTGAATATAGAGGGTTCACCACAAGATAAAAACCATTTGTAAACCACAAAAACAGGAAGACCAGATTAGAGTTTGCCAAAAAACATCTGAAAAGGCCATTACAGTTCTGGAACAATATCCTATGGACAGATGAGACAAATATCAACTTGTAGTGATGGGAAGAGAAGAGTATGGAGAAGGAAAGGAACTGCTCATGATCCAAAACATACCACCTCTTCAGTGAAGTATGGTGGTGGTAGTGTCATGGTGTGGGCATGTATGGCTGCCAATGGAACTGGTTCCCTTGTATTTATTGATGATGTGACTGCTGACAAAAGCAGCAGGATGAATTCTGAAGTGTTTTCAGGCAATATTATCTGCTCATATTCAGCCAAATGCTTCAGAACTCATTGGACGGTGCTTCACAGTGCAGATGGACAATGACCCGAAGCATACTGCAAAAGCAAACAAAGAGTTTTTTAAGGCTAACAAGTGGAAACCCAGCGTCTGGTGATGTCTATGCGTTCCAGACATTAGGCTGTAATTGACTGCAAAGGATTTGCAACAAAGTATTAAAAAGTGAAAGTTTGATGTAGGATAGTTTCGTTTGTCCCATTACTTTTGGTCCCTTAAAAAGTGGGAGGCACATATAGAAACTGTTGTAAATCCTACACTGTTCACCTGATTTGGATGTAAATACCCTCAAATTAAAGCTGAAAGTCTGCAGTTAAAGCACATCTTGTTAGTTTCATTTCAAATCCATTGTGGTGGTATATATAGCCCAAAATATGAGAATTGTGTCAATGTCCCAATATTTATGGACTTGACTGTATAAAGCAGAGCCCTTTATATTAAAAAGGATCTTATATAGAAGAAATAATTATGTACAGGCTGGCAATAAGATATTTGCAGATTTATCTTCAAAAAGTTTTAACTTTACACTCCAAAACTTTTATTTTGTTTCACTGTTGTTTTTAATTAACTTTCATATCTGGCAAAGTGGATGGTTTTAACACATACCAATAAAATTTGAGATTCTAAAATAGGAAGAGCGTGCACCTCAGAGGACCTCAGAGAATGTAACCACATGCCTCTCTCTGAGAACTATACATAGTATTTGCTCTTCATTAACTAAAAGTAGCACCCCCGACTTTTGATTACTAAAATATATACTAGGATGCAATTTGGGGAATTAACAGATATTTGTAAGATTGAAGTCAAAATTTGACCCGTGTGGTGAAAAAACCACAAGTCCCGAATAGTTAAAAAGAGTAAGGTTATCAATTGATTTAACTTGACAAAGAAAGCTCCTCTTGGATTGAGACACAACATTGTCCTGACCACTAATGGAACACTATGGAAAAGGCTTGCAGATTCCTTATTCCACTTCAGAGGTGACTGCCAGGAGTAAAGTCACTTTAAAAGGTAAATGTTTCACATATATTTAATGAGTTCAGAAACAGATTGAAGTCTCATTGACGTGCAGGATCTGTAATCGTCTCATCAATTGTAGAGCTGTGGTGAATCTTTACAGGAGGATGGGTTAAAGTAAAAGCTAAATTAGTTTTAGATATGTACTCTGTGTTAATGTTAGGTGGCATTGAGACCTTTTGTTTAGAAGTCTAGGACCTGTTGGTATTTCTTAATTGACACTATCCTTAGTATTGTATTTTATGAAGAGTTTTGGATATGGATGGTTTCTTTAAATTCATCAATGTAAGTTTTGTTAAGTTCAATTTTATAAACTTCTCAGGCTGCAGAAGGGCCACACATTACCCTTAATCTCTGTAATAAATTAAAACAATACATTTTTCTCTGTCCTACCACTGGGGGACACTGCGATACATTGGGGTATAGTAGGTGGGACTGTAGTTAGGCACTTATAAAACTTGTTTGTTCCCCTGACTCCTCACCCACTATGCCCCTCCTCTGTAGCTGAGACTCCAGTTTTTGTAAGTGCCTTCTGGAGAAAGGTCACTTCTGTATAGGCTCCTGCCTATACTTAGTTTAGTTTTGGGTTTCATGTTTTTATTTTATTTCCATTTGCAGGTGCTGCGTGGGGATCGAGCCTAAGTCCCAGAGTGGGTGAATAGCCTGTCAGGTTTCCTTCACCCTGGTCCCCGCGCAAGGTAAGCAGCAGCCTGCCTCTCTTACCTTGCACCATTGCCGGCAGTATCTCCCTAGAAATGAGCAGTTGGCCCACTAATTGTACCTGCCTTTCAGGCAGCAGCTCTCAGCAGCCAGAATCTACCATAGGGATATTTAAAACGGCCATATAGACGGCCGGGGCTCCTTCTTCTTTGTCGGGCAGGAGTGAAACTACAATAGCCTCTCCTCTCCCCACGGACATGCCGGCAAGGTCCCCCGCCTCCTCCCCCCTCTGGGCAGCGAGCGGTGGGGACAGCGACGCAATCGCGCTGCAGTAAAGGCGATTAGCTCGCTCATGCTCCCCGCAGCCTGGGCACCTTAAAACTAGCGGAGGATGCATTATTAAAGCCGACTGACATACTTTGTATGTGCAGTTTGGCGGCGCATGGAGGCAGCCATTTTGAGGGTCGGATGGAAGTTTTAACTCCCTCCCCCTTTCAGCTACTGAACAACAGACAGCGCCCATGCCTGGAGACTGTGCCAGAGACATCGGGCTGCACGCTGAATCATCTCTGCCTCCAATCTGCCGGTACCTCTGTATTGTTTGTTTGCTAAACAAAAGTTAACTTGTTCAGTCTTTATTGGATATAGACTAGGACTGTTTTCACACTTGGGGGTAAATGTATTAATGGCCGAATTCTTCAACTCTGGCGTGTTCAGCGTCTTCGGCGATTAAATTTAAAGCGGCGCTGCATTGTAAAGGGAAACTTCCCTTTACAAGGCAGCGCCGCTTTAAATTTAATCGCCGAAGACGCCGGAGTTGAAGAATCCGGACATTAATACATTTACCCCTTGGGGCTAGATTTACTAAGCTGCGGGTTTGAAAAAGTGGGGATGTTGTCTATAGCAACCAATCAGATTCTAGCTTTCATTTATTTAGTGCTTTCTACAAAATGACAGCTAGAATCTGATTGGTTGCTATAGGCAACATCCCCACTTTTTGAAACCCGCAGCTTAGTAAATCTAGCCCTTGGTGTCTAATACCTAGAAACTACCTGGTATATAGCTTTGAGGAGTTTCTATGCTGCATTGAACATCTAATATATATATAAAGGGCTTGTTATTGCAACTTGTGCCTTTATTTTCAATGTGTCTGCATCAGAGCTCCCAAGTGTAATAGACATTCTCTGGTATGTCTGTACTATGATACACAGGTGCCCTATATACTTCTGGATTATCTTTTGACCAGCCTATCCAGAATGCTCTGTATGGACACGTGTGTGTGTGTGTGTGTGTGTGTGTGTGTGTGTGTATGTGTATATATATATATATATATGTGTATATATATATATATATATATATATATATATATATATATATATATATATATATATATATATATATATATATATGTATCGCACAATGTATTTATTTAAAAAAAAAAAAAAAAGATATATAATTATGCTGTATGCTTTTCTGTGGTAAGAATCAGCATTTGCAGGTTGCAATGTGTATATAATTAAGGTGCCCAAGAAATATCATACAGATGTATTTGGTATCGCCTATAATTCCATTGCATTATGGCTGGAAAGACTCCCCCAGTAGGAGATTTCCGTCTGTACTGACAATATTTATGTACAAATGACGAGATTCATTTATATTTCCTGACCCTTTGCTTACCATTGTCTTATGTGTCAGAGGACCTCGCTGGTACACCTAAGTTGCATTATGTCTGTACAAAATATATATTTTAATATCACCTTTTCTACAGCTTAGCCCGGATGCTCTCTGTGCAGCTTATGAGACTTGGCTTGGCGAACAGGGTGCATCCACTTCAGTGACAGCAGTTTCGCAGAAGTCAAGCTGGGCTAAATCTACGGCAGCATCAATGGCCTAGGGTCTACAAACAGGGTGCTCCCATTTCGGTGGCAGCAGTTTGGCAGAAACAGGTCTGGCCTAAATCACTGTCGCTTCTGGTGGCCGAACTCATTAAGGTAATTTTAAAGTCCGAATTGGTATGTGAGTATACCCTTTTTCATGCTTCTACACAGGTTTACACTGTGTTGGTTAAGCCTCCACACAGCTTATATCTGTTCGCTAAAACAGAATAGGCATTTGCGCTATTCAGGTGAAAAACCATCCGGACAAAGACGCTGTTGTTCACCATCTTCCACAGATGGGCAGGTTTTTATCTTTCACTGTTGTCACAGTCAGAATCAGGATGTAGTCATTCCTCACCAGAGGATGTCTATTTCGATCTTCGTTTTACTAACAAGAACATTATTCCCTCTGACAACACATACGAGGTGGATTATCCCAGCTTAAACTTTACACAGTTTTAGCGTTGGCAAAACACCAGTCTATATTTTAATTTGCAACCTAAGCTTTAGTGACACCCTATTGAGAAAATGTTTTTCCTCATATATTTCATTTGGTGTCTGTCTTTTGACAAAAAACGGGTAAACAGTAATAGACTGGCCAGATTTTCATCTCTTCTCCCTTTCCCGTCAGAGTGAATACAAGGGAAGTAATCCCTGCTGGTGACAATTCTGTGGCTTTTCAGTCCTCTTAGTCTGCTATCCCCGGCGGGAGCTGACAAGAGGTTTTCCTACACAGAGGAAGAGCTGGTAAAGGGTTTTATCTAGAGGCTCTGTGACAGAAGAAGTTCTCTAGCCTTTATTTACATTAAGGGTTACTGAGGTGGTTTGTATTCACCCAGCAGAGTCATAGCTGGTAGTCATAGCCATCCAGCGATGATACCAATGGTTTGCCACATGCTCACAGTACTACGTTACAATAACGGAACTCTCAATTTGCACTTTTACAAACGAGTTTCCCCAGGCTTCTGGCGGTAGGTGTGGTTTCTTTTTTTTTATGTCAGCGAAACCAGGCCAAGATGTTTACGTGTTCAATCCGTTCATCCTCTCTGTTGATCTGAGGTCAGGGTGCCACATTCCGAGTCAGGCCTAGCCTTACAGGGGTACTTATAGTTTATGTACAGTGGCTGTCAGGTAAACATCCATAGGTCTGGGGGCATCCCCCGAAGGTGGAAGTTCTTTATTATAACCAACGCTTAGCTTACAGCTAGATGTTTTCAGCCAGAATATTATACTTGCAGCCTCTCCGCAAGCAGCAGGGTTGCATTATTGAGTTCGCAGGTGGTCACTTTAGACCTTCCCAGGTCTTTGCTCATTCTACCACACCAGAAGTGTTGGCTTTTGCTTCATCTTCTAGAATGGAACACTCCGTATCTTCCTACTGAAGAACACGCTCATCTCTCTTCTATACAGTGCCAAAATGCTCCTGGAAGAATTTCCTTTCAGTAACATGAGTTTATGTTTTACAAAATAGGATACCAAGGTTCTAGTTGAATCATTGGCTCTCTTCATTCTGAACATCTCTCATGTCTCAACAGGGAGATTCTCATCAAGGGAAGTTGCCTTCCTTGTTTTGGACGTGCATAGCATTCCTCTTACCTGTTCCACTGGTTTACTTTTCGGGTGGTGCTTAGCCACAATGATTTTTGAGTGGGTCAGTTGTCCTTCTTGTACAGGGGGTTAGAAAACCTGTAGAGATTCGGTCTCATAATGCAGGGCTGTTGCATATTTGTAGCACTTATGGAATACCTATATCCTAATTGCAGAATAGGGGTCGACCTGTGTATGGTCGGAGGGGTGTGCCTTGTGCCATACTATGTGCCAAGTTAGTCCAACATATTATTATTGAGGGCCAAATGCCTTAGCAATCAGTCATTTACCAGGTAAAGTGGGTCACTCCAGGTTAATACCTTTGTGCCCTCCTGGTCATAGGGCTCTCCGAGATGGAGCCCAGGTTCTTTTGACATGTTAACCTGGTTTCTCTGTCGGTTCTCTATCTAATGACCCTCAAGTGGATTTGTCCATAGCCAAGTCGGGTCTCCCTAGAACTTAGGGGGTGTACTTGTTATTTACAGGGCCCATTTCCTCGTGGGTGTTCAAGAGTTTCTAGGAGGGGGCGCATCCCAGCTAGTCTGGTGATCCGCCGTGTGTCTTGCAAAGCAGTGTTCTCCTGGTTTAGGGGACTAGCGTTGACGTCCCTCTTTTTCAGGTTCCAGAGCGGCCTAATCTCGTAGTTCGGCTCTTTTTGATTTTCATCATCTAGTTTGACGCTGTGGCGTCGGACGCCCAACATTTACGGCCAGAGAGTCCTTGCAGGGAAATGGTTGCTACCTCAAATACAACCATAGAGCTTCTTCCTCAGCTGTTCTTTGGGCTAGAAACTGTATTTGGTTGGTGTAAATTCATAGAATTTCACACGTCCCACTTAGGAATCTTTAAAGGGTTTTCTTTACCAGCTGGCTCCGTTTTTGGTCTCAGCCCTACTTCTTTCAGCGTGCAGCTCCCGTGGCTCTCCGTCTAGCTCAGCGGAAGGTTGTCTTGCTTACGGGGTTTCTTCAGGCTCCGGTGACTCTCTGAATTAATTAAGCTGTTAGCTCATGGTATGAGTGCTCCATTGTATATATGACGGCCGTACGTTGTCAGTTCTCTATATGAGTGCTCCCTCAGATATTGCTGAGTTAGTTAAGCCGTTTAGCTCATGGTATGAATACTCCCTGGTATATCTCTGAATGGCTTAAGCACTGCTGTATGAGTGCTCCCTTAGTTATCGCTGAGTGGCTTAAGCTGTTAGATCAGTGTATATGGTGCTCCTTTGGATATCACTGAGTGGATTGAGTTGTTGGCTCAATGCAGGCTGCTCCCTTGGATATCACATCTCGTAGGGGATCCAGAGCGAGAGTGTGTATGGCTCTTCCTCATTTTAGTTCCCAGAAAATTAGTGGCGCGTTGTACGAGGCATTATTGGTTCTGACGTTTAGTGCCTGCATACCACTGACACAGGGATTGCGGTATCTCATTCTTGTGCCTCTTCTTTTCGGGTAACATTTTTCCGACGGGAGATAGTTTGTGCTCTTGTTCACACAGTTCCTGTTTAGGAATTTAATGCCCCTTTAGCCTCTCTAGTGCTAAAGAGCGTAGGGGGGGGGGGGAGGGGCAGGGTCCAGGTGGTCTCTTGCCACTGCATCACAACCAACATTCTATCTGTACCCCTCTGCAGGTTCCAGTGACTTTTAGAGTGCACTCTTCAGAAGGGTTGCAGCTTCTTGGACGGCAAAACAAGCGTAATTCGATGGCGCAGTTGTACAGAGTGTCAGCGTCTGTTCTGCTGCATGTTGTTTTCTTTGTTGCATACCTTTGCATTCACTAATGCAGGGTTTTGGCCACAAAATATTGCGCACAGCTGTTCCAGAGCATTCCCGCCCTTGGACACAGCTTTGGTAGCTCCCCAATGTATCGCAGTGTCCCCCAGTGGTAGGACAGAGAAAAGAGGATTTTTACTCGCCGTAAAACCAATTTCTCTTACTACACTGCACACCCTCCCTTCCTCTGAAAGTAGTGCTATCTTTGGTGTTACTTTCTGAATTGCTTTTCCTCTCTTTCTGGCTTGGTTATACAAAACTGAAGTCTCAGCTACAGAGGAGGGGCATAGTGGGGGAGGAGTCAGGGGAACAAACAAGTTTTATAAGTGCCTAACTACAGTCCCACCTACTATACCCCAATGTATTGCAGTGTCCCCCAGTGTAGTAAGAGAAATTGATTTTACGGTGAGTAAAAATCCTCTTATCTATACCTTCAGACCCCATTTTCCAAAAAATACCCCACATATACCAGTGACAAACCACTGCTAATCTAATCACAAATTCATCCTGGGAGTTATGTAATGTATCAATGTAAAAATGACTTTCCTTAGATTGAATTAATAAAGGAATCTGGAATTGTCTCGGAGGAAGGAGAGAGACTACATGGTGCAGACTGCACATCAATCCTCCTCTGAGCGTGGAAGAGTAGTGACCTCCCTTGGTTATGTGGAGGAGGTCACATGGTGCAGAGGTCAGACGGTCAAAGAATAAGCTATTTGGTTAATGATTCACCAAGCTTCATCTGTGACACAGCTCTTAGTCAATAAGATCTGGTGCTGTGGGTGAAACCCATTTGCACAAAAAGTAAAAAATAAGTCATAGCAGTGGCAGGGAGAAGCTGGAGACTTCAGATGAAGGCTTGGTGGGCTGCTGGTGGTCCTCATGCCACCTGTTGCTCAACACTTTTCTAACAATTCTGTATTTGTTTTTTATGTCACACCTGGAAATAAAAGCAATGACTTTTTGGGCAATGTTCCTCTTTTACAGGCATATTTGCCCTATCTGCAGAAAGGCACTGAGCCTTTTACTTAATGATTTTTTGTTTTGCACAATTCACAAAGAAAGAAACATGGGTTCATTTTAACAAGGTTTAACACGCAACTGAGAACATTAGGATAACAATTGTGATAACATAGCAATTGATTACATAGGAAATAATTGGACCACTTTTGTCAACTAGAAGTAGGCTTTTATTTTTCAACACAGGTAAAAATGTATTATTTTAGATCAACTTTCTTATTTGAAGATAAATTAATGTCTGCACTACAAAGGAATAAAGACAAACACCAGGGAAGTAAAGCACCAAAACAGTGATGCTTCCCTTTAATGCTGCTGAAGAATAAGGGATAGTGGAAGTTGTTGTTGTCTAAACTCATCTCCTTATAAAATGCTACAAATTCATTCAGGTGACAAAGGAAGGCAATACGCCTCTGCAAAATCCTATTTTTTATGAAGCTACCTGGAATGCTACACATCTGAGTACAGTAAAATAGTCAATCCAGTACATGTGAATATATGTAATGTTTTGCTTTATTTCTTAAACACTGACATCAGAACACTAATGTACATTTAAACCATGATAACATTTTCATGATGCATTCCTTTAATCCGTCACTACCTTTGGACCAATGAACGAGTCTAGACTCCTCAATGTTGAGCTTTCTTTATATGAAACGTACTGCAGATACATCCTCCTTTAGTGTCCAATGTGATGAGGTTCTCGGGACCATTGCAGTATGTTGTTTAGATGGGCATCAGGAAGCAGTCCTTAATTGATCTGTATGAACATACATCTATTCTTTATGCAGACACCATACCAGAGTCTGCCCAACACCTGTCATGCTGATAACATGGTATCCTAGATTTTCAAGCTTGTCCAAAGTCACTCGTGGGGGATCATTAACAACATATTCTGCGCTGAGATAAACAGATGACAAATAAGAATGGAGTTAAACTCATAGACATAGCAGCTAATGTACAAACAATGTCCATTGTTACAACTGACCAGAGATTGTCTTACTGCTGTGTAGTTTGTAATATCTAATATTTAGGGCATTTTAAAAATGTAGCAAAATCATACACTGTGACTGAATCACAGATCAATAACTTTTGGTATGAATTTATTTAAAGGAAATAGCACAGGCCGCTGATTTATATAAATTGCCAATGCATTTATTTTTGATATTGTATATATTGTGAGATAGGAAATCCTTATCTCTGAGACCAGGGTAGAAAATTTGTTTTTTCTGTTTACCCTTGCTAAAGGAAATACTTTATTTCTGATGTATATATCTGATACAATGAGCCTTTCTTTACAAAGCCTGTTGTGTATTGTGATGTGGGAAACTGGCTTGTTTTTGTTGTTCTGTGTGAATATGTATTCCGAACGGTCTGAAGAAAGGCCCCATGCTAATTAGATCTTTTGATGTGTGAAGGTCCAAACATTGAAGGCAGGAACTTTTAATTAAGACTGGCGCCTGGATTCTTTGCATCTGAAAACCAGACGCAGGACATCACAGCATTTCTGGAATTTCACATATAAGTGTAAATATGGCTAGCTTTCCAATGCATGTAAATTCATGTTTGTGTAAATAGAGTAGATCCTGATGCTAAAAATAGACTGTGTCAGAACTGCATAAAAGTTGAGCTGTGTGAGCATATAATGTATCATTCTGATGTTCCATCTGACCTGACCACTGATACCTTAAATCAGTGGGACTGTCCTTGTCAGGACACTTGAGCAATAAACATCACTCTGCTTCAAGACCCTGTTTGACAACTTCAATATTACTGTAATCCTGTGACCTGTCGATTAGACCCTAAAATATAATCCGTTCTCCGGCTGATTCTGAGGTTGGAGCCAGCTCTCCAGTACCACCGCTCTGCCGCTACCCTGCAGCTCTGGTCAGTGTGATAGGCCAGGGGGGATCCATCCACATCAACCCTGACCCATAGTAAGTGGTCCGGAGTTACCAGCCCAAGTGTACCAGCGCAAGAGTACATTAGCAGTGACCGTTATCCAGAAGGAACGTGGTTCTGAGTGCCATAGAAGGAGATCGGTGGTGGCAGCATTGTAAGCCCCCCCTACTGCGGCAAGAGGGCGCATTTGGGATAACGTAAGGGAACGGTGGCAAAGTAAGCTCAGCCGGTTCCCAGCAACAACAGACAGGGTGGCATAGGCGGTCCATCCTGTCACATACACCATGTGTATAAAATAAATATTATTTTTATTATTATCTTTAATTTATAAGGCGCCATAAAGGGTTCGCAGCGCCGTGCATGACATATACAGAAAACAGTGTCTCATGACACAACATGATACAGAAAGAACAAAATATGAACAAAAAACACATTACACACACAGGTAAAATAGAAATGCAAATCAAATTATATCTGGGACAGTGTGTGAAAGTGATGGTAGAAATCAGCGAGAAGTAGGCCGAGGCTTAAGAAAACAGAGCTAGGAAAGCCTTTGACAGTAGATGCTAACCTGATGGAACATGGTCGATCATTCCACAGCTGGGGAGCAGCCCGGGCAAAGTCCTGGAGACGAGAGTGAGAAGAGGTGATCAATATAGTGACTGTTGGAGGGAGACAGCAGAGACAGAGCGGCGGGAGAGAAAAATGAGGCCGGCAGCAGTATTGAAGATAGATTTAAGAGGGTCAAGGTGAGAGTTAGGTAGGCCAGAGAGAAGGAGGTTACAGTAGACAAGGCGAGAGATTACAAGCGAGTGACAAGGGTTTTCGTAGCGTCCATGGAGAGAAAGGGGCGTATCTTAGATATATTCCAAAGGTGGAAGTAGCAGGATTTTGAGAGGGACAGAATGTGAGGCTTGGAGAGGGAGGAATCAAGGATGACCCCAAAGCATCGGACTTGAGGGACAGAAACGAGGGTAGTGTTATTAACAGAAATAGAGAGGGGGGGGGTGGGAGAGTCCTGGAAGGGGGAAAGACGATAAGTTCAATCTTGGAAATATTGAGTTTAAGGAAGCATTGGGACATGTAAGATGAGATGGCCAAGAGACAGCAGGAGACACGAGACAGAATGGAAGGGGAGAGGTCAGGGGATGAAAGATAAACTTGGGTATCATCAGCATAGAGGTGGTACTGGAGGCCAAAGGAGCTGATGAGGACACTAAGGGAGGAGGTGTAGAGGGAGAAAAGCAGGGGGCCAAGAACGGAACCTTGAGGAACACCACCAGGTAAGGGAAGAGGGGGGGTGTAGAGTCATGTGTAGAGACTGAGAAGGAGCGATTGGTGAGGTAAGAGGAAAACCAGGAGAGGACAGTGTTACAGAGGCCTATAGCTTTGATAGTTTGCAAAAGGAGTGCGTGATCAACGGTATCGGAAGCAGCAGAGGTCAAGAAGGATAAGAAGGGAGTAGTGTCTTTTGGATTTAGCTAGGAGAAGGTCATTAGTGACCTTAGTGAGGGCAGTTTCAGTGGAGGGGCGAAAATCGGATTGGAGCGGGTCAAGGAGTGAGTGAGAAGAGAGAAAGGAGGCTAGACGGTTGTAGACAACGCGTTCAAGGAGTTTGGCGGCAAACTACCAGTAATTTATCCCCTCTGGTAGTGTTAGTACTTTAAGCTTGATAAATTTTTTGAAGCTGCACGAATGAATACCCAATCATTTCATGCCTTTAAAAACATATGAACATTAAGGGGTTGATTTAGAGGCAAAGATAAAAGATGGCCATTTGTGTACGTCACATGCCGGACCTTCTGGGGATTATCTTCACCAGTGCTGCTGATTGTGTAGAAAATGGCAATCACCAGGAAAAAAAAAAAAAAAAAAAAGCTACTTCACGCCTCCTAATTGCCTCCATAATATATTAGGCACTAAGGAGAGCACGATGGTGGCAGGGGATGTAATTTCTTTCACTGACAAGTTGGCTCATGGTTCCTTCAGTGTATTCCTGGGAATTTCGCTCTAGTATTCTGCTCTATGTTCTCTTCCAGTGAGTTCCTGGTTATTCCATCCACGGTGGAGAGTACCGCACTATTGTTATGCTGCATATACCTCAGGATTCATGCCTGATTCAGTCTAACTATCCATCACGTGTGATACCTGTGGAGGGATAGCAACCAAGCCATACCTCCTTGCGAGGGTTGCTGGTGAATACCTACCTTTCATTTGTCTTTGCGTCTTCATTATGGGTAGAGTTAAATTGGTCTTTTTGGATCCAAAAGTCTTTGTGTAATTCCTGATAGTATATGTGCAAGTATGCATCTGCACACTTACATCTCCATGTCTGTATTTTGGGTTACACACATAAGATATGTGGAACTTAAATCTACCATATAACTGCACCTGGAGCAATTATACTGATAATCAACAAGAAAACTGAATGTGTATTGAGTAGTTGCAGAGCTTACACAGTGAGAAAAGTATTTAAAAAATGTGTTTCCCAAAATAAGATACACCTTAAATGAGGTATGCTTAACTTGCGTCTGCACAACCTTACTATAATGCACTTGTCTCATGAAATTGCAGAGATGGACGCTAACCGGTATTAGCGCAACTGAACAGGGAGGAGCGGAGTCTAACACACCCCCGTCCTTGGTGAATACCAGGGGTACGTTAGACTATGTTTGGACTTAGCTGCAGAGGGTACGCAGGTCGCGCTTCTCCAAGCCAGTCACCGGTGTAGCGACAGTAGTAGACAGGCGTAGTCAGATAGTCCAGGTCAAAGCCAAACGAGTGATGTGGTACACAGGGAGGATCCAGAGAGAAGTCGGGTCAAGCCAAATAGTCAAACCAGCCGAGCAGCGAAGTACAAAACGTAACACAGGAGAATGATAACAGGAAGCCGAGTCAGAATCGAAGAACACATGATAACTGATCTATTGTGTACCGACCCGGCTTGTCAGTTAACCCTTCTCCTGCTGAATCCCTGGCTTATGTGTATCAACTGATCTACTGTGTACCGACCCAGCTTGTCAGTTAACCCTTCTCCTGCTGAATCCCTGGCTTATCTGTATCAACTGATCTACTGTGTACCGACCCGGCTTGTCAATTAACCCTTCTCCTGCTGAATCCCTGGCTTATCTGCACCAACTGATCTACTGTGTACCGACCCGGCTTGTCAATTAACCCTTCTCCTGCTGAATCCCTGGCTTATCTGCATCAACTGATCTACTGTGTACCGACCCAGCTTGTCAATTAACCCTTCTGCTGAATCTCTGGCTTATCTGCATCAACTGATCTACTGTGTACCGACCCGGCTTGTCAATTAACCCTTCTCCTGCTGAATCCCTGGCTTAACTGCATCAACTGCATATAAAACATTATTTTATATGCCATTATTTTGTTTTTCCTGATTGTACATTTACAAGTTTCTACTTTTTACCTGTTATTATTCTACTATTTATATGCCTTTATCTTGTTTTTCCTGATTTTATATTTACCAGCAACTAGTTTTACCTGTTATTATTCTTGCCTCTTTCCATTGTCCTTATTACCTCTCCTTCTATTATTCTTTGCCTTCCATGCCCTAATTGGTTATTGTCCTCCATCTTGCTATTGTCTCCCTGTTTATTCTTACCTGTTATCCGCTGTCCTTACTATCTTACTGTTCTGCTATCATTCTTACCTGTCTTCATTGTCCTTATTATCTCACTGTACTGTTGTTCCATGCCCTCCACGCCCTAATTCGTTATTATCTTCCACCTTTTCATTGTCTTCCTGCCTTTGTTCTTACCTGTTTTTCACTGTCCCCACTATCTCACTGTTCTGTTACTCTCTCTCCCTACTATGCCTCCCCGCTCTCACTCCATACCCATACTCTCCCCCCGCCCTACCTCTCCCGTTCCTCCCCGCCATCCCCCGCGCGCTGCTCATCTTGCTAACCTCATCCCCATTTCCCCCCTCTCCTCTCCCCCTTTCTTCTGTGCCCTCTGGAATGCCAGATCCGTCCGCAACAAGCTGACTGCTATCCACGACCTCTTTCTATCCAACTAGCTTTAACCTTCTTGCCGTTACTGAAACCTGGCTCTCCGATTCTGATACTACTTTCCCCGCTGCCCTCTCCTATGGTGGCCTCTTCTTCACCCACTCCGCCAGGCCTGGTGCCCGCCCTGGCGGTGGAGTTGGCCTCCTCCTCTCCTCCACCTGTACTTTTCGTGTCATTCCCCCTGAACCCTCCCTCTCCTTCTCCTCTTTTGAAGCTCACTCCATCCGCCTCTTCTACCCCATCCATCTCCGCGTCACTGTCATCTACCGCCCCCCTGGCCCCACCTCCCTCTTCCTTGACAACTTTGCTAGCTGGCTTCCTCACTACCTCTCCTCCGATCTCCCCTCGATCATTTTCGGTGACTTTAATATCCCCATCGACAACCCCACCTACCCTGCTTCCAGCAAACTGCTCACCCTCTCTTCCTCCCTTGGTCTCACCCAATGGACCTCCTCCTCTACCCACTGCCTTGGTCACTCCCTTGATCTTGTCTTCTCCTACCTATGTAATCTCTCCGACTTCTCCATCTCTCCCTTTCCTCTATCCGACCACCATCTTCTCTCCTTCTCTCTCTCCTCTTCTCCTGCTCCCCTCCCCCTGCCCAAACCTACTCTGTCCATACGCAACCTCGATGCTCTTGACCCTGCCTCTCTGTCCTCCTCTCTCGATACCCTCCTTTCTCCCCTTTACTCCCAGGTCTGCCCCAACCAGGCGGTCTCCCTCTACAATCACACCCTCACCTCCGCTCTGGAGGCGGTCGCCCCTGCCCACTCCGTCCACCCCCGCTGCTCCAAACCCCAACCCTGGCACTCCAAATTTACCCGCTTCCTCCAAAAATGCTCCCGTTCCGCCGAACGTCACTGGAGAAAATCCCGCTCCCTGGCTGACTTCCTCCACTTTAAATTCATCCTTTCATCCTACAGCTCTGCCCTCTCACTCGCTAAACAATCTTTCTTTAAATCCCTCATCTCTTCCCAGTCCTCTAACCCCTGCCGCCTCTTTGCCACCTTCAGCACTCTCTTGGCCCCCTCCCCTCCCCCCACCCCCTCCTCCCTGACTGCCTCTGATTTCGCCTCCTTCTTCTCCTCTAAAATTGAGGCCATCCGACTTGAAATCTCCTCCTCCACTCTCTTCCACCCCTCCCACTCTTCTGTCCTCCCCCCCCCAACCACCTTCCCCTCCACTCCTTCCGTCCCACCACCGGCGAGGAAGTCCACTCTCTCATTTTTTCCTCCCCCCCCACTACCTGCCCCCTGGATCCCATCCCCTCCCACCTTCTTCGCTCCCTTTCCCCCACCACCTGCTCCCACCTCGCTCACCTCTTTAATCTCTCCCTCTCCACTGGCATCTTCCCCTCCTCCTTCAAACATGCTCTCGTATCCCCCATTCTTAAGAAACCTAATCTCGACCCCACTTCTCTCTCGAACTATCGCCCCATATCTCTTCTCCCTTTTGCCTCCAAAATTCTCGAGAGGCTCGTCTGCAGCCGTCTCACCTCCTACCTTTCTGAATACTCCCTTCTTGATCCTCTCCAGTCTGGTTTCCGCCCCCTCCACTCCACTGAAACTGCCCTGGCTAAAGTCACCAATGACCTCCTCTCTGCAAAAGCCAGGGGCCACTTCTCCCTTCTCATCCTCCTTGACCTCTCTGCAGCCTTTGACACCGTTGACCACCCCCTCCTCCTTCACACCCTCCAGTCTTTCGGCCTCTCCAGCCCAGTCCTGTCCTGGTTCACCTCTTACCTTACTCACCGTTCCTTCTCTGTCACCACCTCTGGGTCTCTCTCCCCCCCCATCCACCCTTCCAGTCGGGGTCCCTCAGGGCTCTGTTCTGGGACCCTTACTCTTCTCTCTATACACCTCCTCCCTGGGTGAACTCATCAGCTCCTTCGGCTTCAGCTACCACCTTTACGCTGACGACACTCAACTATACCTCTCCTCTCCTGATCTCTCTCCCTCCCTCCTCTCTAGGGTGTCCGCCTGCCTCTCTGCCATCTCCTCCTGGATGTCCTCTCGATTCCTCAAACTTAACCTTGCCAAAACTGAGCTCATAGTTTTTCCTCCCTCTCATACCCCATCCCCTTCTGACCTCTCCATCACTGTCGACAACACCTCTATCTCCCCTGTCCCCCAACTTCGCTGCCTTGGTGTCATCCTCGACTCCTCTCTCTCCTTTGGCCCCCACATCCTCTCTCTTGCTAAATCCTGCCGCTTCCAGCTGCGCAACATCGCTCGCATCCGGCCCTTCCTCTCCCAAGATGCCACCAAATGCCTTATCCACTCTCTGATCATCTCCCGCCTGGACTACTGCAACCTCCTCCTCACTGGCCTCCCCCACTCTCATCTCGATCCCCTTCGATCCGTCCTTAACGCTGCAGCTAGGCTTATTTTCCTCTCTCGCCGCTCCTCTTTTGTCTCCCCCTCTACCTAGCCCTTCACTGGCTCCCATTCCCCTTCAGAATCCTCTTTAAGCTCCTCACACTCACATACAAGGCCCTCGCCAACTCCACTGCGCCCTGCATCTCCACCCTCCTCTCTATTCATGCTCCATCCTCCCCCCTCCGTTCTGCCTCTAACCGTCGCCTCTCTTCCCCCCTTATAACCTCCTCCCACGCGTGTATCCAAAACTTCGCCCGCGCTGCCCCCCTCCACTGGAACAAGCTCCCTCCCTCCATCAGAACTTCCCCTAATCTGTCCAGCTTCAAACGGGCCCTAAAAACCCACCTTTTTCTTAAAGCCTTTCTGTCTCCCACTTAACTTCCTACCTTATCTTCTGCCTCTGTCCCCCTACTCTCCCTCTCTCCCCTGCGTCTCTCTGTCTGTCCACCCCTCCCCTTAGATTGTACGCTCCTCTGAGCAGGGCCATCTTTCCTCCTGTTTCCACCACTTCTAACTCTGCTCTCCAGCTACTTAGCCCTCCTCCTCGAGGGTCCTCCACCCCACGTCCACTCTCGCTCCCTCCTCCCCCCTGGGGGTCTCCCTGTCTTCCGCCCCCCTACTTCTTGGGCCCCGTCATTTGCGGATCCTCCCTCCCCCTTCCCCGCCCTCTCTAGCTGTGCATTGAGCGTACTGAGTTGCTGTGTTTACTGTGCTGTCTCCCATTGTATTGTGATTTTGTTTGTCTCTGTACGGCGCTGCGGATGCCTTGTGGCGCCTTATAAATAAATATTAATAATAATAATAAGAAGAAGAAGAAGAAGAAGTTCAGAAAGTGCTGGAGTAGGAGTGAAACAATACTTTGGCACCTTACAGGTGTCAGAAGGCGCTATATAAACCCTAAGGTGCACCCTGATTGGGTGATGGAGATAGCGTCCCTTTGCCTAGCAACAGACCGCGACTGAACAGATCGTGCGCACGCACAGCGTGCAGGGGAACAGAAAGCGTCCTGTTGCTAGGCAACGGGACGCAGTTGCCGAGTGGGAGCAGGCGTCCGTCTCCTGCACCAAGGGCGGAGACTGCGCCTGGCAACTTCCACATGAACATCCCTGATTCGTCTCTCAAAGTTCCAGGGAGTTGCAATTGTCATATACACAAACCTGAGAATAGCAGCGCAAGTTATGTGCAGTATGACTAATTTAACGTCAAGTGCTGTGCACCTCTTAATCATCCACAAACTCTATAAAACTTTAAAATAAATAGGCATCAAAAATAATTACACGAATACCTTCTATTTACTGTAAATAATTGTTTATATAGGATTGAATAGGGTACTTTGGGTAATTTATTGTCACTGCAACTTACATCTGAATCTAATGAATTATATACCTGTGTGCAGTTTCCCTGCACATGTGTTTGGGATCATGCATTTACATTGTTGAAAGCTAAAGTGGCTGATAAGTAGTAATAGTAGTTGTATTTCATGATTTGCCATAGATGTCAACAAACTAAAGTGATACATCTGTTTTTTTGAAACATTGGTATTTCGTGTTTTAACAAGACCACAATGAAAACACTTACAAATTATTTCCCAGCACAATCCTTTTGCTAGCTCCGAGCTGCTCCATCAACTGAGGATCAGAGCATTCATCTCCAACTATTGTAGGGCCGATCTCCTGTGCAAGAAACATCCTTGTTACTCTATCATTGTATGCATGGGGAGCATTTGTAAACATATATCTATAATATAAAAGCCTAGCGGCGTGTGTTAGTCTGTGTGTGAAAAAAAAAAACAAGCTGCAGCACCACCTGCTGGGCGGAGTTATACACTGACCTACTAAATTCTTAGCATTATCTAATATATAAAAGTAAACGCCTAGCGGCGTGTGTTAGTGTGTGTGTGTGTGTGTGTGTGTGTAAAAAACTATTTTCTCAGAAAGGACTCATTCAATTGACCTGAAATTTGGTATACTGACATTATTTGACAAAAAAATTAGATTAGTCAAGTCAGTTAACTTCCATCATCCCCCCTTCCCCCTGTGGGAGAGGTATTAAAGGCTAAATTTACGAGTTGAGGGCTCAAACTCATTTTCGTGAGGTAATTTTACCTCATGAACACAAATTAAAAAGGGCACTTGCGTCGGGAAGTAACGCTCTTCCCCTGAGGAGGCCTGGGCTAGACCCAAATGTATGACAAGAACCTTTTTAAGACCTTAAGTAGCTTGATTTGACTAGAATGCATGAGTATCATGCACGGGTTAACTTGTGTGTGTGTGTGTATATATATATATATATATATATATATATATATATATATATACACACACATTATTATATATACACACACATTAGGGTGATATCTCTTCCTCCCAGGTTTGTGTCAACACTTCTCTGTTTGTCTCCCCTACTGCTGTTATAATGACCCCTAATCTTTTTAATTCTCCATGCAACACTTCCTGGGTAATTTAAATCAAATTGTGTTTATATAACCCAGTGATGGGCAACAGGTGGCCCTAGGGTTTCCTACTCAGGTTTGTTTGTAACACTTGCTTAACATGCCTGCTGATCTGTTATTACAGATGTGTCTCTTTCTTTGATTAAATGTATTGTTTTAACTTATTAACAGTAATGGGAAGGTTAGAGAGCCGCCTGTGTGACCCCTGAAGTGTATCTGGTTGACTATCACTGATATAACTATGGTGCAATATACACAACTGTGCTGTAATCCATAGCAACCAGTTGTCACGAGTCGCGGCGGTGCCTCAGGTCACCGCGACCGCAGGAAGCGTCCGGCAGTCTCCATGATGACCGGGACGTCACTTCCTGTTTCGCCCCGGCCGTTCCCTAGACACGGATCGAGACGCTGTATGTGATAGCACCGCATCCCGGCATTAGCGGCAGCCGAGCGCGTGCGCAAGTAGTTGAATTAATTAATCAGCTCCTGGGGCTGATTATCATGCTGGTCCTCTCTGTCTGCCATTGGTCAGTGTCTGTATATAAGGCAGGGAGGGCTTAGCCTCCCTGTCGGTTATAGTTCCAGTTTTCTGTGTCTCAGCTTGCTGCTGTGCTTGAACCTGTATTTCACACTTCCCGTGTATGACCTTTGGCTTTGTTCTTTTGGATTTAATTCCAGCCTGTTGCCCTGATCCTTGCTTCGTTCCTGGATTATACCTGTCTGCTGCCAGTCCTGACCTCTTGTCTGACCTTGACCACAATACCTGCTTCGGACCTCGACCTCGGCTTGTTTCCTGACCTCGCTAAACCCTGCACCCCGCTACTCTGTGCTACGGTACGTTCATACACCTGTACTACTGTAAGTATAAGACCTGGGGGCATCCGAGTACCTGTGAGCATAACTAGGTCTACGGGAAAGACGGCTGCTATAGGTGAAGAACTCTCCACCTGGTTCTACAGGTTGATAAGACCGTTAGCTGTAACACCAGTTATATGTTACCTTTATGACTGGTTACGTTAAAACATTTTTAAGCACATGGCACCATAATATAGATTAAAACTATAGAAATCTGTTTTAGACAAATTAGTTCTAATGCAGGAGTGATATAATCTAATTCACCTATGGACAGGTATGTGCCACCATTGCCTGGAGAGTTCACAATGAGTGTGCGTGGGGTGTGTGCTTCTCAAGATGTTGTGGGAAGTTTAAACAATACATTTTAATATTTGACTGCTTAAGCTAGAGAACCAATACATATAATCTAAAAAGGAAAAGGGCTACTGCTGTTTTCTGCTCTCTGTATTGCATTGTCTTTGACTTGAAGCTAGCTATAAACCTAATACAACTAACCATCCCTACACGGATTAGCACTAACTTAAATGTGCCTAACCAAACAAAAAATAATGTATAATCATTGTGTTTCCAAACTTGAAATATGTACCCAAACTATTAGAACGATACATGTATTATCTCCAATTGGCTCTCACTGGCCCATGGCAAGCAATGAAGTCTCCTATGGTGCTTTCTGCAGTAGGAGCATAGAGCAGATATAAGTATTACTTTTTTCAAAGTGTTAATTATACAAATAAATCAATGGAACATTATCACTATATGAAATAGAGATGTGGTCAACACAACAACTAACAACTGGAAATATCTGTATTTCCTTCAGGGACACAGCTGTGAGCACAGATACATCCGATAGCTGAGTCTGTTCTTCATGCAGATGTTTCACGCACGTACCATGACATGGGAGAATAAAGTCACTGCATCCTTTGGGTTGAAACATGATCAGTAAATGAAGTTAAGTGACAACAAGGGACAGAAGAGCAGTATCATATGTCTCTACTTACAGCATACAGTACTTTTGAGATATAAGTAGATATATATCAAATGCAAATACATTTGAATGTGAAAAATATGGGATACCAAGGCAGCATGTTCCTAATCTTTCTTGTATTAACTGTAAATACTATTATTACTATTTTGTCTATAATTTGCCATTTTATTTACACATACAAAAATCAGACCAATTAAAGACATACTACAATTGTTTATGTTTTGTAGAACAAGAGTGGTCTAAATCAGAAGTGCACAAACTGTAAAACCCCAAAGTAATTCCAAAACCTGCTTTATTGGGAATCTCCTGTTTTGGGGTCTAACAAGAATGAAAATATTCAGGGTACCAGATAATAAAAAATACAGTTGAGCACCTCCCTCTAACGACAAATGTCATGTTTAGACAGTGTTGCTTGCTAATACCATGAACATAGTATTTCATTTCTCATTAAAGGATCTAATTAGGTAAGATGGAATAAAAGATGAGTAAAAGCTTTCCGCTGTACATTATACAGAAAGGACCTTGTTATGTTTAAAAACCTATTCATGCTGGCACCCAGCTAGTACAACATAGCCTGATAATATGGGACTAAACACCAGCACTGAGGAATTTTGGGTAAAGACAAGTAGTTCTATAACAACTGATTAAACACCATAGCTACGATAGTAAAACATAAATTGAACTACAAAACCGTTCTGTTTAGAAATGTTTTGCACTTGCTGATATTTGCCAACATTCCAGGGACACTTTGCTGCTAAGACTATGCTCAGCACTCACAATACTGCCTTTGCCACATTTTCTATCATGATGTTACCTATATCTATGATGTACTTTTTGGCATTGAAACTCGGGTTAATCAATAAATATTAATTTATGGTGCCTAGAGAGTTTGAATAGGTAATTGCATTTAACATACTGAAAAAGGGAAACTTTCCTTGGAAACTAGAAATAGAAACTATGCTACATTGAAACTTGTAAATGTCTAGGTATATACCCTCTTTGTTTAGATACACATGTTTCTGACATGCATGTTTGGGGACCTGTGCTCACTGCACTGTACATGCATGACTAATAGTAGTGTGTATGTGTCATTTGGAGAACTAAGCCCAAAAAAGTAAAAAATAATAATTTTCATTAGGGATGTGCACCGGCGACTTTTGAGGTCTCGTGTTTTGTGTTTTGGATCCGGATTTTCGTTATTTTTGAGGTTCGGATTTGTCTCGCAAAACACTTGACGAAAGGTCTCGGTTCGGATTTAAGGTATTGGATTCGGATTTTTTTTGAAAAAAACATAAAAAGTTTAAAAATCAAGTTTTTGGGCTTATTTTCACTCCTAGGCTATTATTAACCTCAATAACATTCAATAACAAGCATTTCCACTAATTTACAGTGTATTCTGAACACCTCACAATGTAGTTATTAGTCCAAAACGTTGCAACAAGGTATCTTTCTGGACTGCGTAGAGGAGTGGGTCAACACAATATATATTAAAAACCCTGAACTTTTATGATTCGCACCAATAAATGTACCTGGACTGCGTAGAGGAGTGGGTCACCACAATATATATTAAAAACCCTGAACTTTTATGATTCGCACCAATAAATGTACCTGGACTGCGTAGAGGAGTGGGTCACCACAATATCTTAAAAACCCCGAACTTTTATGAATCGCACCAATAAATGTACCTGGACTGCGTAGAGGAGTGGGTCACCACAATATATTAAAAACCCTGAACTTTTATGATTCGCACCAATAATTGTACCTGGACTGCGTAGAGGAGTGGGTCACCACAATATAAATTAAAAACCCTGAACTTTTATGATTCGCACCAATAAATGTACCTGGACTGCGTAGAGGAGTGGGTCACCACAATATATATTAAAAACCCTGAACTTTTATGAATCGCACCAATAAATGTACCTGGACTGCGTAGAGGAGTGGGTCACCACAATATATTAAAAACCCTGAACTTTTATGATTCGCACCAATAATTGTACCTGGACTGCGTAGAGGAGTGGGTCACCACAATATAAATTAAAAACCCTGAACTTTTATGAATCGCACCAATAATTGTACCTGGACTGCGTAGAGGAGTGGGTCACCACAATATATTAAAAACCCTGAACTTTTATGATTCGCACCAATAATTGTACCTGGACTGCGTAGAGGAGTGGGTCACCACAATATAAATTAAAAACCCTGAACTTTTATGAATCGCACCAATAATTGTACCTGGACTGCGTAGAGGAGTGGGTCACCACAATATATTAAAAACCCTGAACTTTTATGATTCGCACCAATAATTGTACCTGGACTGCGTAGAGGAGTGGGTCACCACAATATAAATTAAAAACCCTGAACTTTTATGATTCGCACCAATAATTGTACCTGGACTGCGTAGAGGAGTGGGTCACCACAATATCTTAAAAACCCTGAACTTTTATGATTCGCACCAATAATTGTACCTGGACTGCGTAGAGGAGTGGGTCACCACAATATCTTAAAAACCCTGAACTTTTATGATTCGCACCAATAATTGTACCTGGACTGCGTAGAGGAGTGGGTCACCACAATATCTTAAAAACCCTGAACTTTTATGATTCGCACCAATAATTGTACCTGGACTGCGTAGAGGGGTGGGTCACCACAATATCTTAAAAACCCTGAACTTTTATGATTCGCACCAATAATTGTACCTGGACTGCGTAGAGGAGTGGGTCACCACAATATATTAAAAACCCTGAACTTTTATGATTCGCACCAATAATTGTACCTGGACTGCGTAGAGGAGTGGGCACTGGGCACCACAATAAAATATATAAAAACCTTCAACAGATCTGCATTACACTACACATACGGCTGCTCCTCCATCCTCTCCATCATATACATGTTGGAGTTTTAGCGTGTGACAACCTCTTGTTTTTGATAATGTCAGTGCATTTTGAATATTTTTCAATTTGCCCCACACCACTGAATGTACTTTATCTATGATACGCAATACGCATCTATCTATCTTGACTGCGTAGTGTGGTGGCCCCGGTACACAATTTGGTACCGAGGCCACAATATAATTAAAAAACCCTCCACGTGTCTGAATTCCACCAAACAAGTATCTGGACTGCATAGTGGGGTGGCCCCAGTACCCAATTTGATACCGGGGCCACAATACCTCCTCCAAACATGGTACAGACAATTCGTCATTGAGATCCCAGACAGACAGGGTCAAAGTGTTATTGTTTGACTTTGTAAACCCAAAAAACTGTCCCTGTTGCACATAGTCGTGCAATGAAGACTGACTTTTTCATTTAAAGGCACGATCTTTCAAGTGTAGTGTTTGTAAGTCTAAGTCATATTATACTTTTGGTAAAATTGGTTTATTTTGTTCCTCTTTATGGTAATTAATTAGTAATAGAATTAAAGTATGAAATAGAATTAAAGTATGAAATAGAATTAAAGTATGAAATAGAATTAAAGTATGAAATAGAGTGGTATAGAGTTGTAGTGTGGTATAGATAGAGTGGTCCACACAATATAATAATAAAACCCTCAACTGGTCTGAATTCCACCAAACAAGTATCTGGACTGCGTAGTGTGGTGGCCCCAGTACACAATTTGGTACCGAGGCCACAATATAATTAAAAAATTGGGCATCAACTGTCACCGTTGTTTAATATCTGATACACCTAAATATGGACTGCACAGTGGAGTGGCCCCGGTAGTAAATTTGGTGCCGGGGCCACAATACCTCCTCCAACTTCCAAGTGTAGTGTTTATAAAGACAGACAGCGTCGAAGTGTTATTAGTTGACTTTCTTAACCCTAAAATTGTCCCTGTTGCAAATATTCGTGCAATGGACAGTTACTTTTCTATTGAAAGACTCAAGCTTTCAAGTGTAGTGTTTATAAAATATAAACAACAATACAGTAGTTTTAGAGCACGTCAATACCTCTTGTTTTAAATTATGACACGGCATTTTACTTTTGGTTTAATTTCTTGAATTTTTTTACATTTGGTTTTACTTTTTGAACATGGCAAACGACTGTTGATTGGTCATATAATGCAAAAAAAAAAGTTCCAAAATGGAATTGTCCTTGGGCCCTCACACCCACCCTTATGTTGTTGAAATAGGACATGCACACTTTAACAAACCAATCATTTCAGCGACAGGGCCTACCAAACAACTTTGGCTGAAATGATTGGTTTGTTTGGGCCCCCACACCAAAAAAGCTATTCATCTCTCCCTGTACAGACTAAACAGGCTCTACTGAGGCAAGATGTCGTCCTCATCCTCAACCTCTGATTCCTCTCCCCCTACAGTGTGTACTTCCTCCTCATCACACATTATCAATTCGTCCCCGCTGGACTCCACAACCACAGGTCCCTCTGTAGTATCTGGAGGGCAGTGCTGTACTTCATTGAGGAATTGATTATTCATTTTTATAAACATCATTTTTTCAACGTTATGAGGAAGCAACCTCCTTCGCCGCTCACTGACCAGGTTCCCCGCTGCACTAAAAACTCTTTCCGAGTACACACTGGAGGGGGGACAACTCAGGTAAAATAGAGCCAGTTTGTACAGGGGCTTCCAAACTGCCTTTTTTTCCTGCCAGTAACAATATGGACTGTCTGACATGTCTACTTGGATGGTGTCAGCAAAGTAATCATCCACAATTTTTTCTATTGTGACAGCATCCAATGCAGCGAGAGTAGACATGTCTGCAATGGTTGGCAGGTCCTTCAGTCCGGACCAGATGTTATCAGCATCCCCGCCAGTGCCTCTTTTGGGAAAACTGAGCTTTTTCCTCGCAGCCATAGATGTGGAAGAAAATGAGGGTGGAGCTGTTGGCATGTCACGGTCCTCTTCAGAGGACAATCTCCTGACCAGCAGGTCTTTGCACCGCTGTAGACTTGTGTCCGCCGGAAACAGAGACACAACATACGCTTTAAACCGAGGATCGAGCACGGTGGCCAGAATGTATTCCTCTGACTTTAAAAGAGTGACCACCCTCGGATCCTGGCAAAGCGTACGAAGGGCTACATCCACAAGAGCTACATGCTTGGTGTAATCGCAATGGCTTACCAGCTCCTCCCTCACTTTCTCCAGCTGCTTCTGCAACAGCCTGATCAGGGGAATGACCTGACTCAAGCTGGCAGTGTCGGAACTGACTTCTCGTGTGGCAAGTTCAAATGGCTGCAGAACCTTGCACAACACGGAAATCAGTCTCCACTGCGCTTGACTGAGGCGCATCCCCACTCCTTTGCCTATGTCGTAGGTGGCTGTGTAGGCCTGAATGGCCTTTTGCTGCTCCTCCATCCTCTGCAGCATATAGAGGGTGGAGTTCCAGCGCTTTACAACCTCTTGTTTGAGGTGATGGCAGGGCAGGTTCATGCTTTTTTGATGTGCCTCTAGTCTGCGGTAGGCACTGGCTGAATGCCGAAAGTGTCCAGCAATTTTGCGCGCCACCGCAAGCATCTCCTGCACACCCCTGTCACTCTTGAGGTAATGCTGCACCACCAAATTAATGGTGTGGGCAAAACATGGGACGTGCTGGAAATTGCCCATATTTAATGCCCGCACAATGTTACTGGCATTGTCTGACACCACAAATCCCCATGAGAGTCTAAGTGGGGTAAGCCACTGGGAGATAATTTCCCTCATTTTCTCTAATATGTTGTCAGCGTTGTGCCTCTTATTAAAGCCTGTAATGCACAATGTTGCCTGCCTTTGCATGAGCAGCCATTTTGTAGATGCTGCTACTGATGCAGCTGTTGCTGTTGCTGCGGAAGGGGATGCATCTACCCAGTGGGCTGTCACAGTCATATAGTCCTTCGTTTGCCCAGAACCACTTGTCCACATGTCCGTGGTTAAGTGGACAGTGGGTACAACCGCATTTTTAAGAGCACTGAGGACACTTGATCGTACTTCTCTGTACATTTTTGGTATCGCCTGCCTAGTGAAGTGGAATCTCGAGGGGATTTGGTACCGGGGACACAATACCTCCATCAACCCTCTAAATCCCACTCCACTGATGGCGGACACCGGGCGCACGTCTAACACCAACATTGCAGTTACAGCCGCAGTTATACGCTTTGCAATAGGGTGACTACTATCGTATTTTGTGGTCATGGCAAACGACTGTTGGACGGTCAATTGTTTTGTGAAAGACTTAGCGGTCTTACGACTTCCCCTCTGGGAAGATGACCGACTAACAGCAGCAACAGCAGCAGTGGCAGTAGTAGGCGTACCGCTGCAGGATTCCTCGGATGAATCCCGTATTGAGGAGGACTCAGTCTGGCTGCTGACTTGGGCTGCAGGACTGAATCTGATGGAGATTGTGGAGGAAGTTGACGAGGAGGGTGTTGCTGGTGTGTATCCAACTGGACCACGGGATTTAGGTGTCCCTGTACCGATGAGGGTCCTAGCCCCAGTTCCTGAACTAACCACTGAACTATGAAGGTTATTCAGGTGACGTATAAGGGAGGATGTTCCTAGGTGGGCAAGATCCTTACCCCTGCTTATTTGAGCTTTACATAAGCTACATATGGCCATACATTGGTTGTCTGGATTTGGATAAAAATAACTCCAGACCGAAGAGGTGCATTTTTTGGTCTTCTGACCAGGCATGACGATGGGCTTTTTCATCCCATGGACATCAGCTGTTTCCCCCCCTGGTGCCTCATTTACAATAACCACATCACCATCCTCATCATCAAGTTCCTCCACAGCGCCAGCTACATCATCAATAGCCTCCTCCCGAGCCACCTCTTCCCGTACAGTGATGGGAAGGTCAGGCTTGACAACCACCAACACCCTTGGACTCGCCTTGGGGATTTGTGATAATTTCTCTTTAGAAGGCAGAGTTGTTTGCTGTTTTGTTGCTGACAGCATAACTCTCTTCAATTTTTTGTAGGGGGGGGAGGAGGAGGAGGGCTAAGATCCGTGGGTGAAGCTGAACCACTAGTCATGAACACGGGCCAGGGCCTAAGCCGTTCCTTGCCACTCCGTGTCGTAAATGGCATATTGGCAACTTTACGTTTCTCCTCAGATGATTTAAAGTTTCTCTTTTTGCTACTTTTTCTTAACTTGGGCTTTTTGGATTTTACATGCCCGGTACTACGAGATTGGGCATCGGGCTTGGAAGACGACGTTGATGGCATTTCATCTTCTATGTCATGACTAGTGGCAGCAGCTTCAGCATTAGGAGGAAGTGGGTCTTGATCTTTCCCTACTTTATCCTCCAAATTTTTGGTCTCCATTATATGTAGCACAAGATACTGCAGAATGTGTGAACTTGGTAATATTGCAGTACCAATGGACTTATACTGCTGGATTGGTTTTGCAAATTTGGTTATAATTATTATATATATTTTTTTTTTTTTAAATTTTTTATTTTTTTTTACTTTTTTTTAATTTTTAAAAAACTTGGGAATAGTGGGGAAAAAACTATGCCCTTAGAAGCACAGAGCACAGGACACAGCACCACTGGACTGAACAGGACACGGCACAGGACCCAGCAGCACTACGGAACTCAGCAGGACAGAGCACAGGACACAGCACCACTGGACTGATACTGCAGAATGTGTGAACTTGGTAATATTGCAGTACCAATGGACTTATACTGCTGGATTGGTTTTGCACATTTGGTTATAATTATTATATATATTTTTTTTTTTTTAAATTTTTTATTTTTTTTTACTTTTTTTTTATTTTTTAAAAACTTGGGAATAATGGGGAAATAACTATGCCCTTAGAAGCACAGAGCACAGGACACAGCACCACTGGACTGAACAGGACACGGCACAGGACCCAGCAGCACTACGGAACTCAGCAGGACAGAGCACAGGACACAGCACCACTGGACTGATACTGCAGAATGTGTGAACTTGGTAATATTGCAGTACCAATGGACTTATACTGCTGGATTGGTTTTGCACATTTGGTTATAATTATATATATTTTTTTTAATTTCTAATTTTTTATTTTTTTTTACTTTTTTTTTATTTTTTAAAAACTTGGGAATAATGGGGAAATAACTATGCCCTTAGAAGCACAGAGCACAGGACACAGCACCACTGGACTGATACTGCAGAACACAGCACAGCACAGCACAGCACAGCACAGCACAGCACTAAACAGCACAGAACTAAACAGCACAGAACTAAACAGCACAGAACTAAACAGCACAGAACTAAACAGCACAGAGGACCACCTAACACACCCTCCCTCTACCCTGATCAATGCCCGAGTGAAGATGGCGGCGACTAGCGGGGAATTTATAGGATCCGAGTATCGCGAGATCCGACAACGGGATTATGAGTCAGAGCCTCAGTTTCACTTTTGAATTTGGCGCCAATACCCGGATCTGTCTCGGATCCGACTCGGATCCGCAACGTTCGGGTGGGCTCGGATTTCATAAATCCGAGTGCGCTCATCCCTAATTTTCATGTATAAGGCTAAAACTGACTGTTAAGTCTTAGGCAGACTTTTCTTTGCAGTTCTGGTAAAAGGTATAGTGGGATGGAATATTTCCTCCCCTTTCAATAACCTGTAGTAAGACAGACATCAGGGTTCTTTGGCTAAAGCTGGTATAGCCAATAGAGCTTTACAATTCCAAACAAATTGCATAGTGTGGCATGTCCGATAGACTCCTATCTTCATACCTTTAAAAACACACATATTATGCAGCCAGAGCAGGATTTACACCTCATGGGGCCCTAGGCAAGATGTCAGTTTGCCCCCCCGCCCCCCCCCCCCCTTCACACACACATAGTGGCCCCTCACACACACAGTGGCCCCTCACACACACATAATACACGCACACAGTGGCCCCTCACACACAATACACACAGACAGTGGCCCCTCACACACACATAATACACACACTATTCATATACTACCCTACCCCTCCCCCAACTTACCTTTTTCCATCTAGGAGCTGTGGACTGGAGTCTTCATCCCCTTCACACATGGGACGGCACTTGTCATGTGGTGCACGTCCCATGTGACACACAGCAGGCCACACACAGGAGGGAGGGAGGAGACCAGCCACCACACTAGCCCCGTGTAGCCCCTCCCCATAGTCACCAGGGGGGGGGTGCCGCGAGTCGGGGGAGGGGCCGCATTTTTTTTTCAATTAGCTCTTGTCCCCCCCAGCTGGGCCCCGAGAGCCGCTATGTTGCCTAGCGGTAAATCCGGCCCTGTATGTAGTGCTGTACATGAGTGCACCTATAAATTGGTTGATTGAGCAACTTCTAGGTCTCTTGTTGTTTGACAGGCATGCAAATGTGTGTAACTGAGAATTCTGCATTGTTATGTACTAGTAGAATAGCAGCTCTTTTACTGGTTCACAGAAGTGTTGCTGGGGTTCTGTCTCTAATTTAAAACAATGGTCTACAAAATTGGAATTAGTCTGCATCGTAGCTTGCATCTACTCTATAATGGCTGCAATCTCAAGCTAATCGTTGTAGGGTTGGCCATGTGCATTTTTCTACCTACAATTTTTTGTTGCAGACATTTATTCATGCATTACTGATTAGTTGGGAACATGTAAAAACTGTCTTGAATTATAAGTGGCACTGTTCTATTGTTGGTTGTCGTGAACACCACCCATCACATAATTATGAGGAATAAGGCCTAATCATAACTGCAGTGTAAATATGGTATATCAAATGAATCGATTGTATAAAATGTCAGAGGGTCTGTTGTGTGTTTATTCGGTGGCTCTGCACATCCCGGTGTTAGAAGATAGCAGTGTTACCTGTGGCAGCTTTAAAGGCCCCTGCAGTGAGTTATATCCTAGCCTAGGATGGAGTTTTGACACCTGAATAGACATTTAAGAACCGCTCAGCATGGTGTCTGGCTCAAGGAGGCCATGTGCTGACTGGCTATATTTTATATAGACAAAAATAATCCAGTTTTCAAATATGCCACTTAAAATCAATAAAAGTAGTGATCAACCACATATTCCTCAATAGCATGATGAAGGACATCTCATATGTCAAATTATGCATTCTATCACACAGAGTTAATGGAATGAGTGTAAGCTCAATTAATACCCTGTCCTAGGCCTGTTTGGTATCAATAGATGGGTAAATTCATAGGGGATCTATTAATAATAAAATTGGGTCGGTGTGAAACTCCTCGGAAAGGTTAGGCCACATAGTAGAATTGGGTATTAAATCAGGCAATATGCAAGTCGTGGTTGTAAACAGTGTTACAGAGGAGGTGGTTAAAAGTGTGAAAGTGTCTTTAAAAAGCTGAGACCAGTTACAAGAAATTGTCAGTCTTTTGGAAAAATCAAGCCACATGGATAAGCTGTCCCTCTTCCAGTTATACACATAGGGCCTCGTTTAGAGTTGGGGGTAAAGATGCACCTTGAACGTACACTAAAAAATGCATCTGCCCCCTTAAGTTTTTACATCTGTATTGTGAGCTGCATGTATATTAAGATATGTTTAATCTAAAATAGAGCACATAAATACGTCTGGAGCAAATATACGCCAGTCAGAGCAAGGATGCAGTAATTATCACATCATCTTATATCTGGCATGTAGATGCGTCCTGAGCAAGGATGCAATAGTCATCATCATCAACTTATATCTGGCATATAGATGCGTCCTGAGCAAGGATGCAATAGTCATCATTAGCAACTTATTCCTGGCATATACATGCGTCCTGAGCAAGGATGCAGTAGTTATCAGATCAACTTATATCTGGCATATAGATGCGTCCTGAGCAAGGATGCAGTAGTCATCACATCAACTTACATCTGGCATATAGATAGATGCGTCCTGAGCATGGCTGCAGTAGCCATCATCATCAACTTATACCTGGCATATAGATACTTACGGAGCAACGATGCGTCAGTTGTCATCAACTTATTTCCCAGCCCAAGCTGTTTGAATACTCCATGAAAAAAGTTGATAGTGAGGAATGCTGTATATTTTATTATTAAAATATTTTTATTTATTTTTTTTAAAGTGTGTGCACAGTCCCCAAAAATCCAGGACCTGCTCTACACAGCCAGTTTGTGAACTCCCTTTAAATGGAAACCACCACTAGCCTAGTCTGGCTATAACATGGAAGGGGCAGAAAAGGGGTTACAGGAAGTCAATTTAAATAAAATTTTGTTTAGAAAAAAAAAAATAGTGTGTATTTTAATTAGTAATTTATAGGGGTGTAATTGACCCCATCACATTATACTTGGACCACTGGGGTGGCAGTTACCATATTTTTTTTTTACTATTACCCCAGATCCCATAGCCCAGGGGTGGTGGGAAGAGGTCAAGAGCTTTTACGCGCAGGGCTGGTAGTCTTTGGGGGGTAAGGGTGCACTTGTTTTCTTGGGGCCTCTCTCCCCCATAGAGACTTGAGTCTCAAGACGACCAGACATGCTACTTCATGCTATGACATTTGGACCACGCGCTGTGGGTTTCCCTGTGACACCAGTCCAGCCTGTCTAGCCTGATCCTAGTTTTTATTTTAGCAGGGGTAAACCACGGTCTCTGTGCCCCTGTTTTAATGTGAACCAGCCTAGGATGTATAATGAGGTTAACACATTAACAAAATAAAATTATCAGCATCGAAACATAGTAGGCAATTAAATTTTAAGAGAAGATCTGTCGGAGCCTCGCATTATGATAGGGTACTAAAACACTGCTGAATTTTGCTCGCACAGCATCTTTTAGATACCATAATACCTGGAAATGCGCACATCATGCAAGGTTCCAACGGGACTTTGCTCAGAATTTAATTTCCTTTATAAACGTGCACCAGACAAATGATATGCCTCCAAAAAGGCACATCTAGTGAGTCTTGCGGTTCTAACTAGGAGGCATCTCTAAAGGGCCTGCTTAATATACATGTGCATCTACTGTACTCTACTCGCACGTAGAGTCCCCAGATACACCTCTCCATATGCAAGGGACCGAAGTGCAAGATACGTGTAACTATAAATAAGTTTTGGGCCATGAACAGTCCATCAAAACTTTTACTTTGTGCTAACTATTGGAAAAGGTGCAGTAGTTATCATCTAAACCTTTAATGTTGGTCTTCCAAATAAAATTAAAAAATTGTGAAGAAATTTAAGTATGATCAATTTTGATTTCGGTTTTACTTTGTTCACATAATTACACATAGATAACAGATTCCAAATGTCCACCATGGCGCTATATATTACGTATAACTATTGGAATAATATAATAGTATAGTTATAGGCAATACTGTTTTCATAATTTTATTCTGCAGAGGTTTTTGTGTACAGTTAATTTGAGACCAGTTGATTTTTCATTCACACATCTGTTGCAACTATCTCCATACAATAATGCACCAAAGGTCTGAGCTCACTAGCCGCAACAGTGTTTATTTTATGACAACTGGCAAGAGATTTACTTTTTCCGGTAACTAATAGCCTAAATCAATGTGATAAAGCTGAAATGATTACTTTTGTGTTACAGAGAAATATAGAGTTAAAACAGGACAAGAAATCTTCAGTTATAAAAAAAAAAAAATCAAATTGCTTTTTAAAACTATCAATAGACCATTGTCAGTCTCCTTTTATAGAAAATGCCTTGACAAGCAAAGGGGAAGAAGAAGTATGGATATTCTGTTTTCATCTGTATCAGGAGTCATTCTCATTACAAGCTCACAGACACTTCCACTGAAATGTAATAATATGAAATTGTTTTATGATTAGTCTAGTCTGCGTCATTGTACTTGCAGAAGAAGCCTGTTCAGAAGATGTGTTCCTTTTTTGTACTGTCTGACTAACCCTTGCTTTTTTATTCTAACAACTACACTGGTGGCCTTTCTCTAGCTCTATGTGCAGTTCTAAGCATATGATCATATTAATACTATTTAAAATGAGTACTACAGTGACTATGTCATGCTGGGAGGTGTACTGCAGAAAAAAGTTTACAAAAATAAGTTTCTTTTCACACAAATGCAACCTAAATTATATTTAATTGATGCACATTAATTGTAATCCAAATTTATTATTTTAGCATTTACAATATAAAGTAAGCAATATTTAAGAGCTAACAATAGTACATATGACTGAAAACACTAAACTCCATTTAAACTGTTCCAGTTTCTAAGTGATTCATTTGCACTTACCACATGTGAGAAATAAGAATAATATTGTAGCATGAGAAGTAAATTATGATATTAGAATTAGATGGCTATTTTTATATAAAGATGGTACTATACAAAAGCAACAAACAAAGAAAAACACAATCAGATTTCCCCAACATCATCTTAAAATATTTAAGCTCACAAATTACCATAAATACCTTAAGATGATCATATGCCATACATTGAATAGTGGCTTTCATTTACAATAAAAACACATGTTAATGCTATGTAAAAAGTGCAATGAAACCTGTTCTCCCATTACACAAGCCCTGGCTCTTACCATGCGGATCTGGGTGCTGATCAGTATGTAGGGCATGCTGATTGCTGTGCGGCTCTGATTCTCTCTCAGCTGTCACTCTACTTACCAGGCACCATTTGCAGCCGTGACCTTCGGCATTTCTCACTCGCCTCCGTCTGTCAGCCAATCGCTTGGTTCAAGCATCTGTGACGTCAGGGAGGCGTCTCCGGAAGTGTCAAGACGAGGAATTAAAGTACAGGCGCTGATAGAGGTGATGGAGAGAATCTGTTCATGACAATCCTTTATCTACTGCTGCTAATACGTGTCACACCTCTAATATAAAATATATAGCAGCATTACGCGGTCTGGTTTGTTCTGAAAATAATTCAATGGGATATTGAATTCACAATATCACCATGCCTTTGTAAACTGACCGTATAGAATCTATCCAAAATGCTTGTGACTTAATATTTTAAATCGAAATACACCACATTATATTTAACAGTTGCTCATGTCTTCACGCTCATTTAAATGTTAAGGTGTTCCTCACTGTAGGAGGAGGTACTGTGTGATCATATGTTTGTGTATGGCATGATCCCTGAGTAGCAGCAGTTATTTTTTTTTTTATTTCTAGACATTGGGACTTTCTTCATCATTTTTATATTCTCTCATGGGTCCTCATCCTGAGTATGATGAATGATAATATTGATAATGAAATTGATCAGCTGTTGGAAAATGTGGTTGGAAAAGGTCTTCAGCCTGTCTACGCGTAACTGCACCACTGGGCCCATGTGTAAGGAAGGAATTCAACTGCTCAGTCTGAGCATGAGAGGGCTAGACCATATACAATTTGGGCATCCATGTGTGTGGCCAAATTGATCCATGGTACATGTATATGTATTTAGACCCAGTAAAAAAAAATATAAAATCCTAAACTTGTTGGCCATTTAAAATGTTTAAGGGGCACATTTATCAATATTCACATAAAGTGAAAAGTAGTTTTCAATCCTTATCGCAATGATAAGGATTGAACTATTTCTCACATTTATGTACAGCCCTGCACAGAAACCGCAGTTACGAAAAACTGCTGTTTCTGCGATGTAAAAAATCATACCCCCCTCTTCGGAAGCGCTGCCTCCAGGTCTTCTCCTCGTTCTTTTCATTCTTCAATTGCGCATGTCCAGTTCCTAGAACTGGACATGCGCACACAGATCCCCTCTCTGTCGTTGCAGAGAGAGTGCGCTGAGTGACAGGGAGGGATCATGTGATCCCTCCACACATGCGCTGTCCAGCTCTGCTCTTCGGAGCAGAGCTGACAGCATTAGATTTCTTCCATTCCGATGATGTACGCCAGCTTCAGCAAATGTTTTTTCGGGACTTGTTAGATTGCGGCCAGGAGCAGTCACCATTCTGTTGAATGGTGACTGCTCCCAAAAACGAAGAGGAATGCAAAGCAGCATATATCCACGATATCTGCTGCGATGCACCCTTAATAAATTTGCGGAGGACAGGAGGCACCTTAATGACCCGTTAAAAGCACTATCGTGCTTTCTTAAATATGCCCCTAAGTCTGCAAACAGAAAATAAGTCCGTAATCAGAAGTAGACAGAAGTAGACATCACAATGCAATAAGTAGTAAGGTGGCAAGTAGGGCCATTTGATGTGTTTTCATCACAGCAGGTTGTCTATATAATTTAATACTGCTGTTAAAAAACTAAAAACATAATAGAACAGAAAGTTAATTTATATTTAAATAATAAATCTTATTTTGTACAGCTTTTGGTCCCACACATCCTTGATAGATGGAGTCCAGTATATATAATCAGAAACCAATTTCAACAAAGAATAGTACATTTTAAGATAGCATACGGGACAAGAGAAGTGTAGCAATAGGTGCCAGGTACAGTTCACCATAAAATAAGCAGAAAAGATATCTTATCTCTCTCTCTCTCGTGTTTGTATATATATATATATATATATATATATATATATACAAACAAAATAAGTGGGTGTACCACATGTCAGAATTTAAATCACCAAGTGGATATAGGCACTCAGATATTAAGGATGAATCAGTAAGAAAAAAGGAGGAGGAAATGTTCAGGGCTACTCTACCCTGGTGGCTCCTATTGTGGCCTGTACCCGGAAAGTAGCTGACACCAAGATCTGGACCTCGGAGGATTTAAAGGCCTTCAACTTTCTCAAAAAATCCTTGTTACACAGCAGGCTCTCAGGTTCTGTCACTTACCTCTTCGTTGCCTTTCCAAGCTGTTCCTGCGGTCCTCAGGCTCTGCTGGTTTCAGACCTCTCTGTAAGATGCTGTCCAGTATGTCTACACTCCAGAAATCCCTCCAGAATCAGTCTATGGTCGTGGCCATCTTGGATTCGATGACATGTTTCCTCTCAGCCAATCAGGTTATAACAGCCTCCATTCCAGGTTTCCCTCCAAAACGAGTTCTTGGGAGCTGCCATCTTGGACTTAGTCCCCTGATCCATCCCAGCAACTCAGAGTGCTGCTTTAGCCCAGCTGACTGCAGTCTCCAATCAAGAAACAACTATAAGTATAATAGGACTTCCTGGAGCCCTTACCAGTTGCCAGTGCAACGTTGAATAAATTGCCTGTAGTAATTCGCGAATACGAGCATTCGTTGGATTGGTTTAAGGCCAGAGGGTAGAGAGCCAGAAACAATGTATCCTAAGAAGGGGCATCTGAGATAATTCAAAGGAACACTTCTCTAACTTACAAATAACGAAGGGCCTGATTCATTAAGGATCTTAAATGAAGAGGTATCTTGTTTCAGTCTCCTGGACAAAACCATGTTACAATGCAAAGGGTGCAAACTAGTTTTTTGTTTTGCACATAAGTTAAATACTGACTGTTTTTTCATGTAGCACACAAATACTTGATAGCTTATTTGTACACTGAAATTTAAAGTTGATATTTGTGTGCTACATGAAAAAACACCAAAGGCATGATCAGGTATTAATAGAAAGGAGTATACGTAAACATTGGTACATTTTGACTCAAGATGTTATTATTAAGGATATTGTTCCTGATAAACCAACATTTATCTATAGAAAAGCAGCAGACTTACGGAATAAAATAGTGAAAAGTGTATTACCAAGACAGAGGGCTGGAGTATGTATTACCACTACGGGATTCCATAGGTGTGGAATATGTAACGGGTGTAAATTTATTAAAAGTGATACACCAAAAATGTTGGAGGTAGTTTTGAACGCTAATGTGAAGATATTCCTGATTAAGGATTTTATGACCTGTATTTCTAAGAACGTAATATATGTAATTACCTGCAAATTCAGTAAGCAATATGTGGGGAAAACCACATGGGCATTAAAAGTTCATATCGGTGAACATATTACAAATATAAAAAAGGGTTTTTGTAATCATTCCTTGTCCCACATTTTAAAGAACATCACAATTGCTTCCCTGATGGTATAGCTTACTCTTGTGCAATAAAACAGATTAAGGATAATTGGAGAAATAATAACAAAAAGATAGTCTTGGCCAGGTCCGAGATGGAATATATTTATAGATGAAAACTTTATTGCCATTCGGGCTAAATAGTGATTTTGAATAGAAATGTTTTTTATAAATTTGATCGACTATTTAGTGGATTTATTTCTTTTCTCGGAAGGAAGAGATATATGAGTTATGTTATTATGTACCATTACGTTTGAATTATCTTTGAGTACGCTATGGGAGAGGGTGAGCCTCACGAATGTAGTAGTTTATGATCTTAGGAGTTGCCATGTGTCACGATTCCCGTGAATATTTAGTGGATCCCTTGTAACTGCCAAGTGATATTGCTCATTCAGGGGAGCGTAATCTAACGGGTAGGTGGTGTTCACTAGTAACTCCCGCAAGGGGGTATGGACTTTGCTGCCCCTATTCCGCAGGTCGCGGTCCCCTGGATGAGTGTTGGGCAGAGTAGTAGGTGGAGCCTGACACGGAGGAAAGATAACGGCAACTCAGAGGACTACTGGAGAAGTAGCACTGAAGCTGGCCCAATAGTAGTACAGAGCAGCAGCAGGAGAGTGTCTAGGACAGCGGCAATTTAATGATAGAATGGTGGCTGAGGCGATGATAGCGAGTTCAGAGCAACTGCAGGAGAGTTATTGGTACTGCGGTGGTAGTACAATGAAGGCAATAGAGGAGTGGAACTACAGCTATCTGGAGATGGTAACTCAGTGCAACAGCAGGTGAGCCAGTGGTACAGCGGCAGTTCAACAGAGGCAATAGTGGGGTAGAACTTAGCTGATCCGAAGATGGTAACTCAGACACAGCAGGTGAGTCACTGGTACAGCGGCAGTTCAAATAGAGACGGTAGAGGAGTAGAACTTAGCTGATCCGGAGATGGTAACTCAGAGCAACAGCAGGTGAGTCACTGGTACAGCGGCAGTTCAAATAGAGGCAGTAGTGGCGTAGAACTTAGCTGATCCGGAGATGGTAACTCAGAGCAACAGCAGGGGAGTCACTGGTACAGCGGCAGTTCAAATAGAGGCAGTAGTTTAGTAGAACTTAGCTGATCCAAAGATGGTAACTCAGAGCAACAGCAGGTGAGTTACTGGTACAGCGGAAGTTTAACAGAGGCAGTAGTGGAGTAGAATTAGCTGGTCCGTAGATTGTAACGCAGAGCACAGCAGGAGAGTCAGACTGAAGGGAGCCAGGTCCTTAAAGAGAGTGAATGAACTCGAAGAACAGGCATCGGGCAGGAGGAAGTGGGAGGTTTAAATAGTGCTCCAAAATGCCAGGACCAATGGGAAACAAGTAGAAGTTTATGAGAGAGGGGAGTAGGCTTGCACAAGCGCAGAGCAGATGGTAGATGCATCTAAAGGTGTCAGGATACCAGAATCACCGCTTACAAGAGGAAGATAACAGCACCGGTGCCCGTTCGCGGGGCCGGCGTGTGACACCATGGAAACCTTATGCCCACGAATGTATTAGTTTATAATTTTATGGGTTACCATGGAAACCTTATGCTCCGTTTCTGGGTAGTGGAGTGACATCCAAATCATCATTGAAGACCAAGAAAGGAAGACACTGGAAGAGTGAGATTTTAGAATGGAAAGGTATGTGCTAAGCAGTTTGAGAACTCCGAGATTAAGGATGAAGTGTTACTTTATAGTGGTTACTAGGGTAACTATGTGACCGGATAAATGGGGGGTTATTTATAAGGAAATTAGTATACTACTTACCCAGTTCTTTTTGGAGTATATAGAGATATTGAGTATTCATCCATTTGGGCTGTATATTTTACCTGGATGCATAGAAGTATTTTGATGCCGGATATGATAGTTAACATGGAGCATCCATGGGATCATTTGACTTGAAAGATAATGTGTTACGGTAGTAAGAAGGAAGTTATAGGATTAATCCGATATGTGATTATTTTGAAAATCGGGAAACAAATCCCATAGAACTCCATAATGGTCGCTATGGTAACGGCGATCGCTGCTAGGGGAGAATTAGAGGGATTGCAAATTGAATAAGAGTTTGTGTGAAAGAATTGTAAGTAGGAAGTTAGAAGGTTATTCTGGCATTTTGATCATTTAAGGATCTTTTGACGAATTAACGTAGTGAAAGTATGTATCGGTCGCTATGGCAACCATGTGACTCAATATATGAAAGATAAAGCGAGGTATAATCCTTTCCACATTCCAGGATATTGAGGCCCAGTATCAGACCCCAGTGTGAAATACAAAAGGAGCTATATTAGAACATTTAGTTTAGTGGAATTATACAAGCCTCTAACAAAATTTTGCGGGAAAACCGGAGCATAAACGGTTACCATGGTAACCGTTTATACTCCGGTTTTCCCGGAACCATTTTATCTTAAGTTTCACTCACCTATTTGTATATGTTCATATTGTCAGTATGTATTATATGTCAATTACTATTCAGGGAACGTGTCCTAACCTGTTTTGATGTGTTTAATATGTATTGTTATTACTATGTTGTGATTGGTAATTGAGGAGGATAAACAGTATATATAGCCATCTTGGGTGAGGTAGAGATACACCTTGAAAAAGATCCCAGAGGAGGATTGAAACGCGTTGGTAATTACAGTGTACCCCGGCAGTTGGAGTATTGTGAGATCTACATGTGTTGCAACCATTCTGGTTCTGTATATATGCTATGTCTCCTGCACCATCTGGTAGGGGCAATTGCTGCTTTTTGTTTTTATTATTTTAATAAATTGTTTTAAGTAATGCACATAGATTGAGTTTTTCTCTTTCAAGTATAATCTGTCCTGAAAGAAGGATACAAGACCTTTTGGTGTGTGAATTCGTTCAAGACGTGACCATACCTTTATTATCCAAGATTGATGTAAGCATACTACCATTAGGGGTTTTGATGGAACCTATGGTGATTGACTCTACATCTGCTTTTTCACTGGAATTATTTGGGGTATTTATCTTCCTTCCCCACTTGATGATGTATTCTTTTGGGTGTCACAGAATATTTACATTGTGACCTACTTCACTATTTTATACGTTTTCTTTTCTCCCTGTGAGTTCTCACGCTTGAGGATTCCGAAACGGTGAAGTGGAGAGGAGAAGAGGAATCATAAGGAGCTAATTTACTTTGGACTATTGAAGTTTATTTGGGACTTATACCTGTATGACATATAGCTAGCGCCTATTGTTTCATCTTGTTTATGATCAGGTATTCGTAATGACCATCTCGTGTTTTAAATGCAGTCTTCCACTCGTCACCACTACGGATTCGGATTAGATTTTAGGCTCCCCAGAGGTCTAATTTAAAGAAGATTCTGTTACTAAAGTAACAGAATACTGCTTTTTTCATACTAATAGACCGTGGTAGTCAATGCAGGGGCGTATCTTTCTTATTTAAAAAGAAAAAGATGGCCCCTGCAGAAGAAGGAGAGGGTCTAATAAAACCATGTTTGAGATTCTCCTTGATATATTCGGCCACGGCCTGAGTCTCTGGGACCAACAAGATAGACTGTAGGAGGGATCTTGTCTGGCTGAAGATCGATGGGACAATCCCAGTTGCGATGAGAAGTGAGGACCTCTGATTGATACTTGAAGACAGCTGAAAAAGAAGAGTACTGGGGTGGAATGAAAGGTCAAAACGCCCCGGATAAGATGAGGCACATTTTGGTTTGACCTCAGAAAGGCAGCGTGACTTGCAGGACGGACCCCAAACTAGGAGGAAGACCAGTCCACCTGGGGCGAATGTTGTTGTAGCCATGGGAGACCTAGGATACTAGGACACGTAATCTGTGACAAGATAAGGAAGGAGATCTGTTCAATATGCGCTTGGAGTGCAACAGGGTTGGTACAAAGCCGGATGACACAGTTGGAGATGCAGGACCCATCAATTGCAGTGATGATGTCTGGAATTTCTAGAGGAGTCTTTGGCAGAGACCACTGTGACAGCAGGGAGGACGAGATGAAGTTCCCCGCTGCCCCAGAAACAAGAGGAGTTGAGTAGGCCAGAGGGACAGTGGAGTGTAACAGGGATGGTGCAATTAAAGGTTTGTTTGAATTGACAGAGGATTTTAATGACCCCAGCCTGACCACCCCTGAGCAAGTTAGGGCTTGGCGCTTCCCAAGCGCTTAAGACAGGAGTTGAGAAGGTGTCCGGGATCCGCACACTAGATGTAGAAGTTGTTTGTTAGTCTGCTTTGTCGTTCCTCTAGTGTAACCCGGCAACAACTCAATTGCATGGGCTCGTCAGGTGGAGTTGAATGCTGAAAGTGGGGGGCCAGCTTGTAGGTGGAGTGATGAGTAGGTTCCTTTTCTGAGGACCTCTCCCTAAAATGGATGTCGACCCTATTACACAAAGAAATCAAGGCATCCAGTGTAAATAGCAATTTCTGAGAAGCCAAAGCATCCTTAATACGTTTCGGAAAGCCCCTGCCAGACGGTTGCCACCAAGACATTGTTGTTCCACTAGAGTTCTGATGACAATGTGCGGAACAGGATGACGTACTGGGCGACCAATCGGGAACCTTGTCTAAACCTCAGAATACTGGAGGCCATGGAGGAGACTCGGGCCCATCAAAGATTTGCGGAAGGCTGCAATGAAAGTGGAGCTGTCAAGGAGAAGCCCACACTGAGGGTTGGCTGGAAAGCAGAGAGATAATATAGGCCACCTTCGTCCCATTGGTGGGAACATTTTTGCTGTTGAAGTTCCAACTGTATAGAGCATTGATTGAGACACCCCTGACATGACTTGGGATCACCATTGAATGTGGTTGGCGAAGGAAGTCATAAGGTGGAGGGAGTAGCCGGATTAGAATTAGGCAGCATGGAGAGTATCCAAGCGGGTTGCCAGGGCTTGAAGGCACTGCAGTAACTAGTGCTGAGAGGCATCCTGCTGTTCCACTCTTCCTATAGGTGCTGAAGCATGTCTTACTGTCACAATCACTTGGATCTATCGTACCCTTGTATACTGCCTGGCCTAGCACTACCCGACCCGAAGGCACAACGTCTAATGAGGCAAAAGGTGTTCACTAGAGACCCCCACTATGAGGTATGGCCTTAACGGCTTCTGCCCAGTTGGTCGCGGTTCTCAAAGTGGGTGTCAAGCAAGACCAGTTAGAGAATGTAGAGGGAAGTGGAAAGGACAGGAGAGGTGGAGGTGGTGTGAAGGCTGGGAATGACTGGATATCCAGTGTAACAAAAGGAGGCATTTAGCTGGCAATATGCAGAGAAAGCAGGGAAGTAGAGTAAAACATTTGTGCAGTAATGCACCTAGATTGAATGTAAAGACCTATGTATGAAAAGCAATAGCTTAAATTTGGTTTAACTTACATGACTTGAAATCCTTCCTCTCAGCAAACAGACAGGGTGTGTCTGTTTGAATTACAGAGCCAGTGATGGGCGTTTCCTTTTAAAGAGAAGGTGGGTGTGTCACCTGTCCATCAAGCTAAGGCTGGGGGAGGAGTATCAGGTATAAAAGCTTGTTTATATCATTTGTGCAGGTAGATCAACGCTGGGTAAGCTGGCTGGTCTTGAGAGAGCTGAGCTATGTCTAGCTAGCGTTTAGGGTCTCCAAGTATTGCTGTGAAATCTGTACGGTGTCAAAACATTTACCATCCTGACAATAAAACTACATAAAAAGGAAGAAGTTGTTCGCGTGTGCTTCAGCAGTAGCGGGCTCTTGCCACAAGTGGTGTCAGGAGTGGGATACTCCGGGAAGCAAGTTTCCGCTACCCAACCCGTGCAGACGTCAACATAGAGGAAGTACTGAGAACCCTCGTGAATGTGGCCGCTGCGCAGCAACAGCAGCAAGCTCAGATGCTACGAGTTGCCGAGGCACATGTGGAAAACACAAGGCTCTTAAGAGAAGAGTTAAGCCAGGTGAGACATGACAGAAATAAACCACTTGGTCCTGTTCTCCAGAAAATGTTGCCAGGTGATGACATTGAAGCATATCTGGTGTCCTTTCAGAGACTTGCAAAAAGGGCAAAATGGCCTCCTAAAGATTGGGCTGAGAGGCTGGCGCCATATCTGACTGGTGAAGCTCAGCGAGCTTATATGGATCTAGATGAGGAACGGGCCTCTGACTATCTGTGCCTAAAGTCTGAGATATTGGCTCGCATTGGAGTTTCCGGGCCAGGCCGAGCCCAGTGCTATCACCAATGGCGCTATGTTAAAGAAAAACCGGTCAGAACGCAAGTGGCTGAGCTTTCTAAAATTTTAAAGAAATGGCTGCAGCCTGAGGAGAATTCGCCTTCTCGGATTATTGAAGTTCTGGCGATAGATCACTGCATCCGGGGGCTGAACCGCGATTTGCAAAGGTGGGTTCTGCAATCAGACCCACAAACTTATGAAGAGCTTGCCACCGTGGTAGAAAGGTTTTGTGCACTGCATTTGTGCCAAAGCCGCTGCCACGCCAAAAGCCAGGTTTGACAATCCTTGCTACGGACAAAGGGCCAGGTGCAAAGCCGTCTAATCTGAAGTGTTTTGAATGTGGTGAGCCAGGTCACTTTAAGGCAAAGTGTCCTAAACTACCGGAACCCATGGACTGTTCCGTGGCACATATTGGGCCTGCTTTTCAAAGCTGTTTTACCATGAGTCCCACATCAGGAAGTCCTTGTTTGTTCCGGCTAACTGTGCTAATCAACCAGAACCTTGTTCTGGCCTTTGTTGACTCGGAGAGTGAACTCTCATTGGTTTCCAGCTCTGCCTTACCCGAAACCATAACTTCTCGGTTGCCCAAGGTGAAGGTTCTTTGCGTACATGGCACAACAGAGGAGTATGAGAGAACAATACTACCAGTCACACTCAAAGACAAAACTGTTATGGTGGTAGCTGCCATAGCACCTAAACTCCCATATCCACTCATTTTGGGGCAGGACTTCCCACTGTTTAATGATGTCCTCGGTGAGCGGATCCGGCCGGACATGCCGGCAACTGATGCAACGGTCGGAAGCCCGGTCTTAAAGGAACCGCCTAAAGATCCACAACATCTGGACATCGATATTTGGAAACCGCCAAACCGGAATGCCATCCTTGGAGTCACAGCAGGAGTTCCACAAAAGCATCCACCTGCGGAGAAACATGGACAGTCCAAACTAGCATTGGTCGGTGATGTCGCAGATGAGCCCACCCCGCCTGTCAGTGAGAATACGGACTGGTTCGCAATACCAATTTTGTTCCCTCTGCAGGACTTTGCTCGAGACCAACTTAATGATGCCACTTTGGTACTTGCCTTTAAAAGTGTGACTGAGGTAAATGGGGTAGCGAAAGCCGCCCAGCCTGCAGAAGGTATACCATATTTTATTGTTAAAAATAATTTCCTGTATAGAGTTGCTAATGTGCAGGGGAAAAAGTAGAACAATTAAGGGTTTCTCAGGTTCATGTACCCCTAGTGTTAAAAGCAGCACACACACATGTCTGTGGGGGACACCTAGGGGAGGATAAAACATGGGAACGAGTTCTGCTTAGGTTTTACTGGCCCGGTGTACACATGGCAGTGAAAAAGTATTGCCGGTCCTGTCCCATTTGTCAGAGAACCTGTCCCAAACCCATGTGCAGGGCACCTCTCATTCCTATACCAATAGTACAAGTTCCCTTTTAACGGATAGCTATGGACCTTGTGGGGCCCCTGGAAAAATCCGCTTGTGGGCACCAATATATACTAGTAGTGCTTGACTATTCAACCAGGTATCCAGAGGCAATTCCCCTACGAAACATAAAGTCCAGCACCATAGCTAGAGAACTTGTTTTGATGTTTACACGCTTGGGAATACCCAAAGAAATTCTCACAGATCAGGGTACTCCATTTATGTCTAAACTGATGAAGGACATGTGCCAATTGCTAGGGGTTACGGCGCTTCACACCTCTGTATACCATCCACAAACAGATGGCTTGGTGGAACGCTTTAACCGCACATTAAAGCACATGCTCAGGAAAGCAGTGGCTCAAGAGAAAAAAGATTGGGACACTCTTATTCCCTACTTAATGTTTGCCATCCGTGAGGTACCTCAAGCTTCAACAGGGTTTAGTCCCTTTGAGTTGTTGTTTGGGAGACAGCCCGGGGTATCTTGGATATGTTAAAAGAAGGGTGGGAGCAGCAAGGTCCCACGGAGCCAAATCTGGTACAATTTGTGTCCCAAATGTATGAGAGGCTAGGAAAGATAGGGCCCATTGTGCAGCAACATGTAAAAGAGGCTCAGGAACGACAGGAAAAGTTATGATAAAAGTGCTGTTGTTCTTTCAAGCCTGGGGACAAGGTCCTAGTCCTGGTTCCCACCCCGGAAAGCAAACTTTTCGCCCATTGGCAGGGTCCATATGAAATTCTAGAGGCTGTCGGTCCTGTCAATTATAGAGTCCGCCAGTTAGGTAGGAGAAGGGAGGAGCAAATATATCATGTTAACCTCCTTAAACCTTGGCATGATGAGGAAACCTCTCCTCAGGTCGTGAGTACTGCCATTGAAAAGTCTGAAGTGCCCATAGAGCCAGCTTTGTCTGTTCAGCAGAGACAACAGACTGAAGAAATGATTCGCCGGAACAGGGATGTCTTCTCTTCCATTCCTGGGCGCACTACCTTAATCGAACACGACATTGTCACTGCGCCAGGAGTCATTGTAAAGCAGAAACCGTATCGTATTCCAGAAGCCAGACGGGTGGACGTGAGAAAGGAGGTTGAGAAGATGCTCCAGTAAGATGTGATTGAAGAGTCCACTAGTGAGTGGAAAAGTCCCATTGTGCTTGTCCCGAAACCCAATGGGACAATTAGGTTCTGCAATGACTTTAGGCGCCTAAACAGTATGTTGCAGTTTGATGCCTATCCAATGCCATGTGTGGATGAACTAGTGGAAAATCTTGCTGGTACCAATTATTTGACAACCCTTGATCTAACAAAGGGTTATTGGCAAGTTCCCCTGACTTCCAAGGCCAAGCCAAAGACTGCATTTTCCACCCCTGATGGTCTCTATCAATATAAAGTCCTACCCTTTGGATTGCATGGGGCACCTGCCACCTTCCAAAGGGCCATGAATAAATTGCTACGACCTCACACAGCTTATGCAGCCGATTACCTGGACGATATAGTGATTTATACCCCAGACTGGGGATCACATTTAGCCAAAGTTGAGGTGGTCTTAGCTTCATTAAGGTCAGCAGGGTTAACAGCTAACCCAGAGAAATGTGCCATAGCCATGAGAGAAGCCAAATATTTGGGGTACGTTGTTGGTCGAGGGCATGTCAAACCCCAGCTAGACAAATTGGAGGCAGTCAAAAATTGGGCAAGACCAGAGAAAAAGTCACAGTTAAGAACCTTTTTAGGCTTAGTAGGTTACTACAGGCGGTTTGTAAGCCACTTCGCCACTAGAGCTGCTCCACTAACGGACATGTTAAAAAAAAGTTGTCCAGATAGATTAACCTGGTCTGACTCTGCAGAAACTGCCTGGTCTGATCTTCGGTTAGCTCTTTGTTCCTCCCCAGTTCTACAAGCACCGGATTTTTCCCAGAGGTTCTTCCTCCAAACTGACGCTTCTGGTGTTGGCTTAGGTGCAGTCCTGTCACAGGAGAAGAATGGAGTAGAAAATCCTGTCCTGTACCTAAGTCGTAAGTTGCTTCCAAGGGAACAAAAATATGCCACTGTGGAGAAAGAATGTCTCGCCATAAAATGGGCTACAGAAGCTCTGCGCTATTATCTCCTAGGCAGAGATTTCACCTTAATAACAGACCATGCACCATTGAGATGGATGCAGAACAACCGGGAGGTAAATGCCAAGGTAACCCGCTGGTTCTTGGCACTGCAACCTTTCAAGTTCTCAGTAGAACATAGACCCGGGATTCTACACAAAAATGCAGATGCGTTGTCACGAAAATATGCGCTCCTCGAGAAGTCCGCGTCCCCCTACTTGGAGACGCTAGGGGGAGGGATATGTAACAAAAAAAAGCATTTAGCTGGCAATATGCAGAGAAAGCAGGGAAGTAGAGTAAAACATTTGTGCAGTAATGCACCTAGATTGAATGTAAAGACCTATGTATGAAAAGCAATAGTTTAAATTTGGTTTAACTTACATGACTTGAAATCCTTCCACTCAGCAAACAGACAGGGTGTGTCTGTTTGAGTTACAGAGCCAGTGATGGGCGTTTCCTTTTAAAGAGAAGGTGAGTGTGTCACCTGTTCATTAAGCTAAGGCTGGGGGAGGAGTATCAGGTATAAAAGCTTGTTTATATCATTTGTGCAGGGAGATCCCAATCGGGAACCTTGTCTAAACCTCAGAATACTGGAGGCCATGGAGGAGACTCACTTGGGCCCATCAAAGATTTGCGGAAGGCTGCAATGAAAGTGGAGCTGTCAAGGAGAAGCCCACACTGAGGCTTGGCTGGAAAGCAGAGAGATAATATAGGCCACCTTCGTCCCATTGGTGGGAACATTTTTGCTGTTGAAGTTCCAACTGTATAGAGCATTGATTGAGACACCCCTGACATGACTTGGGATCACCATCGAATGTGGTCAGCGAAGGAAGTCATAAGGTGGAGGGAGTAGCCGGATTAGAATTAGGCAGCATGGAGAGTATCCAAGCGGGTTGCCAGGGCTTGAAGGCACTGCAGTAACTAGTGCTGAGAGGCATCCTGCTGTTCCACTCTTCCTATAGGTGCTGAAGCATGTCTTACTGTCACAATCACTTGGATCTATCGTACCCTTGTATACTACCTGGCCTAGCACTACCCGACCAGGAGGCACAGCGTCTAATGAGGCAAAAGGTGTTCACTAGGGACCCCCACTACGAGGTATGGCCTTAACGGCTTCTGCCCAGTTGGTCGCGGTTCTCAAAGTGGGTGTCAGGCAAGACCAGTTAAAAAATGTAGAGGGAAGTGGAAAGGACAGGAGAGGTGGAGGTGGTGTGAAGGCTGGGAATGACTGGATATCCAGTGTAACAAAAGGAGGCATTTAGCTGGCAATATGCAGAGAAAGCAGGGAAGCAGAGTAAAACATTTGTGCAGTAATGCACCTAGATTGAATGTAAAGACCTATGTATGAAAAGCAATAGCTTAAATTTGGTTTAACTTACATGACTTGAAATCCTTCCTCTCAGCAAACAGACAGGGTGTGTCTGTTTGAATTACAGAGCCAGTGATGAGCGTTTCCTTTTAAAGAGAAGGTGGGTGTGTCACCTGTCCATCAAGCTAAGGCCGGGGGAGGAGTATCAGGTATAAAAGCTTGTTTATATCATTTGTGCAGGTAGATCAACGCTGGGTAAGCTGGCTGGTCTTGAGAGAGCTGAGCTATGTCTAGCTAGCGTTTAGGATCTCCAATTATTGCTGTGAAATCTGTACGGTGTCAAAACATTTACCATCCTGACAATAAAACTACATAAAAAGGAAGAAGTTGTTTGCGTGTCCTTCAGCAGTAGCGGGCTTTTGTCACACCAGGTAAAGCTGCTAAGCTTGACAGCTGGAGTTCAGTTGAATGAGCAATCTGCAGGCATGGTACCACTTTGAGGACCAGGAGAGCTGGAAGCTGCTGGGAATAGTGGATCGATAGTCTATGACTGTGACAGCAGCCACTCTGTCACGGGAATTGATATTTAGTGGATCCCTTGTAGCTGCCAACTAGTGAGGCACATTCAGGGTCAAGGAGTCTAACTCCACAGGTCGAGGTTCCCAGAAGGAGTAGTGGCAGAGCAATAGGCAGAGCCTGATACAGAGAAAGAGTAACGGTAGGTCAAAGAAATACTGAAGATATAGGCAGGGAAGCCGGTCTAATCGTAATGCTGAGCTAAGGTGAGTAGCGGAGCTAAATAGAGAAGAACTGGCAGATTCATAGATGGAAACTCAGGACACCGCACGTGGATACTGGTACAGTGGTAGTATAAATAGAGTCAATAATGGAATAGATGTGGGCTGATCCGTAGATGGTAACTCAGAGCATAGCAGGTGATTTACTGGTACAGCGGCAGTACAATAGAATTAATAACGGAGAGGAACTATAGCTGATCCGTAGTTGGTAACTCAGAGCGGCAGCAGGTGAATTACTGGTACAGCGGTAGTTCAAGTAGAAGCGGTAGAAGAGTAGAACTTGGCTGATCCATAGATGGTAACTCAGAGCAACAGCAGGTGAATTACTGGTACAGCGGCAGTTCAAATAGAGACAGTAATGGTGTAGAACTTGGCTGATCCGTATAAGGTAAATCAGAGCAACAGCAGATGAATTACTGGTACAGCGGCAGTTCAAATAGAGGCAATAACAGAGTACAACTTAGCTGATCCATAGATAGTAACTCAGAGCAACAGCAGGTGAATTACTGGTACAGCGGCAGTTCAAATAGAGACAGTAGCGGTGTAGAACTTAGCTGATCCGTAGATGGTAACTCAGAGCAACAGCAGGTGAATTACTGGTACGGTGTTACGGCTCACGCCCCAGGTATCGGCTCCTAGAACCGCTTCAGAGGTCTTCACCTATAGGAACCGCTTTTCCCATAGAGCTAGATGTGCTCAAAGGTACTCTGATGCCCCCAGATCTTGTACTCTAGTAGTAGGAGCTGATAACCTGAGAACGTAGCGCTGGTGTACATGCAGAGGTGGAGTGAAGATTCCTGCAGAGGTTTTGAGGGTAGCCGGCAAAACGATAGCATCTAGGTCCAGGCCAGGGGTCAAACAGGTCACAGGCAATACGGCAGTGTCCGTATCCGAGCAAATGGGTCAGGGTTACAAGCATTGAGGAACCTCAGAATCCAGGCAATAGGTCAAGGGTCACAGGCAATCAACGAAGTCTGTCACGGGCACTAGGAGTCTTTGCCCAGGATATCACCAGATGATGGACTTACCAAAGTAATATAGCTGGTACTATGGTTCTCTGGTAGCAGGGTGACAACGGAACAGGAGAAACAGCAGATGGTGAGAGAATGCTCAAGGAAAGTCTATGACTAGCAGCAACTGGTAATGAGTAGATGAATGTACACGAGGAACCAGATGGACAAGGAAACGTGAGGAGAGTCAGTGGTCTGCGTATAGCAAGTTGTACCACTGCTATAGTGAGGAGGAATGTCCAGGAGTAGCGAGGAGGTAGTGAGAGTCAGCGGTCTGCGTATAGCAAGTTGTACCGCTGTCTATAGTGAAGGAATGGAATCCAGGTGAAAGTAGGTAACGGGGAAGTCAGTGGTCTGCGTATAGCAAGTTGTACCACTGCTTATGTGAGAGGATACTTGAAACTGGTGTCACAGGGAACAGGAGTCAGTGGTCTGCGTCAGCAAGTTGTACCACTGATATATATATATATGTGAGGAGGGGCACGAGGAGATGAATGTAAAGCAGAGTATACACGGGGCACACAGAACTTGATCCCACGATGATATCCACAATACAACGATAACTGACAAGCACTGCTTGAAGTATACAAAGTCACAATAGCTATCCAGGCAATAGGAAACAAAGTCAATGGTAACAATAGCTTCAGTGGATAGGAGGCTCCGGAGGAGAACACAACTCAGCCCAGATGGATATGCAATACAAAAGCAAAGTCAATGGAAAGTATGCATACCGCGGTTCAGGAGAGCAGGCTGTCAGAGAGACGTGCAGGGATACCTGAACGGCTGAAGGCCGGCAGGAGGAGACACCACTGGAGGGTGGAAGCGGTAATCAGGTTGGTGCAGCGCACGGCAAGTAATCCAGAATCAACGAAGCAATACTCAGGAAGCAGTAGTAAGTGAAACTGGAAACATGATGAACACGGGAGAGTTGAGGCTGTCTGGTATCCAGTAGTAGTGGGGGAGGCAGCGGAGAGAAGGCACGCTGAACGCGGGAGAGTAGAGGCGGTCTGGAACCCTGTAGTAGTAACGGAGGCAGCGGAGAGCTGACACGATAAACACAGGAGAGTTGAGACGATCAGGAACTCTGTAGTAGTAACGGAGGCAGCGGAGAGCTGACACGATAAACACAGGAGAGTTGAAACGAACAGGAACTCTGTAGTAGTAACGAAGGCAGCAGATAGGAATCAGCTGAGTGCAGGCACGATGAACACAGGAGAGTTGAAACGAACAGGAGTCCGATAGTAATAGCAGATAGGAATCAGCTGAGTGCAGGCACGATGAACACAGGAGAGTTGAAGTGGTCTGGAAACCACAATAGCAGTAAACAGGAATCAGCAGGAGCTGAATACACGAGGAACACAGGAACACCTTCAGAGGCTCATGGGGAATGAGACTCCAAGATCAGGCTACCAGGTAATGATCACAGGTGGTTTATATAGGGAGGGTTGCCAGATCATCCAATCAATTAAAAGCAACAGGTACTGAAGGTTTGATAAGGGCTGCACATGCGCAGACCCTCAGGATGGCGGACGGCCACGGTTCCTGAACACACGGGAAATGGCACTCACAGTCCGGTGAGTGACAAAGTCAGTATCCAGGCAAGGGGTCAGCAATAATAATCAGGAAATCAATAGCAAGCAGGGAGCAATGACACAGCAGGGTAGTATGCAGGGTAGCAGGGACTATAACCAGCAGGGAGGCTTTGCCCCTTCCTGCCTTAAATACCAACATGGCCCAATGAAAATGTTTCAGCCACAGGAGGGATAATCAGGCAGCTGGCCCCTTCTTAATTTGCACATGCGCCCGGCTGTCCTGGATGCCGGGACGTGGCGCTACACACTGAAAGTGTCCCGACCGTTGCCTTGGCAACGGCCGGGACAACCCAGAAGTGAGGTCCCGGTCGTCATGACGACGGCTGGGACGCTGGGGCAAAGAGTCGCAGCGGTTCCCGGAGCCTCCGCGGCTCGTGACAGTACCTACCCTTGAGTAAGGGTCAAGGAACCCCGACAACCTGGTTTTCTTTGTAGATTCCTTTGTGGTACCCAAGACCGTTCCTCAGGACCGTACCCCTTCCAATGGACAAGAAAATTAATTTGGCCCTGAACTGTCTTCGAGTCCAGGATTTTTTCGACCTCAAATTCTTGATGTCCATCAATAGATATAGGCTGAGATTTAGAAGGCCGTCGGTGTCCGAACCTTTTGGAGGAAAGAACGGGTTTCAACAGGGAGCAGTGGAACGTGTTGGGAATTCTTAAAGATTCTGGGAGTTTCAGTCTGAAAGACACTGGGTTGATTTGTTTCAAGATGGGAAAAGGTCCGATAAACTTGGGCCCTAGCTTCTTGCACAGTTGGCGGAGTCTGATATTCCGAGTTGACAACCATACAAAATCTCCAACCTTAAAGGAACAGGCAGAACGGTGTAGGTCAGCAAAGACTTTGGACCTAAAGGAGGTTCGGAGTAGGGACTGATGTACCAACTTCCAGATTCTCCTAAGACGGGTGGCCGTAGACCTGGATTCCGATGGTTTATCAGCAGACAAAGAGGACAACGAATTGGCTCTGGGATGATACCCAAGGTTGCAGTAGAAAGGAGAGTGCTGGCATGAAGAATGACATGCATTGTTGTAGGCAAACTCAGCCCATGGAAGAAGGTCCACCCAGTCGTTGTGGTTTTTAGATATATATAACTGCAGATATTGTTCTAGGGACTGATTCACCCTTTCAGTTTGTCCATTTGACTGCGGATGGTAGGCAGATGATAGGCTTAGACTAATACCCAGCAGGGAGCAAAACAATTTCCAGAAGGCTGCTATGAACTGAGACCCCCGATCGGACACTATATTTTCAGGGAGACCATGGAGACGAAACACATGTTTGATGAATAATGAGGCCAGAGAGCGTGCAGAAGGTAATTTAGTCAAAGGGATAAAGTGAGCCATTTTACTGAACCGATCCACTGTTACCCAGATGGTGTTGCACCCGTAAGTCGACAATAAAGTCCATGGACAAGTGGGTCCATGGTCTGACTGGGACTGGTAAGGGCAACAATAGGCCAGTAGGAGATTTCCGAGGAATCTTGTTTTTAGAACAAAGATCGCAAGATATAATATATTCTCTGACATCCGCAGGTATAGATGGCCACCAGACAACTCGGGAGATGATTTCAATGGTCTTGGTAATACCAGGATGTCCAGAAGTCTGGTTGTCATGACACTCTGAGAGAACAGCTTTCCTGAGGTGGAGGTACAAAAAGTTTGTCTGCAGGAGTTTCCGGAGGTGCCTGTGACTGGGCTTGTAGGAGGGTTTTTCCTAGTTCTTGCGTGAAGGCAATTAACACAGACGAGGCCTGGACAATAGGACACGGCTCTGAGACAGGAGTCTGGTAGGAGACAAAACTACACGATAGGGCTTCCGCCCTAAGGTTCTTCGAGCCAGGCCGGAAGGTGATAATCAAATGGAAACGGGAAAAGAAGAGGGACCACTGTGCTTGTCTGGAATTCAACCTTTTAGCTGATTCGATGTAAGACAAGTTCTTATGATCAGTGTATATTGTGATAACATGTCTTGCTCCTTCAAGCCAGTGGTGGCATTTTTCCAATGCCCACTTGATGGTCAGTAACTCGATTGCCCACATCGTAATGTTTCTCAGCGGAAGAAAATCTTCGGGACAAATAAGCACAGGGATGAAGGCGATGGTCTCCAAGGTTTTTTGAGATAGCACAGCTCCTACTCCTACATCCGAAGCATCGACTTTGACGATAAATGGAAGGTCTGGATTAGGATGTCTCAGAACGGGAGCAGACACGAAAGCACGTTTCAAGGCTTCGAAGGCAGATACTGCGGCCGGCGGACGGATTTTCGGATCAGCTCCCTTGCGAGTCAGAGCCGTAATGGGAGCAACAAGAATGGAAAAAGAACTGATAAATTTCCTGTAATAAATAGCAAATCCTAGGAACCTCTGGATGGCCTTAAGATTCGAGGGTTGCACCCAGTCGAGAATAGCTTGTACTTTTATCAGATCCATTGCAAAGCCTTCAGGGGAAATAACATATCCCAGAAAAGTGACTTTGGAGACTTCGAATTTGCACTTTGCTACTTTGGCATACAGGTGATGATGACGGAGTTTCAGAAGTACTTGCCGCACATGTTCTCGATGTTGCTTTAAGGAGCGGGAGTAAATCAGTATGTCATCCAAATAGACCACTACAAAGGATCTCAAGAATTCTCGATGGACATCATTAATCAAATCTTGGAAGACAGCTGGAGCGTTGCTGGAGGCCGAAGGTCATGACGAGGTATTCATAGTGGCCCGTTTGAGTATTAAAGGCCGTTTTCCATTCGTCGCCACTCTAGATTCGTATCAGATTGTATGCTCCATGCAGATCTATTTTAGAGTAGATTTTAGCTCCTTTAAGTTGGTCGAAGATGACTGAGATAAGTGGCAAGGGGTAAGTATTTTTGATGGTTATTTTATTTAGCCCGCTGTAATCAATACAAGACCTCAGTCCACCATCCTTTTTGGACACAAAGAAGAAGCCTGCCCCGGCAGGTGACTTGGAAGGCCTAATAAAGCCTTTCTGTAGGTTCTCCTCTACATATAATTCCATGACTTGGGTCTCCGCAAAAGATAATGCGTACAATCTTCCCTTAGGCAATCTCGAACCAGGGATGATGTCAATAGCACAATCGTTCTCCCGGTGAGGAAGAGTGTCTGCTTCCTTTTTCAAGAAGACATCATGGAATTCATGGTATGGTAATTGCTCGGGACCAGTATGGGTGATCCTAATTGGCAAAGACAAACAAGAAGAAAAGCATTTAAGAGCCCATTGAGTTATCTCACCCTTAGTCCAGTTGATACAGGGATTATGGAGGGCAAGCCAGGGATGGCTCAAGATCAGCGGTACCGAGGGACAATGGATTAAATACAGTGAGATAGTCTCAGAGTGAAGAGCGCCTATCTTTAGCTGCAGAGGAGGAGAACGATGATGAATCTCACCATGGTTCAGGCGATTCCCATCCAGCCCGTATACAGCAATTATGGAGTCTAGAGGAACGGCTGCGAAACCCAAGGACTGGGCGAAGGTGAAATCTAAAAAGTTTCTAGCAGCTCCACTATCCATGAATGCTGGAACAGAAATAACTTGTCCACCATATGAAAGTTGGGCAGAAATTTGTAGAGAATTTTTTTGAGAGATGGCTTGTAGGCCTACGTGTACTCCCTCCGTGTTTACTTGGCCAGGTCTTTTCCCGGTTTGACGGGGCAGGTTCGGAGCAGATGGGCCTTTTCTCTGCAGTATAAACAGAGGTCCAAATTACGTCTCCGGGTAAGTTCCTCAAAAGACAGCGATATGCTCTCAGTTGCATTGGCTCGACTTGATCAACGTGGGAAGTTTGAGAAGGCATAGGAGAATAGGACGAAGGATTTTCCTTCTCGGCTTTCCTTTCTCTGGACCTTCTGTCGATCTGAATAGCTAGCTGCATGAGCTCCTCGAGAGATCCGGCAGTAGGATACTGGACAAGGGAATCTTCAATCTGTTCGGAGATTGAAGATTCCTATCGGAACTGGCTACAGAGAGCTGGGTCATTCCATTCACAGTCCGAGGACCAACGCCTGAAATTGGAGCAATATTCTTCAACAGAACGTCGTCCTTGTATTAAAGATCACAGATGTGCTTCTGCAGAAGCCACTCGGTCCGGGTCATCATAAATCAAACCAAGAGCTGTAAAGAATGCGTCCACAGATTGTAACTGAGGACTGTTGGAATCCAAGCTGAATGTCCAAGATTGAGGGTCCCCTTGTAACAGAGAGATAACTATCCCCACTCTTTGTTGTGGTGATCCGGACGAGAGTGGTCTCAATTTGAAATAAAGCTTGCAGCTTTTCACGGAAGTTGCGGAAGAGTCTGTGGTCTCCCGAAAAGCGATCTGGTAAATTCATCTTTGTTCTACCACAGAAAGCTGAGCGGCTTGCGAAGCTCTTGACGCCTGTTCTTGGGCAGTCTGCCGCTGAGACAACTTTTGGACCATTTGGGACAAGGTCTGGATTTGTCCTGCAAACACTTGAGCCGGACTTGGTTCCACAGGACCGAATACAAGACAGATCACTCACTCCTAGTGCATATTTTGGCCGGGTATAATGTTACGGCTGACGCCCCAGCTATCAACTCCTAGAACCGCTTCAGAGGTCTTCACCTATAGGAACCGCTTTTCCCGTAGAGCTAGATGTGCTCACAGGTACTCTGATGCCCCCAGATCATGTACTCTAGTAGTAGGAGCTGATAACCTGAGAACGTAGCGCTGGTGTACACGCAGAGGTGGAGTGAAGATTCCGGCAGAGGTTTTGAGGGTCGCAGGCAAAACGATAGCGTCTAGGTCCAGGCCAGGGGTCAAACAGGTCACAGGCAATACAGCAGTGTCAGTATCCGAGCAATGGGTCAGGGTCACAGGCAATAAGGAACGTCAGAATCCAGGCAATAGTTCAAGGGTCACAGGCAATCAACAAAGTGAGTATCCAGACAAGGGGTCAGCAACGATAATCAGGAAATCAATAGCAAGCAGGGAGCAATGACACAGCAGGGTAGTATGCAGGGTAGCAGGAACTTTAACCAGCAGGGAGGCTTTGCCCCTTCCTGCGTTAAAGGAGGGATAATCAGGCAGCTGGCCCCTTCTTAATTTGCGAACGCGCCCGGCTGTCCTGAATGCCGGGGTGCGGCACTACACACTGAAATTGTCCCGACTGTTGCCGTGGCAACGGCCGGGACAACCCGGAAGTGACGTCCTGGCCGTCATGACGACGGCCGCCAGGACGCTAGGGCAAAGAGTAGCGGCGGTGCCCGGAGCCGCCGCGGCTCGTGACATACAGCGGCAGTTCAAATAGAGACAGTAGCGTTGTAGAACTTAGCTGATCCGTAGATAGTAACTCAGAGCAACAGTGTTAGGAACTCCCAAGTCAGTACAGTGAAACTCGGGAACTACTCTGAAGGCCAGGTGTTCGCTGGAGCCCCTAGTGGTGGGGACAGACTGGGCTGCGGGCCGACCGAGGGTCGAGTAACGTATACTGACTTAAAGGAGTTCCTAGAAGTGGAGTGATTGGTGGACTGTAGTTAAGAAGAATCCTAGGTCAAAGAGTCACAGGCACAGATGCAATATCCAAAGACAAGCGAAGGGTCAAACTCACAGGCAGAGAAGCAAAATCCGAATACCAGGCAAAAGGTTGAGGTCAGAAGAGAAGGGTCACAGGTCCAATAACAAGCAGGGGTCAAAACACGGGTAGTCAAATCCAAGGTAGCAGGAACCAAAACGGATAACACAAGCAGGCAGCATGACTGAGGACAGAACGCTATAACCGGCAATGAGGCTTAGTCCTCATTGCCTTAAATAGTTCAAGCAGCCAATCCGAGAGGAGCCCACACAGGAGAAGCCTAATAGATAGAAGTGCTGGTGGCCAATCGTAATGCAGTGCTCAGCTGCATACTAATAACTGACTCCTCTACAAGCTGCCTCCTAGGCACCTGGACAGCCATGATTGGCTTTCACCTAACTAGCCCTGCGCGCGCTCCCCCGCCTATTAACCAGCTGGCCGGGCGCGGCGTCGGGGAATCTGTAGCGTCCCGGTAGTTGCCCAGGCAACCGGGACGTAGAAACCGGAAGTGACGTCCCGGTTATCGTAGCAACGGCCGGGACGTCATTGGAGGATCCTGGAGAGTCGCGGCGGTGCCCGCGGCCGCCGCGATCTCTAACAGTACCCCCCCCTTGAGGAGGGGTCAAGGAACCCCGACATCCAGGCTTAGTAGGAAATTTCTTGAAGAATTCCTTCACTAAACTCTGAGCATGGAGACGCCTCTGTGGTATCCAACATCTCTCTTCTGGGCCATAACCCTTCCAGTGTACTAGGAATTGCACTTGGCCTTGACCTCTCCTTGAGTCAAGGATTCTTTCAACAATGTATTCGTGGTCTCCATTGATAATCAAAGGCTGAGGCCTATTATAGGAAGACGACTGAGTTTGCTGGGAGCCACAACTTTCTTAAGAAGAGAACAATGGAAAGTAGATGGTATTTTTAAAGATGGTGGGAGTTTCAGCCTGAAAGCCACTGGATTTACCTTTTTCTCAATTGAAAATGGTCCAATGTATCGGGGCCCCAGTTTCTTGCAAGGTTGCCTCAACTTGATGTTCCGTGTGGACAACCAAACCCGATCTCCCACCTTCAGAGAACATGGCACCCGATGGGGGTCAGCGAAAGCCTTGGATTTTTGAGAGGCTTGACCCAGTGCAGAGTGCACCTTTTTCCAGATAGATCTCAACCTGGCCGTAAAAGCAGGTGTTCCAGAATCCCCACTGGGAACAGCAGTAGAGAAAAAGTTGGACTTCGGATGAAATCCGAGGTTGCAGAAGAACGGGGATGTGTGTATTGTGGAATGGCAGGAATTGTTGTAAGCGAATTCCGCCCAGGGCAAGAGAGAGGACCAGTTATCGTGAAATTTTGAAACATAGATGCGTAAAAACTGCTCCAAGGACTGGTTGGTTCTTTCTGTCTGTCCATTCGACTGCGGGTGATAAGCTGAGGACAGACTGATACTGATCCCAATGGACTTAAAAAAAGATCTACAAAATCGTGCAATAAAATGAGATCCTCGGTCCGAGACGATGTCTTCAGGAAGACCATGGAGACGAAAGATATGGGTCAGAAACAAGGTAGCCAAGGTCCTGGCATCCGGTAGTTTGGGTAAGGATGTAAAATGTGCCATCTTACTGAATCGGTCCACGACTACCCAAATGGTGTTATGGCCTGCAGATACTGGAAGGTCAACAATAAAATCCATCGAAAGATGGGACCAAGGTCTGCTTGGAGTTGGCAAGGGTAGCAGTAGACCAGAAGGGCGGTTTCTAGCAGATTTGTTTCTAGCACACTCAGGACAGGCACGAACGTAAGCCTCCACATCATCCGATAAGGTAGGCCACCAAAGCCAGCGAGAAAGGATTTCGATAGTCCTACGAATTCCCGGATGACCAGCAGAGCGGTTGTTGTGACCCTCTATGAGGACAGGTTTCCTTAGATGAACCGGGACAAATAACTTGTTGAGAGGTGTCTGAACGGGAGCAATTTTCTGGAAGTGTTGGATGGTGGCTCCCAGATCCTGGGTGAGTCCGAGATGAATTGAAGTTGAAGGAATAATAGACTGCGAGTCAGGAGACTGAGGATGATGGGCCAAAAAACTTCGGGACAAAGAATCAGCCTTAATATTTTTTGAACCTGGACGAAATGTGATGATGAACCTAAATCTGGTGAAGAATAGGGCCCAGCGAGCCTGCCTGGGATTCAGAGTTTTTGCAGTCTGAATATATTGGAGGTTTTTATGGTCTGTGAAGATGGTAATGGTGTGTGCAGCTCCCTCCAACCAATGTCGCCATTCCTCCAATGCCAACTTAATGGCCAATAATTCACGGTTTCCGACGTCATAATTACATTCTGCTGGCAGAAATTTTCTCAAGAAAAATGCACAAGGATGTAGCTTTTTACTCTGTGGGTCTTTCTGAGAGAGAATGGCACCAGCACCGACATCCGAAGCTTCCACCTCCACAATAAACGGAAGTCCTGGGTCAGGGTGTCTAAGGACTGAAGCGGAAATGAAGGCAGCTTTGAGAGCTGAAAAACTCGCCAGTGCTTCTGCGGACCACTCCGCTGGGTTTGCTCCTTTGCGAGTGAGGGCAGTGATAGGAGCCACTAACGAGGAGAATGAGCCAATAAACCTTCGGTAATAATTGGCGAAGCCAAGGAATCTTTGGATCGCCTTCAAGTTAGTAGGTAGGACCCAGTCTTGAATTGCCTGCACCTTGGCGGGATCCATAGCGAATCCTGATGGGGGGAGGATATAACCCAGGAATGCCACTGTGGACACCTCAAATTCGCATTTCTCCCGTTTTCCGTACAGATGATGTTCTCGTAATCTCAATAAAACCTGGCGGACGTGCTGACGATGCTGAGATAAGGATTCAGAATAAATTAAGACGTCATCCAAATAAACAACAACTGTTTTTCCCAAGAACTCACGTAATACATCGTTAATCAGATCCTGAAAGACTGCCGGAGCGTTGCACAAACCGAATGGCATTACGAGATATTCGTAATGTCCCGAGTGGGTTTTAAAGGCAGTATTCCACTTATCCCCCTTCTTGATTCGGATAAGATTGTAGGCCCCTCGGAGGTCAATCTTAGAGAATACAGTAGCTGTTTTTAGGTGATCGAACAGGACAGAGATCAAGGGTAAAGGATACATGTTCTTAATCGGGATGCTATTTAGTCCACGGAAATCGATGCAAGGCCTCAGGCTGCCATCTTTTTTGGAAACGAAAAAACAACCTGCGCCTACCGGAGACTTAGAAGGGCGGATGAACCCTTTCTTCAGGTTTTCTTTTACGTATAATTCCATGGCCTGTGTTTCAGGAAGGGATAGTGAATATAAACGCCCTTTGGGCAACTTAGAACCGGGTACCAATTCAATTGCGCAGTCGTATTCCCGGTGTGGTGGAAGTGAATCAGCTTTCTTCTTGCAAAATACATCACTGAAGTCCTGGTAGGGTACCGGCATCAATTCTGGACTAGGCTGTATAACTCTAAGAGGCAGGGTCAAGCAGGACGTAGAGCACCCGGGACTCCAACGGACAATCTCCCCTGTTTTCCAATCAATAAGGGGGTTATGACTGCGAAGCCAGGGATACCCCAATATCAGAGGAGCAGAGGGACAAGTGATAAGATAGAAGGAGAGCTCCTCCGTATGGAGGAATCCTACAGACAACCGAACCATTGGAGTCCTAGCGAGAATCCTTCCCCCAGGCAAGGGGTTACCATCCAAACCACATTTGGTGATGCTTAATCCTAACCTGATATGTGGAATATCAAGCGTCTGAGCCAAATGTATATCCAGAAAATTACCAGCCGCACCACTGTCAAGAAAAGCTTTCGGGTCCATGGATCTCTCACGGAAAGTTAGACGTCCAGGGACTAATAAAGAATTGTCTGAAGAGGTAATCTGAAGACCCAAGCGCACCTCTTCACCTGCACTTAGGCTTTGGAGTTTCCCGGCTTGCTGGGACATGAACGAACTAAGTGGCCTGGTTGACCACAATACATACACAAGCCTAGTGAGCGTCTTCTGGAGCGTTCCTCCGGAGGCAAACGATAAGCGCCCAACTGCATGGGTTCAAAGGAATCGGGCAAAGTGTTATCAAGTTTAGCGAAAACGTCCATAGGAGCAGAGGACTTCCGTTCAGCCTTCCTCTCTCTGATCCGACGATCAATTTTTATAACAAGTTGCATCAAATTCTCCAGCGTGTCGGATATCGGATACTGGACCAAAGAATCCTTAATCTGCTCAGTGAGTCCTAAGCGAAATTGACTTCGCAATGCTGGATCGTTCCAGGCGCTATCAGTGGACCATCGTCGAAATTCCGCACAATACTCTTCCGCTGAGCGACGTCCTTGCCTCAGCGTACAAAGATGAGACTCAGCTGAGGCTACCCTATCCGGGTCATCATACAATAGCCCCAGAGCTTGGAAAAAGGCATCCACTGACTGTAAGGCTGGACTTGTGGAAGGCAAGGAGAAGGCCCAAGACTGAGGGTCGCCCTGGAGTAAAGAGATGATGATCCCTACCCTCTGTTGTTTGGAACCAGAGGAACGTGGTTTCAGACGAAAGTACAACTTGCAGCTCTCTTTGAAATTACGGAAGGCTGGCCTGTTTCCAGAGAATCGATCAGGCAAATTCATCTTAGGCTCCGGTGTGTCACCAGCGGGAACTTGCTGGAGCTGCCGGTCTCTGGAAGCCCCTACTTGGACTGCCAGGCGCTGGGATAAATTCTGCACCACTTGGGAAACCGCCTGTATCTGGTTGGCCAGAATCTGGGCTGGGGACAGATTCGACTCCTCTCCGTCCATGGCTGTATGATACCAATCTTCCTTGGCCGGTTATAATGTTAGGAACTCCCAAGTCAGTACAGTGAAACTCGGGAACTACTCTGAAGGCCAGGTGTTCGCTGGAACCCCTAGTGGTGGGGACAGACTGGGCTGCGGGCCGACCGAGGGTCGAGTAACGTATACTGACTTAAAGGAGTTCCCAGAAGTGGAGTGATTGGTGGACTGTAGTTAAGAAGAATCCTAGGTCAAAGGGTCACAGGCACAGATGCAATATCCAAAGACAAGCGAAGGGTCAAACTCACAGGCAGAGAAGCAAAATCCGAATACCAGGCAAAAGGTTGAGGTCAGAAGAGAAGGGTCACAGGTCCAATAACAAGCAGGGGTCAAAACACGGGTAGTCAAATCCAAGGTAGCAGGAACCAAAACGGATAACACAAGCAGGCAGCAGGACTGAGGACAGAACGCTATAACCGGCAATGAGGCATGCGGCCCAGCACGCCTGTAAATGTGGCCCAGAAGGAGTTTTGGTTGTGGCAAGGGGGTAGCACTGTTAATGGAAAAAAAAATCCTGCAAAAAAAAGAAAAGAAAATACTTACCTTGCGGTCACGTCAGCTGGTACTCCGGCTCCCTCCCTTGTCTCCTCCTCCGTGCGGTGCTCGCAGTGAATGTCGGGCACAGCACAGAGGAGTCACCCGCGCGAGAAGAACAATCAGCAGCACAGAATTGGAGACAAAAAGAGAAGAGGACAGGAAAGCAAGCCGATTAAAAGGTAAGTTAAGGGGGATTTTTTTTATTATTTCAAGGGACGCTGACCAGTGAATAAAATTCACCTGGTCCTGGAGCATCATGGACCTTATCTCCCTGCTACATACTTCTACTTGTAATACTAATGGGGCATTATATATTATTCTCTTTGGCCCATTATAAGTTGTTATCCCTTAACTAACATAGTGGTGTAATTAGCAAAACAGGTCACAATTTGGGGTCACAGTGATGTATATGTCAGGTACCGCAGGCCTGGTCAGGGCATCCTGATATACTATGCCTGGCATAAATGTACTTTATTGATATTGCATCGAAACAATACAAAAAGTGATTATAGTATAACAACTAGAGAGGATTTTTTGAACAGGGCGATTGAAAGGTAAGTATAGGGGGATTTGAAAAAAAGTTATATATATATATATATATATATATATATATCAATCACTTTTTTTCTCATATATATATATATATATATATATATATATATGTTAACTATGTTTTCTATGGTTTTTTGGATGATCAGCTATCGTTATTGTTAGTGTATCTTATGTGCGGCCCAAACCAACTCGTCGTCTTCCAATGTGGCCCAGGGAAGCTAAAAGGTTGGACACCCCTGCCTTAAATAGTTCAAGCAGCCAATCCGTGAGGAGCCCACACAGGAGAAGCCTAATAGATAGAAGTGCTGGTGGCCAATTGTAATGCAGTGCTCAGCTGCATACTAATAACTGACTCCTCTACAAGCTGCCTCCTAGGCACCTGGACAGCCATGATTGGCTCTCACCTAACTAGCCCTGTGCGCGCGCGCCCGCCTATTAACCAGCTGGCCGGGCGCGGCGTCAGGGAATCTGTAGCGTCCTAGTTGTTGCCCAGGCAACCGGGACGTAGAAACCGGAAGTGACGTCCCGGTTACCGTAGCAATGGCCGGGACATCATTGGAGGATCCTGGAGAGTCGCGGCGGTGCCCGCGGCCGCCGCGATCTCTAACAAACAGCAGGTGAATTACTGGTACAGCTGCAGTTCAAATAGAGACAGTAGCGGTGTAGAACTTAGCTGATCCGTAGATGGTAACTGAGCAGCAGCGGTGAGTTCCTGGTAAAGTGGCAGTTCCAATAATATAGTAGCGGAGTAGAACTTAGCTGAACCGAAGATGGAATCACAGGACACAGTCGGGGAATACAGGTGCAGCGGTAGTTCTAATGGAGACAACAGAGAGAAGCTTTAGCTGATCCAAGGATGGCAATGCAGAGCAACAGCAGGTGAGTCAGACCGAAAGAAGCCAAATCCTTACTGAAAGTGAGTAACGCGAAGAACATGCATCGGACAGAAGGAAATGGGAGGTTTAAAGTGCCAGTAACAATGGGAACAGGTAGGAGGTCATAAGAGAGCGTGGAAGGTAACACATGCGCAGAGCAAGAGACCAGATAGTGGCTGTTGATCCAGGGCTGTAATTCAGGATACAGTGATCACCTCTCATAGGAGAGAGGTGACAACGCCGGTGCCTGTCCACAGGGCCGGCGTGTGACACACTGAGGACCAGTTGAGCTGGGAAGCTGCTGGAAACAGTGAAGCAATAGTCTGCGGCTGCATCTGTAGAGAACTACTGAGAGCCACATCTGAGAAGAGTGAGAGACTCAAAGAACAGGCACTGTTAGGCTGTCACAGGTGCCTTAAATATCCTTCAGGTAATGAATGAATCTCCAATGACAGGGAGAAGGAGGATTTAAAAGCGCAGACCCGGATCCAAGATGCCGTTTGCCTAGAGGAAGTTCCGGTGCTCAGTGCCAAAGAGAAAGCCAAGGGAAGCGAGCAGGTAAGTGCTGCGGGCCCCGGCTGGATGGGTCTGTGGGTTTGGTGTGACACATTTAGTGGATTAATGGTGGTTCATCATCTGCTCATGCAGACCAAGAGACTACAGTTGGTTGGACAAATAAAACACTTTTGTTGGATGCTCAGGAAGTTCAAACTGGTAACAGTCCCCATTTTACAGATAGCAAAATAAGACATTAAACAAAGAAGAATTGTCATCTGCTGTCCCCACACTTTCAGTGCCGGAGACGGGCGCCTTCCTACTTTGCCTCCTCACGTCCCAACGGGAAGCCTCTATGCCTGGCAGTCATTGGCGCATGCGCAGAGCCGCGGCGTCCTTATTGCTAGGCAACGGGACGCTCGGCCTGCTTCCTGTCCGCGGTCAGCTAATTCTGACCGCCGACCCCGCTGCCACCAATGAGGCATCATCCTTCTCTATTTAAGGGAGACTCTGGCACCAGAAGGGTTCCAGAGTATCAAGGTCTCCCCTGTGCTCCAGCGCCATATATATATCTATCAGCTCCTGACTGTTCTTAGTATTGACCCGGCTTGCCTGACCCTTCTTTGGATTTCCCTGCGGACTTGGATCTTCTGGTTTGACCTCGGCTTCCCTGACTTCGCCTCTGCCTGCTCCCTTGTTCTATTTTCCTGCACGGTGCCAACACGGATTGTACAACTTTGCTTACCTCTCACCTCTCTGGTAGCTACCTGGGAGGGCCACGACCTGGGCGCCACTGCCGCGAAATCCAAACCTCCTTGCGGGGATCCCTGGTGAAAACCAGGGGTACGTTTAAACTCTGCACCTCTCCGGTGTATCGGTGCCAATACCAGAGGGTGGGTCCATTCTCATGGCCAGCCCGACAAGAATAATGTACACTGATTTTTTTTCTTATATAATCTTTATCAATTCTACAAGAATCACATATTGTTACATTACATTATCATAACAAACTCTGTTACAGGGTAGGAGAAGAGAAGAGAACTGTGACTGAGCAAGTGCATCTGAAGAACGGAATGGCCAGTCAAAATTCTAATGTCTGAGAGTTTTTACAAATTGAAGCTAGATGGTAGCTGAATTACTATATCTCCTATAAGTGTCAAATTCTCTGAACTCTAACCAACTGAAATGGGTAGATGTCAACTGTGCAGATGTACGCTGAATCTTTTATATTTCCTATAATCCTCAAGCTGCAGGGTTGATTGAACAAATGTTTTGTTATAGGATCAAATTTGCAAACCAGCAGTGACCATGATGTCAACAAAAAATTCTAGGCAAACAGTGATTCACAGGTGGAAAATAAACACGGGAGTGTCTATGAAGCAGAAAAGGGTAAGTCTCTGGAATCAGGAGAAGATGGAGTTTCAGGTAAGATAAATGGTGAAGGACAGTCATGGTTTCCAGCAGCCGACTGTAACACTAGAGCTTTTGACTGCAATATAATTGCTTACGGCTCTCAGAACAACAATTCTTAAAATAGAAATCTGTCTGCTGTCCTTCCCATTTTACTGGACAAATGGCATTTTCTTCTAGTAACTTTATGAAGTATTCTCTTCTTCAATGTCTTCTCACCAGAACCTTCTTGAGGCTATGAAGACAGCTTGAGAGGGAAGTACTGGAAAGTTAATTATGTAGCATTGACATGAAAGACATGACCCAATGTTCTGAAATTGAATGGGAAGAAAAGTTTCATTATAATCATCACATGTAGCTTGAGGATTCCGCAGGGCCAGCTGAAAGCATCCTTCATATGGATTCTTGTCATAGGCCCTGCAAGTTTTCAACTTTTTATGCTCTTTCAAACCCTTTGAACCAGAGAGTAATCTGGGAGAAAGAATAAAACAGATCCATGAACCAAACATTGATGGGGAAAATAATAAATGTCACCTAGCCTGAAGCCAATATATACTACTAATATATGGTAGAACAGCCCTCCAAACATATCCAACCTGAAAAACTACTCTGGGTGCCCTTATGGTAAGAAATGGAGAATGACAAGATCCCCCAGGGGAGTGACAAGGTTCTATCTACAAAACTGAGAAGGAAATCGAAGACTGATCAAGTTAGACTGGTGGGGTGTGTCTTTATCTTTTAAAGATAAAGGGAAGGAGCAGACTCTGACATTGGAGAAATCAAGGGCCTATAAGTTAATACATTTGGAAGAGGTGAGATGTCCTATATAAAAGATTCCTCTATAACTTCCTCTATTGAAGAAAATTTGTTAAGCGCTACGGAATTTGCTGGCGCTATATAAATAAATGTTGACGATGATGTTGATGATGAAAATTTATAGTCCTGCAGACAACCACCTTCATATGATTAACAAGCCGAACCAAGCAAAACAGTTTGTATTATTTCCCTTTGCCAATGAGACACAGTCCAGCATGTTAAGCACTCTGTCTCCTAAGTGTGTGACTAAATTGGACACAAATATTGTGGTCAGCTTTAATTGTTTTTCTGAAAAAAAAATGCATTTGAAGATAATGCTTTATTTTAGGCATTATCCTCCAACATAATTCTATTTAGTTATTTTACTAAATAGAATTATGTTGGATAATAACTGCATCAGTAAGAAAATAACTCTATTCAATAAAATAGTCAAAATGTACACTGTAGTCTTGCTTATCAAAAAATAGGCAAATGGTACATAACTAACCTACATAGTAGCAATAAAGTGGAAGAAAGATACAAGTTAGGTTCAGTTTTTTTCTCAATTCTAAGTGTGCTGACCTAGTGGAAGGCAACCAAAAATGATGATTCACATTGTATATTTTGTAAAAAATATTCTAAAATGCACATAAAAACACTTTGCACGTTATTGACATGGGGAAAGGGAGAACCATATTCTGTAATATTTCCAAATTCAGATGCATTATGCTCAAGGGAATATGTCTGTATTATAGTAGCGTGCGAGCAAGCTATAAAATTGTGGGTAATGTATCTCGGAGGTGCAGTTTATCATAAGAATCAACTCGTTTCACTTGGCCCAGGCTCCTGCAAGTCTCGGACACAGCTGATGTGTGATACAGAACTCCTGCAGCCAACAGAAACAGAGGCCTTGGAATGGGGTCTGTTTGCTTTGTGGGTTTTTTCTTTGCATCATTCCTGACAAGAGGAGAAAGGTCATTTGGCTCTCCTTTTGCATATATTCACTGCCCAGTCTAGAAAAGACCAGAGCATAGTTATTAAATTTTGTGTTATTCTGTTCTACAGACAGACATTGCGCTGTCATGTATTTTTTTAATAAAGCAGGATAATAAATATCTTGGATAATAAATACCCTGGATCAGGGGCTGACAGACAGAACTCACAACACACAATTACAAATATGCAGGAACACATAACATCTACATATGTTAAAGGATTGTTATTGCTAAGTAAAACAAAGACAATTTAATATTTGTGAAATGTGCAAAAAAGGGTTAAAACAGCTGTCAGCTGCCATTGATTTCCAGGGGACAAAGTATTTTTTTTTTAATTTTGTCTAGAGTGCAAACACATGAGAGAAAACTAACAATTAAATATTTGCAAAATTATGGTAGGAAATGGGCAATTTTTACACTTGGATCAGGGCAGAATATAGCGAAACTGGGCCCATAGCAAAATTTGGGGAAGGCCCACCCTCCCAAGGCCCCCGCTCTGCTGTACTGAACATATGTGGGACCGGCGCATGGGCAGAAAAGTTCTGCCACTGGATGGGATACTGTGATAGCATAGGTTTCGGGACTCGTATTATAAGGGATTGCTATAGATAGACACTAAGTTGCCACTTTATTGATTGCACCTGTACTGCTTATTAATGCAAATATTTAATCAGCCAATCATGTAGTAACAGACATGGTTAATAGATTCAGACCAAATGATAGAATGGGGGAAAAAATGTGATCTAAGTGACTTTGACCTTGCAATGATTGTTGTTGCCAGTTAAGGTGGTTTTAGTATCTTGGAAACTGTTGATATCCTGGGAATCACGACAGTTTCTAGAGGTTACAGAGAATGGTCTGCAAAATAAAAAACATCCACTGAGCTGTAGTTCCATAGGAGAAAGGGCTTGTTAATGAGAGAGATCAGAGGAAAATGGTCAGACTGGTTCAAACTGACAGGCAGCCGACATTAACTCAAATAACCATGCATTACAAGAGTCTTAGAGCATCACTGAACATACATCAAGCCTTGGAGTGGATGGGCTACAGCAACAGAAGACCACACAAGGTTCTACTACTGTCAGCTAAGAACAGGAAACTAATGCTACAGTGGGCACAGGCTCAATCTGGACAGATTGAAAAAATATCACCTGGTCAGTCGAATCTCGATTTCTGCTGCAATATGCAGATGGTATTGTCACGAGCCGCGGCGGTACTCACCTTGACGACCAGGACGGCATTTCCTCCTCCTGTCCGGCCGTCATCAGGGCAACAGCCGGACGCTAGTTCACTAGCGCTGCGTCCCGGCGGTGCTGGTAGCCGGGCGCATGCGCATAAATAGCCAGTCTATGGGGCTGATTAACAGGCATTAGCCTGCAACTGTGTAGGTCAGGGACAAGCCCTGATTGGCCCTGCTGGATTCTTGTAATGACTCTGCAGGAGTGTGTTCAACTGCTGATTGGTCTGTGTCTGTATTTAAGGCAATGAGGTTTGCTGCCTCATTGCCGGTTATAGCTTCTGTGCTCCAGTCTGCTGACCTGCTTGTTCCTGTTCCTGTATTTTGATACCGCTACTGATTTCCCGTATATGACCCTTGGCTTTGAATTGGACTTTGCTTGTGTTTCCTGTGACCCTGATCTCTGGCCTGTTTACAGTTTCTGCTATCCGCCTGTGACCCCTGACCTCAGCTTGCTTACCGATATTGTTGTCTGCTGCCGGCCCTTGACCTTTGCGTGGACCTCACTTCGCTTGCCTGGGTTCTCCCCAGCCGGTACACACTTCACGACCCTCTGTCAGTCTGTGGCCCAGTCTGTCCCCACCATCAGGGGCTCCAGTGAACACCTGATTGGCAGAGTAGATTCTGGGTTGTGTTGTGCCGGCTGGAGGGGTTCCTAACAAGTATGGTCAGAATTTGGCATAAACAACATGGATCCATAGATCCATCCTGTTTTATGTCAAGAGTGCATGCTTGTTGTGGTATGTAATGGTTTATGCAATGTTTTCTTGGCACACATTAGGCCTCTTAATACCAACTGAGTATTGTTTAGATGCAAAGTATTGTCGCTGACCATGGGTTTCCCTTTATGGCCACAGTCTACCCATCTTCTAATGGCTACTGATGGAGAATAACACGCCATGTCACAAAGCACACTTCATCTCAAGCTAGTTCCATGAACACGACAATGTCCTCCACAGTCACTGGATCTCGATCCAACAGAGCACCATTGGGATGTTGTGGAACAGGAGATTCATAGCATAAATATGCAGCCAACAAACCTCAAGCAACTGTGTCATGCTATCATGTTACCATGGACCAGAATCTCTAAGGAATGTTTCTATTACTTTGTTGAATCCATGTCACAAAGAATTCAGGCTGTTCTCTGGGCAAAGGGGGATCCTACCCAGTACTAGAAAGGTGTACCTAATAAAGTTACCACTTAGTGTGTGTATAAATATATGTGTTCACAGTTAATTCACTGTATTTAGTTGTACTTTCAACATAGTATATCATGGTAATTGTCTGCTCTGCTCACAAGGACAGGAGGATGCCCGTACCTCGACAACCGCATGTTCAGTTTGCTGGCCAAAATATCAGTGGCCTTCCTATATATACATATCTAGTAAAATGAATTGCACACTAGTGAAAACTTGACTATATTAACATATACAGTTCTTGTGAAAAAAACATGCTTAAATCTGTGTCTAACACTCATCTGGGTCACCTTAATGTTTCTTGTGTTGAGGGCAACACAATGAAGCCAGATATAAGTATGTGACATCACTGTGCTGGGTCAGTGATATGAGCGTTCATACTTAAGCTTGTCATACACTCACAATCCAGCTGCTTGGCATGACCAAATAAGGGTCAGATTTTGACATATTAAAAACAAAAAAAAACAAAACTTTAAGCCAAATTATAAACAAACATTGGTACATTCTTCAGAAAAATGAGGTACTTAAGGACCATTTACCTAAATACCCAGACATTGTTTTTAGAAAAGCCCCGGATTTCAAAAAAGCATTAAAGACCAATCATATCATGTCAGAAAAGACACACATGGATTGACTGACAACAAATGGGAGTAAACCATCTACCATTGTGGCTCTTGTAAAAATTGTACATCAAGATACCAGTCAATATATACAGGGAAAAATTACAAAATTTAGAATTTCATGACATGTAATACTGCTAATGTCATTTACCTGATTGAATGTTCCTGTTCAAAACAATATATAGAAAGAACAATACGACCACTCAAAACTAGAATTGGGGAGCATTTACGCACTATTAGAATAGAGTTTGACATCCATAACCTTTCACATCATTTCAATATGTGGAACTAACATTCCCTGTTTTTATTATAGAACAGTATTTAGTACAGCATTAATTATGTATTTGGAGAGTGCAGAGTATCCCTGTTTTTCTGTCTATATAATGTGGGCAACCCCCTCTTGCACCCTAGTCTGTACATGGTGAGTGCAGAGGATCTATGTCTGTTTTTGTTTATAGAATGTAAGTCCCATCACTCTTGCCCCCCATTCTTTACAATAATTAATTCCAACTTGTGTCAGGTGAGTCCCAGGTCTCTCATGGCTGCTAGTGCTTGGGAAAGACTTGCCTTTAAAAGCTGTGTGCAGGTAAGCCTTAAGCCCAGATAAAATAGCATAGCATTTGATCATGTTAGGACTGACCAGATTGGGAAGACTTTGACGTGAGTTGGTCAGCTTAACATATATTGCAATATGTGGAACTAACATTCCCTGTTTTTATTATAGAACAGTATTTAGTACAGCATTAATTATGTGTTTGGAGAGTGCAGAGTATCCCTGTTTTTCTGTCTATATATATATATATATATATATATATATATATATATTAGTCTTTTAATGTTCCATTAATTAGCACTCTATATCTATGACACAATCTGATATGAGCGCACTATTTGTGCTTTTTATTGTCAGATTTTTACATGCACATACATGGACGAAGGGCCGGATGAACCCGAGGTGTAACTGGGCTACAGCCAGGCCCGGGCCGCTCGGTCAGGTTGCTATTAGGGCCGGGGGTAGGCTGTCCGGCCGCCCCCGAGTGCAAAATACAATACTTTCCCCCGCGGCTGCATCTGATGACATCAGATGCGGCCGCATCAGCGCACAGGCGCCCGCATCACATGACAGGGGTTGCGGGCGCGTCATCAATGACGCGGCCGCATCCCTTTTCATGGGATGCGGCCGCCTGTGTGCCCCCCGGCCACGCCTCTCCCAGCCCGCACCTGGCTACAGCCCAGGGGCCTCGGCCATCCCGAGGGGCCTTTGACAGTGCTCAGCGGCATTATTGATCGGTGCGGGGCGGGGGAGCCCCCGGCCCAATCAATGCTGCAGAGCACTGTCACTGTAGTCCTTCCGCGGCGCTCAGGAATCTCCTTACTGAGGACATCTTGTGAGTCTTACTCTCACGAGATCTCCTCAGTAAGGAACTTACAGTGTGCCGTGGAAGGACTACAGTGACAGAACAGAAAGAGGTAAGCTCTTGGGGTGGGGTGGGGGGCGGCGGGCGGCTCATGGGGGGGGCTCATGGGGGAATGGAGGCCCCCTTTAGCCCAGGGGCCAACATTCCTTTATTCCGGCCCTGCATGTACGTGTATGGCAAAATCTGAAAGATCCAGAAATTCAGCTCTCTGGCCGAAAGTACGGATCTGATGGTCCCTCAAAGTCTGGTAGAAGGTGACTGGAAGCTCCCCACTACTTATATATACATAAAAGAGGAGTCGGTATGCCCACAAGTGATTCCTGCACGAATGTCCAGAGGTATAGATACATAGAGCTTATTACCAACCTGCCTGCATCTGTATACTGTATATACAAGTGCATACTCCATAAACCTGCATAATACTGTTACTGCCTGATTGTTGAAACTGTTACTACTGTTGAACTACTGCTGTACTACAAGTTACCAACTATGAGTAACTGCATTCATCTGTGTTATCATCTTTAAATAAACAGCAACCTGTTTAAGTTACAAAAGTATTGTTGCTTAACATCCACATTAACACCGCTGAACACCTTTATTAACATCAAAAGGTATAACCAATAGGTTATGGGCCCAGGCACCGTGTTTTAAAATAAACGCTTAAACATAAAGAAAGATAACAGAAGTACAAGAGGATAAAAGCAAGCTGATATATTACAGAATAGTCCTTTATTCAGTACACAAAAAAAATGCACAGCACAGGAACCAGTATGAACTTTGCTAAATTAAAAGGTTCTGAGAATTATGCAACATGGAAATTTGCAATGCAAATGCAGTTTATGAGGAAAAAGTTGTGGAAAGTCACAGTAGATCCAGTTGCCAGTCCAAATGCTGATGAAGTGAATAGAGCCATGGGCACCATTGGCTTAGCTGTAGAACAGCAAGTGTATTCTATCATTAATGATAAAGATTTAGCAAGTGAGATGTGGACTGCTCTGAAAAATGGTGGTAGTGACTTCACTGACTACATAAACACTGACACCAATTAGCCCTACATGAGAAGAGCGATGGAGTGCTTACTGATAGTGTTTTCCCCACGACAGCTTAGAAAACAGACTTCACACAAATGCAGCGCATCAACAGGCCACCATAATAACAGGAATGAGAGTGTCACTCTATATAGTGACGTCATTTTGGCCAGACGGCCTGTTGATGCGCCGCATTTGTGTGAAGTCTGTTTTCCAAGCTTTCGGGGGAAAACACTATCGGTAAGCACTCCATCGCTCTTCTTATGTAGGACAAATTGCTGTTGGGTTTCTGTACTCAGTATTTACTACCCAACCCCTGAAAAATGCGTATGAGGTCAAAGGTCTGAAGAGAAGGATAAACTTGAGGCGTACACTCTACGGGACTAAATTTAGTACTTGTGAGACTATGGATCAGTATATAGACAAAATGCTGTCGATATCCTAGCAATTGGCATCTGTGGGAGCACAGGTGGACGACGAGGAAGTCTCAATGGTGATGCTGCAGAATCTCACACCAGAGTATGATTTCCTAGTAATAGCTTTAGTCTAATGATAACAAGTTAACAACAGAAATTGTGAGAGCTAAGCTGTTGCAATTCAAACAGAGAATTCCTGTCGAGGCAAATGCTGAGAGTACCGCTCTACTCACAAAAAGTGCCAAGTCCAAGTTCAAATGCTTCATATGTCATAAGATGGGTCGAAAGGCATCTGAATGCAGACTAAAAGTTAGAAGTACGCAACAGAAGAAGCGTGAAAAACCTAATGAGTCGGCCTTGAATGTAGCAGATAGTCATAAGAAAGACTACTGGTATATGGACTCAGGGGCCACAAAAAAATTTAGCTGCAATCAGGAATGGTTCAGTTCGTTGAAACCATGTGATCCAGTTACAGTAAAAGGAATTGGTGGAAAAGTTCTTACTGCAACAAAATTCGGGACTATTACAGTCCACCTGAATATAAAAGGTGAAACCATCATCACAAATATCCAAGATGACTTGTATGTACCAGAGTGGGGAACCAACCATATCGCTATAAGCATCCTTGAGAAAAAAGGTTACGAGGTTAAACTCGCAGAGGGCAAACGTGTGGCTCAAAACCAGAACGCTACTGTAATTCCAACAGCAACCCGGTGTAACCAGTTTTATGTTCTAGACAAGGTAGAATGTCATGCGATGGCGGCTTCAGATAACAGTCAATCAATGGAGCTGTAGCATAGGAGATTGAGTCATCTGGTATATGACAACGTCCAGAAGCTAGCTGATGGCAAAGGTTGACAGGCATCATTGTGAACAGTTTGGAGAGACCAACATGCGACAGCTGCAGAAAAGGTAAGCAAACATGTTGCCCCTTACCCAAGTCAGCAACTAGAGCTGAAGCACCCCTAGCTCTAGTGTATACTGATGTGTGTGGTCCAATGGAGGTTAAATCGGTCAGTGACTACAGATAATTTCTGACACTTATTGATGACGCAACTAGGATGACACATGTCTACTTCATAATAGCTAAGAGTGAAGTCGTAGGAAAAATTGCAGAATACAAGTGCCTTGTAGAGATTAAAACGGGTCTGAAACTAAAAGCCTTGAGATCCGACAATAGCAGAGAATACAACAACAGGACTTTTGCTGAATTCTTAAGAAAATATGGCATACAGCACCAATTAACAATTGCCTACACACCCGAACAGAACGGTGTAAGTGAACGAGCTAACAGAACAATTGTTGAATGAGTACGGACTATGTTGAATGACGCAGGTCTGGAGAAAAGGTTTTGGGCAGAAGCAGTGCCCAATCCAGAGGCATTAGGGAGTCTAGACACCAGAGTGGCGGATATGAAGTTCCCCTCGGATCCAGAATCCGCGAAGGCGGAACATACAAGAGAACCATCCGAAGTATTGAGGGTGTCTGGTATCAAAAATTTGGCATTTTTAAGAGAACAGGGAGTGTGGGAACTGGATCCTAGGGCGACCTCCCTCTTTTCGCCTAGGAGGTGGCATTTCCCAGCCTCTTGGTGCAAGCAGACAACAGGTGACCGGCCTCTCCGCAGTAAAGACAGAGAAGGTTCTTTATATGGCGCTCCCATTCATCCCGGGAAAGACGGGAGTGTCCAATGTCAAAGTCGTATAATTGGATGAACGAAAGTATATTGGTTTAATATTGGTTTGCCGTGCGATTGTGAAGCGTACGCCACGTAACACGTGGCGTGATGCGATCGCACTGTAAAATATGCACGCACACACTCGCATTACAACATTTATTTATATAATTCATATTCATATTGGTTTTGTCACACTGTAATTTAGGAGCAGATAATATTTGGTTTATTACTAGTATATATATAAATATATATATATAATGATTATACGTACACTTCAGTGATATATATGGTTCAGGTTGTGGGAAAGGTGGCATGTCTGGTATCATACTAAAACCCTATTCATCAGCAGCTGTCCGGTGCAGTCGGCGAAGAGATCGCACATTGCATACTCTAGTTATTGATATTAGGGAATAAACCTTTTATATGATGCTGGCTATGAAAGGAGCAGACCCCCTGGAGAGACGACCCCCACCTTTGGATTCCTTAGATTGAATCAACCTATGATCTGTTTACCCTGGACCCACCCAACGTCTGGACCTATAGAAACAATCTACGTCATCTCTATTGTTCAAGTGTAACACTGTACTGTATATAATCATTGCTGCACACCCCCTGGTTCTCAGTCAACTCTGACACAGTATTCTAACAGATATATTGTCCACCGGGTCCCGTGGGTGCGCAGCGAGCGCATGCGATAGCATTGGTATGTACTTATCTTTTGGTATAGGCTGTACTGTACTTTATCATAATATAATAATGTATTGAATTGTTGACTATTTACATCTGCTAAAATAAATCACTTTGTGCTTTGGAAACACATACAATTGATTGGGCAATGCTTATTTTAAAACGATAAAATTACTTTAATAATTGGGGGCTCGTGAGTTTAGGAGTTACGTTATCGGCAGGTATGCAACGCTCACGGTATTCGGTTCCTCAACAAAGGGTGGATTGACGGACGCGTCGCATAACAGGAAAGAACGCAATGTGTTTAAGACCTGTGGTTCACTGTGTGTTGCGAAACCGAATGTCTGTTGTTGCATAGACTGAAGGAACGCTAATTAGCATCTAGGGACAAGAAAGAAAAATGTTTTTTTTTATTGTCGTTTTACGTTTTAAAGTGTATTGCATTGCTGAGCGTATGTGTATTTCCTGCTGTGCGTACGCGAACTTTCGGTAGATTTTCCACGTGGTTGAACAATCGTTTTGATAGTTATTATATGCATAGTATAATTACTTGTGAAAGCCTCTGAGACATTATTACTATTGTTGGGAACTTTTAATTTTCTGCGCAGAAAAGGTGTATAGTGTGTGATTTTGTAACGTAGATACACTGTTTATTATTCATTGTGCTCAGTTGCTGTCTGACGAGGCGGATTGCCCAACTGAAGGACGGTATACAGGGCAGGTATACCGAAAGTGAAAACTTGGTTTTCGCAAAGCGCTACCAAAAGATTGCAAGGTTTGCTAATAATTAGTATTGGTAGGCTGTGCGATCTAAAAGCATGACAACCATCAGTGCGAATTGGTGAAGCAGCTAGGAGGAATTATGTTGGAAAGGCTGGTTGATTGTATCGACTTTGTTCTCCCAGTTATAATAAACTCAACAGATTTTTGTGGTTTAGCCAGGGTATCGAGGAGCTGATAGCCCTTGGGTCCCACAGTGATATTGTCTGTGTTAGGGGTCCTTGTTTAGTACAAGAGGAAGCGAGTGGATGCGGCTTGAGCAAATACGTCCACGGCCATTAAGAGATCTCTAGCGGTGATTGTAGCAATTGTTGAAATCAGTATATCTGTGTTCCGCATAGAAGGTTGTGGTAGCCGGGCTATCTAAGAAACTGTTCAACATGGGTGCTAAGCATACGCTAGAGATGGTCAATGTACTGCCTAAAGAAGGCCTTAGGGATTCAGCAAGGTTTCGTATGTGTAATAAATATGGTGCATACGCAATGGCTTATTGCAACACAGGGGTCGAGATGACCAAAGAGAGTGTTAGGCCTTTCCCAACAATAGAGAGTTTTAATGCCTAGGTACAAAATAACGTAAAAGATAAAGTACGGTTGATTAACTCAACGAAAGTGAGAAATGCACATAATCATTGTTTAAAATCATGGCAAATGGAAGGTAACACGTGGCAGAGCAGCGAATGCACAGCGGAAGTGAGTGTGGCGAAAAACGCGTGTTCAGCGGAAGTAAGCGTACCGGAAACAAGCATTCCGGAAGTGTGCGTTGCTAAGCGTGGCGAACTGAGCGCAAACACGCCCCCGACAAATTCGGTCGGGGCGGATAGTACAGCCAATACCAAAAATGTGAAAACTGTAACTAGTAACTTGTATGTTGTTTTAAGTAATGTTAAAAGTAATGTTTCAGGACAAAGAAAAGGAATGATCCCACCAGTAGAGGCAGCGGCTGAAAGTGGTGAGAATAATTTAAAGGTTAACACAGGGGGAGACATCCATTGTACTGCAGCAGCAATTTCAGCAACTAGTTCAGAACATAGTCATTTGGTAGACTTACATCCTGTCTGCACTACAACAGTTCCCAATGGGAAAGCGGACAAAGATGGTGACGTTCCCTTAAAACATGTAGCAAAGCATGAAACATGCACTAGGTCTGAAACATTTTCAATTTTGACTGATTTCCCTGATCCTAGGAAAGATTTGACCAAATGTCAGCAGTTTATTAGATATTATGGTAATATGTATGAGCCAACTAATAACGATTGGCGAGTATTATTAAAGACATGTCTTCCTCTCAATACTGATATACAAAAGTTCATTAAGGATTGTATGTTGGAGGAGGATGAATCCTTAACCGAGGATGATAATCAGGACAATATTAAAAATAATCACACGGTTGACCATATATTTTCCAGTGATAGTGGACTGGAGTAAAGTTTTTACTATCAGGCAAGAGGATAGTGAAAATGCAACTGACTATTTTTGCAGGGCTCTGATAGAGATGGCCAAATATACTGGGGTATCAGACATAAAGGATAATGTATATTACAGAGAGGTTGCTGTTAAAGTTCTAATGGATGGCCTCAGGGAAAACTTGAAAAGAAGGGTGCAAACTTCATTACCATACTGGAGAGGAAGTACTGTAAGTGTTCTCAGGGAGTCAGCTATAGGACATGATAAAAATAAACAGAAAGAGACACTAAGTGATAGGGTAATGATGGTAAGTATCCCAGCACTAGAGGGACTGCACACACGACCACCAGCATACAACCCACATAACAGGAAACCCAGAATAGTGAGATGTTACAATTGCAGAGAAGAATGACACATTAGGAGAGATTGTAAAAAGGAAGAGAAACAACATGAGTTGAGGAAGTGTTTTCAATGCAATAAAATAGGACACCTAGCAAAATATTGTGCAGACATGACAGGGACGTGCTTCTACTGCCGTAAGAAGGGACACATGAGTAGGAACTGTGTAGAGAGAAGAATGGATACCTGGGTTGGAAATCACATAGACATCCACAAAGGAGGCGTACACTTCTCTCAGAGGTTCCCCTACAATTGATTGCACACTCTGTAACAACTAATATTCTGGGGGAGAAATATAGCCGACTCTAGAGTTAATCTGTGGTAAGTATTAAGGTGCAAAATGTAGAAAGAAACTTATTTAAAAAGTAATCTTTGTTGATTTTGTTTGTTTGTTTTATGTTGTCAAATGCTTGTTTTCCTAATCGCTGGTCGATGGTAAAGAATGGAAATGTTTGTTTTGTTTGCTGTTATGAGATAACTATCTTGTTTCCATCTTACAGATAAAAGGTAGACAAACGATATATAGACTTAGGGGTATATTTACTAAACTGCGGGTTTGAACAAGTGGAGATGTTGCCTATGGCAACCAATCAGATTCTAGCTGTCATTTTGTAGAATGCACTTAATAAATGAAAGCTAGAATCTGATTGGTTGCCATAGGCAACATCTCCACTTCTTCAAACCCGCCGCTTAGTAAATCTAGCCCTTAGTGTTTAAAAGGGGTGAGATAGAGAAATAGAAGAATTACTCTTGAAAGACTAATTAACAATAGACAAATGGAACATTCTTTGTTTTAGGCTGCAGTGTCTCATGATAATTTGTTTGGCTGAGAATCATTATCCAACAATGAAGTATATACATACTTTGCTCCAAAATATCGTTTATGTATCTCAGATGAGTCATCAACAGTTAATTTTTACATTTCTCTATCATAAGTTAGGAAAGTCCGTTGAAAAGGTATGTAGTTAATTGGATACCGAGTTCTTAATGAACAAATGACGGACGACAGTGGATTGCACGGTTAAGACCCCCTAGCCAAGTAGGGGGAGGGATCATAGTTAAATGAATACAGCCATTTCCCCATAGAGTCAGAGTCCAATCCAGCTGTCATTTTGTTGTAAAAATCTCCCTTTCTGCATGTATGTTTCTATTCAAATCTTTGTATTCCCATCATTCATTGCTTTCTTATTTCTCATTCTTTACACAAACGCTAGTATCTCTTTCTCCCTCTCCCTCTCCCTCTCCCTCTCCCTCTCTCTCTCTCTCTCTCTCTGCTCTGGTAGAGATAAAATCAGATACAGTCTCAACAATGGGGCTAAGACATATTTTTATTTTTTTACATAAGACAAATTCAGAGATACACACACTACATTGCAATGAGTTACAGAAACAGTCAGGGGTTTTGTTTTCATGTGTATAGAAACTGCTGATTTTAAGCAGAAAGGTGCTGTTGTGGAAATACGATTCATGTTTTATAGATTGCATATCTGTTTTGTTTTTATGATTCGTGCCTCCTGTACAAAAATGTGCCCTAGAAAATGTAGAATTTTCATGTGTTATATTTTTTTACTGTTAGACAGACATGTACTGGATACTGTTATATTTGAAGAAAGTGTTATAGAAATAGACTCCTTTGCTTTTCCCACTTAGTCAAGTAGCTAAATGTGAGGTACTGAGAATGACATGTGAATTGGCAGAGGGAAAATCGATTGATATACATTGGTCTTCAGCATTTTTCTAGTCTAGGGAGCGATGTTGAGGTGACTGAGAAATCGTTTTATAGCAATACCAGCACATGATTAGGACACTACATAGAGTATTTTATACAGTGACACAGTTACCAACTGAAGTAGCTGCTAGTAAAGTCCACACTTACACACACGACCATACATGGCTGTCACGCCAGGGCGAACATAGCTGTCAAATAGACAGCAGGGTTTTATGTGACAGCTAACAAATTTATGTTTTGTTTTGTTTTTCGTTGTATTGTTTTAGTTTTAAAATGTGAACACACACATGCACACATACACATATTGGTTAATATATGAAGATTTGTGTTACCTGAGGAATAAACTGTCTGGAAGGTGAAGAGATGTGGTGAGGAGTCTGGTGGACTCTGGAAAGATGGAAAGAGTAGACCAATAGAGCCATCCCATATCCCTCCTGCTGATGGGTTTTCCTCCAGGTAAAACAAATACACGTCATCCAATTACCACCATGCAGGATCCTCAAGTATACTCAGGTGTACCAATGAAAAATGTCTGGGTAAAGGTGTATTGAAATGTGTCTAATGTATTACTGTGTCATACTCAAAACTTTTGTTATTCAATGTGATAGTCCTAGAGTTATAATAGATGATAGGGGTATTCATGTTATTAATAACAGATGTATAATGTATGAATAGTGGTAACAAATCACATACTTTCAATTAGCCATAAACCAGTGTGAACATAAAGTAGTGGTACTCGGTAGAACGAATTGAATAGAATAAGAGTTGGAACTTGATTGAAGTGACTGATAGCTTCGGCCACTAGTCCTTTCCCGCTACCAAAAGATCACTCCTGGGCAGACTCCTAACCTGTCAGTTTTTGAAATGTTCTTGACCCCTCGTGAGATGAGATTGTAACTGGGAGGCTAGGTTAGACCTTGATACAAGGTAAATAGTGAGACAGCAACCAAGAACGTCCAAAACACTGTTTCCTGAAAAGTCACACTAACTGTCAGGATGTTGGATCGGGAGAGTAAGTTGTGGAGCAGAAATTTCTTAGGCTCAGGTTATTTGACAGACAGGTACCAGGTGTAGGCTACCAGCATCACGGCTTCAAGGGTAGCAGAGACACACTGGTGCCCATTCCACCCACTGCAGAGGGGCCAACACTCAGAGAAGGGTCCAAGGGCACTCATGAGTCTGTTCTGGAAGGCCTCGAATGCAGTTAGCAGCACCTGAGCCAAAGGCTAAGACTGTTGTCCAGCATGAAGTTGTAGTTTTTCCTGTTTTGTGTTCTCTCATTTCATTCTCTTCTCAGGACGGATAATTCTTTTGATTATTAGCAGGTGACAGAGACTGGTTCAGGTAATGATAAGGAGGTATTGGGAAGGAAGGAGAAGTTAGTAGCATAATCGGTCCAGCCAATTACTCTATTCAATTCAGGGGTAAAGGAAAATTTGGAAACCTCGGAGCTTGGAGAAAGTGCGAGGGGCTATTGTCTGAGTAGCATTACGTCCGTAAGTACGGCGACCCCATGGTTAGAAAGGAGGTACACCCAGCGATGCCAGTCCAGTAATATTCGGACTTGAGCAGGCATCCTTGAGAATGATTATCATTCTTGGGAGGGTAAGGTTTTAGACCAAACAAAGTGCTGGGCGTGCTCACACGTGCCTCAGTGATTATATCAAGTAGGATTAGTTCTCTTTCCACTAAATATTCTTGAGGTACCCGAACTATAGGTGGGAGGTCACTAGGGGAAAAAGTACGACACCTAGGTCCCTTAGTCTGAAGTCTCCTAATGCTTTGCAAGCCGATCACTGTTAAACCTGAGTATTGGGAGACTGGGAAGAACGAACAGACAATAGCCCGCCCACAAGTGCTGATGAAAAGAACTGATGACATTATTAGAAGTGTGTATATTAACGCAAGCTGAAGGAGATTGCATATGACATTATTGATAGACATAGGATGATGCTATTGATAAACATGAAGTGTTTAAATGTATTCTGAGCTTAAAGACATGCATTGGACAGAAGAACCTGTTAAACTTGAAGAACTGTAGTAGAGAATTCTGTATAGCTGATACAGTTTCTATTGTACCTTGTACCTTTCCAAATAATGTATTAAGTGTTTTATTGCACCCTTGAAGGGCATACAAAAGGTTATCTCCAAGCTCCAGAAGTGTACGGTTTATAGTAAAAGAAGAAGTCGTTTAGAGGATAAAGACTTTCTCTTATGATAACTTGTTTAGATCTACAACAGCGTGGTCATACACCAAGGGGCACTTGTATTACATAACAATGAAACGTGGTACTGAGATCTTGCATATAACATCTTTAAGGTGATAGTTTATTGTACTATCAAAGGGTGGACTGTCAAAGTCGTATAATTGGATGAACGAAAGTATATTGTTTTAATATTGGTTTGCAGTGCGATTGCGAAGCGTACGCCACGTAACACATGGCGTGATGCGATCGCACGGTAAAATACGCACGCACACACTCGCATTACAACATTTAGTTATTTATATAATTCATATTCATATTGGTTTCGTCACACTGTAATTTATGAGCAGATAATATTTGGTTTATTAGTAGAATATATATAAATATATATATAATGATTATACGTACACTTCAGTGATATATATGGTTCAGGTTGTGGGAAAGGTGGCATGTCTGGTATCATACTAAAACCCTATTCATCAGCAGCTGTCCAGTGCAGTCGGCGAAGTGATCGCACATTGCATACTCTAGTTATTGATATTAGGGAAGAAACCTTTTATATGATGCTGGCTATGAAAGGAGCAGACCCCCCTGGAGAGACGACCCCCACCTTTGGATTCCTTAGATTGAATCAACCTATGATCTGTTTACCCTGGACCCACCCAACGTCTGGACCTATAGAAACAATCTATGTCATCTTTATTGTTCAAGTGTAACACTGTACTGTATATAATCATCGCTGCACACCCCCTGGTTCTCAGTCAACTCTGACACAGTATTCTAACAGATATACTGTCCACCGGGTCCCGTGGGTGTGCAGCGAGCGCATGCGATAGCATTGGTATGTACTTATCTTTTGGTATAGGCTGTACTGTACTTTATCATAATATAATAATGTATTGAATGCTTATTTTAAAACAATAAAATTACTTTAATACCAATATGTATGGGCTCCTCAACTGGTGAAACAGGAGACTAGAAATGAGCCAATTGGGAAGAAAGGCGTCGGCTTTGGATCCTCTCCAGAGAAGGTTCCTGATGATGAATGTCCACCTTGATACTAAGAGAAATTAGATCATCCAGATTAGCAGGGAGGTCACGGAAGTTAGAGCATCCTTAATCTGGTCAGTAAGTCCCTGCCAGAAAGTGGCGACCAAGGCCTCATTGTTCCATTTTAGTTCAGAAACTGCGGTCCTCCTAGACAGTTAAAAGAATAGTGATTGAGAGTGGTCAGAACGGTGTAGGTCAGAAACCAAACGGGAACAGGCGATACCGAAGGGAGATCCACAGAGAAGTTAGACAAGCCGAGTTCACGGAGATAGGGCTAGAAGCAAAATCCAGGAGAATAGTCAACAAGCCGGGGTCACAAAAGACCTAAACAGGCACAATCCAAAAGAGAAGTCAGGGAAGCTGGGTCAGAACCAAAACAAAAGCAGGAAAATATAAATACGCTGGAGAACAGGAGATCTGATACTCTGGTACCCTAATGGTGTCAGAGCCAGGTTTAAATAGAGGCAGCCAGGCTGTGATAGGAGGAGAGGGGCGGTCAGACATGCTGACCGCCAAGAAAAGTGCGCATGCGCCCGACGGCGCGAGGACGGACGGAAATATCAGATGGCCGTCCCCACTTCACAGGGGAACAGCAGGGACGGCGCCTGACAGATTCAGACTTTGGGACATTAACAACAAACGTCTTATCAAATCCAGAGATGTGGTATTCCACAAAAACACGCCACCTAGAGGAGTAGTGGAACAGGAACCACAAGAAAAGTTTGTAACACTGGATGCTCAGGCAGCAGAAAGCGTGTCTGAGACAGAAAATGTAATTGCGGATACCCAACTGGAAAACAGAAATTCTACAAGGAGTAACAAATGTATTTCCCCTAGGAGATATAGCGAGGTGTTTGCTAATCTAGCCTTTTGTGAACCGCAAAACATTGAAGAGGCTATTGATACAGAGTTAAAAGCTCTGGATGACAATCATACATGGACTGTAGTTGACAGGCCGAGTAACTGCAAAACGAACAGGAACAACTGGGTCTTTTGTAAGAAAGTTAATACGGACTGTACCATTGCACCGTATAAAGCCCGCCTTGTTGCCAAGGGCTACACACAAAAGTCCGGAATCGATTATGGAGAGATCTTCTCACCTGTTGCCAGATACAGCACCCTGAGGTTAGTGATTGCCATCTCCACTATCCATGATTTGTTGTTGTATCAGCTTGACTTTGACTCTGCATTCTTGAACAGAGAATTGTTAGAGAAGATTTACATGGAGCCACCTGAACACTACAACGAGGGTGTCTACCAAGAAAGTAAAGTCTGCCTCCTAAAGAAGTCACTTTATGGTCTTAAACAAAGTGGTCGATGTTGGCACATAAATCTTGATGCTGTACTGCTAGACATAAACTTTAATAGGTCAGAGACTGATCATTGCTTGTATCACAAAACCATAGAAGAAAAGATGTTCTTCGTAGTTGTGTACGTAGATAATCTACTGCTAGCAGGCTAAGAAAGATACATCACCACTATCAAACATCTGTTGAAACAGAAATTCAAATTAAAAGATCTAGGTCCTGTAAACAAGTTGTTAGGCATGAGGATCATGCAAAATGTCAATGATGGAACTGTTACAATTGATTAACAGGCATACATCGAAAATATACTTAACAAGTATGGGACGTTAACTAGCTAATACACCTGTGGACAAAAGCTTTAAAATGACAAAGGCAATGTCACCAACAAGCAGTGAAAAGATAGAGGAAATTAGTAAAATCCCTTACAGAAATGCTGTTAGAAGCTTAATGTTCGCAAGTATTGAGACTCAACTAGACTTCACACATGATGTATTAGTATCAGTAGATATGCAGCAAGCTCATTAGCTTGGTCTGGATGGTTATTAATTGTATAACACAATTTAATCAGCCAACAGCAGCTGTTGCATGCTGTGAGGCTGCAGCACAGCACTCTCTTCTCTGCATCCTTACATAGAGCTAAATAGAAAAATTGTATTCAGCTCTTTGGGAGACGACTGGACAGACTTCCTCTTCTTACATTGCAAGATCACAGAACAATAGGCGCTTGGTGGTTCCTAGCTTCAGATTATGGATGGGGGTGTCTTTTTATTAAATTGTTATTGTGCATTCATGCTATTGGATGGCACAAAAATGTTACATTAAAAATTATGGCTTACACCTGATCCCCGGTAACCCTGAGTATATGTTATTCAATTTGAATGTGCAGATTCCACCCTTGAAGTTCATTATGCCTTTGGGGACGGTGGTCCAGGTGAGTAAATAGCAACTTGGCAGCAGGCAATGGATGGTGGTGGTTCATAGGCTCCATGTCCAGTGTTGGACTAAGTGAATCCAAATGAATTTGCTGTGCACCACTCACAGGTCATAGTGGCGGACCAATCTGGAACTGCTGCCACTTACCAATCAGGATCATAGATGATGCACCAATCAGGGCTAGTCAAGTCACAGGCCTGCCCCGGCGATGGGTTATTTAAATAGTTGCTCTGGGACAGAGGCTCAGTCTGCCTGTGGAGTAAGAGGAACAAAATAGTCAAGGAAGAAGGCAGAGGATTCCGGAGTCAAGAAGTGGCACAAGGATCAGAGCAGACATCCTTGTGCCTCTTCTAGTATCTGGGGATGACCAGGTTACTGGTGAGGCCTGTGGTCAGTGTGTGTTTATGTTGAGGCTCCATTTCTGCCCATCCAGCCCTTGGCCTGCAGCCCTGGGTTACCCTCCAGACTGTAAATCAGGCCCCAGACCTTGGCATACCTAAAACTCATGCCGCATTCCAGGTACTAGGTATTGCTGTATCCCAGACCTATCTCCATGATACAGGACTGATCCGTGCCCAGACTTGGGCACACCCGATAGGCGGCAGACAAGTGACCACATGCATCTGCCCCACTATCCCAGGCCTTAGTGGTGCCCAGGTCTCAATTTGCAGTCAATATTCCCTGCAGGTGTAGGGCTGCATTAAAGTAGTTGTTTAACAGATCCCTTTAAAGGTAGGCTGTCCCCATCCCATGTGCCATGTTATATATACTCAAGTTGCTCATTGTGTAAACTGCTGTTTGCTTAGTTGTGTGGTGTGGTAGTTAGTTGTTAGGCACGTGCAGGCAGTTTAGTGGAGATTTAGAGTAGTGCAGAGGGTTAGTGTAGGGAGAGAGATGTGTTTTATGCTTGGTGGTTCAGACTGGTGTGGTTCGGACTTGTGTTAGCAAGCAATCCTCAAGCACCACACTAGGAAAAAGAGTAGAGTGGGTCATCAATGGAGGATAGGAGTTCAGTGCCAGACAGAAATTCCTAGAGCATGGGTACATACGGGTTTCCCTTGCACAATTGTGCAGAAGAGTACCCGGGTGGCGCTAAACTACTGATAACTAGATTCCTCCGGTTAGCTGAGAACATTATCAAGATCCCAGAATCTCAAGTAGGGATTCTGTTCCCCGCCCTCTGGTCAGGTATGTTGGACACTTCCCCTTCCAGGCAGCAGCCAATAATAATTACTTAGACTTGCAGTTTTACGGGCCTGTTTGTGCGAGTTGATGGTGAAGGTTGAGTCTATGTTGCTGTTGCTTGGGGTAAGTTGGTCACCAGGGTGCCATTGTGGGATCTGTGGTGCCGTTACACCTTCTTAGAACATGAAATGTTGAGTCTGCATTTGGCCACATATTAATACAGTAAATTTGATTTCAGCAAGAAATGTCCCAGTTTGCCCAGTTCCCCACAACAGAAGGAGCAAAATGTTTTTACTTATGCTGTCACCACCATTGTCATGTGTTAAGATATTTCCTTACTATTGAGAACAGGTATAAAAAATATTCAAATAGTATCACAAAAATGGAAAAAATGGCATTTGCTTTTTGTGTTTCTGATATGTGTGGTTTGTAAATGACTCTTTGCATCTGCTTTTCATAGTTGAAACTATGGCAAAGCTGATTTGTAATAGTAAGAGTCATTTTTCCACTACATTTCAGTGTCTATATGGAATTTATAAAAATGAACAACCAATAACTCTGTTTTAATTATGATAAGTAGACTCAAATTGCATCAGTCATTTTTGTGAGGACACCCTGAGAAAATGATGCCAAGCACATAATGAAACATGACAATGGGATCCAGTAAACACATTGTTACTGTTAGGCTGCCGGTCTGATAATAAACTTACAGGACTGATGGAAGAGGTCTTCTCCTATAGCAGCCGCCTTTCCTGTAGAGCTTTATCTGCTCACAGATACTCGGATGCCCCCAGGACTTTACTCTTAATGTAGTGTAAGTTTATTAACAACACCGCAACGGCAGGACCGGAGGAGGCTGAGTAGATAGTAATGGATGGTCAGACGTAAGCTGAGGTTAGGGTCCGAAGCAAGTAGGATAGTCAAATAACACGCCAAAGGGTCAGGGTCACCAGCACAATAGCAGAATCCAGAAACAAGTAATAGGGTCACAACAGGAGGTCCAATAGTAAACGAGTATCCACAGGAACACTGGGACAAGACAGGAACAGGTCAACAACAGACAGAATCAACACTATAACTGGCAGAGAGGCTAAGCCCTCCCTGCCTTAAATAGTCAAAACAGCCAATCAGGGACAGACAAGGAGATGGTACAATGAGCCCCCCAGGTGTGGCCTTATAAATGTAATTTAACATTAACAGCCTGCAGGCTTAATGGCGCATGCATCCGGCTGCCCTGTGTTCGCTGGGGCGCGAAACACTGACAGCTCGGCCCGACAAAGGTTGGACCAAGAAATGGAAGTGATGTCCCTGTTGCCATAGGGACGGCCGGGACGCCAGAAACAGCAGGGAGTGAGTTGCGGCGATGTCCGCGGCCGCCATGGCTAGTAACAGTTACCACGATTGAATTCTAACTTTTCAATAACAGGCGGTTTTTCACAATGTTTTCATCAGCAGAATTGCATCATCACTAATAGCAAGCATTGAAGGAGCCCAGAATGGCGCTCAATTCAGCAAAGAGTGTGCCATATTCAATTTCCACTCTCACTATGTTTGAGTTCTGTTATGTGTTACTGTTCAAAGTTCATCTATTTCAGTAGTATTATCACAGTGCAATATACAAATCACCTATTGCATAAACTTTTTGTTTGGCTGATTGTATAATCTGAGGGAGAGGTTAACTTCCTGGGAGTCAGGAGGAAGTGCCCCCCAATCCTCATGGGGAGGAGTCTGGGCCTATTTACAGGCTCAAATTCAATTTAGGCACAGGGAAGAGCATGTAGGGAGGAAGAAAGGGGGATACCAGCTATGAAAATAGGGGCACATAGGAACAGTGAAAGGAAACAGATAAGGGAAAGATAAAGGGTAACATGGAAGATAAGTTGGAAAGTTTTATTATAATATTATGGAGATATGAGGGAAAATGTACGCACACAAAGGAGACATGCAGGAAAGGTGGAGGGACACAGAGGGAAGGCAATTGGACACAGCAGAGGAGGAGGAAAAAGGATGGATAGGCTTGCATCATTTAACATGTTTAATATTGTACTATATAGTGTTAAAATACATCTAAAATTAATTCCACTCTATTAAAACCCATAAACCTTCATGGGGCTTAGGCAGCCTCCGGGCCCCTGGCCGTTCATTTCCAAGTGAAAGTTCCATACCAGCACTTCTAAATTTCCACTTCGACCGCTGATTTCCTGTACGTGTGATGCCTCAGGCCTCGACTGGCTTTTTGCCATTTGAGCTTCTTTACAGGTGAAAACCTTGCGGTGTCCTCAGTTTCCTTCAAGAGTCATGGGAGCAACAGTCAATAGAATGAAAGAATACAATATATTGTGCATTTGCTTAATCACCTGGATTCAGTTGCTCAATTAGCTTGAGAAAATGTGCTAAATACGCAACAGTCACAAGAGCGGCTGTATTTGAAATTTTGTGCGCAGCCCGTGCCACGGGTCAATCAACTCCTCGATCAGCTTGGGTCAGTCAAGTATATTTCTACTCTCAATCTTAGAAAAAGCTATTGGTAGATTGAGTTGACCAAGTAGTCTAAATGCAAAAAACATTTTGTACCCCTTAAGTTTGTATCATTTTTTGATTATGCCCTTATGACTTTATGGCATATCTGCATCTATTCTGTGCCTTATGGACAATGTCCTACAGCCTCACCAAAATTATGCTTATCTTAATGATATCATCGTCTATAGTGAACACTGAATGCACATCTTAATAATCTTTGTGTTGTTCTTCAGCCCCTGTGACAGACAGGTTTAATGCTTAATCTATTTAATTTAGCATAATATAATTTAGATAATTTAGGTGTTGCCTAAAGCCCCAGGTTAATAAGGTCCAGGCCCTAGACAATGTCTAAAGTCTCATGTACAAAAACACAGTTGCACTCCTTTTTATGTCTGGCGGGCTACTATAAGATGTTTATAACCCAACTTTCTACATTTGCAGCCCCTTTAACGGACAAGCTGAAAAATTCTACTCCAAATAGGGTAGCATGGTCTTCTGAGTGTGAGGCTTACTATCGAACGGATCCTTGTAAAGGGAAGTTTCCCTTTACAAGGTAGCGCAGCTTTAAATTTAAGCTGTCATCTCGCCGATTTCCGGCGACTTGTACAACCCGCACTATGATACATTTACCCCCAGATGTATGAGTGAACACAATTGAGGAAAATATGACATTTCAGTCTTCATAGACCCCTCATGAAAATGATGTCTAAAGCAGAAGATATTAAACCTTTTTTTCCACATAGCTTCCAACCCCCACCTTTGGAGTTTAACTGTCAATGAAGACAGATTTATCTCACAAATGTCACAGGGCTTTCGAAGGGAGCTAGGGATGTCATAATTAATAGTTTAAAGAAACCTAAAAGTCTTGGTACAATTATTTGTGCCAGATAGGACCATGTGGGTCAAGTAAAGCTGTATGGATAACGGGATTGTGGTCAATAAGTGGAATACATCACGATATTAATGTTTTTGAAGCCTCTGTATAAATTTTGATTTTCTGAATGTGGAATGGTATGTGTCAAAGATACATACACACTCTCTTAGGAATCAATATAACCGAATCATGGTTCATATGTATATGTGTAGAAAATTACACCAAGTTTAGTGGACTTAATGTCAGATCTATGACATATTTTATAGCATATTCTGAGTGGCACATGCGCAGTTGGAGCTGGCGCCAGACCACACTTGCACAGAAGAGGCCCACACTCTTTTGAGAACAGAGCAGGAGGCCTGGGAGGCTAGAATGCAATGGGCCCTTGCTGACAATTATGCAATTCTAATTCTGCGTATCTTGTGTTTCTATTTTATTAAAAAAACCTGTTAGCAATTTGATATTCATGTATGTCCATTTTTGATAACTGTTTTAAATTAAACATTGAGACTAATTGTTGTCATATTAAATCACCTTTAATAATATTTAGCCTTAGAATAAGTTACATGTTAAATAGAGTTTTTGCTAGGTATGTTTATTCAACCATAACTTTTGATCAAATTGGGTTTTATTATGTTTTGGTACAATTTGAGGTAACTGAATGCTTCCTAAGAGTGTTAGTTCTTAACCCAATCCTGGTGGTGGCATGCTTGTTTTTCAAAAGCTACTATGAGGTAGATTTGTGATTTTTTTTTTTAGTATTTTCTACATAGACCAGAATTTGGGTTTTATTTTGATTAACCTTTTCCCACCCACATTTCACACATGCATAGGAGTGTCTTGTCATGACATATGCTAATTATACATTGAATAAAATTATACATTTGTGGGCAGCACAGTTGCTTAGTGGTTAGCACTTCTGCCTCAAAGCACTGGGGTCACGAGTTCAATTCCTGACCATGGCCTTATCTGGGTGGAGTTTGTATGTTCTCCCAGTGTTTGCGTGGGTTTCCGCTGGGTGCTCCAGTTTCCTCCCACACTCCAAAAATATACCAGTAGGTTAACTGGCTGCTATTTAATTAATCTTAGTCTCTCTCGGTGTGTGTGTGTGTGTGTGTGTGTGTGTGTGTGTGTGTATGTTAGGGAATTTAGACTGTAAGCTCCAATGGGGCAGGGACTGATGTGAGTGAGTTCTCTGTACAGTGAGTGAGTTCTCTGCGCTTTGGAATTAGTGGCACAAACAGATGATGATGATGACGAATGGAATACAACTGGGGATAACTGAGATGGAAAAGGACTTAGGAATACTAGTTGACAGGAGGTTGAGCAGCAAATCACAGTACCCGGAAGCATCTGCAAAGGCAAAAAGGGGATTAATGCATGTAATGCAAACATAGTATTATCTGGTATAAGTCACTAGTTAGACCACATCTTACATGTGGGATACAGTTTTTGGCACCGTAAGAAGGACATAGAAGAACTTGAAAGGGTTCAGAGGTGGGTAACCTCATTAATAAAGTGAATAGAAGAGTTAAATTATAAAGAGAGGTTTTATATATTGTCACAAACACGCTCCCAGCTGCCATGCTTAAACCATTGTCGAAGTCGTATATTTGGATGAACAAAAGTATATTGGTTAATATTGTTTTGCCGTGCGATAGCGATCCGTACGCCACGTAACGCGTGGCATGGTGCGATCGCACGGTAAAATGCGCACGCACGCACACGCACTATAATATTTAGTTTCCCATATATATTTATAGATTACATTCCAAAGTGATTAATGAGCAGACAGTATTTGGTTTATTATTAGTTTATATATTATGATTATGATTTAGTGTTATTTAAGGTTCAGGTTATAGGAAATGTGACATGTCTGATATCATACTAATCCCCTATTCATCAGCAGCTGTCCGGTTCCATCGCCGAAGAGATCGCATATTGCATACTCTAGTTATTGATGTTAGGGAATAAATAGCCAGATTTATATTAGAATGTGAAATGCTAATGAACTCATTATAACTGGAGCACATCCCCTGGAGAGACGACCCCCACCTTTGGATTCCTTAGTCTGAACTAGCCTATGACCTGATTACCCTGGACCCGCCCGAGGTCTGGACCTATGGAAGCAAGCCACGTCATTTGCATTGTTCTCTGTAACACTGAATGTGTATATATAATCATAGCTGCACCCCCACCAGCCTCAGTCATGTTCTGACCACAGTATTCTAAGCAGATATACTGTCCACTGGGACCCGTGGAAGCGCAGCGAAGCTCATGCAAAGCGCAGCGGTATGTATGTATCTTTTGGTATTGGCTGTACTGTACTGTATCTTAATATAAAAATGTATTAAACTGTTAAACTATTTACATCTGCTAAAATAAATCACTTTGTGCGTTAGAAACACAATACAATCGCTTGGGCAATGCTTATTTGAAAACGATAGAATTACTTTAATACCATGCACTTAATACTCTAAGAAATTAAGTAATCCCCCTGCTATGCCACCAAATTGTCACAAACACGCTCCCAGCTTCCATGACTTTGGGTGTTTGCTTTATGAGTTTACACCCGATTTCAGCCCGCAGTCTCTTTCTAACTATCACACAGGTTATAGACCTACAGAATCGCCCCAAACACAGCGCTCTCACACCGCCCGACACTTCAGGGTTTGCCACCACCTATTGAGTACGGGCAATAGGACCCCAATATACTGTCCCACACTGGCACACAGGCTTCGTATTCCACAAACTAGCAAGATCCACACCAGCACACACAGGGTTAACCCTTCACACCTCCAGACTGTTACACAAATGTAAATGCAAGCACACACAGCTTGTTAATCAAATGTATCAACAAATCACACACTGGCATTCCAAGGGTTAACTTGGTCGAGCAATCTGCCTCTTCTAAACAGGCTAATGGATTTGTTAGATTATCAAGGACGCAACTTATTAAATTGTAGATTTAATTTACAAAAATACAGGGCATACAGATAAAAAAAAATAATGAATAACAATTAATAGATTGACATAAGCAACAGTTTAAAATAAAAAGGGTTACATTCAGAATAGCACTTACGTGAGTTGCATAATCTGTACCATGGGGAATTGGCTAGGAAGATGGACAGCTTATCAATGTAACTTGATTTCCCCAAAAAGTCTGACCCCTTGCCCCTTCAAAAAACAGGTTTTTAAGCAAACTCAAATGGGATGGTCTTCACAGGGGCAGTGTTTATTGTTAATAGGGAGGCAAGAATGTCTCCTGGGTGTCACTGTACTTTGCTCACAAATATTCCCAAAGTCTTGACCTGTGGGTAATTCTTCACAGATATATCCCAGAGAAATGACCCCCCATTCAATAAACCGGTCATCTCCCGCACATTTAAATACCAAACATGATGGAATTATGACAATGTGACATACCTTTTACAAAGATATGTGATTTTAGCTGTTCACGGATACCACCCGTACCTGTCATTCACAGCCCTGGGGTGATTTCTGCTCTTCAGTATTGAGTGACACCCAGATTTCCCATATTTCTATATACCTGTTTAGGCTTTCACATGCTGCCTACCAGGATCTCCAGCTGTGATCGGCCCCACAAAGTCTATTCAAGTGTCTAAAACTAACAGTAAAAGATCTTTGAAGCTGCTAAAGGTGGCATGCTCATCTTCTCACACTGGGATGTGCAAAGCCATCTAACACATTTACATCAGACTCTCTGGGGGTATTCAATTGTTGCTCCCGACCGCAAAAAAACGAGCGCGTTAAAACTATTACCGTTTATACGGTAAACTTGTGCGTAAAAACCATTAATACGGTAGTTTACTCGCTGAATTTCATCTGGCAGCTCCCTGAGCGAGAAATTCAGCGAGTAATTGCCGTATAAACGGTAATAGTTTTAACGTGCTCGTTTTTTTTGCGGTCCGGAGCAACAATTGAATACCCCCCTCTGACTTCAAATCTTACACTTTAACTGAACTTATCAATGGATTCCTTTGATATGACATATTTACACTGCAGTTATGATTTTATTCCTTATAAATAACTGCAAGCTCATATATCTTAGAAATGAGCGGTTCAGATTCGGGGAAATCCGACAGGTCCAAGTTTTGGGGTTCCAGGCGAAACCGAGTCATGACTCGGTGTCGTGCACCAATTTTGAAACGTAAAACAGGGCAAATCATCATTTCTGGGAAAGAGTTTTGGATCGATACCTTCTATACATATAGTCCTCCCTCATTTTCTCAAGTGTCATTTTAGAACAGACAGCATGTAGGGAGGAAGTTAGCTGCGGTACCCTGCTCTGAAAATAGCAATCAGGGTGAAAGAGGAACATATAAAGCAATATAATTTTGTAATTAAATATAGTTTGCTAATCAATTGGTTTTAATTTCAATCTTTTAGAGACTTTAGATGGACTAGTCGCTGCTGGTTGTTATTAATGCATATATAATAGTACTAGTATATAGACTGAGTTAGATATCATTCTGAACTAACAGGCAGAGGTCATAGGATGGATAGTAGTAGGAATGAATAGAGTTAGACATTTATTAAAGAACATAGACGAAGGTGGCCTGCACTCATACCAAAAACGTCAAAGACAAAGACAAAGGGCTAGATTTACTAAGCTGCGGGTTTGAAAAAGTGGGGATGTTGCCTATAGCAACCAATCAGATTCTTACTTAGTACCTTCTACAAAATGATAGCTAGAATCTGATTGGTTGCTATAGGCAACATCCCCACTTTTTCAAACCCGCAGCTTAGTAAATCTAGCCCAAAGTAGTATGGAATTCTTGCTTTTAAACCCATTGCCATTTTAAATTTAGCTGTCAAACCCGCCAAAATATCGGCGAGTTGCAAGTGCTGTTTAATACATTTACCCCCAGAAAGGGTGTAGTCAATCTGATGCCAGAATTAACACCGGCCAATTATAAAGGATTATATCCTGGAACCAGTGATATAATGACAATTTGACCTTCCACTGTTTAGTTTTACTATTAGTTGATAACTGACTCGCGTTGCTCTCTCCGCTACATTTTTGTTTATGTAAAAATTGTGACCTTTTGCTAAATTTACATTAGTGTCCATGTGGTTATTTATTTATTCAATTACAGTAATAGTAAATCTGAACATGTGAAGATGGTTTGGGTGCAAAGAAAGGGAGATATCAACACTATGCAGTTTAATTATTTTTTTAACTGAATCAGAGAAAGCAAATGCAACAATGGTAAAGTCCTTCATTAAGACAGGTCATTGCAGAATTTAACCAAAATTGGAAATGACTGGAAAAAACATTATTGCTATAAATAGTAATATTATAGTAATATAGTAATATTATTTTACCCATTTTTCACAATTTTTAATTAAATTCAGATCCAAAACCAAAACCAAACCTTTTATACATGTTTAAGAACCAAAACCACATCCAGACGGGGTCAGCACACATCTCTATTATATACTATACTGTATATATATATATATATATATATATATATATATATATATTTTTTTTTTTTTTTTTTTTCTTTTTTTTTTCTTTATGTAATACAAAGATTAACTGTCTAATAAACTGTTTGTACCAAGAAACATACAGAAGACAGAGGATCATCAGTTGGGAGCAGAAGAAAGACTGTGTCACCATGACTATAGAAAGGGTTTGACCATTTTGCCTACTTCCCAAACTTCACATACATGAAACTGAGAACTATCAGTGGTTTCACTTTTACAGTAAACTTGTTGCTATAAAAAAGTATGAAGGATTTATATGAAATGTAGGAGACAAGCAAGATTTTGTTGGTGAGATATATACTGAATTTTACATTTTGTGTTTGTTTCCTAATCTCATAAAGATCAAGTTATACGAGATTCAATCCACATGAGGGACCTGTACATACATTTCGGTTATTAAACATTCAATTTCTTGTTTCTGGTCGAGATCAGCAAATTTAAAGCAATATTGCAGACTATCCAGACAGTTGGCTCTCTGCTCCAAGATATCTGGTTACAGTAGTATGAGAAGAGTATTCCAGCTTGACCACAGGCATAGAACTGATCAGAATCCCAGAGCAGATATCTTAACTTGGCACTATATTGCATTTTGTAGATGAATTGATTTTATATCTGGCTTAGTATAACATTACAGTTCTTGGTGCTCAAACTGTGTACTTTAAATTGAGAAAGCCATGAATAATTTTGTGTGGTTTTCTGCATATTATAAAAAGGAATTCTAGTTATATATTGTTATTGGTAACATAAGTGCTCCATCTCACGTATAAGATATTGCTTGTGGTGTGATCTCATAAATTGGGATAAGATTTTTTTCTGTCAGACAATAATAAGAATATTCTGGCAGACATTATGTACACATATTTAATTTAAAGGGAAGAATATCATAATTTTGTAAACTCTGGATATGCAATTCATTAGTTAAAGAATATGTAATTTCCTTTCACTGGTATGTATTGTCCAACTGCAATCATGGGTAACGGAGAGTCCCTGGGGCTGTGCCAGGAAATAGGACAAAGGAGAGGAGCCTCCCAGTGGAGAGCGCAGGAGCTGGCTAGGAGGCGTAGAAAAGAAGATTTTACTTACCTGACCTCCATTCCAGCGCAGGTAAGTCTGGACCTTCTACAGTGCTCCCTTGCATTGGAGACAGCAAATCTGAACAGATTCACTGTCATCCAATCAGTGGCCAGGACAAGGTTCACCTCCGGCAATTTGAATTTGGCAGTGTGGCGAGCCAGTAGAAGCTCCCATGTCGCTAAGCCCCACCCCCTGCACTTCCCTGATAAGACCAGTACAGGAAGCCAAAGGAAAAGGACGGTTGTCAGAAGAGAAAAGACAAGAAGAGCAGTGTGATCAAGATAAGAAGAGAAGAAGAAAAAGGCGCAGGAGCGCAAAGACAGAAGAGAGACGCTGATGGAAGAGACAGAAGAGCTCTCTGTAAGCAACAGAAGGAGAAAACAGAGTCTCTTAAATTAAATGAAGCACCAAAGAGGCGCAGCCAGCTGGAGGAACTGGAGGAAAACATGGCAGACTGAAGCATACGTAGAAAACTATGTTGAATGTACGGTGTGAATGGTAGGTGGGTCGATCGTGATCAGGTAAGAACTATGTGTGTGACTGCTCGTTTTCAATAGGCCCCACTACACAGTGTCAAAAAAATGCATACTTTCAGAAATATAGGTATACCACCCCAGGGCCAGTTTTATCAAGCCCAGGGCAGGACTTGTGTACCTGTAATGCAGTTTTGGAAAAATCTACAATTTCTTGCAATATACAGTTCTTAAAATATTAATAAAAACAAGTATAAAATTGTGATCCGAGGTGTGTTTTTCTTTGCAACAATTAGGTCTTAGCAAATATTTGGATGTATATTAATTTGATTCCAGTGACCACCTATATCCACACAGGTGTTTTTGATTAATTGATCAACATAATTTGTAATTTGGTAGGAAAAAGACACCAAAAATCTAAATACACTGTAAGGAAGGCCTGTAAGACTTTTAGATACTTTCAAAGAGACTGTATTTCTCTGTATATGTACACTGTTAAAATGTTACGCTGTACTATTAGCAATACTGTGTTCATGTTACTTTGTTTATTATGTTTATTGTATTCATGTATTGTAGTCATGTATTGCATTATATTATATGGTGCTACAGAATCTGTGGTGTCCTATACATAAATTATGATGTGCAATGCAGTGGTTAGCATTACGGCCTCACAGCACTATCTTCGTAGTTTGTATGTTAACACCGTGATTGCGAGGATTTCCTGTGGGTACTCTAATTTCTCCCCACACAGTCCAACATGCTGGTAAGTTACTTTTCTTCTAAAAAAAATTAACCCTAGTGTGCTTGCATGTGATTGGAAATTTAGACTGTAAGCTCCAATGGGGCAGGGAATGATGTGAGTGATTCCATAAAATACCAGCTGAGTGCTTTCAAGATGGCTGTCACGTCCTCTTCAATGCTATTAAGTCTTTGAATTGTATAGGGAAAAAACCCACTATATAAATAAATAATACTTATTCTTATTAATAATAATAATTATTATAATGATAATAGTAAATTAAAAAGTGTACATTTTTATTTTTGTACAGAGATGTGTCTTTTTTGTGTGTATCTAGAAAAAATGCAGAACTCTCAGACATATAATTTATCCAATAAGGTAAACCTGTACTCACAGAGATACAATCTTTAATATCCGCTAATGGAAATATTACTGCAATATAGTCTGTTTCATGTCAATAATCTGGCCTGTAGTGGATAGCATTGTCCTACGTGATTGCATCCAGTCTCAGTAGGATTTTATCAGTGAAAATCAGCACATTCAGTACACACAAAGTCATCAGCAGGCCACCACCAACTAAAGCATATTCAGTTCTCATTCATTGAATTGTAAAACAAAAGGAAATTATGCCCTAAATGGACTTTTCCAAAATCATATATTTTTCATAATGTTTTATATACGTCTATTTTACACAGAGAAACAAAGCTTGCAATATGTATCTGCTCAGAATGCCTAATTGTTGCTGGAAGTAATACACTTGATATAGTGTGCATAATAGCAACAGTTTACTTCTTTTCAGTCAGTACTGCTCTTTTCATATGGTACATTATTAATAGTAGGACCTTTAATAGGACATTAAATGTGTTATATCTTCATAACCAAGTTATATAGGATGTTGAAATATCAACTTTTTATATTGTGTTGATTGGACATTTGTGGGTTTATTGTATATGTATTTTTTTAGATTTTCCCTCAAATAAATGCAATTTGCAGATATTTACATTTGATTTAATCATTGTTGTTATTGGTAATTGATATATACATAAAATTAGCTGTGAACTACTTTAGCGCAGGCTCTTTGTTTATCATTATCAGACATATAGGTAAAATGTAGTTTTAAGATGATCTCAGAAGATAGTACGTAACACCTTACTGCGCTGCTGTTATTGTAAAGTGTGTAGAAAAAAGTGATGCTGCTCAGGAAAACAAGAGGTATCCCTCCTCCCTCTATAATACACTAGCAAAATACAGATAAATCCTGGCGCTTCAAAATGATAGAGATGAAGGGTGTGTGAAAGTAGAGGATGTGATAATATGCATATAGCTTATGGTCAGAGGATACAGATAGATGACAGAGAACAAATTATATGTGAAAACAAAGCTTATAGGTTCAAATCAGTACCAGAAAATTGATAGCAGTCCATTCCATCAGACAAGTGCCAAACTACTCTGCATTAACTATTGCCTGTCTGGTTCAGAGTACTGCTAATAGATCCTGGTTGTTTATTACCTCCTACCCAAGCCTATGTCCTGGGGACAACCGAGTACTGTTGAACATAACAAATTCCTCAAAAAGTGGGCTGCTAAAGGTGAACATCTCGCGAAGCAGTTCTAGCAGTTAAGGACCTCATGCTACTCTGTTCTTAACAATGTGTAAATGTTTTAGAAATATATATAGTTAGACACACAAACATATTGGATTATACATGGAAATATGTGTTCATTTTGACTTAAGTGAAAATACTGGCATACTGCTATGCATCTATTAAAGTAATTTTATTGTTTCCAAATAAGCATTGCATAAACGATTGTATTGTGTTTCCAAAGCACAAAGTAATTTATTTTAGCAGATGCAATAATTTAACAATTCAATACATGATTATAATACAGTACAGCCAATACCAAAAGATAAATACATACCGCTGCGTTCGCTTGCGCTAGCTGCGCTCCCATGGGTACCAGTGAACAGTATTTCACTCCAGAATACTGTGGTCAGAGAATGACTGAAGCCAGTAGGAGCACAGTGTAACGGACTTACCTAATCCCTGCCGCTCCGTCCAGAAGCCGCACTTCCGCATCCAGGACCACGTGACCGCACCCGGAGGCGGTCACATGACCTCAACCTAGAGGCGGGGATTTTGAATCCCTGTCAGGATAAAAACCTCACTCTGACACTCGCTGAGCGTCAGAGCAACACTTACCTGTTCCTGGCTCCTGCTCTTCGTGGATTGCTGTGTCTTCCAGTCTCCAGTGTCTTCCTGTGTGCTGATCTCTGCCTGCTTGACTACCCTGGCTCTCCTATCCCTGTGTACCGACCCGGCTTGCTGACCATTCTTCTGTTCTTGTGACCCGTGTACCGAACCTGGCTTGTTGACTCCGAGTTGCCTTCTGATTCTGCCTGACTCCATTCCTGTGTACCGAACCGGCTTGTCTGACTCCGCTACCTCCGCTCCGCTGTACTACATCTTGGGGTGAACCTGAGGACCGCGACCTGCGACTCCTGGCAGTGAAGCCCACCCCGCCTTGCGGTGGTTGTTGGTGAACACCGGGGAGATCGTTAGACTCCGCACCTCAGGTAAGCCAGCGCTAATCAAGATTAGTAGTAGAAGTATCCAGAATCTGTTACACACAGCTATATTATATACACTCAGTGTTACAGAGACAATGCAGATGACGTGGCTTGCTTCTATAGGTCCAGACTTCAGGTGGGTCCAGTGTAAACAGGTCATAGGCTAGTTCAATCAACCCCCTCCAAGGCTGTGGGTCAACATTTCAGATGATTCTCCCGCCCAGAAACCAGTTACAACTAGTCCATTAGCATTTTATAGTCGGTATCACTTTAAGTGTTTTATTCCCTAACATCACTAACTAGAGTATGCAATGTGCGATCTCTTCGGCGAAAGAACCGGACAACTGCTGATGAACAGGGGATTAAAATTATACCAGTCATGACACATTTCCTATAACCTGAACCTTAAATAACACTAAAGTGTATATATATAATCATAATATATAAACTAATAATAAACTAAATACTATCTGCTCATAAATCACTGTCGATTGGAATAAATATAAATCTGAAATATATAAATAACTAAATGTTAGAGTGCGTGTGCGTGCGTATTTTACCGTGCGATCGCGCCATGCAACGTGTTACGTGGCGTACTGATCGCAATCGCACGGCAAAACAATATTAACCAATATACTTTTGTTCATCCAATTATACAACTTCGACACATCTGAACCATATGGAATGAAATTTGTATATTCAACAGTTATGTTTTATTTTGATTCTAAATGTTTAATACATGAACCAATGTACAGTTTTCAACCCTAATTTTATACTGTATATTACATTGATGTATACAGGTCATGTTTCTTGAAAAATAATCTTATTTTTACATTATATGACATTATTCCTGTAATACACTAAAAACTCACATGTATTTTATGAGAAATTAAATTTGCAAAGACAGTAAGAGTTAGAATACAATCTAAGAGCCGCTAAACTGAAACACACAACAACAAAATAACAGAAAGGAACAATATTTCAGTAATTGTTCAGGTGTTGAAAGTTTAAACAACTTTTAAAGACATTGCCATTTTAAATTTGTCCTGCAAAGTCTCCAAATATTGGCAAATTGCATAAACCGCTGTTTAATACATTTACCCTCTAGAATATTCATCATTTTCGCTTTGATTGCTTCGTATTCTGATTGTTAAACCTCTCCATTTTATGTATAAGCTCTATTTCAACACAGTAAGTTAAACTAGAATAATACTGACTATTATTTGAGGCATACATTATCCACTATGTAGTAAATGTAAAAGCGAGAGGCAGCACTGCCAGATCAAATGTGCATACTACTGTAAACAGGCAGCACAGAGAAAGAACTTTTATTGGCTCAGGTATTATGTCATCCTTGGCACCCAGCACACCTCAGCCGCTATATTAATCCAGCAACCCGTTCACTGAGTTGAAAGATTATTGTGTCTTTGCATCAGTGGCTTGCTCTCTACTATGCTCATGATGTCCTAATATTTACCAAACCTCAGACTAGTCTCTGACAACAATTCTTGCTGCTCCTAAAGCTGGGTACACACTACAGAAATTTCGACCAACTTTTTATGCCGAGCGATTTTACATGCGACCGATGGTCCGATCGCTCGGTCCATGGACTGCATACACACTAGCCTTGTTTAGGACGATAAAGGGAAGAGCGGACGTCCCTTTAGCGACTTTTTACAGCCATGTTGTCGTGAACAATGATTTAAATTTCGTACACACTGCAGCGACATTTGCGGGAAATGTACGAGATACCAAAGACATTAGCATAAAGGGGCAGAACTTTCACTAGTTAACTCCCAAAACAGCTTAAAAACAGAAGGCTACACTGTCCCTTCATTCATTCCTATTTGTAAACCTACAATGGCTACAGAAGAACAAGAACAAGCAGCTGCACTTCTCCTGCTTGCTGTGGCAAGAAGGCTGCTGGTACGGGACCAAAGAGAAAGAAGGAGAAATAATAGATCTTGTTGGAGCAAAGATTGGTTCAAGAGGAGAGACACGTTCTCTCATATGCCCCTGCTACAGGAGATACGGGACAACAACCCCGATGATTTCAAGAATTTTCTTGGTATAAGTGACTCAACTTTTCAGGAACTGCTCCAACTAGTAACCCCTCTTATCCAGAGGGAGAACACTCATTTAAGGAGACCCATACCGCCAGAGCAAAGACTGGTGGCAACACTATGATTTTTGGCAACAGGGAGAACACTTTCAGATCTTAAATACAGTACGACTATTTCCCCCCAAGCTCTTGGCATGATAATACCTGATACCTGTGATGCTATCATCGAAGTTTTCAGTGACCAGTATATGAAGGTTGGTGAAAAGCAATAGTATTTATTTGTAAAAATAGCGGTTTACATATTAACATATATAACATTGTAAAAATACATTTAACTTGGAATGTGCAATTCGTAGATTGTTTGGACCAGAGCAATAGTTTATAATTGTTGGTAGTGCAAAATTTCTTTTGTGTCCATACCAGATGTGTCCCCTGCGTAATGTGGCATCCTTACTGATGGTAATGGCGTGGATGTCATACAAGGTTGAGACATGCCGCTTTGTCCACTCATGGTACCATGCTGCAACTGTGCTGTGTAAAATGTGTATGCTTGTTTGTGTCTATGGTTAGTTGTGGAAATAAATGTGTCCGGCCACAAATCTTCAGCGGTAGCCCTACACATGAGGTCGCACAGCAGCCGCTCCATTTCAGCTTCTATGCGCTTGCTACTACTTCTCATTTTGCTAGCTATTGTTGCTGCAAGGAAATCAAATGTGTCCTGTTCCTCTCTTTTTGTTATCAGAGTGTTAGCGCAATCAATCATCTTTTCTGCTAGTGCATCAGTTTCTTGTATTTCATTTATTCTGCGTCTTTCACTTCTGATTGTTTTTTGCTGGTGTATCAGCTTGGGTCACACCTTGCCTGTCAGCAGTTATCTGGCTTTCACGTGGAGTGCTATTAATTGTTGTAGCATCGTGGGCTTCAACTTCCAGTAAGAGCCCATCAGACAGTAGTGCAGGCTGAAAAAGAGCAAACGAATGAGGGGAGGCAATTGCATGCATGTTCAAATGTAAACTATTTACACATCTTTATGTTTCAGGTTCCATCGACAGAGGAAGACTGGAAAGTGATAGCGGAAGACTTTGAGAAACTATGGAATTTCCCAAATTGCGGTGGTGCTATTGATGGCAAACATGTCCGAATTATGTCACCATCAAACAGTGGATCTTTCTACTATAACTACAAAGGGTTTTTTAGCATTATTTTAATGGCCATAGTAGATGCGAACTATGAATTCCTATTTGTGGACATTGGAAAAAATGGAAGAGTCTCAGATGGTGGTGCATTGGAGCATACTACCTTCCATAACAAACTACAAAATAATGCCGTAAACCTTCCATTGCGGAGTAGCACAAAATATGGACTAAACTTTGTGTTTGTGGCAGATGACGCCTTTGCATTGCACAACAATATTTTAAAACCGTACCCTCAAAGAAATCTGACCACTGAAAGATGTATATTTAATTACAGACTGTCACGTGCTCGGCGTGTAGTTGAAAATGCCTTTGGGATTCTAAGTAACAGGTTCCGAGTTTTTCATTCTACAATAAACCTGCTTTTGCACAAAGTCGACAAAGTAGTGATGGCATGTTGTGTTCTGCATAACTTTCTGCGGCGTAAAAGCAACTGTGGACATACCACTCAGGTCAATGGGGAAAGTAATGCCGAGGACATGGAGGTAGTGGGCTTGACACCATTAGAGTGTGGACACTCTAAAAACAGTAGTTCATTGGCAAAATTAAATCGTGAAGCGTACCTTACGTATTTCAACGGTGATGGTGTCGTGCCATGGCAGAATGATTGCTTATGACTGTTTATATACATGTTATGCATTGTTGTGATGTTGATTGTTTAAACATGAATAAATCTGTTACATGGCAACATCATAATGTACTGTACTTACTGTGCCGCTTGCAGGTATATCAGATGCTTGCTCTATCTCTGGGGATGAACTGCTGTCTGTGGGCATGCTGCTAGTGGACGTACGTGGTGTTTCTTGGTCCCTCACAAAGTGTAACATATCAAAGTACCATAGCTTTGGCACATACACGTCTTCAGCTGCAGCTCCAGATTTTTTTGCTGCTTCCACTTTATTTAATTTTTTTTTATACACAGTCCTAAGGTTCTGGATCTTTCTTTTTGCCTATTCAACAGTTGCTCCAGGGTGATATGGCAGACATGCCTTTACAAGCTCTTGCATCGCCATGTTTTGCATCATTCTGTTAGAATACTCTTTGGATTTGGCTTTCCACAAACATGGGTGAGCCCTGTAGGTCTCAATAAAATCCTTCATTTGGTCAGCATTTCTTTCGTAAGCCATTGTGTTCTGTTTGGGTGTAATAAAAAGAAACATAAGTCCCATCTGTGCTGTACAATAAACCAATGCAAGTACACATGTATGCACCAATCAGAAATATCTTACCGTATATGTGAACGAATGTACAGCTCTGAAGAATCGTAAAATCCCTTTGTATGTAATGGTCATGAACAGGTTACAGTTATAGAAAAAAAATTTGATACACGAGGTCATTATACACGAATAGGCATCACCCACAATGCTCCATTCTCTAAACAAACTCCCATGTCTCAGTGTATAAAATTATAGAGAAGCCTGTCTGGTGCCGAGGAACATGAGAAGATGGCGAATGAAGAGAAGGTATTAGTGGGGGTTGAGGCAATGAGAGACGGAGACTCAGTCACAAATGGTGCTGGAAGGACCAACAAATGTTGGAAAAGTTAAGGTGGGGGATGGAGATGCTCAAGAAGAATGTACTGCAGTTAAAAGAGCAAAGTCAATGAGCCCAAGAGAGATGGAGATGATGGTAAAAGTACTGGACCAGTACGACTACGACTGTCAAAAGCGAAAGTACAGAAAAGTGAATAATAGAAAGAAATTGATAATGCAAAAACTACTGCGATTACTGAAGGAAAAACTTGGAAAGAAAATAAATAAATTCCAAGTAAGCAAGAAATACCTACTGTCTGAGCCTAAGACAAGGGCCAAGACCACCTCCATACAGGAGAATGTTCTGTGAAGGTTCATTATTGAGCACAGGAACCAGGTCTGTGCAGGGGTTTTTTTTAAGTGAAAAAGTACAGTCCCCTAAGACCCTGCAATGACCATCAGGGGCTCAACAAAATCATGATCAAGAGTCAGTATCCCTTTCCACTGATCTCAGACCTCTTCAGGCCATGGTCTGCACCACAGTGGACCTGCAAGGGACCTACAACCTGGTCTGTGTCCAAGAGGGAGACAAACGGAAGATGGTCTGTTGCAAGTATATGTGAATTTCATCTTTAGGGACCTACTGGAGATATCAGTTCTCATCTACCTGGGTGATATCCTCATTTTTTACAGAATGCTTGAGGAACACCACAATAACATGAGTGAGGTGTTCCAGAGGCTCTTGGATATTCGACTATTTACCAAGATGGAGAAGTGTTCTTTCAAATAGTTCATGGTGAGATTTCTGGGACACATCATTTCAGGACAGAGCATAAAAATAGAACAGAACAACTCTCCGTTGTGCTTGTTTGGCCCATGCCTAGAGCGATCAGGGCAATCCAGAAATTAGGTAGCATTTGTTCTCTATTCAGATGCCCTCCCTGAATTTAGGTCTATTCAAATTCTTAGTAAATGTTACACTTTACGAATGCGCAAGGCAACAAATAATGTATCCTTAGGATTGAGGTAGAAGAACCGCACTAGGTAAGATGCTATGAACACTTAATATGATAATCACTTGTGATCCCGATAGAAGAAAAAACTCCAATCGGGGGGTGCGCCCATCACTGTAATAAATTGATTGATATTAAAGAAGGGGTAAAGGGGAGAAAAGACAGTGTAACTAGAGTCATTCCTTGAGTGCTCGATAAAAAATAACTTTTATTGAGACTATTTAAAAGGAAGGATAATGAGCGAAATAATTAAAAGAAGGTTGAGATAAAAGTATATGTGTAAGGTGGTTAAAATGCAAATAATTGCAGAATCCCACCTATATCCTCAAAAGTATGTATTAATGAGCTTAAATAGCACTAAATGCTAAATCTATTAAACTCCTAATCGATGTAATAATGTCCATCATAAGAGGATAATGATGATGGAATCCTCATCATCATAATCCTCCTCCATCATCATTATCCTCTTATGATGGACATTATTACATCGATTAGGAGTTTAATAGATTTAGCATTTAGTGCTATTTAAGCTCATTAATACATACTTTTGAGGATATAGGTGGGACTCTGCAATTATTTGCATTTTAACCACCTAACACATATACTTTTATCTCAACCTTCTTTTAATTATTTCGCTCATTATCCTTCCTTTTAAATAGTCTCAATAAAAGTTATTTTTTATCGAGCACTCAAGGAGTGCCTCTAGTTACACTGTCTTTTCTCCCCCTTACCCCTTCCTTAATATCAATCAAATAATATATCCTGTGTTCTACATACAACTGAATTTGGCCCAATGAAATGTATTAATAAACAAAACAATAACTTTCAACCAAGTGAAGTGTTCTCCCATAGGGTGTTATTCTAAATTTGACAAAAGCTGGAACCTTTGGATACAAATGAGTTACCAAAGCATTCTGTTAGCGGTACAAGTACTGCAGGGATTATTATATTGACGTACAATACCTTTAGTGACCACATCAGTAGGTTAACAAAAATGAATTGTGATTTATCCATCATTCATCCGTTATCTGTATGCTCTGATGTCGATATAACAGTGGGTTTATGTCAGTAGTCGCAGTGGCCGGGGTGTCACTTCCGGTTCCTTTCGTCCCGGTTGCCCAGGCAACAAACGGGACGCTTTTTCATGCTCAGTCGAATGGTGATCAGAGGGGTCTAGTTGGAGATTATATAAACTTGAGTAAAACGATGCAAAAGTATTTGCTATGTCCCGGGGGTTAGAGCATCCATCTGGAGCCCTTAGAGTTTACTATGTACTTAATCCGGCTACGGGCCTGAATTCCCCTCAGTTTCCTTGCCAACAACCTGCCCGCTCTATTGCCCGCCACATAGAATTTTTGATGCAATCTAGACAAAGCTAATGAAGTTCGGGCCATGGGTGACTTTTGCAATTCAGCCATAACTAGAGAGATCTCCGAACCAATGGATCTAGTGGGGTGTTGTTTGTGTTGTGTTTCTAGGTGTTTAAGTTTAGTTTCCAGCTCTGTCTGTCTATGTAGATTTGCTTTTCGCAACATAGCTGCCACCTGAATTGCTGTCCCTCTCACTACAGCTTTGAGAGCACAGCAATAAGTAAAAATTGAGGTGTCCATTCGTTTGTATATATAATCAAAGAGCCTTTTTAATTGCTAACTTGGCTTCCAAAGAAGAAAGTAAATGGGACGCCAGATGCCATGGGCACAGAGGATGGTACTGTCTCGTGGATTTTCAGGACCATACCACTGGTGCATGATCTGACCAAGAAATAGGGAGAATCTTTACATGTGTTCTGCAGTGACTATTTATCTGATAGGATAAGATCAATCCGGGAGTATGTATTGTGCACTGAGAAGTACGTGAAGTCCTTTACATTTGGGTTAGCTACCCTCCAAACATCATATAGGTCGTGTTCTGCCAGGAGCCTCCCAAACGCTAATGACGGGTTGCCCGAGGTTGGGGGATCCGAGAGACTAGTAGAGAGCGATCTGTCAAGTCTAGGATCTATGACTAGGTTGTAGTCTCCCAATATTATCACACTTCCACGTTTAATCCTATCTATTAAATGCCAGCGTTGGTATGTGTCTGGAGTTGGGGGCATATAAGGACACTATAATTACCCATCTACCGTCCAGCTGGCCAATAATTATCAAAAATCTTCAATTCTTGTCCTCTACTATTGAGGAAAGTGTAAAGGTACATTTGGAACTAACTAGAGTGCTACACTGCATCGGTTATGGGGTCCATTAGCAGTGAAACATGTCGGGTAGTGTTGGTTTCTAAAGACCGAAGGGACCATAGCTGCATAATGTGTTTCCTGTAGGGCTGCAATGTCTGCTTTAAGATTATGGAAAGAGGATAGTGCTAATCTACGCTTGTTGGGGGAGTTCAGCCCCCTGACATTTAGAGATAGAAACTTAACCATTATTTAAGGTGATATATACAGAAGGGTAGAGGTAACATAATAGATACATAATACTTCTAGAGAGCTCCATTTTTAAACAAAATAGAAGGAGAGTGTTACAGAAGATATTGTGTTCCGAGGGGAAAGAAGGGGTATGGAAACAAAAGAAAAATGGAAAAAGGGGAGGGGGTAAGAACCCCCCTATAAGATAGGCAAACAAAAATAACCCTATTCATACTATCAAGGCATTTGCCGGAAAGACAGGGAACCGGAAAAATACTTAACTTGGGGCGCATGGCTAGGGCCACACTTCATCATCATCATCATCATTTATTTATATAGCTCAACATATTCCGTAGCACTTTACAATTGGGGACAAACATAATAAACTAATAAACAAACTGGGTAAAACAGACAAAGAGGTGAGAAGGCCCTGCTCGCAAGCTTACAATCTTGCGAGCCACCACTGCGCCACCATCTGCATACATGGATAGGCATAACCGAACATATGAAAAACAATGTAACTATAACAAGACTGGAGCAAGAGGCATTTAAGTTAAAACCCTCGGGCTGCCCCACTTCTCAGAGTAACAGTATAAATTCCGTGCTCACTTCTTAATACAGACTAATTCTATGACTTTTTGCTAACTTACTGCATATCTCTGTCTACATTGAACAAGGTAAACTATGCCCCCTCCCACATACGTCAGCTCCTGGTTTACTAACAGATTGAGAGCGCCCATAATCACAGAGCAGTACAGAATAACGGATGAGATGTCTGGAACAAACTGTTTCTGTCGACTGCCGTCTCTGCTATCTGGGGAGAGAACATAAGAGAAAAAACCCAAAACAACAACCTAGTGGGGGAGGTTACCTCAACAGGTACAATTCCAAAGGATATAACAGTGACGTAAACATAAGAATTCCTTTGCTTGAGGCAGGCCCAACTGAACAATCAACACCATTGTATAAAGAGACTAGATTTGCGTGACTCTCCGTACAGTGTCCCGGCTAGAATGACCAGTACTTTGGAGAAAAAGTCCAGTGGAGCCGTCCCTCAATTGTAAGGTTGCAATTCCTGAAAAAAGTGTCCATCTCGAGGTAATACAATGATATCCTAAGAGAAAGTCATTTTCCAAACTCCAGAATTCCCCTATGTGATCTAATCACCACTGGATTGATCCCGGGTTTAGGGTCAGGTTGTGGAGGATTGTATATTCCAGGATTTTAAGATCTTTGATCCCTCTTCCACCGTGGAGATGACATGCATCCTATTGTTTCTGTGGACCAGGAGTTTAACCTGTAGGGAATGTTATTTTCTCTCAGTATGTTGGTGACTGGCTGGAACGAGCAATGTTTGGTCACTGTAGCTTGTGAGAAGTCTGGAAACAGCTGTAGGTTTCGCAAAATGTCTGAGTCCTCTGCTTCCCTCTCTGCTCTCAAGATACATTTCTTTATATGGAAAAAATGTAAGCGCATGAGGGTGTCTCTTGGCAGAGTATCTGACGCATTTCTGGCTTTAGGCAATCTGTATATTCGATCAATAAGTAAGTCCTGAGTGGAGGCTGTAGGCAAGAGCTTCCGAAACAGATCTGTGGCGAAGGACAGAAGGTCGTTATTGGAAACTTGCTCCGGATTACCCCGTATTTTAATATTGTTCCGACGGGATCTATCCTCCACATCTGCCAACTTATCTCTAAACACTGTAAATGGTGTTTTGAAATGCTTCGTAACAGAATGTTTAAGCTGGAGAGAATGTCTGATGCAGGAAAATCGTACCTGTGGCACTGACCTACACGCCGTGGGTCCCAGGACTCACACACCTCCTACACACCTATCTTATTTGTAGGTAAGCCCCAATGTAAAGCAGGGCAATGTCACTCACCAGCCGCCTTTCACCACCACAATATTATTCAGCCCACGTGGACCGGAAATGCGGCAGGCCCGGCAGTCCGGACACTTCCAGTTGCGCCAGAATCGGCTCCCTCGTCGGAGGGGCACTACTACCGAGGCCACACGGCTGTCCAAATGCCCTGGTAAGCCTCAGGGGACTAATCAGGAGGGGTGGGGGGAGGCCCAGGAGCTGTCTTCCGATTTGGCCTGCAACACCAATGGTGACCGTAGCAATGTGCACTCGCTCCCTGTGTCACCTCCAAAGAGGCAGGAACAGGACCAATAGGTGCCCACAAGTTCCTTGGACAATAGTAGAGCCACCAGACAGTGTTTGAAGTAGGGAAGACCCCGATGCTAGTTGAGTCAGGACTGGAGTAACACGGAGCTCCAGGAATCTGTGACCTCTCGAAATGGCATTCAAGCCACGCCCCCGTACTTGTGCATTTTTAAAATCTATTACTGAAGAGTCAAAGTGATTTTATACCATGGAGCTCCATGCCGAAGGGATGACTAATCTGAAGACTAAACTAATCCAATTACCTTCCAAGTAGATGATGACAACATGATATAGAATAGTACAAAATATTTAATTAACAACATTTTTTAAAGAGTGTATGCACATTGCAGAGGCTTAAGGGCATCACAGTTCAAGATCAAGATATTTACAGTGCCCCTCCCGAGTACTGGCACTTTTTTCCCCATCTTCCTCTCTGGTTTAAATTATGAACTCCACATAAATTTAGTTTTTTTAAAAAAAAGACTAAGGTCATGGTTTTGATAATGATTTTGTAAAGGCCTCTATAGTCTATGAAGGGTCTAAAGCTAGGTACACACTACAAAAATTTCAACCAACTTTTTATGCCGAGCGATTTTACATGCGATCGATGGTCCGATCGCTTGGTCCATGGACTGCATACACACTAGCCTTGTTTAGGACAATAAAGGAAAGAGCGGACGTCCCTTTAGCAACTTTTTACAGCCATGTAAGGGGAGTTAGAACTAGTAGCAATGAATGAGCAGCATGATATTATAGGTATTACTGAGACCTGGTGGGATGATACACATGACTGGGCAGTCAACTTGGAAGGCTATTCTCTCTTCAGGAGGGATAGGGTAAATAAAAGGGGAGGAGGAGTATGTCTTTATATTAAGCCAGAATTAAAACCAAGTATTCAGGAAGTTATATACGAGAATATTGGTGATAATATAGAGGCATTGTGGGTGGAAATATCCAGCGGAGGAAAAAGTTCAGAGAAGTTTCTGATAGGGATATGCTATAAACCGCCAGATATTAGTACGATCGAGGAAGCCCAACTTCTACAGCAAATTGAAAAGGCTACACAACTAGGTCAAATTTTAATTATGGGGGATTTTAATTATCCGGACATTGATTGGAGTACTGAGACCTGCGGTACAGCTAGGGGAAATAGGTTTCTGAGCACGCTAAAAGACCATTACATGTCCCAATTAGTTGAGGAACCAACTAGGAACCGGACTATACTGGACCTAGTAATAACAAACAATGTAGACGTAATATCAAATATTCAAGTAAAGGAGCACTTGGGAAACAGTGATCATAATATGGTCTCATTTGAAATTAGTTTCCAGAAACAACAGTATAAGGGATCAACTAGGACTTTAAACTTTAAAAAGGCAAATTTTGATATGCTAAAGGAGTCTATAAAGAGCATAGACTGGGACAAAGCCTTTGAAGGAAAAAATACGGAAGAAATGTGGGCTGTCTTTAAAATGTTGTTGGAAACATACACGTATAAGTTCATTCCTATGGGAAATAAATGTAAAAGAATTTAAGTCTAAACCAATGTGGCTAAATAAAAAGGTAAGGGAAGAAATGCAAAGGAAGAAGCGTGCATTTAAATAGTTTAAGTCTGAAGGGTCAGAGGAGTCCTTTCATAGGTACAAGGAATGTAATAAAACATGCAAAAAGGAAATTAGATTGGCTAAATTAGAAAATGAAAGGCACGTTGCAAAAGAAAGTAAGACAAACCCCAAAAAGTTTTTTAAGTATATAAACGGCAAAAGGATTAAAAAAGATAATATAGGACCCCTAAGAAGTGAGATGGGTGAATTGATAAATGATACTAAGGAAAAGGCAGAGATATTAAACACGTTCTTTTCTTCAGTATTTACCAGAGAGGAACAAATGGCAGGAGTAATACATAAAAATGGAAATGAAACCATGCCATTAATTAATACTTGGTTGTCAGAGGAAGAAGTCCAAAGGCGACTGAAGAATATTAAGATAAATAAAGCTCCAGGTCCAGATGGCATACACCCAAGGGTCCTTATGGAGTTAAACTCGGAAATAGCTAGACCGCTATTCTTAATTTTCAGAGATTCAATCTCATCAGGCTCAGTACCAAAGGATTGGCGAATAGCAGATGTGGTGCCGTTGTTTAAAAAGGGGACGAGATCACAACCAGAGAATTATAGACCTGTAAGCCTGACATCAATAGTGGGGAAACTACTGGAAGGTATTTTAAGGAACAGTATTCAGGACTACTTGGTACGCAATAAAATTATTAGTGGGAATCAACATGGATTTGTGAGGGATAGGTCATGTCAAACTAATCTAATTAGTTTCTACGAGAAAGTTAGTGGGAACTTAGACCAGGGCAGGACAGTAGATGTGGTCTACTTAGATTTTGCAAAGGCCTTTGATACAGTGCCACACAAGAGGTTGGTTTACAAAATAAGGGAACTGGGTCTAGAAATCAAAATTTGTACTTGGATCGAAAACTGGTTAGAGAATAGGGAACAGAGAGTTGTGATAAATGGAACATTTTCTAATTGGTCAAAGGTCTTAAGTGGAGTACCTCAAGGTTCCGTGCTGGGACCACTCCTTTTTAATATATTTATTAATGACCTTGGTGATGGTTTAGAGAGTAAAGTTTCTATTTTTGCAGATGACACTAAACTCTGTAAGGTAATAAAATCAGAGCAAGATGTAGCTTCCCTACAGAGGGACTTAAATAAACTGGAGGATTGGGCGGCTAAATGGAATATGAGGTTTAACACAGATAAATGTAAGGTTATGCATTCAGGGATCAAAAACAAGAACGCAATCTATAAATTAAATGGAATTAATTTGGGAGAATCTATAATGGAAAAGGATTTGGGAGTGCTCGTAGACAGTAGACTTAGCAATAGTGCTCAATGTCAAGCAGCAGCTGCAAGGGCAAACAAAGTATTGGCATGCATAAAAAGGGGCATACATGCAAGGGAAGACAGTGTAATTTTGCCACTGTATAAATCGTTGGTAAGACCTCATCTTGAATATGCAGTACAGTTCTGGACACCACTCTATAAAAAAGATAATTTGGAACTAGAAAGGGTTCAGAGAAGGGCGACAAAATTGATAAAGGGTATGGAGTCATTAAGTTATGAGGAAAGGTTAGCCAGTTTAGGCATGTTTACTTTAGAAAAGAGGCGTCTAAGGGGAGATATGATTACTATGTACAAATACATTAGGGGTCAATACAGAGAGCTTTCATGGGAACTTTTTACCCCAAGGACCATACACAGGACACGTGGTCATCCCCTAAGGTTAGAGGAGAGGAAATTTCACAACCAGCAAAGGAAGGGGTTCTTTACAGTAAGGGCAGTCCAGATATGGAATTCATTGCCAGGGAAGGTTGTGATGGCAGATTCAATAGATATGTTTAAGAAAGGGTTAGACAAATTTTTAGCGGAAAGGTGTATCCAGGGATACGACCGTTAATTTAAAATAAAGGATTGTAGTGGATATAGGGTAAAAATTGGATTGCAATATTGAGTCTGGGGGGATTTTCAAAATTGAAACAGATGGGCGGTTGCCTACTCTGGATTAATTTCAAATATAAGTGCAGGATCGCAGGAGATCCAAAATAGGTTGAACTTGATGGACTGGTGTCTTTTTTCAACCTCATCAACTATGTTACTATGTTACTATGTTGTCGTGAGCAATGATTGCAATTTCGTACACATCGGTCGGAAGTTTATACACACTACACAACGGAAACGAGATTGGAACGAAAATATTAAACGGTACGACCAACCAAATGAGGCGACAATCGTCCATTTGGGCAGACTTTCGACCATCGTGTCACTACACACACTGACCCGACTTTTGAACGAGCGGTCGTATGTCGGCTCATTAAGCCGATTATTGGACGAAAACCGTGTAGTGTGTACCCAGCTTAAGAGTATGGTCTTTCTTTTGTAAAATAAAAAAGCAAAACAAAACAACCTTTCACCAGCAGGGGAGGTGGTTTTTCACATGCGCCCTTCTGCTCCACGGGAGATTTCTGCCCTCCTTGAGGTCACCTCCGTTATGGATTGATAGGTGTACTGCCCCAGTCAAACTCCCCACCTGCCACTGTACTCAGAGTGGGACCAGGTTCACTTTAATATTTTTAGACATAGTTCGGCTTTCAGAGATAGATAAAACATACAGTTGGCCCAGTGGTATATTACAACAATCTGGGGTTCTAGACTGTACTTACACAACCTCACCCCACACATGAATTATAAGTACATGCCAAATGTACATCATTTGCTGCACCACACACCATCCTTCTCTCATTCTCCATGGAGTGCAGGATGGTGATAGGTGTGGAGCATAGGCACAAATTGTCAAATGGCCAGCATGTTATGTTAAAAAAATTAAACATTTGATGTGGCCTGGACGAGCATGGAGTAGCAAGCACAGTTACGAGCTCTCCATCCCAGATATCCTGTTGATCTCCGTTACAGTGGAATAAAGAAACTTTTGGACCCAAAACTGTGCATCCGAATAGTTGCTGTACATAGTGTACCTGTTTTGATAGTGCTCTTGCCATTTTACCCGAGACTGGGAGAGAAAGAGTTGAGCATCTGGGTAGAGGAATACTACAGGCAGTCTGTGGCAGTTTGTGGCAGTTGATGACTGCTGGGACATAGCGCCTCTGTAATACCACATACTGGCCTAGGTGAACACAGCCTGTGATATCCATCTGATACAGGTACATTTATATCCTTGTACAAGTGAGGAGTAACTGAATTGGGCTCTGGACTTATTTGATTATCATTATCAGTGTTGTTGGAGGAGATATACCTTTCTCTGTGAAGATAACTGGCTGCAATGCACTGCTAGCAATACAATCTGAGCTGTACACCTATATGTAATTAAAGCTATACAGGTTACAGGGTTGCATATAAGCTTATAGGATAAATAGGCTTATAGGATAAATAGTTTGGGACCAAACCTATAGTTTGGGACGCTTTTAAGGCTTTCCTAAGGGGGGACATTAATTGATGGCATAGCTGAAATTAAAAAGTCGTCCAGACAAAAAGAACAGTTATTAGAGAAAAAGTGTAAATCCTTAGAAGCACAATACATTGCGGACAAAACTGAGGTTGCAAGGGGAACATGGCAGTTGGCCCAGAGAGAGTGGGTAGAGTATGTATTTGAGAAATCAAAACGTAAATTTCTGTTTTCTAAGCATGTACGATATGCAGAGGACGATAGAAATGGTAGCTTCCTGGCTTATCTGACAAGGGCGGAGAGGGCAGATGCAGCAGTACCGGTTATCTGTGATGACAGTGGGGTTAAGAAGTATCTGATGCCTGATATTGTTGAGGTATTTCATAAATATTACACGAATACATATAAGTCACAGGTCAGATATGACATGGATACGTTACAGCAGTATTTGAATGGTATCTCCCTTCCTGTCCTCTCCGATGATAGTAGGGAGTTTTTGGACTCACCCTTTACTCTTGAAGAGATTGATATAGCTATTATGTCATTCCCTAATGGTAAAGCCCCTGGAGTAGATGGAATCCCAATTGAATTATATAAAAAACACCGGCCCTTTTTTGTGTCTAGGTTGTTGGATACATTCAGCGAGCTGGGTGAGATTGGCGCTCTTTCCCCTTCAATGGCAGAGGCAATAGTGGTGGTGCTGCCTAAGTCAGGGAAAGATTTGTTGTACCCTGAGTCCTACCGCCCGATTTCACTTTTGTCAAATGATGTTAAGATTCTAGCAAAATTACTGGCTTTGAGGTTAAGTAGAGTGGTGCTGGAATTAATTCATCCAGATCAGACGGGATTTATGCCGGGCAAGTCCACGTCTATCAATCTTAGAAGGCTGTATACTCTCCTGCAGGTGCGGTCACCCTCTTCTGAGCGCGAAGTTGTGGTGTCCTTGGACGCAGCCAAGGCGTTTGACTCGGTGGAGTGGCCATACCTGTGGGAGGTATTGTCCCGATTTGGAGTGGGCCCGGAATTTATAAAATGGGTTAAACTTTTGTATTCACATCCAGTGGCGCGGGTCTGTGTCAATGGGCATCTTTCTCAACAATTTCAATTAGAGCGGGGTACTAGACAGGGATGCAGGATGCCCTGTTTGCATTAGCAATAGAGCCGCTGGCCAGTAAGATCCGGCATGATAAAGAAATTGTGGGACTTAGACCAGAGCACAGAGAGGATAAGGTGGCATTATATGCAGATGATATGCTGTTGTTCCTTTCAGATCACGACACTTCCCTAAAACATTTGCTGTGGGTGGTTGATGGATTTGGGTTTTTTTCCGGCCTAAAAATTAATTGGGATAAATCTAGCGTGTTCCCTCTGGGATGGGAGTGTCCCGTGACAATGCCAGAAGGCTTACAGTTAAAATGGGCATCGAAATTCAAATACTTGGGAATATGGATCTCTAATACCCCCGCTGAATATGTAGAACTTAATTTGCGGCCCCAGATCAAATACATTAAAGAAAAAACTCATGTATGGAAGAAGCTCCCACTTTCTGTCTCCGGTAGGATAAATTTAATTAAGATGATGGTGCAGCCAAAGTTTTTATATATACTCCAGCAGTCACCTGTATATATTCCACCCTCCATTTTCCGATGCATTGATAGCTATTTTATTTCATTGGTTTGGGGAGGGGGAAGGGCTAAGGTCAAGCTCAGCTCGCTGTATAGATCCAGATCTTCTGGTGGATTTTCACTTCCTAACTTGAAATTATATTATTTTGCCTCTCAATTGGTCCACCTTAAGGCATGGGTTTCGGACCCCGATTACCATGAGCTACATTGGGTGTTGGTACACCAATTTAATTCTAATCACACTCTCTTACAGTCACTGCTGGCGGGGCGGCTTGGTATGCGGGCTCCTCCGCTCCTGATTCAGGCAGTTAAGATTTGGACAATCTGTAATAAAATAATGAAACAAACTGACATTGATCCATATACTCCTATCTGGGGGGCAAAGAAATTTGAGAAGTTGAATACAGTGAAGAGGGCCAGGGAGTGGTCTCGGTTGGGTGTGGTGTCGGTAGGTCAGCTTTATGATACAAATGTACTTAAATCCTTTGAACAGTTGGTTGGGGAATTCTCTGTACCCAGAACAATGTTTTATTCTTACCTTCAGTTACAACACGCCCTAAACACACAATTTAAAGGGGAGACTTTGGTGTTTGGGGTGGATCCACTGAGGAAACAATTACAGGCCTTGGGTTATAGAGGTCTGATCTCTCGAATGTATTCATGTCTTCTGTATGAATCCACTGCAGATGATTTGGATGGTTTGAGGAATCAGTGGGAAATAGATATTGGCCCTTTATCAGACAAGGAGTGGGAAATGGTTACAGACAGTACTAAAGGTTATACTTCATCATTAAAATTTCAACAAATACAGGTGTTTATCTTACACAGGGCCTACTTTACCCCTATTAGATTGGCAAAATTTCGCCCGGATGCTACCCCTAACTGTCCGAAATGCAATTCGATCAATGCTAACTTTTGGCACCTTCTATGGGAGTGTTCATGTATACAAATCTTCTGGCGAAGGATCAGGAGATGTATTCAGGTTACTGGAATTGAAGTGTCTCTTAGTTCACCAGCCACTTGTCTCTTTGGGTTTCGATTGAAGGGGAAAGTTAATAAACTGACAAAAATGTACATTTCACAGTTATTGATGTTGGCTAAGGTCTGTATAGCGAGGCTGTGGTTGGCCCCGACGAGTCCCACGGTTAAAAATTGGAAGGCACTGGTCAATACCACCATAAGGCACGAGAGATTTGTTTATACTAGCAGACAGGCTCTGAAGGAATTTGAGAATATATGGTACAGATGGTTAGAGTCTCCATTCTATCCTATGTCATCTAGTACAGATGCTCTATCTACTTAAATGTATGGCTACCGCAGTTCTTATAATAAGTATCTGAGTCCATGTAATAAACCCTGCATGTGTAACATACTTATGTATAAGCATTTACGATGTATGATCCTGAATGAATATAGCACATTTATTATTATTATGCTTTAATGTAATCTTGTAAATTCCGTCATTTAATTCCAATATGTATGCGATTGTTTTTCTTTTCTTTTTGTTGTTTAGTATGTTTATATCTTAAAAAATTTCAATAAAAATACTGGATTTAAAAAAAAAAACATTTGATGTAAATATTTAGGTGTCCATCTCACCTTTCTGTTTTTTTCTGTATCTGTGCCTTACTATTTTTTACTATATTAACTAAAGGAAGAGCACACCAAAGTGTAATATTGTTAAATATTAGTAAGTACCCTTAAACCCCACCGTCTGTACATTGCTAATGGAATACTAACTAGCCTACCATGTATGAAAAACCAATAGAAATTGGGAGAATTTCATAATGTAGTATTAAAAGCACTTCTTTTTCTTTATCATCAACGGTTAAGAATATAAAAAAATAAATATAGTAGTGGCCTTAAAATAATAGCTGCTGTCAGTTGTATGTCAGACTTCTGGAAGCTGCCACCATTCAGTGAATCAAGATCAGTTCCACACATAGCCACAATACAGATAGTTACTATATATAATATCTCCTGTATCAAGACACTATACTGTCAGGAGTCGCTGCGCCACGGGCACCACCGCGACTCTCCCTCTTCCTGTTTGACGTCCCCGGCCGTCGCCATGACGACCGGGGCGTCACTTCCGGTTTCTCGGGCCCGACCGTTGCCAAGGCAACAGCTGGACGCCGAGTCTGTTAAACGCTGCGCCCCGGCAAGTGCTGCAGACGGGCGCATGCGCTAAGTATAGCCTGCGGGCTAATGAATTACTAATTAGCTATGCTGCCTGTTGCTTGTTGCAGGGCTGAGCCCTGATTGGCCAAGATCGGTATATAGAGCTTGGCCTCCCTGCCGGTTATAGCTCAGTGCTCCTGTGCCTAGCCTGCTCCTGTGCCTCTGTGGTGTACTACCTTTGGAATTGTGAATACCCGTGTATGACCCCTTGCCTGTTTACTGGATTTTGCCGTCTTGCCTGTGTCCCTGATCGTTTGACCTGTACCCCGGATTCTGCTGACCTGCTTGTGACCCCGACCTTTTGGCGTGTTTTCGACTATCCCTTCCTGCGAGTGACCCCTGACCTTGGCTCGTTCTCTGGAAATACGGTCTGCCATAACTCTCTGTTCCTGGGTTCTCCGCAAGCCAGTACACATCTCTCGACCCTCCGTTGTCTTCGGACAAGTCTGTCCCGACCACTAGGGGCAAAAGTGAAAACCAGACCTTCGGAGCAGACTCCGGGTTTTGTGGTATTGGCTGCTGGAGTTCCTAACATATACATTCATTTTCACAATGCAGATATATATTTGAATTAGATCTTTACTTGTACAATAATATAATTTCAATAACAATCTTACACATTGTACATATAATAAAAGACAATCTATTTGTAGGTACAGTAACTTGTTAATTTCTTGCTAATTGTGTATATCTTAATTGTGTATATACGTGAATGATGTATCTCAGAATTCATTACCATTCCCACGTTGGCTGCATTATCTCCACCTTACACATAGGTGAGGTGGATGGAGACGATGGAGTCCACAGATATAGGCTGATGGTCAGCAGCCAATGAGTCACTAGGAGAATAGGTGCTTTGTGGTATACAACGAGAGAACTGGAGCTGTCACAATAGAGTACACTGGAGATGGTAATAGAGGTACTGGAACAGCGATAGTTCAACACGGCCAAAGGGTGAGAGCAAACTGGAGTAGTGGAGGTAACTCGTAGTAACAGCTGATGAGTCACAAATAGAGCAGCGGCTCTGAGTGGTAGCAATGAGAGAACTGAAGCTGTCACGATAAAAGAAATAATTCCTTTTATTAAACAAAATGTACACACTACGTAAAATACAGCAGTGCGCCCCAAGATGAAACATGTTCCCCCCACCAAATATAACAAGTGTCAGAAAAATCACTAGTGCAGGTGAAAAGCTTCCCAACAATGTCCCCATCAGGTTACCTCCCAGCACACGGTCCTAGCAGACACAATACCCCGGCAATAAAGTCCACAAACGACAATTCACATGGGTCAGAGGATCTGGTCTGTGTATCTTGCTGATCTCAGCCCCTCGGCCAACTCTCCACCACCTTGATAGGAAACTGGCTATTAGCCTCCCTACTGATGAAGGCACACCAATTCCCCAGAATCTGCAAGTGTCTTCAGATGGAGTGGTGATAAAATCAGTCCTAAAGGTATACTGTCTGTCTAAAGAAGCTCGTGCTTCAGCAATCCTTTCTGGCCCTGAGAGGATACAGTTACTCTCAATCAGTCCAAGTCATTTCTCTTCCAAAATTCTCCAACAACCACCCTCCCCTCCAGGAGTCCCTTTTTGTCACCCAATCTTTGCCCTATCCCTGGGACAGGAGTGAAGAGTCTAGGTGGTAACAGGATGTTACAATTACTAGTATGAACTCAGGGTGAGGCAGAAGTGTTTGAATAAAAAAGTAAATTTATTAAAGCAAATATACAAGGAAGTCAATAGGTGCAGGGAACCTGTAAACACCAACTCAGTTCAAGCAATATGTTTCAGACATCAGAAATTGCGAGTTATTCCATGGCAACAACAATTCCAGAATATGAAGGTTTAACCACGGTACAAGGTAGCAGGTCAACCAGGTTTGAGCCACAGATGCAGGGAGCAATTAATGGTACAGTCTACAGCAACACAGATTCAAGGTTGGGTGTAATGCCAGTTGTGGCCTGTGTGGAGATAGCGCTAGAGAACAACACAGAACAAGCAGAGGCCAGATGAAGCTGCAAATCTGGATGGTGGAACACAGTGAGCACAGATAGTCCCAAGGAGCAGACAGCAGACACCACAAACCTGAGGCTGGGAAGTGGGATCACAGAGTCAAATACCAGGCAAAGGTTCAGTCCATTCAGCGATATACATAGTCAGGGTCACAGGCAACAAGTCAATCCAGGCAACAATCAGGGATGGTCAGGTCACAGGCAGAGGTCAAACCAAAGTAACAAACTGAAGCAGGTTATTCACAAGGATAGCAGCCAAACAGCAGCAGCCAGAAATAAAGGATGAACTGCAATGAACAATGACTGAGGCAGGTATATAAAGCAGTGGAACAGGTGCAGGCACTAAACAGGGAAGGAGATTAACTCCTGCAGGCGAGGTGGAATGTTCAAGGGAAAACAGCAGCACCTCTGGTGGTATTGAGGTACTGCAGCCACATACAAGATAAAGGCATTGTCCTAATATAGGGGTGGAGGTAGAACATGACAGCAATGGTTACCACCTGCTGTTTCTATGCCATCCAGTCTTGGTTGAAATGGTGCTGAAACAATGGTCAGCAAATAGGCAGAGTCCACCTCCTCATTGTAGATAGAGTCCTGATCCTCCTGTTTTTAACCCCTTCCACTCTTTTTTTGATGTCACGTCCACAGCTGCTTCACACTTCCTGTGAGATGCCTCCCCCTCCCCCTTTGGACATCACAACGATAGTGGATCTGGCCACTGGACGGAATTTAATAACTGAGTGGGCTGCTGTTGTTTAATTGGCCCACTAATTAACAGAACGGGCTAGCCCGATACTCTCAATGTAAGGTGTCGAAGTCGTATAATTGGATGAACGAAATTATATTGGTTAATATTGTTTTATCGTGCGATTGCACTCAGTATGCCACGCTACACGTGGCATGGTGCTATCACACGGTAAAATACGCACGCACACACTCGCACACACTCGCACTACAACATTTAGTTATTTATATATTTCATATTTATATTGATTCCAATCCACAGTGATTTGTGAGCAGATAGTATTTAGTTTATTATTAGTTTATATATTATGATTATATGTACACTTTAGTGTTATTTAGAGGTTCAGGTTACAGGAAACTTGTCATGTCTGGTATTATTTTAATCCCCTATTCATCAGCAGTTGTCCGGTTGCTTCGCCGAAGAGATCGCACATTGCATACTTTAGTTAGCGATGTTAGGGAATAAATGTTTAAAGAAATACTGACTATAAAATGCTAATAGACTAGTTGTAACTGGATTCTTGGCGGGAAAGTCAGAGCACAACCCCTGGAGAGATGACCCCCACCTTTGAATATTTTGGTTTGAACTGGCCTATGACCTGCAGCACTCTGGACCTTCCTGACACCTGGACCAATAGAAGCAAGCCACACCATCTGAATTGTTTTCACTGTAACACTGAGTGTATATGATACAGCTCTAACTGGCACTGGCAGGCAGTCTTTCTGACCACAGTATTCTGGAGTGAAGTACTGTTCGCTGGTACCAGTGGGAGTGCACAGGGCTGCCATCAGAAATCGTGGGGCCCAGTACAAATGAAACAGGCAGGGCCCCCCCAATGAAAGCCCCCACCCCTATTGGGGAATGCCCCCCCCCCCAAAAAAAAAACAACAAAAACTTAATTTATGACATTAAGGGAGAAAATAGCTATTATCCCTCAAGAAATACAGCTTAACCCATTATCATACTTGGAAGCCTAATCTCCTACAAAATTCAGAGTAAAAAAAAATGTGATAATAAAATATTATCAGGTCACACCACACCATCACTCAGGGGCAGATTGGGAACTTAGAGTTGCCCTGGAAAAAATTCTGGAAGTGGCCTCACATGGGTGGGACCAAACAGTGGGCTGGTCCAACACAAAAGTAGGCGGGATTAACTCGATTATCCATAACCACATCAGTTATCAGTGGCAGGTGAGGCTAACGGAACACGCAGTGGTAGGCAGAGTCACAGTAAGCAGACACAAAGAAAGGTTATAAAGTATTGTGCTACACCCCAAGTATTTATTAATGTAGTACTGAAAACTGCCATGTAAATGGAGTGTGACTATATTGTGTAAACAAAAAACATTTGACACACCGCACAGACAGGCCATGCCAGCCTCCAATCTATAAGAAAGTCATTCATTCAGAGGTCCCTCTCCCCTTCCTATACCACCAAGCAATGAATTCTGACTAAATTGCTCCTCACGTGTGCGAGTATGTGGTAGATAAATTATATTGTAAATTACACAGGGACTGATATGCATGAATAAAATGCTGGTGTTCCATACAGATGTACAACATGTTCATAATATTTAAACCATATATTGTAAGCTTGCGAGCAGGGCCTTCCATATATTGTAAGCTTGCGAGCAGGGCCTTCCATATATTGTAAGCTTGCGAGCAGGGCCTTCCATATATTGTAAACTTGCGAGCAGGGCCTTCCATATATTGTAAACTTGCGAGCAGGGCCTTCCATATATTGTAAACTTGCGAGCAGGGCCTTCCATATATTGTAAGCTTGCGAGCAGGGCCTTCCATATATTGTAAGCTTGCGAGCAGGGCCTTCCATATATTGTAAACTTGCAAGCAGGGTCTTCTCACCTCTGTCTGTTTTACCCAGTTTGTTTATTACTGTGTTTGCCCCCAATTGTAAAGCACTATGGAATATGTTGGCGCAATATAAATAAATAAATGATGATGATAAAGAGTTAAAATAATAAGTAAATGCTCTGCAGAAAGGAACTGTGAGTTTCCAAATTTGCAGGATAATCCATTCAATACCTAATGAATTTACTTACAGTACCTGCTTAAAGGTGACCAGGTAGAGAAATAAAAGAAAGATGCCAGTGCTGGAATATTGCAAAGACAGCAGCACTGTCAGATGTGAGAGTACCACTGTTCTGCGGTAGAATCAGATCATAAACGTGTAACATGGTCTCATAACAAGAATAAAATCCTTAAATACTACCAAATAATGAGGATGAAATACAATTTTGGATGTTATAAGACATAGAAAGATAACGCAGTAGGCTGGCAAGCAGATTTACTCCACAAGGAAATTCTATTGCCAATGATGATCTGATATTAGCTCAGTACTCTCTGAGTGTTCAGTTCAGGTCACATACCCATAGGAGTGCGCAGAACACTTCATTAGGGTGTGCACCCTGGAACACCGAGCGAAGGATACTCTGTGCCGCAGCTCGCTGCCGGAAGGGCGTGTACAGCAACGTCTAGGGGGAGGGTGCCTAATAGTGCCCCCAGTTCATATAATGCCAAACAATAGTGCCTTCAGTTCATATAACACCAAACAATACTGCCCCCAAATCAATCGCATTACACCAAACAAGTGCCCCCGGAACATATTATGCCAACAATACTGCCCCCAGATAATAATATGCCACACAGTAGTTTCCCCAGATAATATGCCACACAGTAGTGTTCCCAGATATTATGCCAAGTAGTGCACACCAGATAATAATATGCCACATAGTAGTGCCCCAGATAATATGCCACACAGTAGTGTCCCCAGATAATAATATGCCACATAGTAGTGCCCACAGATTATAATATACCACATAGTAGTGCCCCAGATAATAATATGCCAAGTAGTGCACCCCAGATAATAATATGCCACACGGTAGTGTCCCCAGATAATAATATGCCACATAGTAGTGCCCACAGGTAATAATATGCCACATAGTAGTGCCCACAGATAATAATATGCCACATAGTAGTGCCCACAGATAATAATATGCCACATAGTAGTGTCCCCAGATAATATTATGCCAAGTACTAAAAACTGCTCTGTAGTCCTATATGTGAGTCAACTCACCTCTCACACTGATGTTGTCCGTTCCTCATTGGTAATAGAAAAGCTGTCAGCAGCCTATCTCAGCTCCAGGACGTTGAGCTCCCTCCTGCTTGTGCTGCAGCCCACCCTCAGTGAAAAGCAGCCTGGTGATTTACCTCCAGGACTGCTTCACTGTCGGCCGTCGGAGCGCCCCCTTCTGGTCGGAGTAAAAACAACATGCAAAAACAACAACGAATGAATGAAAATGAAAGTATAAGAGAGCCGCCGGGCCCCCTGGTGACCCCGGGCCCGGTACATGAGTACCCCCCGTACCCCCCTGATGGCGGCCCTGGGAGCACAGCTTAGCGAGCGCATGCGGGCGCGGTATGCATGTTTCTTTTTGGTATTGGCTGTACTGTATTATAATCATGTATTGAACTGCTAAATTTTACATCTGCTAAAATAAATTACTTCGTGCTTTGGAAACACAACACAATCGCTTGGGCAATGCTTATTTGAAAACGATAGAATTACTTTAATAAATTGGGGGCTCGAAAAGACACTACATTGCTCAAAGATTCACAAAACTGCTGGATTTCAGTTTACCAACAAAGGGTGGGATGAGAACGTATGCCTTTATATCATCTACTGTTGCTAAATCGAATATCCGCTTTGTGCAATCTATGGGGTGCTAGTGAGAATCTAGGGACAAGAAAGAAAAAAAACCTGTTTCTTTTTTATGTCATTTTGCGATTTAAATGTATTGCATTGCTTAGCGTATGTGTACTTCCGGTATTATTGCCACGTGTTTAAACAATCGTGTTCATAGTCTGTTATATATGTATAGTATAATGACTTGCTAAAGCCTCTGAAAAAGATATTACCATTGTTTGGTAAATCTATTTTCTGCGCAGAAAACTAAGGTTTATGTGTTTGTTGATTGTATGATTTTGAAGTGAAAGTTGATTTACTGTTGAAAAGACAGGGATATCGGTTGCCGTCTGACGAGGCGGGCTGGACAACCGAGGTTAGGTATACACGACAGGTATACTGGCAGCAAAAGCTCTGTTTGAAAAGAGAACAGTTAAAGAGGGCCTTTTTCACAATGGGTGCGCAGCAAACGCTAGAGATGTTTGATGTTGTGCTGCTAATTGGTTCGGCGAGGTTCCGTATGTTTAAAAAGTATGGTGCATACGCAACGGCGAATTGCGACATATGGTTTAAGATGACCCGGGAATGTGTGAAACCTTTCCCAAACATAGGGAGTTTCGAGTCAGAGGTGTTAAATAATGTTAGTTATAAAGTGCGGTTGATTAAATCAACAAAAACGAGAATTGAACATGATGATTGTTTGAAATTGTGGCAACTAGAGGGGAACATGTGGCAAGGCAGCATGTGCACAGCGAAAGTAGGCGTGGCGAAAAGTGCGTGCATAGCGGAAGTAAGCATTGCCAAGCGTAGAGAAGCGAGCGCAAAGCAGGAAAGCATAAAACCCGAATATAGTTAAAAAAAACCAACTTATAAAAATAGCAAATGTAACTATCTGTGTAACTATTAAGGTTTAAAAGCTGAGTAACTTAAATGTATATTTTTATTTTTTGTGTATGTTGGTGTGATTGAATTTAGGAAAATAGAGGAAAAAGACCAGGTTTTTCAAACAGTCTGAAGAAACTTTTCTTTTTATTCCATGCATAAAGTACAGCCAGGGAAAAGAAGTGTAACAAAAGAAATTTGTTGTGTCTATGAAAATGGCTTAGATTCAGGAATCCTAGACAGGGGCGCACGGATGATTTGTCAGGGGGGGGTTTCCTCCGACCCCGGAAAAAAACCCAAAAGCTAGAGACCTGCCGCGCATGCGCGGCAGCGCCGTTTCGGCTGCACTGTAGTATACAGCAGCCGCGGCGCTGTCAAAGAAGCGTCCGCGGCGGTGCTGTATACAATACAGCACCGCCGCGGACGCTTCTTAGACAGCGCCGCGGCTGCTGTATACTACAGTAGGGCACTTTTTAGCGGAGGGGGGGGGGTTTCTGGAGACCCAGAAACCTCCCCTGGGTGCGCCACTGCTAGAAAAAAAAAATCAGGTTTCACACGTAGGTGAGAGATATCCATTGTCTCCAGACAAATGGTCTTCGCTAATTGACCCTGACTGTACTGAGGCTATAGCCTTAGAACAATGATCTGGATTATCGTCGTGTTTTGATTTTGGTTTTGCAAAACCGCCCTTGCGTGTTTTGGTTTTGTTTGGTTTTGTTTTGCTATTTTTGAAAAAAATAAAAAAATTTTGGTCTAAAATAACCTAATTTAGTGCTCCACCAGTTTCTTAGATAAGTGAGGTAATTCTAAAGCTAATAAATTATGAAAAAAACTGTTAAATCCCTGGTAGGCCGTCCTTAATGCGAACACTTGTCTGCAAAATATACAGTCAAACCTGTAGCCATCGTCTTTGGGTGTATATTACACCCTACACTTGTAGTTGAATATTAAAAAAGCAGCCTGCACAGACTGTGGAGCTAGAAAGTAAAATTAAATGGACCACTGTACTTTGGTGGCTATCTATGCCCCCCCCCCCCGCCCTCCAATTGTAGTTGAATATAAAAAAGCAGCCTGCACAGACTGTGGAGCTAGAAAGTAAAATTAAATGGACCACAGTACTTTGGTGGCTATCTATGCCCCCCCCCCGCCCTCCACTTGTAGTTGAATATAAAAAAAGCAGCCTGCATAGACTGTAGAACTAGAAATTCGAATATACAAAGAAATGGACAAAGGCAGTTTGGTATCTGTCTGCATCAGATCCCCTCTCCACTAGGAGTAAAATAGAAAACTATTCTGCCGTTATATAATCTAGAATATAAATAGAAATTGAGAAAGGCAATTTGGTATCTGTCTGCATCATAATCATCAACATCCTCATTAGCGCCCTCGTCCAGGGCCGGATTTACCACTAGGCAACATAGGCACTTGCCTAGGGCCCGGCGGTCCCCAGGGGGCCCAGCAGCAAGGCTGGTGGTGGGGTATGCCATCCAATAAAAAAAAATATTGTGTCGAGAGAGAAAAAAAAAATCACATGATTGCAGCGCCCCCCCGGCAGCCTCCTCCCCTCCTCCGTTGGGTTCCACTGGATGTCAGGCGTGAGTCACGCCATGTGACGTCATCACGCCCGACATCATATTCAGAGAAAACTCATTGTGGAGAGGAGCAGCGCACGCGATGGGGCAGGAAAGAAGACAAAACAGAACAGAAGAAGAGAAAACAGAAAGAAGAAAACAGAAGAGAAGAAGGCAATAGAAAGGTAAGCAAACTAACAAAGGCACAATGGCACACTATGATAAAGGGTAAACAAGTTCTTTCAAATACAGTTATGAAGGGGCACAGTGGTGATGTGAAGGGGCATAGAGGTGATATTGTGAAGGGGCAAAAGTGGCAATGAAGGGGCATAGTGTTATGATGGAGGGACAAAAGTGACAATGAAGGGGCAAATGTGTTATTATGAAGGGGCACAATGTGATGATAGATGGACAAAAGTTACAAGGGCCACATCCTTGGATTTATGCATATTATTCTTGCAAACAACTTAATCAGTATAATACAAAAGTGGAAGCTGCTCAAATCAATTTATAGGCCATAACAGGTGCTTGAAAGGGTGGGGTTATCCTGCAAGGAACATACACACAACATTTTTTCCCCCAGCACACTGCTATAGCCAGCAACAGATCTGCCATTTCTACTGTAGATAAAAATGCAAAAGTCTTTGTTGCACACATTTGCAAATGTATGTTTAAGCCATCCACCACGCCAAGGCGCTTTTGCTAATAGGATGGTCCTACTCTAAACAATGAGAGTCCCATATATTTGGGCCATACATATGTGTTTTTAAATTGAGAGCCAACTTACCAAAGAGGTACCCCTGAAGCCTCCAAACAGCAATTCAGTGCCAGTACCCCCCTCTCAGCTACTGACACCAACATGCCTCTCAGACAAATACAAAAGTGGAAGCTGCTCAAATCAATTTATAGGCCATAACAGGTGCTTGAAAGGGTGGGGTTATCCTGCAAGGAACATACACACAACATTTTTTCCCCCAGCACACTGCTATAGCCAGCAACAGATCTGCCATTTCTACTGTAGATAAAAATGCAAAAGTCTTTGTTGCACACATTTGCAAATGTATGTTTAAGCCATCCGCCACGCCAAGGCGCTTTTGCTAATAGGATGGTCCTACTCTAAACAATGAGAGTCCCATATATTTGGGCCATACATGAAGGGGCACAGTGGTGATGTGAAGGAGCACAAAGGTAATGTGAAGGGTCACAGAGGTGATGTGAAGGGGCATAGAGGTTATATTGTGAAGGGGCAAAAGTGGCAATGAAGGGGCATAGTGTTGTGATGGAGGGACAAAAGTGACAATGAAGGGGCAAATGTGTTATTATGAAGGGGCACAATGTGATGATAGATGGACAAAAGTTACAAGGGCCACATCCTTGGATTTATGCATATTATTCTTGCAAACAACTTAATCAGTATATCTGTCCTGACTTAAACACTTATTAGGTTGTTTTAAAAACCGGGACTGCTCTGTAATTATTTAGTGTTGCCTTTTTCTGTAGGAGGGTGGCCTAGCTCTTTTCACATGTTAGGTACGCCCAAAACGATGCAAGTCACGCCCCCAATGGTATAGCCACCCCTTCTTTTGCAGCACATAGCTTCCCTTCTACTCCACTATAGGGGTATACGGTATGCTACAAAAATATAGTGCTACAGATTTTTTCAGGTAGGGGGCCCCCAAACCAGTATCTTGCCTAGGGCCCCATGAGGTCTAAATCCGTCTTTGCCCTCGTCACCTCCATAAATCTCCCCCTCATCCCCTTCTATTTCCAAAGTGGCATCCTCAATTTGTCTATCACTGGCTACACTCTGGCTGTTCAGGCACACATCAGCAGAACGGCTGAAAGGGCCTTTCTTTATGGGTACACTAACAGAATGCTCACGATTAGACATACCACTGTCGGATGGACTCTCCACAGGGATTGGTGTCATTTGTGAATCAGAGCAAATATTATCCTCTAATGCCTTACTGTTATTTTGCAGCTCGGCTTTGACGCGTAACAGTAGTTGTGAACCAATTGTAGGCTCGGTAACTTTTTGGGATCTGCCACTAATAGCCAAAGGTGAAGGCCTCATTGTCTCTTTGCTACTGCGTGTGTAGAATGGCATGTTGGCAAAAAAAAAATTATCGGCACTTAACTTTTGCTCAGTAACACTTCTTTTTCACACAGTAAAAAAAATAAATTATTTTGTTTTTTGGACTGATTTCGAAACACTCTGTAGTTTGACATCGCCTTGCCCAGATGACGTACTGGGAACACTAACATCAGGACTGGTGACAGAACCTGGTTTCTCATTCTGATCATATGTGGACTGCTTTGAATCCATTCTGAGCGCAAAGCACTTGTAGTGGTAAAGATACTGCTGACAAATATGACTTTTGACAGCCAGAAATATTTATGCACAATTATGGGTGACACCCCAAAAGCACTGAGGAGTGCTAAAAATTTGTTGGTAGATACTGCTGACAGATATGACTTTTGACAGCCAGAAATATTTATGCACAATTATGGGGGACACCCCAAAAGCACTGAGGAGTGCTAAAAATTATTTGGTAGATACTGCTATTAAGTGCGTATTGTCGCTAACCAATAACGATTGCCGAACCTCGATTTGTGTTTCCAAAGCACAAAGATTTATTCGCAAAAAGTAGTATAATATGTTCAAGCGAAGTGCTAATAAATACAGCCGTTACTTAGCGCAGGCGCTCTGGATCCAGTGTGCAGTCAATCAATCCTGAAGTCTGGGGACAAGATGTCTGAACACTAGATGTGAAGCTGCTGCTTATATGCACACAGAAATACAGTAATACAATGAAGATGGTATAGCTTGCTTCCATTGGTCCAGGTTTCAGGAAGGTCCAAGGGGTTGTCAATCATTGGCTAGTTCATCCTAAGGAATCCAAAGGAGGGGGTCATCTCTCCAGGGGGTATGCTCGGCTCTTCCCGCCAAGATTCCTTGGTCTTAAGTATTCCATAATTCCCTATCATTCATAACTTGCGTATGCACTCTGCGATTCCTTTGCAGAGTGAACCAAACAGTGTCAAATGTTAAGAGGTTTATTATGATACCACATATGATATGATTCCTTCAACCTGTTCCATATATTTCACTAATATGCATATAACTTTAATATAAAACATAAATACTACTATATTTCGACATAACTGACTATGTGTTGCAACTACCATTAATGCGTACTATTTTACAAGTATGCGTGTTTGTGCGAATGTATGGTAAAAGACCAAATACTGTTGCTGCCACGTGTAGTAGCTGCGTACGCCCTTTCACGCCGTAGCGTGCCCTTGTACGCCGTAGCGTACCGTACGCATCTTTTCAGACAAAGACAACCAAGTTTGCTCGATTTTAATTGAAATGACTTTATCCAATTTGCTGACTTTGACGGTGCTGACAGATATGACTTTTGACAGCCAGAAATATTTATGCACAATTATGGGGGACACCCCAAAAGCACTGGGGAGTGGCAAATATTAAAAAAAATAAAATAAACCTCTATCCTCCTCTCTTCTCTAGTGATTTTTGTTAGAGCAATTGCAAGAAGAATATTGGATTCTCTGTCCCTGCTCTAATCAGCCTGTGACTACACCCTGCGCTCTCCCTCTGTCAAATGGCGATGGATTGCTGTGAAGGCGTGTATTTATAATGTTGAAGTATCGCGAGAACCGAGCCCTGAGATCCGACGACGTCACAATGACGTTAGGACTCGATTTGGATTCGGAGCCGGCGGGAGAGTACCGAGCTACTCAGCTCGATACTCGGATAGGCAAAGTTCGGGTGGGTTCGGTTCTCGGGGAACCGGACCCGCCCATCTCTATTTGAAACTGACTTTATTTTGTGTAACAGATACTGGATTACTATTACTAATCTTGATTAGCGCTGGCTTACCTGAGGTGCGAAGTCTAACAATCTCCCCGGTGTTCACCAAGAACCGCCGCAAGGCGGGGTGGGCTACGCTGCCAGGAGTCGCAGGTCGCGGCCCTCAGGTTCGCCCCAAGATGTAGTGCAGCGGAATGGAGCGGAAGATGCGGAGTCAATCAAGCCGGGTCGGTACACAGGAATGGAGGCAGGCAGAATCAGGAGGCAACTCGGAGTTAATCAAGCCGGGGTCGGTACACGGGTCACAAGAGTAGAGGGATAGTCAGCAAGCTGGGTCAGTACACAGGGGTTGGAGAGCCAGGATAGTCTAACAAGCAGAGATCAGAACACAGGAAGACACAGGAGACTGGAAGATTCAGCAATCCACGAAGCACAGAAGCCAGGAACAGGTAAGAGGTAACTTGTTGCTCTGCAAGACTGCGGTGTCCAGGTGAGCTTAATATAGTCTGTGGATAGTAAAAGCCGCCTCCCAGCCACGATCATGTGACCACCCAAACTAGGAAGTGCTGCTGTACACAGAGACAGGAAAATGAGCAGCATGAAAGCAAGTAAGTTTGTGACAGTACCCCCTCCCTTAAGGGTGGACTCCGGACACCTAACAGGGTTTTAGGGGAATTTTTTTATGGAACAATTTGAGTAGACGGGGAGCGTGCAGATCAGTGGATTTTACCCAGGAGCGCTCCTCAGGGCCATAACTCTTTCAATCCACCAAGAACTGTATGGAACCTTGAACTTTGCGAGAATCCAGAATAATCTTAATCTCCTATTCCACTGGATCCTGGTCCACAATAGGAGGAGGAACTCTTGATGGAGAGGAGAATTTGTTGGTTACCATTGGTTTTAACAAGGAGACATGAAAGACATTTGGAATGCGTAGGGAAGGAGGCAGACTCAATCTGAAAGCTACTGGATTGATGACCTCAGAAATAGCGAACGGGCCAATGAACTTGGGAGCAAATTTCTGACTGGGAACCTTTAAACGAATGTTTTGAGTGGATAACCATACCCTGTCACCGATAGAAAAGCTTGGACTTACTCTCCTCCTCTTATCATAAGATTTCTTGGAACGAATGGTTGCACTCTTTAAATTCCTCTTGGTTTGTTCCCAAATAGAAGAGAAGTTACGAAACAATGAGTCCACTGCCGGAACTTCGGAAGGTATAATTTGAGAGAAGGTGGGTAGTCTAGGTTGGCAGCCATAAAGAACAAAAAAGGGGGGAGTTAGAGATGGCCTCATGAAAATGATTGTTATGGGCGAACTCGGCCCAAGGGAGAAGATCCACCCAGTTATCTTGATTACTTGAGATAAATATTTTTAAGAATTTTTCTAATTCTTGGTTGGTTCTCTCCGTAGACCCATTGGACTGGGGATGATATGCGGAGGAAAAATCAAGCTTAATTCCGGACTTACTGCAGAAGGACCTCCAAAATTTTGATATGAACTGTGATCCACGATCGGAAACAATATGCTGAGGACAGCCATGGAGGCAAAATATTTCTTTAATAAAAATATCGGCTAAGGAGTAGGAAGATGGAAGACCTTTAAGAGCAATAAAGTGGGCTGTTTTAGAGAAGTGATCCGTGACCACTAGCACCACAGTACAGGATTTGGAAGGTGGAAGGTCTGTGATAAAGTCCATCGAGATCTGTGACCATGGGTATTCAGGAATGGGTAATGGGAGCAAACATTCATAAGGTCTTTTCCTAGAGGTTGTCACGGGCACTAGGAGTCTTTACCCAGGGATCACCAGATGGTAGGCTTACCAGAGCAATGTAGATGGTAATAGGGTACTCTGGTAGCTGGGTGATCACGGAACATGAAATGATGGCCGATGAGATGCTCAGGAAAGTCTATGACTAGCAACACTGGTAATAATGAGGTAATGATACACAAGGAACTGTATGGACAAGGACACGTGAAGGTAGTCAGTGGTCTGCGATAGCAAGTTGTACCACTGCTATAGTGAGGAGGAATGTCCAACAGAAACAAGGAGGTGATGAGAGTCAGCGGTCTGCGGGTAGCAAGTTGTACCGCTGTCTGAGTGAAGGAATGGAATCCAAGTGGAGGTATCCAGGTAGTCAGTGGTCTGCGGTAGCAAGTTGTACCACTGCTATGTGAGAGGATAATGGAACAGGTGATACCGGAAACAGGGATCAGTGGTCTGACATCAGCAAGTTGTACCACTGCATATATATGTGAGGAGGTGCACGGGGGAAGACTGCAACACAGGATATACACAGGCACCTTATACACGATCCACAGTAATATGCACAATATAGGTATATATATATGTAAATGACTGATCAGGTCTGCAATCTAGAAAGTCTCTTGAAGTAGTCCAGCACAATGATAACACAGTCAATGATGGCAATAGACTCAGCGGATAGCAGACTCCAGAGAGAACCAAACACAGTCCAGCAAGATATGCAATACACAGCACAGTCAATGAGAAGTATGCATACCGTGGTTCAGCAGTAGCAGTCAGATGGGATTGCAGCGGTACCTGAGCGGCTGGAGGCCGACTGGATAGGAAGTCCCTGGATAGGAGAAGCAGCGGTCTAGCAGGTGCAGCGCACAGGTGAGTAGACCGACAGGGACACGAATCCACAGGAGTCAGCAACACGTGGAACTGGACTCATAGGAAACCCAGGAGAATGGAGATGATCCAGCAGAGGGTAGTAGAAGAGATACAAATCCAATGCTGACAGGAGGGTAGAGGCCAGTGGAACACGTGAAGGCGTGGAGAGTGGATCAGCAGGAGATGGACGATAGCGCTGACCACAGCGGCAGGACTCAGCGGCACACGGAGGTAACCAGTAGCAACCACAGGAACCAACAGCGATGGGAAACAGGAGTGCAGCGCAGGGCCGGAGCTGTAGATCACGAAGTGTAGCAGATGGTAATGAAAAGCGGCAGTCTCGAGGAAGTCACAGCAAAGATGAGATGAGAGTGTAGTGCACGGAGGCAGCGGATAGTAATCAGCTGGCAGTCACGATGTTGAACACAGGCGAGTTGCAGGCAGGAGACTGTAGTGCACAGAGGCAGCGGATAGTAGTCAGCTGGCAGTCACGATGTTGAACACAGGCGAGTTGCAAGCAGGAGACTGTAGTGCACAGAGGCAGCGGATAGTAGTCAGCTGGCAGTCACGATGTTGAACACAGGCGAGTTGCAAGCAGGAGACTGTAGTGCACAGAGGCAGCGGATAGAAATCAGCAAACAGACTTGATGAGAAGCAGGTGAGTGAGGTAAAAACTGGAGTGCACGGAGGCAGCGGATAGCAATGAGCAAACAGTCACATTGATATAAAATAACGTTGAAGTGGTGTAGAAGACTGTAGTGCACGGAGGCAGCGGATAGGAATCAGCAAACAGTCATGATGATAAAGTTGATGGTAGAAGTGGTATGGAACCACAGTAGTAGAAGTGGTTTGGAAACCACAGGAATCAGCAGCACTGAATACACAAGTAATACAGGAACACCTTCAGAGACTCATGAGGAATGAGACTCCAAGATCAGGCAACGTGGTAGTGACCACAGGTGCTTAATATAGGGAGGTTGCCTGATCTGCCAATTAAGTTAAAGGGGTATACACTGAAGTATAGAAAAGGGCTGCGCATGCGCAGACCCTCAGGATGGTGGACGGCCACGGTTCCTAAATGTCCGGGAAGAGGCACTCACGGTCCGGTGAGTGACAGTACCCCCCCTTTTAAAGGTGGGCACAGAACGCCTGGAACCGGGCTTGTCCAGATTTTTGGAGTAAAACTTCTTCAAAAGGGCAGGAGCATTAAGATCTTCAGCTTTGATCCAAGAGCGCTCCTCAGGACCAAAGCCCTTCCAATGAACGAGGAAGTGGAGGACTCCTCGCGAAATTTTTGCATCTAGTACCTCGGTAATCTCAAAATCCTCCTCCTGATGGACTTGAACTGGCTGCGGAGCTGAGGGAGGAGTTGAAAAACGGTTGATAATAAGAGGTTTGAGCAAAGATACATGGAAGGCATTAGAAATCCGAAGACTCTTAGGAAGAAGGAGTTTCACACATACTGGATTGATAACTTGAATGATCCTATATGGACCAATAAAACGAGGGGCGAATTTCATGGATGGAACCTTCAAACGAATATTTTTTGTGGATAACCAGACACGATCTCCAATTTTTAGTGGTGGAATAGCCCGCCTCTTCTTATCAGCGAAAGATTTATATTTGACAGATGTCTTCTTCAAACAGGTTCTAACCTGAGACCAGATATTTTTAAAGGTCTGACAAACAGTCTCCACCGCAGGAACTTGGGTGGGCGGGAGGGCAGGAAATTCCGGAAAAGACGGATGGTGACCGTAGACCACAAAGAATGGAGTTTTGGATGATGACTCATGGTACATGTTGTTATGGGCGAACTCAGCCCAAGGGAGTAACTCTACCCAGTTGTCTTGATTGGCTGATGAAAATATCCTTATAAAAGTCTCAAGATCTTGATTGACACGTTCGGTTTGTCCATTGGATTGTGGATGGTAAGAAGATGAGAGTGCTAATCGTATGCCCAAGGTTTTACAAAGGGCTCGCCAGAATCTGGACACGAATTGTACTCCTCTATCAGACACAATCTCAGATGGACATCCATGGATACGGAAGATCTCTTTAATGAAATGTTCAGCCAGGATAGACGAGGAAGGCAAACCAGACAGAGGGATGAAATGAGCCATCTTCGAAAATCTGTCCACTACGACCCAAATAGTGTTATGGTTCTTACTAGGTGGTAAGTCAGTAACGAAATCCATACTAATATGGGTCCATGGTTTGGACGGAATGGGTAGTGGTCGCAGCAACCCTGCTGGGGTTCTGCGGGAGGATTTGAATTGCGAACATAATTCACAGGAAGCAATGAACTCTTTGACGTCTCTCCTCATTGAAGGCCACCAGTAACTTCGAGAGAGGATCTCAAAAGTCTTGTGTTCACCGGCGTGTCCAGAAAAACGAGAGGCATGGAACCACGAAAGGATTTTCCTCCTTAGAGTAGGAGGCACGAGGGTCTTCCCAAATGGTAGCGTTTTGGTGGATGAAGCAGCCAGTGAGATACATTTGGGGTCTAGAATGGTATGGTTGGAAACCTCTTCTATATCAGAGGACGTAGCAAAGGCTCTAGATAAGGCATCAGCTTTTTTGTTCTTGGCAGCTGGTTTGAAGGTAATTATTAATTCAAAACGGGAAAAGAAAAGAGACCATCTTGCTTGACGAGGGTTCAAGCACTGGGCAGACTGGAGATATGACAAGTTCTTATGATCCGTGAAGATCGTCACCGGATGGCGAGCTCCCTCCAACAAGTATCTCCATTCCTCTAATGCGGCTTTGATAGCCAGTAATTCCTTGTCTCCGATGGTATAATTCTTCTCTGCGGGTAGGAGACCCCGAGAATAGAAGGCACAAGGGTGGAATTTTTGCTGTTCCGAGCGTTGGGAGAGAATAGCTCCTAAGCCCACATTAGAGGCATCTACTTCTAGGAAAAAAGGGAGTGTCACATCAGGCTGACGAAGGATTGGAGCCGAAGAGAAGGACTCTTTTAATGTTTGAAAGGCTTGAATAGCCTCAGTAGACCATTGCTTAGGATTAGCCCCTTTACGAGTCAGGGCCACAATAGGAGATGCAATGGAAGAAAAGTCTTGAATGAAGCGTCTATAGTAATTGGCAAAACCTAAAAAACGCTGGATGGCACGAAGAGTAGTTGGCTGGGGCCAATGTAGTACAGCATTTACTTTGTCAGGATCCATCTTCAGACCAACTCCGGAAACAATATACCCCAAGAATGGAATCTGGGGTAATTCGAATGAACATTTTTCTAATTTACAGAACAATGAATTTTTCCGTAGCCTGGAGAGGACTTCTGCCACATGTTGGTGGTGAGAAGGCAGGTCCTGTGAAAAAATCAATATGTCGTCCAGGTAGACGACGACACATACATATAATAAGTCCCGAAAAATCTCATTGATGAAGCCCTGAAAAACAGTGGGGGCATTACATAGCCCGAAAGGCATTACCAGATATTCGTAATGCCCGTCTCTGGTGTTAAACGCCGTCTTCCATTCGTCACCGGAACGGATTCTGATTAAATTGTAAGCACCACGAAGATCCAACTTAGTAAAAATACGGGCTCCCTTAATGCGGTCAAATAGCTCAGTGATCAACGGAATGGGATACCGGTTCTTGATAGTAATGGCATTGAGTCCACGAAAATCTATACAAGGGCGTAATGATCCATCCTTCTTTTTGACAAAGAAGAACCCAGCTCCAGCGGGCGAGGTGGAAGGTCGAATGAACCCACGCTGGAGGTTCTCCCGTATATATTCAGATGTAGCTTGAGTTTCAGGTAACGAGAGTGGATAGACCCGGCCTCTGGGAGGAGTCTTGCCAGGAAGAAGATCAATCGGACAATCCCAAGAACGATGAGGAGGAAGACGTTCAGACTGAGCTTTATCAAAAACATCGGTAAATGAAGCATATTGAGGAGGGAGTCCCGGTGAAATAGCTGAAATGGAAGCTTGCTGTACCTTGAGAGGAATGACTTGGGAAAGGCAATGATGGTGACATTCAGGCCCCCAAGACGTGACTTGAGGGGTGCGCCAGTCAATCTGGGGAGAATGACACTGAAGCCATGGAAGGCCTAGGACAATCGGACTTGTCGTAACAGGAAGAATTAAAAACGATATCTCTTCATGATGCAGAGCACCAATCTGAAGGGTTACTGGAGACGTACTCTGGGTGATGAGACCGTTGATGAGACGTGATCCATCGATAGCCGTCACAGTAATGGGAGTTTTTAAGGTAATCATTGGTAGAGACCATTGATTAACTAACGATTTGGAAATAAAATTTCCTGCTGCTCCGGAATCAATCAATGCCTGTGACTCAAAGGTCTTGGTAGCAAAGGAAATAGTCACATCAAAAGCGCAGACTTTAGATTTCATAGACGATGGAGAGGACTCCAGGGACCCTAACTTCACCTCTCCAGAACTAGTTAGGGCCTGGCATTTCCCGATCTCTTAGGGCAGGAGCTGAGGACATGAGTGGAATCAGCACAATAGATACAGAGTCTATTCTTGACTCTTCGTTTCCTCTCCTCAGAAGATAACTTGGAACGTCCAATCTCCATGGGAATCACAGTGGGTGACACTGGACGAAATTGAGGGTTAGAGCGAAAAGGTGCTTTAGCAGAAGTCGTTTTCTCAGCCTCTCTTTCACGAAATCTCATATCAACACGATGGCATAGAGAGATCAAATCTTCAAGTGACGAAGGAAGCTCTTGGGTAGTCAGTGCATCTTTAATTTTATCGGAAAGCCCCTGCCAGAAGGCGGCAACTAGGGCTTCAGTGTTCCACTGAAGTTCAGAGGCTAAGATCCTAAATTGAATGACGTACTGGCCTACAGTATGAGATCCTTGTCGCAGACGGAGGATGCTGGAAGCAGCGGAGGTCACACGACCTGGTTCATCGAACACACTTCGGAATGTAGAAATGAATTTGGCACTATCTTGTAATATTGGATCGTTCCTCTCCCACAGAGGGGAGGCCCAAGCCAGGGCTTGTCCTGAAAACAAAGAGATAAGATAGGCCACTCTGGAACGATGGGTAGAAAAATTTTGAGGTTGGAGCTCAAAATGGACTGAACATTGGTTAAGGAAACCCCTACAAGTTTTGGGGTCTCCATCGTACTTTGACGGAGTAGGCAGGTGAAGCGTGGAAGCTATAGACACCTGGGATGGCAACGGGGAAACGGAGGAAAGCACAGGAGCTTCAGTAGTAGCTGTCACAGTCTGTCCAGATGTTCCTTGGGAGGTTAATGACTGATAACACTGAAGTAACAGCTGTTGGCGGGCATCCTGTTGCTCCACACGGCTAACCAGATGTTGCAGCATCTCTTTGGCGGTAGGTTCCACATCTGGGTCTGTCATGGCCTGATCTTACTGTCACGGGCACTAGGAGTCTTTACCCAGGGATCACCAGATGGTAGGCTTACCAGAGCAATGTAGATGGTAATAGGGTACTCTGGTAGCTGGGTGATCACGGAACATGAAATGATGGCCGATGAGATGCTCAGGAAAGTCTATGACTAGCAACACTGGTAATAATGAGGTAATGATACACAAGGAACTGTATGGACAAGGACACGTGAAGGTAGTCAGTGGTCTGCGATAGCAAGTTGTACCACTGCTATAGTGAGGAGGAATGTCCAACAGAAACAAGGAGGTGATGAGAGTCAGCGGTCTGCGGGTAGCAAGTTGTACCGCTGTCTGAGTGAAGGAATGGAATCCAAGTGGAGGTATCCAGGTAGTCAGTGGTCTGCGGTAGCAAGTTGTACCACTGCTATGTGAGAGGATAATGGAACAGGTGATACCGGAAACAGGGATCAGTGGTCTGACATCAGCAAGTTGTACCACTGCATATATATGTGAGGAGGTGCACGGGGGAAGACTGCAACACAGGATATACACAGGCACCTTATACACGATCCACAGTAATATGCACAATATAGGTATATATATATGTAAATGACTGATCAGGTCTGCAATCTAGAAAGTCTCTTGAAGTAGTCCAGCACAATGATAACACAGTCAATGATGGCAATAGACTCAGCGGATAGCAGACTCCAGAGAGAACCAAACACAGTCCAGCAAGATATGCAATACACAGCACAGTCAATGAGAAGTATGCATACCGTGGTTCAGCAGTAGCAGTCAGATGGGATTGCAGCGGTACCTGAGCGGCTGGAGGCCGACTGGATAGGAAGTCCCTGGATAGGAGAAGCAGCGGTCTAGCAGGTGCAGCGCACAGGTGAGTAGACCGACAGGGACACGAATCCACAGGAGTCAGCAACACGTGGAACTGGACTCATAGGAAACCCAGGAGAATGGAGATGATCCAGCAGAGGGTAGTAGAAGAGATACAAATCCAATGCTGACAGGAGGGTAGAGGCCAGTGGAACACGTGAAGGCGTGGAGAGTGGATCAGCAGGAGATGGACGATAGCGCTGACCACAGCGGCAGGACTCAGCGGCACACGGAGGTAACCAGTAGCAACCACAGGAACCAACAGCGATGGGAAACAGGAGTGCAGCGCAGGGCCGGAGCTGTAGATCACGAAGTGTAGCAGATGGTAATGAAAAGCGGCAGTCTCGAGGAAGTCACAGCAAAGATGAGATGAGAGTGTAGTGCACGGAGGCAGCGGATAGTAATCAGCTGGCAGTCACGATGTTGAACACAGGCGAGTTGCAGGCAGGAGACTGTAGTGCACAGAGGCAGCGGATAGTAGTCAGCTGGCAGTCACGATGTTGAACACAGGCGAGTTGCAAGCAGGAGACTGTAGTGCACAGAGGCAGCGGATAGTAGTCAGCTGGCAGTCACGATGTTGAACACAGGCGAGTTGCAAGCAGGAGACTGTAGTGCACAGAGGCAGCGGATAGAAATCAGCAAACAGACTTGATGAGAAGCAGGTGAGTGAGGTAAAAACTGGAGTGCACGGAGGCAGCGGATAGCAATGAGCAAACAGTCACATTGATATAAAATAACGTTGAAGTGGTGTAGAAGACTGTAGTGCACGGAGGCAGCGGATAGGAATCAGCAAACAGTCATGATGATAAAGATGATGGTAGAAGTGGTATGGAACCACAGTAGTAGAAGTGGTTTGGAAACCACAGGAATCAGCAGCACTGAATACACAAGTAATACAGGAACACCTTCAGAGACTCATGAGGAATGAGACTCCAAGATCAGGCAACGTGGTAGTGACCACAGGTGCTTAATATAGGGAGGTTGCCTGATCTGCCAATTAAGTTAAAGGGGTATACACTGAAGTATAGAAAAGGGCTGCGCATGCGCAGACCCTCAGGATGGTGGACGGCCACGGTTCCTAAATGTCCGGGAAGAGGCACTCACGGTCCGGTGAGTGACAGAGGTCTTGTGTTGAGCACATTTGGAACAAGCAGAAACAAATCTCTTCACATCTTCCAGTAAAGAAGGCCACCAGTAACTTCGGGACAACAAGTCCCAGGTTTTGCGGATGCCGGCGTGCCTAGGAAAAAGAGAGTGATGAGCCCAGCCGAAGAGTTGAGTGCATAGACGTGGCAAGATGAATGTTTTGCCCGAAGGGCAACCCTTGTTAAGGTGTTTAGTTGCCAAAACTCGACAGGGGTCTACCATGAATTTATTGTCCTCCAAAGGTTCGGCTGGATCAAAAGAGCGAGATAAGGCATCTGCCTTCATGTTCTTGGATCCAGAGTGAAAGGTGATGTTAAAATCAAAACGTGAGAAGAATAAGGGCCACCTTGCTTGTCGAGGGTTTGGACAACGGGCAGTACGTAAGTATAGTAAATTCTTGTGATCGGTATATATGGTGATTGGAAATCGTGCCCCTTCTAGTAGATGTCTCCATTCGGAGAGAGCCAACTTGATGGCCAGGAGCTACTTGTCGCCAATCCCATAATTCCTTTCCGCAGGTAACAAGCGACTGGAAAAGAATCCGCAAGGATGAAGTTTTCCAGAAGGGCTCCGTTGTGAAAGTGCGGCTCCAGTACCAACGGAAGACGCATCTACCTCCAGGATAAAAGGACGTGAACAATCAGGCTGTTGCAGAATGGGTGCAGATGAGAAGAGAGACTTTAATGATATGAAGGCTTGGATAGCCTCAGGGGACCATACGCTAGCATCAGCAGATTTACAGGTCAATGCCGTGATGGGAGCCACCAGAGAAGAATAACCTTTGATGAACTGACAATAGTAATTGGAGAATCCTAGGAAGCGTTGGGTAGCCTTAAGACCTGAAGGTTGAGGCCAGTCAAGTATGGCTTTCAGTTTGGTAGGATCCATCTGCAGTCCGGTGCCAGAAATAATATATCCCAGGAAAGGAATTTGTTTCTGCTCGAAGGTGCATTTCTCTAATGTGCAGAATAGATGATTTTTTTTGATACGAGAGAGAACCTGTAATACATGACTGCGATGAGATACTAGATCTTGAGAAAAGATGAGGATGTCGTCCAAGTAGATGACTACGGATTGATACAGGAGATCTTGAAAGAGCTCATTCATAAAGCCCTGAAAGATAGCCGGGGCATTACATAACCCGAAGGGCATGACCAGGTATTCAAAGTGGCCGTCTCGGGTGTTGAACGTGGTTTTCCATTCATCCCCCTCCTTAATGCGTATGAGATTATACGCTCATCTAAGATCTAGTTTAGAGAAGATGGTGGCACCTTTAATACGGTCGAACAATTCAGAAATCAATGGCAGAGAATACAGATTTTTAATGGTAATAGCATTCAGGCCTCTGTAATCTATGCACGAAGAAGAAGCCAGCCCCAGCTGGGGAGGCAGACTTGGGGATGAAGCCGCTTTTTAGATTTTCTTGGACGTACTCCTCCATAGCCTTAGACTCCGGAAGAGAAAGGGGGTAAACACGGCCCCTGGGAAGAGGTTTACCAGGTAAAAGATCAATGCCACAATCCCAGATTCTGTGAGGAGGGAGTCTTGTGGCCTCTTGTTGACAAAAAACGTCAGAGAAGGGTTGGTATGGTTCAGGCAGAAGAGACACTGGAAATGTTTGGGAACATCTGGGAATGTCTGGAGGGACCACCTTCTGGAGACAATGAGAGAAGCAGAACTGTCCCCAGGACAACATGTGACCTGTTTTCCAGTATAGGGTGGGAGAATGGAGACGAAGCCATGGAAGACCTAGGATGACTGGGTTGGTAGATTTCTGAATTACCAGAAAGGAAATATTTTCCCGATAAAGCGCTCCAACCTGGAGAAGGAGGGGAATAGTGCGTACCAGGATGGACCCCTCAGGAATTCTTCTCCCATCAATGGCCAGCAGTGAGATGGGTTGTTCCAAGGCTTGTGTGGGAATGGAGAATTGTTTGACTACTGCGGCTGAGATGAAATTTCCTGCGGCCTGTAGTCAAGAAGTGCAGACTGCGGGAAGGTATTAAGTCCTAACTGAAGGGAAATAGGAATAGTAAGGCAATCATTACTACAAGGAACTGACTGACACTGAGAGAAGAGGCCCAACGATACAGCTCCTAAACTCGTTAGACCCTGTCGTTTCCCGGACGTTTGGGACAAGAACTTAGAAGATGGCCACCTTCTCCACAATACAGGCACAACTTGTTCCGAAACCTCCTCTCCCTCTCCTCGGCCGACAGGCGGGTCCTCCCCAGTTGCATAGGTTCTTCGGGAGGAAGAACAGGTGTTTGTAAGTTGGGGGCCAAGCGAATCAAACTGCACCGAGATTGTTCTTTCTCGGAACTACGCTCCTTGAAACGCAAATCAACCTTGACACAGAGGGAGATGATATCATCCAGAGACGTAGGGAGTTCCCGAGATACCAGCTCGTCTTTGATCCAGTCTGAAAGACCCTGCCAGAACGTAGCCACTAGAGCCTCGTCATTCCAGCGAAGTTCAGAGGCCATTGTTCTGAAGTGGACTGCAAACTGTCCCACAGACTGGTTTCCTTGGCGAAGACGTAATAAGCCGTAGCGGCATTAGATACCCTTCCTGTCTCGTCAAATATCTTCTTGAAAGTGGACAAAAAGGTGTTGAAGTTATACAGAATGGGATAATTCCTCTCCCATAATGGGGAAGCCCATGCTAACGCTTGACCGGACAATAGTGAAATCACATAGGCCACTCTGGTTCCCTGGCAACAGATCAAATTGTATGGAGCATTGATTTAAAAATCCTCTACAATATTTGGGGTCCCCATCGAACTAAGTTGGGTAAGGTATCCGTAACTGCAAGGAAGAAGTTGCCGCTACGGGCGGTGGTTCTGGGGCTGCAACCGCCGGTGCAGGTGGTCCTATAGCCACCAAGGTGTTCTGGACAACATCCAACCGAGTAGATAAACTATTGAGGAATTTTAAAAGTTGCTCTTGGTTAGCCTCTTGCTTATCCATCATTCCCACTAAATGCTCCAACAGATCTTTTGCTGCTGAATCCATGGTCAGAGCAAACTGTAACAGATACTGGATTACTATTACTAATCTTGATTAGCGCTGGCTTACCTGAGGTGCGGAGTCTATCAATCTCCCCGGTGTTCACCAAAAACCGCCGCAAGGCGGGGTGGGCTACGCTGCCAGGAGTCGCAGGTCGCGGCCCTCAGGTTCGCCCCAAGATGTAGTGCAGCGGAATGGAGCGGAAGATGCGGAGTCAATCAAGCCGGGTCGGTACACAGGAATGGAGGCAGGCAGAATCAGGAGGCAACTCGGAGTTAATCAAGCCGGGGTCGGTACACGGGTCACAAGAGTAGAGGGATAGTCAGCAAGCTGGGTCAGTACACAGGGGTTGGAGAGCCAGGATAGTCTAACAAGCAGAGATCAGAACACAGGAAGACACAGGAGACTGGAAGATTCAGCAATCCACGAAGCACAGAAGCCAGGAACAGGTAAGAGGTAACTTGTTGCTCTGACAAGGCTCCAGTGTCCAGGTGAGCTTAATATAGTCTGTGGATAGTAAAAGCCGCCTCCCAGCCACGATCATGTGACCATCCCAAACCAGGAAGTGCTGCTGTACACAGGGACAGGAAAATCAGCAGCATGAAAGCAAGTAAGTTTGTGACATTTTGTTTCTCTTTTTGTAGGTAAGGACAAAGAAAGAAGTATATATACTTAGTTATTATGGGGATTACGGAAGAAGTACAAAGCTTTCCCTTGAAAGACAAATTAACAATAATTTATTTGGTTGAGAAAAATGAAGTATGCACATACTTCACTCTAATGTTGTTTTATGTATTTCAGGAGGACACACATGAGAGATATAAAGTATGTGTCACAATGGGTAAACTTTGCCTTCTCCATTATAGTCATGACATACTGAGTTCCATATGAGCTAACGACGGACGACACTGTATTGCACGGTTGATGTAAGACCCCCTAGTTAAGTATGGGGAGGGGTCATAGATTAGCAAATAGCTAAGGGGATTAGTGGAATAAATACAGCCATTTTCCCATAGTGTCCAATCCAGCTGTCATGTTTACTGTAAAATCTCCTTTTCTGCCTTTCTGTTTGTAGTCAAATTCTCGTATTCTTATTATTCGTTGCTCTCCTATTTTCTCATTCTTTACATCTCTGTTAGTATCTTACTCTTCTCTTGTATAGAGGTACAAAAAGACGTAGACATGGTCTCATTCATGGGGCTAAGACATTTGTGACATAAGACGGACTCAGGGATATACACACTAGATTGACATAAGTCACAGAAACAATTAGGGGTTTGGTGTTATGTGTATAGAAAATGCTGGTTTTTAAGCAGAAAGTTTTTGGTGTGGAAATATGATTCACGTTTTATAGATTGCATATCTGTTTAGTTTAGGTTTTTTTTGTGTTTCGTGCCTCCTGTACAAAAATGTGCCTTTATATGTATGCCCAAAGGGAGATTGCTGAGGTTAGACATGCATCTCTGAGTAGAACATTGGAGTAGGATTTTCACCACAAGATATGACATAATGGGAAACCCTAGAAAATGTAAAATTTTCATGTTTTATATTTTTTCACTGTTAGACAGACATGTACTGGATACTGTTATATTTGAAGAAAGTGTTATAGAGATAGACTCCTTTGCCTTTCTCACTTAGTCAAGTAGCTGAATGTGGGGTACTGAAAATGGCATGTGAGTTGGCAAAGAGAAAATTGATTGATATACATTGGTCTTCAGCATTTTTCTAGTCTAGGGGGCGACGTTGAGGTGACTGAAAAATCTTTTTATAGCAATACCAGCACATGAGTAGGACATTACATAGAAGACTTGATACAGTGACACAGTTACCAACTGAAGTAGCTGCTAGCAAAATCCACACTTACACACACGACTATACATGGCTGTCACACCACGGCGAACATAGCTGTCAAATAGACAGCAGGTTTTTTTTGTAACAGCTGACAAATCTATGTTTTGTTTTGTTTTTCGTTGTATTGTTTTAAAATGTGCACACACACACACACACACACACACACACACACATGCATGCACACACATATTAGTTAATATATGAAGATTTGTGTTACCTTAAGAATGAACTGTCTGGAAGGTGAAGAGATGTGGTTAGGAGTCTGGCGGACCTTGGAGAGATGGACAAAGATGATACCAATAGAGACATCCCATATCCCTCCTGCAGATGGGTTTTTCTCCAGGTAAAACAAATCCACGTCATCCAATTACCACCTTGCAGGATCCTCAAGTATACACTGGTGTACCGATGAAATATATCTGGGTAAAGGTGTATTGAAATGTGTCTATTGTATTACTGTGTCATACTCAAAGCTTTTGTTATTCAATGTGATAGCCCTAGCCCTATAATTGGTGATAGGGGTATTCATGTTATCCATAATAAATGTATAATGTATGAGTAGTGGTAACAAATTACATACTTTTGATTAGCCACAAACCAGTGTGAACATAAAGTAACGGTACTAGTTAGAACGAATTGAATAGAATGAGGGTTGAAACTTGATTGAAGTGGCTGGTAGCTTTGCCCACTAGTCCTCCCCACTTTCAAGATCACTCCTGAGCTGCCTCTTAACCTGTTGACTTTTGAAATGTTTCGACTTCTCTTGTGATGAGTTTATAACTGAGAGACTAGTTTAGACCTTGAAGGAAGGGTAAACAATGAGACAGCAACAGAGAACGTTCAAAACACTGTCTTCTGAAAAGTTACACTAACTGTCAGGACGTTGGACCGGGAGAGTAAGTTGTGGAACAGTAATTTCATAGGCTCCGGTTATTTGACAGACGGGTACCAAGTGTAGGCTACCAGCATCACAACCTCAAGGGTAGCAGAGACACACTGGTATCCATTTCACCCACTGCAGAGGAGCCAACACCCAGAGAAGGGTCCAAGGGCACTCATGAATCTGTTCTGGGAGGCCTCGGATGCAGTTAGTAGCACCTGAGCCAAAGACTAAGACAGTTGCCCAGCATGAAGTTGTAGTTTTTCCTTTTCTGTGTTTCTCTCATCTTATTCTCTTTTCAGGACAGTCAATTATTTTAATTGTTAACAGGTGACAGAGGCTGGTTCAGGTAATGATATTGAGGAATTGAGGATGAAGGAGAAGTTAGTAGCACAATCTGTCCAGCCAATTACTCTATTCAATTCAGGGGTAAAGGAAAATTTGGAAACCTTGGAGCTTGGAGAAAGTGCGAGGGGCTATTGTCTGAGTAGCATTGCGTCCGTAAGTACGTTGAACCCATAGTTGAAGAGAGGTACATCCAGCGATGCCGGTCCAGTAATATTCGTACTTGAGCAGGCATCCTTGAGAATTATTATCATTCTTGGGTGAGTAAGGTTGTAGACCAAAAAGTTCTGGGTGTGCTCTCACGTGCCTCAGTGGTTATATCAAGTAGGACTAGTTCTGTTTCCACTAAATATTCCTGAGGTACCCGAATTATGGGTGGGAGGTCACTAGGGGAAAAGTACAACACCTAGGTCCCTTAGGCTGGAGTCTCCCAGTATTTGGCAAGCCGACCACTGTTTCATGTACGAAGAAACTTGAGTATTGGGAGACTGGGAAGAACGAACGGACAATAGCCCGCCCCACAAGTGTTGATGAAAAGAACTGATGATGTTATTAGTGTGTATATATTAACGCAAGCTGAAGGAGATTGTATATGACATAGGATGATGTTATTGATGAACATGTACTATCTAAATGTTGTCTGAGCTAAAAGATATGCTTTGGTTGGATGAACCTGTTAGACATGAAGAACTGTAGCAGAGTATTCTGTATAACAGATACATGTTCTTTTGTACTCTGTGCCCTTCCAAATAATATAATACATGTTTTATTGCACCCTTGAAGGGCATACAAACGGTTATCTCCAAGCTCCAGAGGTATACGGTCTATAGTAAAAGAAATAAATTGTTTTGAGGATTAAGATTCTCTCTTATGATAACTTGTTTAGATCTACAGACAGCGTGGTCATACACCAAGGGGGACTTGCATTACATAGCAATGAAACGTGGTACTGAGATCCTGCATATAAAATCTTTAGGGTGATAGTTAATTATACTATCAAAGGGTGGAACTGTCGAAGTCATATAATTGGATGAACGAAAGTATATTGGTTAATATTGTTTTATCGTGCGATTGCACTCAGTATGCCACGCTACACGTGGCATGGCGCTATCACGCGGTAAAATACGCACGCACACACTCGCACTACAACATTTAGTTATTTATATATTTCATATTTATATTGATTCCAATCCACAGTGATTTGTGAGCAGATAGTATTTAGTTTATTATTAGTTTATATATTATGATTATATGTACACTTAAGTGTTATTTAAAGGTTCAGGTTACAGGAAACTTGTCATGTCTGGTATCATTTTAATCCCCTATTCATCAGCAGTTGTCCGGTAGCTTCGCCGAAGATATCGCACATTGCATACTCGTTAGCGATGTTAGGGAATAAATGTTTAAAGAAATACTGACTATAAAATGCTAATAGAATAGTTGTAACTGTATTCTTGGCGGGAAAGTCAGAGCACAACCCCTTGAGAGATGACCCCCACCTTTGAATATTTTGGTTTGAACTGGCCTATGACCTGCAGCACTCTGGACCTTCCTGACACCTGGACCAATAGAAGCGAGCCACACCATCTGCATTGTTTTCACTGTAACACTGAGTGTATATAATACAGCTCTAACTGGCATTGGCAGGCAGTCTTTCTGACCACAGTATTCTGGAGTGAAGTACTGTCAGCTGGTACCAGTGGGAGCGCAGTTTAGCGAGCGCATGCGGGCGCGGTATGTATGTATCTTTTTGGTATTGACTGTACTGTATTATAATTATGTATTGAACTGATAAATTTTACATCTGCTAAAATAAATTACTTTGTGCTTTAGAAACACAACACAATCGCTTGGGCAATGCTTATTTGAAAATGATAGAATTACTTTAATAATTGCCCAATCTTGTCACAGGGCCTTTGGCTTAAGAAAAGTTCATTACAAAAACTCTGTGGGAGTGGCTGATGTACATGATTGGAAACCAGGTCCATTCAAATGTCAATGTATTTGGCCTCACAGCTCTCTTTAGACAAATGCTACCTGCCATATAAAGTGGGGAGGGGAATGTCCAGGGAAATCAGTTTCTTTTTGATAATAGAAAATTATTTAAATTATAATAGATTATATGTAATCTTCTTCACTATTCATAGGGAATACCCTATCCTTGAAGATAGGAACCATGCCAAGTGATAAAAGAAACTGACTGAAGAAGGAATCTCAGCAATAGAAGGAATATTTATTTATACAATAGTCACTAAATAGAGACTGGTAAGCTCCCTAACTGCCCACTGGTTAGAGAGGTGCCACGAAGTAAGGCAGTTCCCCTAATGGAGGATATGTTTTTTTAAAAAACAGTTAGTTTGGCCTGTGATGTTCAAGATAATTAAAGCTCTATATTAAGAAGTCTGAATTTCCAGGGTTAAGACCCATATGTGCACCTAAACACTGTAGCTTATTCTGAGGTAGTAGTGGCCATCTTGCGCAAGGGCAAATTCATGTCCAAGTACAGTAGTGACCTCTGGTGGCTGAATATGAAAATGGCTGTTCTTAGCAATCCTCTGTCTAAAATGTTGGGTTAAATCCCTGGTTTCCCTAATGAAATCCTTTTAATAAGTACAATATTTATGACAACAATCTATGTAAAGATTGCTCAAGGGATCAAAACCAATCCAAATAAACTCATATACTATCCCCACATATTCTGATAATCTGGATGCACAAGAAATCTGAATTATGCAAATGAAGAATTTCTGTATCACTTAAAAGGATAATTCAATTTTCAAACAAGTGGCTTCCATTACAAATGCTAGTCATAATCATACATTTTCAGCTGGGAACTTTAATTTAGAAGATCCAACAATTTCTGGCCTTGTATAGGGGAATATTATTTGTTTTGGTTGCTTTGTGTAACAGACTTTCCTATACAATGTGTTAGGAACCCCTCCAGCCGGCACAACACAACCCGGAATCTACTCTGCCAGTCAGGTGTTCACTGGAGCCCCTGATGGTGGGGACAGTGTGGAGATGGTGCCCGAGAAGCGGGCGAAGGTGCCCGCCATCGCTATGCCCCTGGAGGGGCTGAAGATGTGCCTGGCGCCCGGGAAGGGGATGAAGAGTCCCCTGGTAGCTGAGCCCTGCAAGCGGGTGAAGAAAGAAGAGGAGAAGTACTTACCCGTCCATCGATCCAGCGGCGGTGAGTATGACTTTCTTCCTGCAGGTCCCGTGCGCGGGGGAAGGATGAGCCAATCAGGGCTCATCTTTCCCTGCTGGCCAATCAGCGACCGGATGCGCGAGCCAATCGCGGCTCGCGCCCGGCCATTCAAAAGATTGGCGCCGACGCGAGCCAATCAGCGCTCGCGCCGGCTGATGACGTCACGCCGGCGACTATATAAGTCGCCGGGTGGCGCCATTTTGCCAGAAGTCCGTCGGCGGAGAAGAGAGAGGACGTCTCTTCAAGACGTCCAGCAACAGAGCCAGCAGCAGCGGCGGCAGGGGGCCTGTCACGGGCACTAGGAGTCTTTACCCAGGGATCACCAGGTGATAGGCTTACCAGAGCAGTATAGGTGGTAATATGGTACTCTGGTAGCAGGGTGATCACGGAACAGGAAATAGCAGATGATGAGATGCTCAGGAAAGTCTATGACTAGCAGCACTGGCAATATGGAGGTAGTAATACACGAGGAACTGTATGGACAAAGGACACGTGAAGGTAGTCAGTGGTCTGCGGTAGCAAGTTGTACCACTGCTATAGTGAGGAGGAATGTCCAACAGAAACGAGGAGGTGATGAGAGTCAGCGGTCTGCGGATAGCAAGTTTTACCGCTGTCTGAGTGAAGGAATGGAATCCAAGTGGAGGTATCCGGGGAGTCAGTGGTCTGCGTTAGCAAGTTGTACCACTGCTATGTGAGAGGATACTGGAACAGGTGAAACTGTAAACAGGGGTCAGTGGTCTGCCACTAGCAAGTTGTACCACTGAATATATATGTGAGGAGGTGCACGGGGAGAGACTGCAACACAATATATACACGGGCACCTTGACTTTGATCCACAGTAATATGCACAATATAAATGTATAAATGACTGAACAACACTGCCAATATAGAAAGTCTCTTGAAGTAATCCAGCATGAGATAACACAGTCAATGATGGCAATAGACTCAGAGGATAGTACACTCCAGAGGAGAACCAACACAGTCCAGCAAGGTATGCAATACACAGCACAGTCAATGGGAAGGATGCATACCGTGGTTCAGGAGAAGGCAGTCAGACAGGAGTGCAGAGATACCTGAACGGCAGGAGGCCGGCAGGATGCAAAGTCCCTGGATGGGTAAAGCGGTGGTCTAGCAGGTGCAGCGCACAGGTAGGTAGACCAGCAGGGAACACAGGAAGGCGTGGAGAGCGGATCAGCAGTAGATGGATGAGCAGCGCTGAGAAGTAACAGCAGCGGGTCTCTTCGGGAACACGGAGGTAGCCAATAGCAACCAGCAGGTGCAGTAACGATGGGACACCGGAGCAGAGTTGAACTGGAACAGTTGATCACGGAGAGTAGCGGGTAGCAATAGTGGCAGCAGACTCAAGGAAACACGGGAGAGTTGACAAGGACTGAAGACTGAAGCGCACAGAGGCAGCGGATAGGAATCAGCTAAACAGTCACGATGAAACACAGACGGGTTGCAGGTTGAAGACTGTAGTGCACGGAGGCAGCGGATAGGAATCAGCTAGCAGTCACGATGATGAAACACAGACGAGTTGCAGGTTGAAGACTGTAGTGCACGGAGGCAGCGGATAGGAATCAGCCAAACAGTCACGATGATGAAACACAGACGAGTTGCAGGTTGAAGCCTGTAGTGCACGGAGGCAGCGGATAGGAATCAGCTGGCAGTCACAATCATGAACAGGTGAGTGGATGTGAATGAAAGACTGTAGTGCACGGAGGCAGCGGATAGGCATCAGCTAACAGTCCCAATGATACATGGTAGAGTTGAAGTGGTTAGAAGACTGTAGTGCACGGAGGCAGCGGATAGGAATCAGCTCACAGTCACGATGATACAGTAGATGGTAGAAGTGGTATGAAGACTGTAGTGCACGGAGGCAGCGGATAGGAATCAGCTCACAGTCACGATGACACAGTAGATGGTAGAAGTGGTATGGGAACCACAGAGTAGAAGTGGTTTGGAAACCACAGAGGTAGAAGTGGTTTGGAAACCACAGGAATCAGCTGGGCTGAATAAACGAGGAAACACAGGAACACCTTCAGAGACTCATGGGGAATGAGACTCCAAGATCAGGCAACGTGGTGTTGACCACAGGTGCTTAATATAGGGAGGTTGCCTGATCTGCCAATTAAGTTAAAGGAACATACACTGAAGGTATAGAAAGGGCTGCGCATGCGCAGTCCCTCAGGATGGAGGACGGCCACGGTTCCTAAATGTCCGAGAAGAAGCACTCACAGTTCGGTGAGTGACAGTACCCCCCCTTTTAAAGGTGGGCACAGAACGCCTGGAACCGGGCTTGTCCGGATTTTTGGAATAAAACTTCTTCAGAAGGGCAGGAGCATTAAGATCTTCAGCTTTGATCCATGAACGCTCTTCAGGACCAAAGCCCTTCCAATGAACGAGGAAACGGAGGACTCCTCGCGAAATTTTTGCATCCAATACCTCAGTAATCTCGAAATCCTCCTCCTGATGAACTTGAACTGGCTGCGGTGCTGAGGGAGGAGTCGAGAAACGGTTGATGATGAGAGGTTTGAGCAAGGACACATGGAAGGCATTGGAAATCCGAAGATTCTTAGGAAGAAGAAGTTTAACACATACTGGATTGATAACTTGAATGATCCTATATGGACCAATAAAACGAGGGGCGAATTTCATAGATGGAACCTTCAAACGAATATTTTTGGTAGATAACCAGACACGATCTCCAATTTTTAGTGGTGGAATAGCCCGCCTCTTCTTATCTGCGAAAGACTTATATTTGTTAGATGTCTTCTTTAAACAGGTTTTGACCTGAGACCAGATATTTTTGAAGGTCTGACAAGCAGTCTCCACAGCAGGAACTTGGGTGGGCGGGAGGGCAGGAAATTCCGGAAAAGACGGATGGTGACCGTAGACCACAAAGAATGGAGTTTTGGATGATGACTCATGGTACATGTTGTTATGGGCGAATTCAGCCCAAGGGAGCAATTCTACCCAGTTGTCTTGGTTGGCTGAAGAGAACATCCTAATAAAAGTCTCAAGATCTTGGTTGACTCGTTCCGTTTGTCCGTTAGATTGCGGATGGTAAGACGATGAGAGTGCTAATCGTATGCCCAAGGTTTTACAAAGGGCCTGCCAGAATCTGGAAACGAATTGTACTCCTCTATCCGACACAATCTCAGACGGACATCCATGGATGCGGAAGATTTCTTTAATGAAATGTTCAGCCAGAGTAGACGAGGAAGGTAAACCGGACAGAGGGACGAAATGGGCCATCTTCGAAAATCTGTCTACCACTACCCAAATAGTATTGTGATTCTTACTTGGTGGCAAATCAGTAACGAAATCCATACTAATATGGGTCCAAGGCTTGGACGGAATGGGTAGTGGTCGCAGCAACCCTGCTGGAGTTCTGCGGGAGGATTTGAACTGAGAACATAAATCACAGGAAGCAATAAACTCTTTGACGTCTCTCCTCATTGAAGGCCACCAGTAACTACGAGAGAGAATCTCAAAGGTCTTGTGTTCACCGGCGTGTCCAGAAAAACGAGAGGCATGGAACCACGAAAGGATTTTCCTCCTCAGAGTAGGAGGCACAAGGGTCTTCCCAAATGGTAGCATTTTGTTGGATGAAGCAGCCAGAGAAATACATTTGGGGTCTAGAATAGCATGGTTGGGAACCTCTTCTACATCAGAGGACGTCACAAAAGCTCGAGATAGAGCGTCAGCTTTCTTGTTCTTAGCGGCTGGTTTGAAGGTTATAATTAATTCAAAACGGGAAAAGAAAAGAGACCATCTTGCTTGACGAGGGTTCAAGCATTGAGCAGATTGCAAATATGACAAGTTCTTATGATCCGTGAAGATCGTCACCGGATGGCGAGCTCCTTCCAACAAGTATCTCCATTCCTCTAATGCAGCTTTGATGGCCAGCAACTCCTTGTCCCCGATAGTATAATTTTTCTCTGCGGGCAGAAGACCCCGAGAGTAGAAGGCACAAGGATGTAATTTTTGTTGCTCCGAGCGTTGGGAGAGAATAGCTCCTAAGCCCACATTAGAGGCATCTACTTCTAGGAAGAAGGGGAGTGTCACATCAGGCTGTCGCAGAATGGGAGCAGACGAGAAGGACTCTTTGAGGATTTGAAAGGCTTGGAGAGCCTCAGATGACCATTGCTTAGTATTAGCCCCTTTCCGAGTTAGGGCCACAATGGGAGATGCAATGGATGAAAAGTCTTGAATGAAGCGTCTATAGTAATTGGCAAAACCTAAAAAACGCTGGATGGCACGAAGAGTAGTTGGCTGAGGCCAATGTAGTACAGCATTTACTTTGTCTGGATCCATCTTCAGGCCAACTCCGGAAACTATATACCCCAAGAATGGAATCTGGGGTAACTCGAATGAACATTTTTCCAATTTACAGAACAACGAGTTTTTCCGTAGTCTGGAGAGGACCTCTGCCACATGTTGGTGATGAGAAGGCAGGTCCTGTGAGAAGATCAATATGTCGTCCAGGTAGACAACGACACATACATATAATAAGTCCCGAAAGATCTCATTGATGAAACCCTGGAAAACAGCGGGGGCATTACACAGCCCGAAGGGCATTACTAAATATTCGTAATGCCCATCTCTGGTGTTAAACGCGGTCTTCCATTCGTCACCGGAACGGATTCTAATTAAATTGTAGGCACCACGAAGATCCAACTTAGTAAATATCCGAGCTCCCTTGATGCGATCAAATAGCTCAGTGATCAGCGGAATGGGATACCGATTCTTGATAGTAATGGCGTTGAGTCCACGAAAATCTATACAAGGGCGTAATGATCCATCCTTCTTTTTGACGAAGAAGAACCCAGCTCCAGCGGGAGAGGTGGAAGGTCGAATGAACCCACGCTGGAGATTCTCCTGTATGTACTCAGATGTGGCTTGAGTTTCAGGTAACGAGAGAGGATAGACCCGACCCCTGGGAGGAGTCTTGCCAGGTAGAAGGTCGATCGGACAATCCCAAGAACGATGAGGAGGAAGACGTTCAGACTGAGCTTTATCAAACACATCGGCAAATGAAGCATACTGAGGAGGGAGTCCCGGGGAGGAAGATGAGATGGAAGATTGCTGTACTTTAAGAGGAATAACTTGAGAGAGACAACGATGGTGACATTCAGACCCCCAAGACGTAACTTGAGGGATGCGCCAGTCAATCTGGGGAGAGTGACACTGAAGCCATGGAAGGCCTAAGACAATCGGACTTGTCGTAACTGGAAGAATTAAAAACGAAATTTCTTCATGGTGTAGTACACCAATCTGAAGGGTTACTGGAGACGTACTCTGGGTGATGAGACCATTGATGAGGCGTGATCCATCTATAGCCGTCACAGTAATGGGTGTTTTTAAAGTGATCACTGGTAGGGACCATTGATTCACTAGTGATTTAGAAATGAAATTTCCTGCTGCTCCGGAATCAATCAATGCCTGTGACTCAAAGGATTTGGTAGCAAAGGAAATCGTAACATCAAAAGCGCAGACTTTAGATTTCATAGACAATGGAGAGGACTCCAGGGACCCTAACTTCACCTCTCCAGAACTAGTTAGGGCCTGGCATTTCCCGATCTCTTAGGGCAAGAGCTGAGCATATGGGTGGAATCAGCACAATAGATACAAAGTCTATTCTTTACTCTTCGTTTCCTCTCCTCTGAAGATAATTTGGAACGTCCTATCTCCATGGGAATCACAGAGGATGGAGCTGGACGAAATTGAGGATTTAAACGAAGAGGTGCTTTGACAGCCGTTGTTTTCTCAGACTCTCTTTCACGAAATCTCATATCTACACGATGGCAAAGAGAGATCAAATCTTCTAGTGACGAAGAAAGCTCTTGGGTAGTCAGTGCATCTTTAATTTTATCGGAGAGCCTCTGCCAGAAGGCGGCAACTAATGCTTCAGTGTTCCACTGAAGTTCAGAGGCTAAGATCCTAAATTGAATGACATACTGCCCTACTGTATGGGAGCCTTGTCGCAAACGAAGGATGCTGGAAGCAGCGGAGGTCACACGACCTGGTTCATCGAACACACTTCGGAACGTGGAAATGAATTTGGCACTATCTTGTAGAATTGGATCGTTTCTCTCCCACAGAGGGGAGGCCCAAGCCAGGGCTTGTCCAGAAAACAATGAGATAAGATAGGCCACTCTGGAACGATGGGTAGAAAAATTTTGAGGTTGGAGTTCAAAATGGACTGAACATTGGTTAAGGAAACCTCTACAAGTTTTGGGATCCCCGTCGTATTTTGACGGAGTAGGCAGGTGAAGCGTAGGAACTGTAGACACCTGGGATGGCACTGGGGAAACGGAGGAAAGCACAGGAGCTTCAATATTAGCTGTAACAGTCTGTCCAGATGTTCCTTGGGAGGTTAATGATTGGTAACATTGAAGTAACAGCTGTTGGCGAGCATCCTGTTGCTCCACACGGCTGACCAGATGCTGCAGCATCTCTTTAGCGGTAGGTTCCGTATCTGGGTCTGTCATGGCCTGATCTTACTGTCACGGGCACTAGGAGTCTTTACCCAGGGATCACCAGGTGATAGGCTTACCAGAGCAGTATAGGTGGTAATATGGTACTCTGGTAGCAGGGTGATCACGGAACAGGAAATAGCAGATGATGAGATGCTCAGGAAAGTCTATGACTAGCAGCACTGGCAATATGGAGGTAGTAATACACGAGGAACTGTATGGACAAAGGACACGTGAAGGTAGTCAGTGGTCTGCGGTAGCAAGTTGTACCACTGCTATAGTGAGGAGGAATGTCCAACAGAAACGAGGAGGTGATGAGAGTCAGCGGTCTGCGGATAGCAAGTTGTACCGCTGTCTGAGTGAAGGAATGGAATCCAAGTGGAGGTATCCGGGGAGTCAGTGGTCTGCGTTAGCAAGTTGTACCACTGCTATGTGAGAGGATACTGGAACAGGTGAAACTGTAAACAGGGGTCAGTGGTCTGCCACTAGCAAGTTGTACCACTGAATATATATGTGAGGAGGTGCACGGGGAGAGACTGCAACACAATATATACACGGGCACCTTGACTTTGATCCACAGTAATATGCACAATATAAATGTATAAATGACTGAACAACACTGCCAATATAGAAAGTCTCTTGAAGTAATCCAGCATGAGATAACACAGTCAATGATGGCAATAGACTCAGAGGATAGTACACTCCAGAGGAGAACCAACACAGTCCAGCAAGGTATGCAATACACAGCACAGTCAATGGGAAGGATGCATACCGTGGTTCAGGAGAAGGCAGTCAGACAGGAGTGCAGAGATACCTGAACGGCAGGAGGCCGGCAGGATGCAAAGTCCCTGGATGGGTGAAGCGGTGGTCTAGCAGGTGCAGCGCACAGGTAGGTAGACCAGCAGGGAACACAGGAAGGCGTGGAGAGCGGATCAGCAGTAGATGGATGAGCAGCGCTGAGAAGTAACAGCAGCGGGTCTCTGCGGGAACACGGAGGTAGCCAATAGCAACCAGCAGGTGCAGTAACGATGGGACACCGGAGCAGAGTTGAACTGGAACAGTTGATCACGGAGAGTAGCGGGTAGCAATAGTGGCAGCAGACTCAAGGAAACACGGGAGAGTTGACAAGGACTGAAGACTGAAGCGCACAGAGGCAGCGGATAGGAATCAGCTAAACAGTCACGATGAAACACAGACGGGTTGCAGGTTGAAGACTGTAGTGCACGGAGGCAGCGGATAGGAATCAGCTAGCAGTCACGATGATGAAACACAGACGAGTTGCAGGTTGAAGACTGTAGTGCACGGAGGCAGCGGATAGGAATCAGCCAAACAGTCACGATGATGAAACACAGACGAGTTGCAGGTTGAAGCCTGTAGTGCACGGAGGCAGCGGATAGGAATCAGCTGGCAGTCACAATCATGAACAGGTGAGTGGATGTGAATGAAAGACTGTAGTGCACGGAGGCAGCGGATAGGCATCAGCTAACAGTCCCAATGATACATGGTAGAGTTGAAGTGGTTAGAAGACTGTAGTGCACGGAGGCAGCGGATAGGAATCAGCTCACAGTCACGATGATACAGTAGATGGTAGAAGTGGTATGAAGACTGTAGTGCACGGAGGCAGCGGATAGGAATCAGCTCACAGTCACGATGACACAGTAGATGGTAGAAGTGGTATGGGAACCACAGAGTAGAAGTGGTTTGGAAACCACAGAGGTAGAAGTGGTTTGGAAACCACAGGAATCAGCTGGGCTGAATAAACGAGGAAACACAGGAACACCTTCAGAGACTCATGGGGAATGAGACTCCAAGATCAGGCAACGTGGTGTTGACCACAGGTGCTTAATATAGGGAGGTTGCCTGATCTGCCAATTAAGTTAAAGGAACATACACTGAAGGTATAGAAAGGGCTGCGCATGCGCAGTCCCTCAGGATGGAGGACGGCCACGGTTCCTAAATGTCTGAGAAGAAGCACTCACAGTCCGGTGAGTGACAGGGCCCTTGTAAGGGCCGTGAGCTACCCTGCCGCCAGAAGACTTCAATCAAGCCGCCGGAGCGGAGATCGTCGGCGGGGAGCCCTTGTAAGGGCTGAGAGCGCCCCCGCCAAGCACCCCTCAACAGCGCCGAAGAGGAGAAGAGGCGCCGCCGGCTGGAGGGTCTGGAAGACCCGGAGAAAGAAGCAGAAGACGGCGTGGCAAGTTGAGTATCCTGCGCAGAGCAGGTAAGTATACTCAGCTTTAATTCGGGCACTAGGCCCGTGGGCACAGTCGGGCACAAGGCCCGTGGCACCGTGAAGTAGGGGCACAAGGCCCAGGGACCTGGGCACTAGGCCCCAACGAAGTTAGTGGGCCAGTAGGCCATTAGTATACATGATAAAGGGGACAAGCCCCTATTAGTTAGACAGGGGCGTGAGAGCCCAGGTACAAGGGCACAAGGCCCTTAGGTAGTTAGTGGCCTAGAGGCCATAGGAAGGCCAGAGGGCCTGGTTAGGGGCTAGTAGCCCGTAGGCTATTAAGGGCACAAGGCCCTCAGTCAGTTAGGGAGGCCACAGGCCTCAGGCAGGGGCTAGGACCCCTAGGTAGTAGGGCACAAGGCCCTAGTTAGTGGGCTCAGAGCCCTGAGGTAGAGAGGGGGCTGAGGCCCGTTAATCAGAGCACCAGGCTCTGTGTGTAGCTGGGCAGAGACCCATGGTGTGTAGGGCATAAGGCCCTGGTGGTGTGTGGTAGAGGCGTGGGAGCCTCGTGAGTGTAGGCGCGGTCCTGTGTGAGGTGAGCACACGTGGTTAGGAGGTACAGTAGAGCGTAGGCTCCTGTGGTGCTGTAGCAACCTGCTGGTTGGCTAGCAGCGGTGTGCTCGGGTAAGTAGCGTGCAAAGTACTGTATACTGTATTTATTCTGTCTGTGCGGCGAGTATAGTTTACATGACGGTATTTTGGGTGTGCTACATAACTGTGTCCAGGGGCAAGACGTCAGGCCCCCATTAAAGGTAGGCTCTTGTTCCTGTGGTTTTCCTGTGCTAACCCGTGTTGTGGGGACAAGTGTAGTTACCAGCATACACATAGTCAGGGGAGAACACACGTAGTTTCCCTGTCCCTTAGGTCCCCGGGGTCACACTGGTACCCAGAGGGGGTGGCTGAGTGAGTCGGTGGCAGTGCAGCACGCCTTGAGGCAGTTCCAGGGGCGGCCGTGGTTCTGATCAAGGGTCCTCAAGGCCGGTTCCGTGCAGGTGGACCTGTGGTTCCGGACGTAGGGACACGCGTGAGATACCCGAGTACAGGCAGTCGGGCGGTTCAGTTCGATCGGCTGTTCCGTGCGGCAGTCGGCCCGCGGGTTAGTGTGCTGTTCTACGGAGCCTCAGCCGGGCTTAAAGAACCGGTCCTTAGGGTCCGTGGGTGTGACCCCTAGCAAGAAGGCAGCTTCTTGGTACGACCTGGGTGAGGGGGTTAGGAACCGCCCTCCGGTTTAGGCTGTGAACACCGGCTGGTGTTCCCCGTAGTGTGTAAGTGAGCAGTTCCGTTAGTGCACCACACCTAGTTAGTCCTAGTGTTTTGACTAGTTGCGTTGCCGACCATTAGAACGTTGTTAGGGTCGGGTCGCTGTTGCAGTCAGTCCAGTTTTGTGGGTGCCATCTTAGTCTCACGGAGAGCGTAGAGGGAGGCTGTGTGTTCTTGTCATCCGCAGGAGTCGGGAAGGTGCAGGAGTACCGGATCGGAAGTGGGAGTGTCCCGGTGAGTATCACGCTCGATTCCCCCTTTCGGTTAGGCCCTCACCGGCAGGTGTGTGAGGTACTTGAGGCGGGATTAGTCCTCGGATTAGTCTTGGCCTTCAGTGCCTGTAGTCCCCCGCGTCTTGGCAAGAACAAAGTGAGGAGGCGGCAAGGAGCTTGGACTGACTGTGCCCTTGTTCTTTGCCGTAGTCTCGGACAGCCCTTACCTGGTAGGCACGGCCGTAATCCCTGTCTCTATCTTAGAGGGACGTGATTGGAGGTGACTGCGGCTGCGGATCTGCTGGGATTGGATCGCAGCTGGGAAATAGGAAGCGGACTGGAGGTGACCATCGTTTTCAAGGTGAGTTCTTTTGTGTTGCGTCTGTCCCTGTCTTTCCCCGCAGGGGGCGTGACATTTTGGCGTAGTCGGCAGGATCAACGATGGCTCATCGGGGGATCATTCCGCTGTACGAGGGATACAGCTGTGTCATCTCTCGTGACGAAGTGGCAGCGTTCACGAAGCAAATCCTGGAACGTTGTGAGACAAGGAAGAAGAAGAACAGAGGTACTAAACGGCAACAGGTGGAAGAAATGCTGTGCTGGAAGTGTGGGTTGCCTGGACACTTCGCATACCACTGCCCAGTTGCCGAGGAGCTCTTTGGTGAATGGGAGGACGAAGAAGTCTCCGATGAATGGGAAGACGTAGAAGTCTTCGAGTGGAAGGATGAGGAAGCCTTCCATCAATGGTCTCAAGAGAAGTCGGAGTCTGGAGGGAAGGATCGGCAGAGCCTGCTGACTGTTGGATCGCAGGAGATCGTCTCGTCCAAGCAAGATTCGCGACAGGAATACCCGCGTCAGCCGGATGCTGGAGCTGGGGTATTGGAGACGTCGGATACGTCAGACGACTTGTCCGTGGCTGTGGAAGAGTTGGTCCCTGAAGACGAAGGGAGAACTGAGCAGACCCTCCACGGGGCAATGTTGTGTCCGGAGACATGTGAAGATGTCTGCCCGGTGGTACCTGAGAGGATGGAAGCCATCAGTACCCCGGAAGAGAGAGCTGCTGAAGAAGTACTGCCTGAAGAAGACTGTACTTTAGAGAGCGCAGCTGGAGAGTGGTGGATGTTTTCACCTTCTGAAGAAGCTTCCCGCACAACCAAGGAGGTATCGGACGGATGGGAGGTTCCGGCAGGTGCCGAGGAAGAGACTCCCTGGATACCGACTTCGGGCGAGGAAGTTGCCAGGATGGTGTGGATCCTGCGCGAAAGGGCCTTACCGCGGAGGATCTGGTGGACGCAAGTCAGGGATGCCGGTAAGCGACCCTTGGAGGTGGACGTTGAGGAGAAGACGTCGATTGTGGGGACCACAATGGAAAAAGGCGGCGGAAATGTGGAGATGGTGCCCGAGAAGCGGGCGAAGGTGCCCGCCATCGCTATGCCCCTGGAGGGGCTGAAGATGTGCCTGGCGCCCGGGAAGGGAATGAAGAGTCCCCTGGTAGCTGAGCCCTGCAAGCGGGTGAAGAAAGAAGAGGAGAAGTACTTACCCGTCCATCGATCCAGCGGCGGTGAGTATGACTTTCTTCCTGCAGGTCCCGTGCGCGGGGGAAGGATGAGCCAATCAGGGCTCATCTTTCCCTGCTGGCCAATCAGCGACCGGATGCACGAGCCAATCGCGGCTCGCGCCCGGCCATTCAAAAGATTGGCGCCGACGCGAGCCAATCAGCGCTCGCGCCGGCTGATGACGTCACGCCGGCGACTATATAAGTCGCCGGGTGGCGCCATTTTGCCAGAAGTCCGTCGGCGGAGAAGAGAGAGGACGTCTCTTCAAGACGTCCAGCAACAGAGCCAGCAGCAGCGGCGGCAGGGGGCCCTTGTAAGGGCCGTGAGCTACCCTGCCGCCAGAAGACTTCAATCAAGCCGCCGGAGCGGAGATCGTCGGCGGGGAGCCATTGTAAGGGCTGAGAGCGCCCCCGCCAAGCACCCCTCAACAGCGCCGAAGAGGAGAAGAGGCGCCGCCGGCTGGAGGGTCTGGAAGACCCGGAGAAAGAAGCAGAAGACGGCGTGGCAAGTTGAGTATCCTGCGCAGAGCAGGTAAGTATACTCAGCTTTAATTCGGGCACTAGGCCCGTGGGCACAGTCGGGCACAAGGCCCGTGGCACCGTGAAGTAGGGGCACAAGGCCCAGGGACCTGGGCACTAGGCCCCAACGAAGTTAGTGGGCCAGTAGGCCATTAGTATACATGATAAAGGGGACAAGCCCCTATTAGTTAGACAGGGGCGTGAGAGCCCAGGTACAAGGGCACAAGGCCCTTAGGTAGTTAGTGGCCTAGAGGCCATAGGAAGGCCAGAGGGCCTGGTTAGGGGCTAGTAGCCCATAGGCTATTAAGGGCACAAGGCCCTCAGTCAGTTAGGGAGGCCACAGGCCTCAGGCAGGGGCTAGGACCCCTAGGTAGTAGGGCACAAGGCCCTAGTTAGTGGGCTCAGAGCCCTGAGGTAGAGAGGGGGCTGAGGCCCGTTAATCAGAGCACCAGGCTCTGTGTGTAGCTGGGCAGAGACCCATGGTGTGTAGGGCATAAGGCCCTGGTGGTGTGTGGTAGAGGCGTGGGAGCCTCGTGAGTGTAGGCGCGGTCCTGTGTGAGGTGAGCACACGTGGTTAGGAGGTACAGTAGAGCGTAGGCTCCTGTGGTGCTGTAGCAACCTGCTGGTTGGCTAGCAGCGGTGTGCTCGGGTAAGTAGCGTGCAAAGTACTGTATACTGTATTTATTCTGTCTGTGCGGCGAGTATAGTTTACATGACGGTATTTTGGGTGTGCTACATAACTGTGTCCAGGGGCAAGACGTCAGGCCCCCATTAAAGGTAGGCTCTTGTTCCTGTGGTTTTCCTGTGCTAACCCGTGTTGTGGGGACAAGTGTAGTTACCAGCATACACATAGTCAGGGGAGAACACACGTAGTTTCCCTGTCCCTTAGGTCCCCGGGGTCACACTGGTACCCAGAGGGGGTGGCTGAGTGAGTCGGTGGCAGTGCAGCACGCCTTGAGGCAGTTCCAGGGGCGGCCGTGGTTCTGATCAAGGGTCCTCAAGGCCGGTTCCGTGCAGGTGGACCTGTGGTTCCGGACGTAGGGACACGCGTGAGATACCCGAGTACAGGCAGTCGGGCGGTTCAGTTCGATCGGCTGTTCCGTGCGGCAGTCGGCCCGCGGGTTAGTGTGCTGTTCTACGGAGCCTCAGCCGGGCTTAAAGAACCGGTCCTTAGGGTCCGTGGGTGTGACCCCTAGCAAGAAGGCAGCTTCTTGGTACGACCTGGGTGAGGGGGTTAGGAACCGCCCTCCGGTTTAGGCTGTGAACACCGGCTGGTGTTCCCCGTAGTGTGTAAGTGAGCAGTTCCGTTAGTGCACCACACCTAGTTAGTCCTAGTGTTTTGACTAGTTGCGTTGCCGACCATTAGAACGTTGTTAGGGTCGGGTCGCTGTTGCAGTCAGTCCAGTTTTGTGGGTGCCATCTTAGTCTCACGGAGAGCGTAGAGGGAGGCTGTGTGTTCTTGTCATCCGCAGGAGTCGGGAAGGTGCAGGAGAACCGGATCGGAAGTGGGAGTGTCCCGGTGAGTATCACGCTCGATTCCCCCTTTCGGTTAGGCCCTCACCGGCAGGTGTGTGAGGTACTTGAGGCGGGATTAGTCCTCGGATTAGTCTTGGCCTTCAGTGCCTGTAGTCCCCCGCGTCTTGGCAAGAACAAAGTGAGGAGGCGGCAAGGAGCTTGGACTGACTGTGCCCTTGTTCTTTGCCGTAGTCTCGGACAGCCCTTACCTGGTAGGCACGGCCGTAATCCCTGTCTCTATCTTAGAGGGACGTGATTGGAGGTGACTGCGGCTGCGGATCTGCTGGGATTGGATCGCAGCTGGGAAATAGGAAGCGGACTGGAGGTGACCATCGTTTTCAAGGTGAGTTCTTTTGTGTTGCGTCTGTCCCTGTCTTTCCCCGCAGGGGGCGTGACAACAGACTGGGCCGCAGACTGACAGAGGGTCGTGAAGTGCGTACCAGCTGGGGAGAACCCAGGCAAGAGGAGTCAGGTCCACGCAGAGGTCAAGGGCCGGCAGCAGACAACGGTATCGATGAACAAGCTGAGGTCAGGGGTCACAGGCAAATAGCAGAACGGGTAAACAGGCCAAAGATCAGGGTCACAGGAAACACGAGCAAGGTCCAAATCAAAGCCAAGGGTCATACACGGGGAGACAAATAGAGATATCAGGATACAGGACAGGAACTAGCAGGTCAGCAGACTGGAACACAGAAGCTATAACCGGCAATGAGGCAGCAGACCTCATTGCCTTAAATACCAGTGGCCACCAATCAGAGCCTAGCTCTGAATTAGACACAGCCCCCAGCATAATTAATAGGCTGCATTAATTAGCCCACAGGCTAGAACATATGGTGAGCGCTGCGCCCGGCTTCCTCTCATTTCCGGGACGCAGCGCCGAAGCGTCTTCTCGTTGCCCCGGCAACGGCCGGGTCAGGGCCGGAAGTGACGTCCCGGTCGCCATAGCAACGGCCGGGACGCAGGTGAGTGAGTCGCGGCGGCTGGGCACCGCCGCGGCTCGTAACACAATGTTGGGGCTTTCTGACATTTGTGTTACCTTTTCTGCAGCTGTTAGCCCTATTCATGATTCAGTCACTAGCTGATGCGACCAGACTACAGGTAGTTTGATGCCACAGGGAAGAGACAGATAAATCATTTATGAAGTGCAAAATCTTATTCGGTGATGTCACGCATCCCAATTTGCACCTTGAAATGACATAGGGGCACATTTATCATTTATCGGGCAAAACGAGAAATACTTATCAATCCTTATCGCATGGATGTATTTCTCAAATTTATGAAAAATGGAACACAGAAACAGCAGTTCCGAAAAACTGCTGTTTCTGTGATAAAAAAAACCCCATACTCACCACTGCCTCTTCGGTCACGCTGTCTCCGGATCTCCTCCTCTTCGGTGTACTTTTTCTTCTTCATGCTACTAAGCATGTGCCGTCTGGAGAGCTTGAGGCTGTGACAGGGAGGGATCACAAGATCACTCCCTGCGCATGCGCTGTCCAGCTCTGCTCTCCGGAGCAGAGCTGGACATAACGAAGAACAGAAGTTTTACCAGCATTTCGGATGATGTACGCCAGCCTCAGCACAACAAGTTCCCGAAAAAAAATAATTTTCTGGACTTGTTAGATTGCGGCCAGGAGCAGTCACCATTCTGTTGAATGGTGACTGCTCGCAAAAACGATCAGGGGCTAAATGTATCAATATGCGGGTTCTTCAACACCCGCGTGTTCAGCCTCTTCCGCGATTAAATTTCAAGCGGTGCTGCATTGCAAAGGGTTAACTTCCCTTTACAATGCAATGCCGCTTGAAATTTAATCGCGGAAGAGGCTGTACACGCGGGTGTTGAAGAACCTGCATATTGATACATTTACCCCCAGGAGTGCAAAGCAGCAGATATCAATGATATCTGCTGCGATGCACCTTTAATAAATTTGCGGAGAGCACATTGTGGCCTAATTTACACGGTAAGTGCACGATAGTGCACTACCGTGCTTTCTTAAATATACCCCATAAAGAGGTGGAGAGTGCAATTTTTAGGAGTCTGCATTGGCAAGTTATTTTCCCTCCACAACACTTAATTTGTGCTTCAGTTCAGAGCTGGGTGGAGATCAATTATTGCCCTATACTTTTAATAGGATGCATTTGGCACCTTCCAGTTGCACTTCATGGGGTATATTTACTAAATTGCGGGTTTTGAAAAAGTGGAGCCTATAGTAACCAATCAGATTCTAGTTATTTATTTAGTACATACAAAATGATAGCTAGAATCTGATTGGTTGCAATAGGCGACATTTCCCCTTTTACAAACCCGCAGTTTAGTAAATATACCCCCAGGAGAGAAATGCATTTCTGGTTGCACTTCAGGCCATGTAAAAATAGACTTCAATCATATAAAGTGCAACATGTAATGTCGTGAACATAGAGAGCTTGCAGATATTTATAAGGGATAATTCATAACTGCAGTGTAAATAGGTTGTATCAAATGAATCCATTGATAAGTTAGTGTGACATGGTTCTCTTCGAAGCTGTTAGATCAATGGGTTTTGTGTATGTTAAGCTACCCAGAGGGGGCTGGTAGATAAGGGTAGCACCTTATACCATTTATGGCAGGACGCAAATGTGAAAGCCTTTGAGGATATCTCTTGCAAGACAATGAAAGGGTACTTAGTATCGCAAAGCTAGTGTGTGGCATAGATAGGGAAGGATTTAATCATTTTAGACAGACCAGGTGGTTGTTGTTTGGTTAACCCTGTGTCACATAAGCATCACGCAGACTCAGGTGAGTGCTGTTCGTGACAAATTGGTGGCAAGCTTGTGGGATATATTTTAAATTTTTTAAGAACTTAAGTGAATTAGGGGTGTGATCCCGGAGAGAGGAAATACAGACTAATTCACCAGAGACTGAACTCAATGCTTAAAACATTATAAGACATACAGCAATTGTTTCTTTCCCTCCCCTTCTCTTTTTTTTTCTTCTCTTTTTTTTATTTGGCATTAAACTGAGGAAATGGCTGCTGCATATAAATGTTTGACAAAGGTGGCGCTGATTTCAGATTGTGAGGATGCAGGAATTCCCACTAGTGGCAAAAGTAAGGAGCAATTGATTGAAGCTCTTGTACAGAGGGATCAGCATCAACTCACAGTGGTGTCCAAGGAAGAGCATATCCAGGACTCAGAAGCGGACCTGACTGTGGATATTCCTCAAAACCAGGGACGGTTAATTTCGGATGATTCTAATGGTTCATGTGTGGACACTGCTATGGACGTTTATATGCAAACCGCCCTAAAATATTTGGGCCCAGCGGACATTACAACTAAAATGCAACTCATACAGCAGTTCCAGGAGAAGGAAGCTGCTAACCGTCAGGAGAGAGAGAGGCGCGCTGCTATGGAGGCAGCAGAGAGGCACGCTGCTATGGAGGCAGCAGAGAGGCGTGCTGCTATGGAGGCAGCAAACCGCCAAGCAGAGCGACAGGCTGAAAGAGAATCTGCCGAGCGAGAGGCAGAGAGCAGATATGAGCTGGAGCTTGCCAAGCTCAAACGCCAGCCAGAAGCCAAAGAGGCTGGTATTAGCAGACCCCGTCCTGAGAATTTCCCTGTATTGGAAAAAGACAGGGATTTGGATGCTTTTTTGCGAGGATTTGAAAAGACTTGCCAACAGTATGGACTGGCCAAAGATCAGTGGGCACAATATTTAACCCCTGGTTTGCGAGGTAAAGCATTAGAAGCCTTTGCAGATCCTCCACCTGAGATGGACGGAAATTATGAGGCAATCAAAAGTGCCCAGTTGCAATGTTTTAACATCACCCCAGAGGCGCATAGGCAGAAATTCAGAGATTTAAAACGCAGTGCCTCTGACACATATTCAGGACTTGTGGCCCAGCTGTGTGCTTCCTTCAAACAGTGGGTTGGAGGGCTACAGATCACCACCTTTGATGCTCTGCAAGATTTGATGATCCAGGAGCAGTTTCTGACTTTGTGCCCAGCTGATGTGAAGGAATGGGTAGTGGATCGTGACCCTACATCATCTGCGGAAGCAGCTAGACTGGATGACAAGTACACTGTCACCCAGGCACCTGCAGCTAAAAGAGGAACTTTTGTGCCAGGGCAGTCGGCCTGGAAAGGGGGCCGGCCAGGAGGATCAACGCCACCCCCCTCAACACCATCACCCACTGTTTCTTCATCTTTTGGGAGGGTTGGGGCAAAGCCTGCTGTGGGAGACACCCGCAGGTGTTTTGTGTGCAACCAGGTGGGGCACATTAGTACTGCCTGTCCAGAGAAGAAGACCAGTTCACCCTCCTCTGGGAGCGTACCTTCTCTGCAATCTTCACCAGCTGTCCTGTGTGTTGCGGGACCAGAAGGGGGCCGGAAGGACAACTTACAAACAGTCACTGTGGGTGACAAGGTAACTGTGGGGTTAAGAGACACTGGTGCGGATGTTACGTTAGTACATTCAGAACTGGTAGGGTTAGAGGACTTCATTCCAGGAAAATGTATTTCTGTGAAAGGGGTGGGTGGAATTCACCTTACTGTACCTGTAGCCAAAGTTTACCTTGATTGGGGTGCTGGAAGAGGTATAAGGGATGTCGGGGTCTCGGATCATATGCCTATAAATGTGTTACTTGGGACAGATTTAGGAAGAATGTTGTCTCAGTATGTCTGTAATGACGATGTCAATGCACCCCTGTTACTGTGTCAGAATCAACTGAAAGTACCAAAGTTTGTTCCCAGGTAGCAGGAGGTGACAAGGAAAAGGTCTGTTCAATTGCACCTGAAATGTGTAAACCAGGATGTGACAGGGACAGGGAATGTCTTATTATATCTGATGTACGTAATGATGCTAATGTCACTGTGTTAGAATCAGCTGAGAATACCAACGTTTGTTCCCAGGCAGCAGGATGTGACAGTGAACGGAAATGCCATATTATAACTGAAGTGTGTGATGATTTTAATGCCGCCCATGTTACAGTACCAGAATCTGCTGAGAGTAACCATGTTTTTTCCCAGGCACCAGGAGGTGACAAGGAAAGAGAATGTATTCTTGTACCCAATGCGAATAATGAGGATAATGCCAACAACAGTATTGTGTTAGAATCCAAACCTGTCTTCACACTGACATCTTGTCATGGGATAGGGCCAGCGGACATTGTTATTGCAGATATTGGCATTAATACTGGTGTAGATATTATGCTTACTAGAAATGGGACAGAAGACCATGTGATTAATTCTGTTGTGCTAGAGAAAGACAATGTTTCTACTAGGGACGTGCACCGGCGACTTTTGGTGTCTCGTGTTTTGTGTTTTGGATTCGGATTTTCGTGATGTTTTGGGTTCGGATTTGTTTCGCAAAACACCTGCCGAAAGGTTTTTGTTCGGATTTAAGGTTTTGGATTCGGATTTTTTTTGAATAAAGCATAAAAAGTTCAAAAATCAAGTTTTTGGGCTTATTTTCACTCCTACGCTATTATTAACCTCAATAACATTCAATAACAAGCAATTCCACTAATTTACAGTGTATTCTGAACACCTCACAATATAGTTATTAGTCCAAAACGTTGCAACGAGGTATCTTTCTGGACTGCGTAGTGGAGTGGTCCCCACAATATAATAAGAAAACCATCAACTGGTCTTAATCGCACCAAAAAATGTACCTGGACTGCGTAGAGGAGTGGGTCACCACAATATAATAAAAAAACCATCAACTGGTCTTAATCGCACCAAAAAATGTACCTGGACTGCGTAGAGGAGTGGGTCACCACAATATAATTTAAAAACCCTGAACTTGTATGATTCGCACCAATAAATGTATCTGGACTGCGTAGAGGAGTGGGTCACCACAATATAATAAGAAAACCATCAACTGGTCTTAATCGCACCAAAAAATGTACCTGGACTGCGTAGAGGAGTGGGTCACCACAATATAATTTAAAAACCCTGAACTTGTATGATTCGCACCAATAAATGTATCTGGACTGCGTAGAGGAGTTGTCCCCACAATATAATAAGAAAACCATCAACTGGTATAAATCGCACCGAATAATGTACCTGGACTGCGTAGAGGAGTGGTTACCACAATATAAATTAAAAACCCTGAACTTGTATGATTTGCACCAATAAATGTATCTGGACTGCGTAAAGGAGTGGGTCACCACAATATAATAAGAAAACCATCAACTGGTATAAATCGCACCGAATAATGTACCTGGACTGCGTAGAGGAGTGGTCACCACAATATAAATTAAAAACCCTGAACTTGTATGATTCGCACCAATAAATGTATCTGGACTGCGTAGAGGAGTGGTCACCACAATATAATAAGAAAACCATCAACTGGTATGAATCACACCGAATAATGTACCTGGACTGCGTAGAGGAGTGGTCACCACAATATAAATTAAAAACCCTGAACTTGTATGATTCGCACCAATAAATGTATCTGGACTGCGTAGAGGAGTGGTCACCACAATATAATAAGAAAACCATCAACTGGTCTGAATCGCACCAAAAAATGTACTTGGACGGCGTAGAGGAGTGGTCACCACAATATAAATTAAAAACCCTGAACTTGTATGATTCGCACCAATAAATGTATCTGGACTGCGTAGAGGAGTGGGTCACCACAATATAATAAGAAAACCATCAAATGGTCTTAATCGCACCAAAAAATGTACCTGGACTGCGTAGAGGAGTGGGTCACCACAATATAATTTAAAAACCTTGAACTTGTATGATTCGCACCAATAAATGTATCTGGACTGCATAGAGGAGTGGTCACCACAATATAATAATAAAACCATCAACTGGTATGAATCGCACCGAATAATGTACCTGGACTGCGTAGAGGAGTGGTCACCACAATATAAATGAAAAACCCTGAACTTGTATGATTCGCACCAATAAATGTATCTGGACTGCATAGAGGAGTGGTCACCACAATATAATAAGAAAACCATCAACTGGTCTGAATCGCACCGAATAATGTACCTGGACTGCGTAGAGGAGTGGTCACCACAATATATATAATAAGAAAACCATCAACTGGTATGAATCGCACCGAATAATGTATCTGGACTGCATAGAGGAGTGGTCACCACAATATGAATTAAAAACCCTGAACTTGTATGATTCGCACCAATAAATGTATCTGGACTGCGTAGAGGAGTGGGTCACCACAATATAATAAGAAAACCATCAACTGGTCTTAATCGCACCAAAAAATGTACCTGGACTGCGTAGAGGAGTGGGTCACCACAATATAATTTAAAAACCCTGAACTTGTATGATTCGCACCAATAAATGTATCTGGACTGCGTAGAGGAGTGGTCACCACAATATAATAAGAAAACCATCAACTGGTATAAATCGCACCGAATAATGTACCTGGACTGCGTAGAGGAGTGGTCACCACAATATAAATTAAAAACCCTGAACATGTATGATTCGCACCAATAAATGTATCTGGACTGCGTAGAGGAGTGGGTCACCACAATATAATAAAAAAACCATCAACTGGTATAAATCGCACCGAATAATGTACCTGGACTGCGTAGAGGAGTGGGTCACCACAATATAATTTAAAAACCCTGAACTTATATGATTCGCACCAATAAATGTATCTGGACTGCATAGAGGAGTGGTCACCACAATATAATAATAAAACCATCAACTGGTATGAATCGCACTGAATAATGTACCTGGACTGCGTAGAGGAGTGGTCACCACAATATAAATGAAAAACCCATAACTTGTATGATTCGCACCAATAAATGTATCTGGACTGCGTAGAGGAGTGGTCACCACAATATAATAAGAAAACCATCAACTGGTCTGAATCGCACCGAATAATGTACCTGGACTGCGTAGAGGAGTGGTCACCACAATATATATATAATAAGAAAACCATCAACTGGTATGAATCGCACCGAATAATGTACCTGGACTGCATAGAGGAGTGGTCACCACAATATGAATTAAAAACCCTGAACTTGTATGATTCGCACCAATAAATGTATCTGGACTGCGTAGAGGAGTGGGTCACCACAATATAATAAGAAAACCATCAACTGGTCTTAATCGCACCAAAAAATGTACCTGGACTGCGTAGAGGAGTGGGTCACCACAATATAATTTAAAAACCCTGAACTTGTATGATTGGCACCAATAAATGTATCTGGACTGTGTAGAGGAGTGGTCACCACAATATAATAAGAAAACCATCAACTGGTATAAATCGCCCCGAATAATGTACCTGGACTGCGTAGAGGAGTGGTCACCACAATATAAATTAAAAACCCTGAACTTGTATGATTCGCACCAATAAATGTATCTGGACTGCGTAGAGGAGTGGTCACCACAATATAATAAGAAAACCATCAACTGGTCTGAATCACAACGAATAATGTACCTGGACTGCGTAGAGGAGTGGTCACCACAATATATATAAAAAGAAAACCATCAACTGGTATGAATCGCACCGAATAATGTACCTGGACTGCGTAGAGGAGTGGTCACCACAATATGAATTAAAAACCCTGAATTTGTATGATTCGCACCAATAAATGTATCTGGACTGCGTAGAGGAGTGGGTCACCACAATATAATAAGAAAACCATCAACTGGTCTTAATCGCACCAAAAAATGTACCTGGACTGCGTAGAGGAGAGGGTCACCACAATATAATTTAAAAACCCTGAACTTGTATGATTGGCACCAATAAATGTATCTGGACTGCGTAGAGGAGTGGTCACCACAATATAATAAGAAAACCATCAACTGGTCTTAATCGCACCAAAAAATGTACCTGGACTGCGTAGAGGAGTGGGTCACCACAATATAATTTAAAAACCCTGAACTTGTATGATTGGCACCAAAAAATGTACCTGGACTGCGTAGAGGAGTGGGTCACCACAATATAATTTAAAAACCCTGAACTTGTATGATTCGCACCAATAAATGTATCTGGACTGCGTAGAGGAGTGGGTCACCACAATATAATAAGAAAACCATCAACTGGTCTTAATCGCACCAAAAAATGAACCTGGACTGCGTAGAGGAGTGGGTCACCACAATATAATTTAAAAACCCTGAACTTGTATGATTGGCACCAATAAATGTATCTGGACTGCGTGGAGGAGTGGTCACCACAATATAATAAGAAAACCATCAACTTGTATAAATCGCACCGAATAATATACCTGGACTGCGTAGAGGAGTGGTCACCACAATATAAATTAAAAACCCTGAACTTGTATGATTCGCACCAATAAATGTATCTGGACTGCGTAGAGGAGTGGTCACCACAATATAATAAGAAAACCATCAAATGGTCTTAATCGCACCAAAAAATGTACCTGGACTGCGTAGAGGAGTGGGTCACCACAATATAATTTAAAAACCCCGAACTTGTATGATTCGCACCAATAAATGTATCTGGACTGCATAGAGGAGTGGTCACCACAATATAATAATAAAACCATCAACTGGTATGAATCGCACCGAATAATGTACCTGGACTACGTAGAGGAGTGGTCACCACAATATAAATGAAAAACTCTGAACTTGTATGATTCGCACCAATAAATGTATCTGGACTGCGTAGAGGAGTGGTCACCACAATATAATAAGAAAACCATCAACTGGTCTGAATCGCACTGAATAATGTACCTGGACTGCGTAGAGGAGTGGTCACCACAATATATATAATAAGAAAACCATCAACTGGTATGAATCGCACCGAATAATGTACCTGGACTGCGTAGAGGAGTGGTCACCACAATATAAATTAAAAACCCTGAACTTGTATGATTCGCACCAATAAATGTATCTGGACTGCGTAGAGGAGTGGGTCACCACAATATAATAAGAAAACCATCAACTGGTCTTAATCGCACCAAAAAATGTTCCTGGACTGCGTAGAGGAGTGGTCACCACAATATAATTTAAAAACCCTGAACTTGTATGATTCGCACCAATAAATGTATCTGGACTGCATAGAGGAGTGGTCACCACAATATAATAATAAAACCATCAACTGGTATGAATCGCACCGAATAATGTACCTGGACTACGTAGAGGAGTGGTCACCACAATATAAATGAAAAACTCTGAACTTGTATGATTCGCACCAATAAATGTATCTGGACTGCGTAGAGGAGTGGTCACCACAATATAATAAGAAAACCATCAACTGGTCTGAATCGCACTGAGTAATGTACCTGGACTGCGTAGAGGAGTGGTCACCACAATATATATAATAAGAAAACCATCAACTGGTATGAATCGCACCGAATAATGTACCTGGACTGCGTAGAGGAGTGGTCACCACAATATAAATTAAAAACCCTGAACTTGTATGATTCGCACCAATAAATGTATCTGGACTGCGTAGAGGAGTGGGTCACCACAATATAATAAGAAAACCATCAACTGGTCTTAATCGCACCAAAAAATGTTCCTGGACTGCGTAGAGGAGTGGTCACCACAATATAATTTAAAAACCCTGAACTTGTATGATTCGCACCAATAAATGTATCTGGACTGCGTAGAGGAGTGGTCACCACAATATAATAAGAAAACCATCAACTGGTCTGAATCGCACCGAATAATGTACCTGGACTGCGTAGAGGAGTGGTCACCACAATATATATAATAAGAAAACCATCAACTGGTATGAATCGCACCGAATAATGTTCCTGAACTGTGTAGAGGAGTGGTCACCACAATATAATTTAAAAACCCTGAACTTGTATGATTCGCACCAATAAATGTATCTGGACTGCGTAGAGGAGTGGTCACCACAATATAATAAGAAAACCATCAACTGGTCTGAATCGCACCGAATAATGTACCTGGACTGCGTAGAGGAGTGGTCACCACAATATATATAATAAGAAAACCATCAACTGGTATGAATCGCACCAAAAAATGTACCTGGACTGCGTAGAGGGGTGGTCTTCCAAACTGCCTTTTGGAGTTCTACCACGTCACTACCTCTAGTTAATTTAGATTGCAAGGCTTGTAAATACTTTGAAGATAAAAAAAGCAGGCTGCACAGACTGTGGAGCTAGAAAGTGAAATTAAAAGGACCACGTTACTTTGGTGGCTATATATCCCCGCCCGCCCTACACTTGTAGTTGAATATAAAAAAAGCAGCCTGCATAGACTGTAGAACTAGAAATTCAAATATACAAAGAAATGGACAAAGGCAGATTGGTATCTGTCTGCATCAGATCCCCTCTCCACTAGGAGTAAAATAGAAAACTATTCAGCCGTTATATAATCTAGAATATAAATAGAAATTGAGAAAGGCAATTTGGTATCTGTCTGCATCATAATCATCAACATCCTCCTCAGCGCCAGCTACATCAATATCCTCCTCCCGGTGTACAACATTCACACCTTCATTAGCCAAATCTGTAACTGGACTGTGGGTGATCCTTCCAGCATATGCAGAGGGCGTGCTGCAAATGCTGGATGGAGTCACCTCTTCCCGTACAGTGATGGGAAGGTCAGGGTTCACAACCAACAACACCCTTGGACTCGCCTTGGGGATTTGTGATGTCATCTGTTTAGAAGGCAGAGTTCTTTGCTGTTTTGTTGTTGTTGCTGACAGTATAACTCTCTTAAATTTTTTGTAGGGGGGGAGGAGGAGGGCTTAGATCCTTGGGTGAAGCTGGACCACTAGTCATGAACACGGGCCAGGGCCTAGCCGTTCATTGCCACTACGTGTCGTAAATGACATATTGCCAACTTTACGTTTCTCCTCAGATGATTTTAAGTTTCTCTTTTTGCTATTTTTTGAGAACTTGGGCTTTTTGGATTTTACATGCCCTGTACTAGGAGATTGGGCATCGGGCTTGCCAGACGACGTTGATGGCATTTCATCGTCTATGTCATGACTAGTGGCAGCAGCTTCAGCATTAGGAGGAAGTGGGTCTTGATCTTTCCCTACTTTATACTCCAAATTTTGGTTTTCCATTATATGTAGCACAAGAGAGCGTACCCCTAAGCCACACACACTCGGCAAAGCCTTTAAAAATTATATGCGACACAGGAGAGTACCACTGGACTTATACTGCTGAATCAGTGAACTTTGTAATAGCAGTACCACTGGACTTATACTGCTGAATCAGTGAACTTTGTAATAGCAGTACCACTGGACTTATACTGCTGAATCAGTGAACTTTGTAATATATCAGTACCACTGGACTTATACTGCTGAATCAGTGAACTTTGTAATAGCAGTACCACTGGACTTATACACTGCTGAATCAGTGAACTTTGTAATAGCAGTACCACTGGACTTATACTGCTGAATCAGTGAACTTTGTAATATATCAGTACCACTGGACTTATACTGCTGAATCAGTGAACTTTGTAATATATCAGTACTACTGGACTTATACTGCTGAATCAGTGAACTTTGTAATAGCAGTACCACTGGACTTATACTGCTGAATCAGTGAACTTGGTAATATTGCAGTACCAATGGGCTTATACTGCAGGATTGGTTTTGCAAATTTTGTTGTATTTAATTTTTTTTTTGTATTTTTTTTTATAACTTTTTTTTAATTTTTTAAACACTTGGGAATAATGGGGAAATAAGAACTATGCCCTTAGAAGCACAGAGCACAGGACACAGGACCACTGGACTGAACAGGACACAGCACAGGACCCAGCTGCACCACTGAACTCAAAATTGACAGAGCACATCACACAGCACCACTGGACTGATACTGCAGAACACAGCACAGCACAGCACAGCACAGCACAGCACAGAACTAAACAGCACAGCAGAGAACTAAACAGCACAGCACGAGATCTACCAGGACAGAGGACCACCTAACACACCCTCCCTCTACCCTGATCAATGCCCGAGTGAAGATGGCGGCGACTAGCGGGGAATTTATAGGTTCCGATTATCGCGAGATCCGACAGCGGGATTATGACTCCCAGCCTCGGTTTCAAGTTTTCATTTGGCGCCAATACCCGGATCTGTCTCGGATCCGACTCGGATCGGCAACGTTCGGGTGGGCTCGGATTCAGGAAATCCGAGTGCGCTCATCTCTAGTTTCTACCCAGGTAATATGCTCAGAAGATGCTGTACCAGGTAACTGGGAGGCCGGGCAGAGTGAAGATGTGTATTCTGTGCCTGGACCAGCTGCACACAGAGCGGTTGAGCATGAGGGAGAGACACATAGTCCTGACCAACGGGAAGTATCGAGGGACAGCAATCCTTACATTGCTGCAGGGACCTGCAGTTCGAATGTTCACCACTTAGATCTACATTTGAGTTCTGACCATTTCTCTGAGTTGTCTATAGAGACAGGGGAGTCAGTTGCTAGCCCACACTCACTTAGCCAGTCGTCTAACGGCTTAGAGGAGATAGATGAGGGGCCCAAACTCCCTGTTACGCTACACCCACAGATAGATGAGTCTAAGGGGGAGCGGAGTGTCCTGTTCCTTAGACCCTCAGATCAGAATCACATAGTGCAGTGGATTCCAAACTTTCTTAGTTCGAGGCACCCTTAGGGTCTCCATCATTTTTTTCAAGGCACCCCTAAGCCAAAATAATTACCAAGAAGTCACCAGCCTTGCTTACCACCAGCCCTGGCCACGGCACCACAGGGAGGTCACCGCGGCACCCAGTTTGGGAACCACTGACATAGTGTATCCCACAGACGGGGAATTGTGTAACTGGGAAGCAGGGCAGAGTGGACGTAGGTATTCCGCTGTGCCAGGATTGAGGGGTTCCCATTTACAGGAGTTCTTGTGGGAGGGAGACGTTCTCTCAAGCAGCACCCACAAAGACACACAGTCAGTGAAAGGGGCAGAGAGCGTAGGTAAGAATACAGAGGTTAGCCCACAGCTATTGCAGGACCAAAAGTTCCAGCTGTCTGAGATAGATAAGCCCTTCTTAACCCCTCCCCCCAGAGAACCTATTGAGACCCAGCTATCAGCTATTCCATTTGAACCAGGTGAGATCTGTGGGAGATGGCTTGGGCAATGACCTGTCAGTCAATTCCCATGCCATCTCTTAAAAAGGGAGGGTATCGTGAACATAGAGAGCTTGCAGTTATTTATAAGGGATAATTCATAACTGCAGTGTAAATAGGTTGTATCAAATGAATACATTGATAAGTTAGTGTGACATGGTTCTCTTCAAAGCTGATAGATCAACGGGTTTTGTGTATGTTAAGCTACCCAGAGGGGGCTGGTAGATAAGGGTAGCACCTTATACCATTTATGGCAGGACGCAAATGTGAAAGTCTTTGAGGATATCTCTTGCAAGACAATGAAATCTAACACCTGTTTGGGAGGCCCCAGACATGCCGACTGCAGAAACAGGGTTGTATGGTAATGACAGATTCAAGCTGAATAAGGTCACAGGAAAATATCATATCATTTTCTCCAATATCATACATACCAGAGGCATGTGGGGTATGCAAATGAAGGGAAACTTATGACCTGTTGTGTGGAGGAAAAATCAGGTTTGTAAGTCATATGAGTGAGACGTTAGGATAGAGTGACAAAAACCTGTCTCTACAGCATAATCATAAAACCCTAATTTGCATTCTACAGTCCTGTTGGTTCTGACCTCCCAGGAAGGGGGGCTGTTGGCCCTGTAGCTTGGTTTTAAAACTGTATTGAAAATGTAACTCGGGGTTCTCTCTGAGGGAGTCATTTGATTGAAGAGGTTCCATTTTTTCTGCTTCTCCCAGCACAAGAAACTTGATTCTAAGTGAGGTATCAATTCTGTGTTTTATCCTTTTTATTTTATAAGAAACAATTGCACTATGTTTGTATGTCTTTTATTATCTTTTTATCTTAAGCATTGTGGATGTATTTTCCATATTAAATTACACTTAATAAGTTCTAGTCTCTGTGGTCTTACGAATTCACGCGACAGTTTGGTCCAGACGCAACCTAATTGAAACTGTGCAAACCTTGTGGTTTATGTGAACTCTGATTAAAGTAAATTGTGCTAGATTAATGCTAGGGAGAACCGAAGGCTTCCTAAAAAAGAGTGTTAGCTCTTGTCCGAAAAACCTTGGTGGTGGTAATTAGTATCGCAAAGCTAGTGTGTGGCATAGATAGGGAAGGATTTAATCATTTTAGACAGACCAGGTGGTTGTTGTTTGGTTAACCCTGTGTCACATAAGCATCACGCAGACTCAGGTGAGTGCTGTTCGTGACATGTAATAAAGGACATATAATACCCCTTCACCCCTTCACATTTATGATCATATGAGGCTGAAGTAGCATTTTAGGCGAAAAGGTTTGTTTTATTGAAAGAGGTAGCTCTACAGTGGTAGGAGGTTGGACTCTGAAGGTGACATTTACACTTTTGCAAAGTCTACTCCTTGAGATACTTTCACCTCCTTGCAAACCTTCACCACACTTCTAGTTTTCAGAGACTGGAAAGTAGGTATGCAATATCACTGCAAGTTGCTCTTCTCCCAATAAAACTGCATTTTGAAGATGCATGGCCAGACAACTGCAAATGGGATTCACAAAAGTACTTACAAAGTGTATTTGCGAAGGTCACAATAAAACAAAGGCACGGACACGTATTTTAGGCAAATATTAGCTTTATTATAGGCATTATTTAAAGATAGAATTATCCTTCACTGATATCTAGTGGAAGAAGTGAGTCTGTCCTGAGAAAACAGGACATATGCAGACCTAGTTTGGAGTTTTGTGTCGTTGCCTAAGATGGGAACTTCTCACCCTGATATATCGGCACTACATTACATTTGCCAAAATATGGGGCTGAACTTGTGACAGATAATGTGTTAATTACTTTGATGTTAGTTTCCAGTGCATTCAGGGGCGGATCTAGACAATTGTCCTACCCGGGGCGATTTTAGGGGGTGGGAATTTAGGCCCCACCCCCTTTCTTACTTCTAAGGCTGCCGGCGGCTGCAGCAGGTCCGCTTGGCAGTGACAGTGTGCTGCCCGGCTGCTCTGATTGTGAATCAGAGCAGCCGGGCAGCACACTGTCACTGCTGAACGGACCTGCACAGTGTGCAGCTGTCGGCAGCAAGCCCCTGCCCCCCCCCCCCCCCCCCCCCCCCCCACCCCCCCCTGGATCCGCCACTGAGTGCATTCGACAAGTAGAATACACTGTCAAAATCTCTGGATCAGAAACAGACATAGATGGAATTGTCAAAATTGTTCCACAGATCATTCACCTCATTCCATGTTTTGCAACAACATTATGCCCTTTCATCCAAGGATTTCACCCTTAATTGCTTACAGTTAGTGCCAATTCTAGCTGGGGGAACCATAGGCAGTATCACTCCCCTCTAATAAATGGCAACCCCCTCCTCGGGCATTGTGCCCCCACCCTCAGCGCTTCTTACCTTAGCAGGCGGGAAGTGTGTCAATTGGCTGTGTCAGATCTAATAATCTGTTCCCAGTTTGCCTGTGGTGTCATATCTGTAGGCGCTTCAATCGGCTGGAGAGAATAGACACAGACCAAGGTTCTGTATGCATGAAATATTCTCTGTTTATTGATACAAAGATACAAGATTTTATAGCCTTCTGAATATATGAATCCTATGTTATAAGCATACAATAGTCTATGGGATTGCGCTGCGGATTAATTATCTCACGTATTCTTGAGGTGTTTAACTTTGTCCCCCTTCTCAGGCCAGATGTGCCAATTATTCTTCTCCCAAGAATAATTGGCACAGGTTTATCTCATGTCTGCCATATCCAATGTCATGGGTACAGCTCCCTGCACACTACAAGTTGATAATGAACCCACTTGTTGTGCATGATTCCTTTAGACAAATCTTGTTACATTCTCACAGGAATTATCTATGTCAGCTTAACATCTTGCAAAACTGTATTTTAGCAGACAATTAATAATCTCTTTTAGCAAATAATATATCTATGCAAGTTACAAAAATGGTTGAACAAAGGCTTTATGAGGCCCTAACATCAAATCATATTTAACAGCTGAGACATCATAGCTATAGTCACAGTGCCAGCCCATCACAGACATGGAGGAGCAGCAGTTAATAGCTTCAAAGGTAAGATCTTGCATGATGCTTCTCCTCCATGATAGCATTAACTACATTGGATGAGTGTCATTATGTCACTCATTCAGTGTTATAGGTTCCCCCTAACTATTTATGCCATAGGTTTGCCTAATGGTAGTGCCAGCCCTACTCTCAGTCCTAACCCAAACGCAATATGAATTATTTTATTATAATTCAAGCTCTATTCACAAACTATAAATTCAGCAATACTTGCAAATACCATACGGAATGGTAAAGAGCACAACTTATATTGATGCAATGTATTTCCTTTGTGAAATAGCCTGTTTCACTGCAAAATTAGATTTGTGTGAAATTGTATTTCAACTTTGTTTATCAGATCTTAGCTATGGTCACTGCTAATCCGTGTTGAGTTAAGTGTTGTGTAACATTACTATCATTCTTATAATTTTAAATAATGAGAACTTTAATCCTTATCATTGAATTTTAAACAACAGAAACGATTGAACTTTACTCATTTGATTAGGGAGATATTTGTATTCTCCTGACTTTAGCAGAAAAGTAAATGCTACATTTGGAAGTAGACAAATATCTCCCAGATAAAATTGGCCAGGCTGAGGTATCCGACAAACACATACATTAAAACTGATAAACACTAACATCCATTATAAAAGGAAAACACGTTGCACTTAATTTCCCTTAAATATCAGGCACACTTAGCTATAATGTATGTACAATTGATCTGCAGTACCACCAACAACGTAAGCCTGTCATGTACACTGTACTCCGGAAAAGTGAAGCGCGCCTGCGCAGTAGCTTGAGGAGGAGCGCGAACGATGGAACGGAGTTAGGCTGATTAGCTCGCAGCGTCTAAGGAGGAGGCGGGTACCTTATAGTGGCACCGCTAAATCGAGAGGGGACGGGTTACGGCCGGATCGTCATCACACCGGCTTCCTTCCTCAGCTGAAGTAGGAACCGGGTAACTACAGTGGATGCATAAAACCTTATGTGCGAAAATAACTGTTCGTTGTCAGTCACATCATGTTCACCGGTGGTAGGGGGCGTGTTCTCCATTAGGAGTGTGTTGTGCAATGGCCCACCGTGACTGCCATCACTAGCATGTGTATAGTGATGGAGGCTTCCTACTGTTCTGTACTTTGTATCTGAATTATAAAGTTCATTGGGATCGTTTAAACATGCAACTGGGAGGAATTTACGTGTTCAAAACCTGTGTCAGTATTAGAAGGCGCTTCAGTGTTGTGGCATCTAACCACGTGGTGACTTGCATGTTGAGGCTGTGTGTAAGGTCATCTTTCATATTTGACGTATGTTATATCAAGGTCGCTATACCATGATTACAATGATTCTGGAAGTTTTTGTGTCGGCCTCTGATAAAACAGTGGTGCTGTTCCATAATATTTAGCAATGCTTTTGCTTGTCCCCCATACATAAATAAACTAAAAAATAATTGCCATTAAAAAGTTACCTTAACATTCCCGTGCACACATTTATTGAAATATTGTTTATTTGAAGAGTAAACAAAAATATAAAATTAAAACACTTTAATAGAGACCTATTTTAAAAGTGAAACAAAATAAAATCGTGAATTGAAACCCATAATAAAAGTGGAAAATATAAAATGAAACCCTTTTTTTTGGTAATGTGATGCAATGTTTGCCAATAAAGGATATTCCTTTCATTCACTTGTTTATGGAAGATAGATACATTTTCACTTACAATTCCATACAGAGGTTGCAAACAATCTCCCCAAGGACAGCCACCAACATGAATAAACAATAACAGACTGCAGTATTCACAAGAATTGAAACAATGATATCTATAGACAAACACAATATATCTACATACAGATAGTAACAGTAATGTGAATGCAGATAGATACATATACTGAAAGGGATTCACAGAAAATAATATGCAGACACAGGGATAGATGAAGTATACATGGGTATGCCTTATTTTGCAAAAGCCTTATTTTCCTGCATGGTATTTAGCTCTCTCTATATAAAGTTTAATAATACTGATATATAAAACTGTGTTTCTACTTTTGGAAAGTGGAGGGGGGGGGGGGGGGGGGGGGGGGGGTTACACAAATGTGTCATTTACCCTAACATTTGCTTAGGACAATGGGGTTACTGTACTTAATGTGAATGGGTTCCTGCTGCTTTTACAATGAGGGGAGGACCAGTCACACGTACGGAAAGGACAGCCAGTGTTGTTGGCCATCCAGGGGACAACTAGAAATTCTCTTCGGCTTTCCTGCCGCATTCCAGCAGAGGTTTCAGTTGGTGGTGGTCTTAGAGGGAACTTGACTGATGTACTTGTGTAGTGTAAGAGGTATATGGATTTCTAATCTCAGTAAAAGTTGCAAATGCCTTAATGAGTTGGGGTTATTTGTGATCCAATGGTCTAACTATATAAAAAAACCTGCTGTAATGGTTGTGGGTCAGGGGCCATTGCCTAACAACAACTTAAGAGAAGTATCTTGCAGACACTGGACCAAATTGTGGCTGTCATAGACCAATGTACTTGTGTAGTGTAAGAGGAGCATAGGTGTCTAAACCCTCCCCCCACATTTGAAAAACCTCTTTTATGAGTTGAGGTTCTTCATATTCTAGTTGATTAATCATCAAAAATTGTTGCAGTGTTTGGTTGTGGCCTTTATTTAACAATTACTTCAAATAAGTATCTTGTGTACATGGGAGCATGCTTCTTGTCTGCAAGAAAAGTATTTATACATGGAGAATTTAATGAACATTAAAAAGGATCCATTACTGTAATTTTTGTGCTTGCTTTTCAGGACAACATCATGTCTAAACACATCCTTTCATACCAGATTGGACTGAGCTTGGTAGCTGGAGCGGCTACAGCAGTTGTAGTTTACGTGTTGTACCAGCGACGACACAAGAAGATCAATAAAAAGCCGTCAAAGAAAAATGGTTATCACGTGCACACACTTGCAGATCATGACAACATTCCTTTAACTTCAAGTTACTCACAAGGTGATTTTTAGCTTGTCATATTTTCTTGTAACACTTAACATTGTGTTTCTAAAACTGTTTCTAAAACTGTCATGCCTACAACTATATAAAAAAAAAGTAAACAGATGTTGTTTTTCTCTACACAGAAAATCAAACTCTGTTAATATTTTTTTTGCTGTGCTTCATTCCAGCTTTATCAGGAAAGGGAGATATTGTGTCTGTGTCACGAGGTGAACAGTTGGAGTTGTTGAACCGTCTGGACCATGTTCTTGGCAGCATTACAGAGTTGAGGCAGGAGGTTGAATGTCTGCGGAACATTCTTCATGGCCTAGCTGAGCATATTGTTGGAGAAGTGCGGTGGGTACTGATTTTGGACAAACACTTAATATGATTTGTTGTTTTGTTTTTTTTAATTATCTATAATATAAATGTCTAGTGGCGTGTGTTAGTCTGTCTGTGTGGAAAATATAAAACCAAGCTGCAGCGCCACCTGCTGGGCGGAGTTATACACTGACCTACTAAATTCTTAGTGTGTGTGGAAAAAAAAATTCAGAAAGGGCTGAAATTTGGTATACTAAGATGTTTTTAATTTGTTAATTTAATTTGTTAATTGTTAAAAGTGTTTATAAAGATTTAAAAAAAAAATATATATATATTTCTTGAAGGAGAAGTGACAGTTGGGAGTGGTTGGTGGTTGCCGGGGGTGACAGTGGGGAGTGGTTGGTGGTTGAGGCCTGGGCTATGGCCCAAATGCATGACAAGAACCTTTTTAACACCTTAAGTAGCTTGATTTGACTAGAATGCATGAGTATCATGCACGGGTTAACTTGTGTATACATATTTTCCTATGTATTTTGCACCCATACATCCAGACCATTTAAAACAAAATAATTTAGGTGTAGCATACATAAGTACTGAAATGTTTGTTTATTTATTAACCTAATTTACTGACTAAGGATATAGGATGGCCTTTTATAGATATATTATAGAAATATGGCATTACTCAGATTTTTTTGAGAAATTCCAGATACTTTTATTTAAAAAAAAAAATAAATAGAAAATTAATCCTAATTTGTAACACCCATCGCCTTAACTGTGTGTTTTTTTTTTTTTATTATTTCCTGCTTTCTTCTTAAATGCAAAGTTCAGCAATAAGGTGAAAGCATTATTTCCAATCCAACTTTTCATATTTGCATGACACTAAACATAAATAATCAGTCCCAGAACTAGAAAGCTGGCCAATGTAATCCTTTTCACATCTTGTTGTATTGTTAAAATCTCTCATCCACTAGACAACAATAGGAAGCAGTTTGATCATGCATCATATGTTGTAAACTAAAGGTAGCCACTCTGTGCTATCTAGCATGGTTTCATGCACGCTTACTGCATTAAATCACCATAAATCTTGCACCTGTATTTACCAACTGTCTGCAGCCATAAACAGGGGCGCTCGCAGGATTTTTAAGTGGGATTTCCCCTCCCCACCCGAAAAAAAAAAAAAAAGAGAGCGCTGTATACAGCACCACCGCAGACGCTTCTTTGACAGCGCCGCTATGTAGGGGCACTTCTTTAGCGGAGGGGAGGGGTTTCTTGAGACCCAGAAACCCCCCCCCCCCCCCCCCCCCCTGCGTGCACCCCTGATGAATTAGCACAGTACCTGTAATTACAACATCCTGGAGCCAGGAACTAGAGCTGTTCCTGTAATCATTAACTGCCCATAACTAGGAATTAGCACAGTGCCTGTATCCAGCAACTGCCTGGAGCCAGGAACTAGCACAGTGCCTATATCCATGGACATGTATCCCCACCAACAGCTACAATTGCTATTCTGCTACCTTTTGTATAAGGTGTCCCCTCACCTCTTAGGTTGTAAACTTGTTTAGACAGGGACAACTTTACCTTCTTTTTCATTTAATTAAAAGTCGTTTGTTTGCATCATGATTCCCCTCAATGTACAGCTCTCCTTTAATTGTTGGTGATTTAATAGTAAAAGTTAATGATAAAATTCAGGTAATAATAGATAATTTGAGTAAATAGGTCGTCCTGAGCGTACTTTGATTACATGGGGTTCTTGAGAAAGAAACATGTCTCCCTTCTGTACTGAAGTCAAACGAACAGAAGCGCCAAAAATTATAGGGGGGCTGTGGTTGCTATGATAACTGATGGGGGCCCAAGAGGTTGCAATTATACAATTTCCATAGGGCCTCTGTGTAATATTGAGCCACCCTTAATCATAGCAGACAAACGTAGGCCTAGTCTGTGTGGGCTAGATACTTTTAGCAGTGGAATCTAAAAGTAATAACCACCCATCTTTTAAAGGCAGGAGGCTCTAGTTCAAAATGTCATATGTAGCATTTCTTCATAGCCACATTGCCACCCTGGAATTGATTTAGGCTAAGCACAATGAATTGTAAGCTACATGGGTAACTATACTACTGCTTTGGGGTCCCTGTTTACTGTGCAAAAAGATCATAAGACTCCAGCCAATTACACTAGTAATTACACAAAGTAAAAATATAACCCTCCCTTCCTCCTTGCCCCATCTTGGTGTCCTCAAGAGAGAGTCTCTATTATAGCCTTTCCCCAACCAAACATAGAGTGGTGGAAAAATATGCGCCTTATGTTTTTTTTTTTTTTGTTTTTTTTTAAGTGTTAACAGAAGACTGAGTGAAGTGTGCGGGTCTTACTAACTAAAGGAATGAGGTGATGGCTTTTCTACAATAATATATATTGTGACAGAAGCAGTGTGATAAGTGGAAAATGACAGATATACCATATATGTCTCCAGGCTTTCTGTCTTTTGTCCTTTAAAACCCCAGGAAGATTGTTGGTGTTTGAGGAAAAACTTCCCAGAGAGTGTGTTCAGTTTTAGGAAAAGCTGGTAAGGGTCCCTAGGGTATAAATGGAGATATAAGGGTGGGCGCCATTTTATATGGCTCATTTCTGGTTGTCCAACCAGCTAGCAAGTGCTGGTAATCAGTTGCACCTGCAAGATGCTGATAAAAAGCTGCTAGACAGTTTTCTCACTCTCTCAGCCCTAGGGAAGAGTTTGGGTGCCTCCTGAGAGACACTGCAAGCGGTGACCAGTAAGTACTGTATTTTGTATGTGTGTGGGAAACAAGGTCCCTCACTTGAAAGAGGGTGTTCATGTGTGTTAAGTTAGAAGCCTGAGATGTTAGGCCTTTTACTCATGTTTTTATTTCTTTGAATACGGCGAATAAAACTGCTGCGCCTAGTTAAACCAAAACGGTTGACCGGTGTGTGATTCCTGGCTGATCTTTCTGAAGTGCAACCGTCTACCCCATAAGACGATAACGCCAATAAGGTCTTATTAAAGTATATATATATATATATATATATATATATATATATATATAAAAATTGATCGACCACCACTGAAGCTGTCCTGTGGTCTGGCACCAAGACATTAACAACAGATCCTTTGAGTCCTGTAAGTTACGGGGTGGGGCCTCCATGGCTTAGACTTGTTTTTCCAGCACATCACACAGATGCTCCATTGGATTGAGATCTGGGGTATCTGGAGGCCAAGTTAACAGCTTGAGCTCACTGCTGAACAATTTATGCAGTGTTGCAGGACACATTAATCTGCTGAAAGAGGCCACTGCCATTAGAGAATACTGTTGCCATGAAGGGGTGTACTTGGTCTGCAAGAATGTTTAGGTAGGTGGTACATGTCAAGGTAACATCCACATGACTGCCAGAAACCAAGCAGAACATTGCCCAGAGCATCACACCAGCTTGCCTTTTACCCATGGTGCGTCCTTGTGCCATCCCTTCTCCAGGTAAACAATGCATATGCACCTGGCCGAAAATATGATGTAAAACAAAAGGGGATTCATCAGACCAGGCCACCTTCTTCCATTGCTCCATGGCCCAGTTCTGTCTCTCATGTGCCCATTGTAGGCGCTTTAGGCAGTGAACAGAGGTCAGCTTGGGCACTCTGACTGGTGTGTGTCAAAAATGACTCCTAATCCTAAGACATTTTATTTATTGATTTGTAACAAACATTGGGTTAAAGTAAAGGATGTTTGAAGGAGTGTATTTGAAACACTTTACTTTTAGGTTTACTGATACTTTATCAGAGCATGTCCAATATAGTCAAGTTGTGCTTGGTGTGAATTGCCTCAATGGTAAATGACAGTTGATTTGAAGGAGATGTATTACTATAAAGATGAAAACTGTGTATGTTAACCAGTATGGTATCTTTCCAAACTATTCACTGCACTGGCTCTTCATTTACAGAGTTTCTCTACCTGATTATCTTATTTTAATTTTTGTGGCCATGTGGTGCCAGAGATCGCTATATTTTGCAAACCAGATTTAGAAACTTTTTGGTTAGACAATTTCGTGTTATTTCAATAAGTTGTTTTATGGCTTTAAATACAAAAGATGCCAACCTCTGTTACATTGTAATGTGACATCAACCGTCTTTAAGAAACATTCAGTGTTTGGTTACATGAAACATTACAGAACTTAAGTGTTTTAATATGTGTGTGTATATATAATATATATATATATTCCTAGATGTGTTGTAAAAGAAGCTCTTTTTGAGGCAGAAGAGTTTTGGTATTTAAACAAAAGTTTAATTCCATTGACAGGTCCCACCTGGAGGAGAGCCACAAGGCCAATCGACGGCGGAGATTCATGATTCCTAGAGAGAGGACAGATTCCACAGGTTCCAGTTCTATCTACTTTACAGCTAGTTCTGGGGCACAATGTACAGATGCGGAAAGTGAAGGAGGGTAAGTACAGCTAAATTCAGTATTTAGATCAGCAATGAGTAGCAGCCCTCCTGAACAGGACTCCTTTTTTTTTTTTTTGTGTTGACATGGTTCATGCAGTTTAGGTACAAGACTATCCATGACTGGATTTTGGTTCTGTTTCACCCACTGACCAACATGATTACATATTTACATATGTTCACACATGTTAAGCAGCATTGTAATATGGTGGCAGAGCCAGATTAAGACCACACAAGGCCCTATGCAATATAATGTTGTGTCAGTGAGATGCATGAGATAGATATATATGTAGAAAAGAAGAAGGAATAGGGTGCCTAATAGTTTAGTATTTAGGAAACAATGCCTAATACTAATGGTTGTGATAATTATGCGTACCAGATATGTGAATCAATAAAGCATGTCTATATTAATGTCCCATATCTCCAAACACGTATCTTGAAGGACTCAGGAAACATATAACAAAAATATATAGAGACCAGAGATAGTGCGATATCATTATGGCAAGTGAACAATCACACACAACTACTCCCACCAATAGTACGTATGTGTAGCAAGTAAAAACATATTTAGCTTATCTGTATTAAGCCTGGGTACTGCTATGCATCGTGGTGTTTCTAAATGCCTGCACAAGCTGGTGGATTCATACAGAATTGTCTGATAACTGATGTGATCTGGTTTGCAGTTATATTGCAATAGCCAGACCATTCTATATGAATCCACCAGATTGTGCAGGCATTTAGAAACATCAAGATGCATAGCAGTGTATGTAAATGTAATTAAGCCCAACATATGTTAATAGCCTTGTATAGTTTCCGTTTAGTTTAGTTTTGTATATAATACTACAGTGCAACTTTGCAAGCTTTTTTTCTGTGCAAAATGATCCAGTATGTCATTAAAGTCCAGTTGTCTGACAATATCTGATTCCTAAGCTAGCAAAGATAAACAAATTATCTTGACCTGTGGTGGTGGTTCTTTTATTTTATTTCTTTCTAGTCAAAACAATAACACCTTTCCACTGCCATTGGCAATAGGCATGCAAAAAATATGTAGCTTTGTTTCCATGTTTGAGAAGGTATCCTGGCGATCATAATTATATAATGCCTTTATGAAATTTGGCGGTTTTCTGATGCCTGAGGTATCTTGGAACCTGATGCTGTCTTAAGAATGGCAAAGCACCTACTGAGAATTTCATAAGATTTGTTTCATTCTCTAAGCTCCATAAGAAGACAATGATTTATTATGTTGATGGTCTAAAAAAAATATATATTTTTTTTCCTTGATGAAAAATTGGCGTCATCACTAATTTCTGCTTCATCCAGTTGTTTTCTCTCAATAGTTCTCCTGAGCTGAATAGACATTATTGGTTGTCGTTTCTTTGGCTTCATTTGCAAAAAGACAACATCTCTAATGTTTTGGACATATTCTATTAATGATCTGTAAAGTGTCACTACTTCAACAAGACACATTTTTATGTAAACTCTTACTTGTTCTATTCAGCCACTTACGTATATTTTCCCATACAACAAGTAAAATAGCAGTTCCAATTGTATTTAGTTAGTCTTCCAGAGCTTAAGCTTCATCTGGAGTGCTGGCTTGTCGATGGTGTTTTGTATTTAACCTATTAAGTGCTTTGCTAACATACTCCTAACCTCATCTTAATGCTATTGGGGCCTCAGCGTGAGTGAATAAATTTTGTATTGGGCATTAGAAAAAAGCCACCCAGAAGCATTGCTAAGAAGCCTTGTCAGAGTTTCCTATTGATGAGAAAAATATGTAAAGATGCCCTTAAAACTTAAGGAATGTGCTCTTAACACAATAATCAGCAGCTCATGTCCCCACTATATTGAGTGAATGAGAAGAATTGGGTACATAGTTTTCCGCAGGATTGAGAGCAGGAGTTCTTTATACTTGTCAGATACATTGCAAATGTATCAAAGCTTTGCCCTTGTCAATTGCTAAATGTGTTTAGCAGAAAACACAGATGCTACTGTTCTTTCAAGGTGCTCTCCTGTATGGAGATTGGTACAACACCCAAAAATCACTTAACTGGTCCATCTTTGTTCACATATTGCTACAAACAAGAAGAAAGACAAGCACTAAATGTTGATGTTCCTGGAAAGAGGAACAAGTCTCAAACTAAAGGTACAACAAGCAAGGAACCCAGAAGCATTGACTCTATTCTTCTTCCTTTTTTTTTTTTTTTTTTTTAAATCTTATTTTATACAAGCTCAGGAAATCATCAACAGTTAAAATACAAAAGAAAACGTCTGATGAATACGAAATAATGACAGCAACAAATAGAGAGTGACAATAGTTGCTAAAAAAATTAAGTTTGATGGGATTGTCAAGGATTTTTACGTGAATTTTAAAGCCTGGGATGGAGGGGAGGTTAAAAATAATGTATAGTAACTGTGCTGCGGGGTTTAGTGTGTCAGAGGCAGATGGATATTATTGTAGACCGCCCAGGGTTCCCAAGGCTGACAATGATTTTGCCAAGTTATATATTATGGCAGCCATATATTCCATACGGTAAACCACTGACTCTATTCTAAAACTGATTAGAGCGCAAAATTTATTAACTGCATATCTATGCAGTTAATAAATATATAGTGAAAGAAATTATATTTATTAAAATATCTCATGAAGAATCAAATAAAAGAATATCTTACTAAAAAAAAATAGAATTGATACAAAACACATTTGAATGCAGGAAAATTGACCAATAGCAGTTGTAGAATTCAGCATGATAAGATACTATTCTTTTTGACTACTGTGTGAAATAATGAACAATAGTCCCAGATATTATTTTTGGGACCTCATAGAAGCATTTACATAGTTTACATAGTTGATGAGGTTGAAAAAAGACACCAGTCCATCAAGTTGAACCTATTTTGGATCTCCTGCGATCCTGCACTTATATTTGAAATTGATCCAGAGTAAGCAACCGCCAATCTGTTTCAATAGTGACTATCCTACATTTTAATTAACTGTCGTATCCCTGGATACACCTTTCCGCTAAAAAATTGTCTAACCCTTTCTTAAACATATCTATTGAATCTGCATCACAACCTTCCCTGGCAATGAATTCCATATCTTGACTGCCCTTACTGTAAAGAACCCCTTCCTTTGCTGGTTGTGAAATTTCCTCTCCTCTAACCTTAGAGGGTGACCACGTATCCTTTGTATAGTCCTTGGGGTAAAAAGTTCCCATGAAAGCTCTCTGTATTGACCCCTAATGTATTTGTACATAGTAATCATATCTCCCCTTAGACGCCTCTTTTCTAAAGTAAACATGCGTAAACTGGCTAACCTTTCCTCATAACTTAATGACTCCATACCCTTTATCAATTTTGTCGCCCTTCTCTGAGCCCTTTCTAGTTCCAAATTATCTTTTTTATAGAGTGGTGCCCAGAACTGTACTGCATATTCAAGATGAGGTCTTACCAACGATTTATACAGTGGCAAAATTACACTGTCTTCCCTTGCATGTATGCCCCTTTTTATGCATGCCAATACTTTGTTTGCCCTTGCAGCTGCTGCTTGACATTGAGCACTATTGCTAAGTCTACTGTCTACGAGCACTCCCAAATCCTTTTCCATTATAGATTCTCCTAAATTAATTCCATTTAATTTATAGATTACATTCTTGTTTTTGATCCCTGAATGCATAACCTTACATTTATCTGTGTTGAACCTCATATTCCATTTGGCCACCCAATCCTCCAGTTTATTTAAGTCCCTCTGTAGATAAGCTACATATTGCTCTGATTTTATTACCTTACAGAGTGTAGTGTCATTTGTGCAGCCGTATAATTCACACAGAGTAGCAGACTATAGATTGCTGCAATCCTGATGATAAATTAGGAACCAAATTTAGTCCCACGTAAGGATAGCAACAATAGTAGAAGATTCTAGATTGTAAATTGCAAGTGGCCACAGAATGTACATTCTCATTGGCAAGTTGTATAGAAACTGCAATAGTCCGGAGAGAAAATTAGGAACATTATCCTAATTAGGAGTTCCTCATTTTCTGTTTAAACGATCCACTCAATTTTTTTGCGTAATATTCTGTATCAGGCAAAGTAAACACTAAAGAGCCTCATATATTAATGTTCCCTGCCTCATTGGACAGTAGCATAGTTATGCTTCAATATTAAAGAGCATATCCAGATTTTTTCTGTTTTCTCAACTTAGATGATTACATGACCGCTTAATTAGTAGTTTTTCTATCAACACTGTTAGAGGCTGCTCCCGGATGCTTCACCACCTACCACAGAGATTATTTTAACCAAAACAGTGAGAGGTTGGTGTTTAGCAAACAAGTGCAAGAAAGGGTTTTGAGCACAAAATGATACTGCATCACATGAACTTAATGGACAACTTTAATGTTCATGTATAATAAACTTTAATTATCCTTCAGCCATGTGGACACAAACATACCAATTGGGATTAAGTCCCCGCTCACCAGATTGAGGGCATTTAAAATCAGGCAGATTTGTTTTCTGGTATTTCTGGGAGTTCAGTATAAAGATAGAATGGACACAATTCTTTAGAGAGGTTGCACCTGTTGTTTTTAATGTGCCTCATGATAGAGAGTGTTTGTTCACATGTGTAAGTAGAACCAAAAATTACAACAACTTAGCAGCACTTTGGTGCCTAATATTCCTTAACTTGATTTAATGAAGTAAGCAGGAGTCACACAGTTGCTTACCGCAGAGGAAAGGTGTTGCTGCTGACACTACCAGAAAAGGACTGTTGGAGCATAAAGCAGGAAGGTGCTGGGGCCACAGACGAAGGCTCGGAGGCTCTTGCCCAGCACTGTCCTTTACTGTGCTAAATTTCTGCTCCACCACTTCTCCTACAGTAGATCACTTTGCAACTGATGTAAGGGAAAGGGGGGGGCATCACTTCTGTAGAGCACTTTTTTTTTTTTTTTTAATCACCCCATTACACAGAAGGTTAGTCTGTCAGCTAAAAGACAGTTATTGTCAACACTTATCCTTCCTGTATACATATAGATACGGCTCTGGTCAACATTATTGGCACCCTTGAATTTTTTATATAACCTGTACAATATCTTCAGAAATAAATGGAAATTTTTTATTAGGATGTCCAATGTTATGAACCCAAAAAACTTTCCTTATCAGATTACATGTAGTAAATTAAACAACAAAATATAAAATATGACCTGGACAGGATTAAAGGGACCCTTCTTTTATATTTGGTTGCATACCCTTTGGCAACAATGATTGACTCTAAACTTTTCTTGTAGCCATCTATAAGCTTCTAGCTCCTGTCTGCTGGTAGTTTCACCCACTTTTCCATTGCAGTTTATTGAAGTTGTTGAATGTTTGCAGGATTCCTTTTCCCAATGGCAGACTTCAGATGTCTGCAAAGATTTTCAATTGGATTGAAATCAGGAGTCATTGCTGGCCTGTTTAAAACAGTGCATTTTTTTTTCATTTTCCTCTATACTTTTGTGTTTTTGGATTTGTGCTTTGGGTCTTTATCATGCTGGGGAACCCATGTTTTTCAACCCAAACCTAGTTTTATTACACCAGGTAGCACATTTCTCTCCAAAATGCCTTTGTTATCATCTGATTTCATGATTCCTTTCCAAAGGCAGTAAAGCAGTCCCATAACATTATGGATCCTGCACCATGTTTAACTGTAGGTCGAATGTTCTCCTTTAAAAGCTTAATTTTGTCGCCTATAAACAAATTGCTGGTCTGCAAAAAATAGAGCTCTATTTTGGGTTTCAACTGTCAACAGAAAGACCTCATTTGGAAGAGTGTGAGTTAGAGAGGAGTATGGGACCACTCTCTTGTCTACTTTATACCCAGCCACCTCTTTGTCTCTCACTTTCCCTGTCCGTTCTCAGGCATTAATTGTGAACACTGATGTATCTTTTCCTACATGTCCAAGCTTATATCCAGCTTGCTTCTTTTAGCTGGACTGGTCTGTTGATGATTGAGTTAGTTCATTTTGCTTATCCAGTCTCCTCTGTTTATATGCTAATATATTTAAAGCCGCTGTGCACTGTAGAGCATCCCCTGCTATCTATAGTAGCTAGGCAGCAGTCCCCCATGTCATGTTATCTTCTTGGCTTATGTATGTGCTATATGTTTTCATGCTGAAAATTGTTAAAATAAGTTTTACATGTACATATTCTTCTTAGGAAACCCTTCCCTTAATTTAGGGGGTCTGCTTGTAGTAGCAGTGGTATTTGGAGATAAAGCTGGTAGGTTTTTTTTTTTTTTGTTTTTTTTTTACCATTTTGTTTCCATTGCTGTATTTTAAAAGTGGGGAACACACCATCCCTCCCTTAGATGTCCTCCCATGCAATGTAGTTTGTCCCGCTGGGGTTAACCTTGTGGAATTGGCTTCCTGCTTGGAGTCCTTTCTTGTTATTTCTTGTTATCTTTTTCTAATATTTAAACTAGCTCTAATTATGGTTGGTGGATCTTAATCCCAATATTTATGTATGTTCCTTCTATTTTTTTTGTAGAAAAGTTAGTAAAGTACATTTTTTTCTTTTCCTAATTGAATTTCATATTCTTCCTTTCTGAACATTTGTGGCTTTCTTTTGATATCATATTGGTATAATTTTATATTTATTTTACGTGCATTATCCGTGGGAAAAAGTATGTCAGATATTGCACATAACCATATGAATGCAGAATATTTATTCAAGAGATGATGCAGTCTTACGTTTCAGAAGCAAGTCTATACATTCTTTTCCCCCCCCATTTGTGTGATGCAAACTTGCATATGCCCATAGGTGGGATAATGTGGTAGACACAAGTGGAAAGTTGGCAAAATGTTGAGGTGTTTGAGGCCTGCATGATAACAGATTTTTGCAATCAACTAAGAAGCTATTAGCAATGACACGTCGCCATTAAATAAGATTAAGTCTTTAATTCAAATCTTCCACTAAAGTTACTTGAGCAAATCCTGAAATATGTTTTTATATTAAAAATTTGCATTACAACTTATTTGTAAATAGCATTTTTAGGAATATTGTCAACCATATATAGGCCTGCTTTTTCATTTACAGTCACAGGGATTTTCTGCTGACCCGTACAAGATTATTTGCAAAAGAGAAAGGTGAAGGAAGAGAAAAAAAACAGTTCAGCTAATAATAAAGTCTACTCTACATATATTGACACAAAGTACTCTAAATAAATATGTTGGCCCCAAGGAAAACTAGCACGAATGTTTGCATTGGCTGATGTTAGGGGAGAGAAGTTAATTCTTTGCCTTGCCTGTTTTACTGGATGGTCCTTGAGGACCGATTTTGAAGGTTTCATTTTTCCAAGTTAAACAAAAGCCAAATCCTAGAGCACACACACTTTTTTTTCAATTCCCAAATCTAACTTGAATATAGCACAAGATATGCTGCTGTTCAGCATTCTACTGGCCAAATTGGCTGATGGACAGGGTAGCAACTAAGCCATTCCAAATTGTACTTTTTTTTTGCCCTGCAGTGAGCTGTAAAAATGAATGTTGAAATGAGCAGTGTGAACATAGATCAGGCAAAGCACATCTCATTCTAAATGTCTTATTTGTTTTATGTATGTAGTATGTTTTCTGCAACTGTGTTCTGAATAAACCAAGAATCGTACCATTTCTAACAGATGTTACGTTTGAAAGGTATTGCTTAGTACAATGAAACTCATTAGATTTAGACATTTAACATATGACTGTGTATGCTTGGACAACAATATTTTCTCATTCTCACGGCATCTGTGATTCAAAGCCAAATTTATAACCACAAGCAAACAATAGAAAGTACAAAACAAGATGCAAAATAGTATTTATTGGTGCAACAACAATGAAGATAAATTGACACTATAAAACTTATTGTTAACATATGTAATATTTCCTTTTTCAGTCTAAGGAATGCAGTCAGCCAATAAATTCAACAACTCCGATATTTCCATGGTGCAACAAGAATAAAATGAGTTCATGTGCTGTGGAAAATGACACCTCCTCCATCTAATGTAATCACTCCCCAAATGGTTTACATAGCTACAGGTTCCCAAACAAGTCAGTAAGGGAAAGTATTTAAAAAAATAATAATAATAATATAAATAATATACAACCTACAAATTAATAAGACTAAAGGTGAATATGAATTTAATAAATCGGGGCTTACTCATTAATAGTGTGCGCTTCATAATGAAAAAATGATGCGGAGAAAAACAATTTATAGTAACTTAAAAGTGGCACTGCCCCGAGTATGCAAATAGAATGAATGAAATAGTTATTGAAAATGGTGACAGTAGGTGCAGCTATAAAGAAATAAAATCATAATCACAAATAACATCAAATCAACTAAGAGGATCAATGGGAGCTATTCTTTCCTATGGGAAAAAAAAATCTTACTCTGAGTTGCTAATTTAGCTGAAACTAAAGTATTACAAGTAAAATGTATTATGAATCGTAACCATAACAGTCTTTAAGTGAATACGCCAAATGCACTTAGTGGGGGTTTATTGTTGCTGAGAAACTTCCCTACCTCCCAAGCTTCTTGTAGAAGCTACTTTCTTTCAATGCCCTGAGTGTGTATGTGTTCGGAATAGGGATGAGCTGCTCTTGAAAAACAATGACTGCCTGTGACTTCGTCCATAAGTACAGGGTGATTCAAAAGTCGCAGTACACCCTTTTATTTCAAAAACTCTACAGGAAATTAGGAAACCTGAATACTCCAGTAAGGTATAGGTGACGTGGTCTATCTTTTACGGTATGTACCAAACATGGGCGCCATCTTGAAATCGGCCAATCGGCCCAATTCCTGTAGAGTTTTTGAAATAAAAGGGTGTACTGCGACTTTTGAATCACCCTGTAGAATCCGTTTGAGTTTCATGCCTGCTCCCTGGGGGCTGCTGTTAGAAGAATGAGCTACCGTATTTCCCCATGTATAAGACGCACCTTTTTCCTCCAAATTTTGGGTTTAAAAAAAGGGTGCGTCTTATACACTGCCAGCGCTATTTACCGAATGAAAAAGAAGAATGAAGAAGATGATTCCTGTTGTGAGGATAAGAGAGAGGAGTCCCCGCTGAACAGATATGTGCTTCCAAGTTTCAGGTAAAAGGACCTTCATGCGCCTCCCACATTCTCTGATGTCTCGGAGCTGTCAGTCACGTTTGTAGTATGGTATGTACCGTATATATGTCACTATGCAAGATGGGCTGTTAGTATTAGGCATGTTACCATAGTTGGGCTGATTAGTAGTTAAACATCCTTAACATAACCATCACTCCATCCACTTTATGTAATACATCTTTTTTTTTCATTTTGGGCCCCAAAATTAAGGTGCGTCTTATACATGGATGCGTCTTATACATGGGGAAATACGGTAAGTCCTAAACTCATTTGTTGGTATGCATCCTAATGGGCTGTCCTGTGACACCACAAATTCCATCCTTACACTGCTCTGCAGGTAAGATACTTCTCTGCTGTATGTTTTAGCTTGGAATAAAACATGAAGGGTACAGGTTCATTGTTGAATAACTGTATATATTTTTTTTTGTGTATTTGAAGCACTGAGTGGTGCTGTATGTGACAATATCATGTGGGTATGGTGCAGGGGCAGGCTGGACTTGGGGGGCAGGGAGGCATCTGCCCCCCGGACTGGTCCCATAGTGTGTTAAATTAGGCTGGGTCACTGGGCCACCTGCATTTTTTTTCCCTTTAAAATAGGCTGCTGAGTCAAGTTTTGCCCCCTGGGCTAAAATTTTCCAGCCCTCCCCTGGTATGGTGGAGTGCATGGAATTCTCAATGATAGCATTTGATGAGTTGGGAGATGGTTTGCAGCATGTGCAGATAATATATTTAGCAGTAGCATTTCATTGTTAGTGTGTGGTTGTGTTACTGTGTGTAGCAATAGTATAGTATAGTGATGGTATTTCTAGTGTAGTTGGCAGTAGAATATGGTTTTGGTGTTAGTGTGTGTGATGTCTGACAGTAGTGCATGATCAGCAACAATCAAAATCCCTTCAATAAAATACAATATTCTACCATTCAAAAAAATATAAGCCCAACCTCAGCAAATTTTTAGTCCCCTGCTCAGTCTCCATAGGCTTTCAATGCCCCAGCAGATCACTACTTTTTATAGCCTATGGGAATCCCATTATGAAACAGGGCAGTGAGAGGCATGACAGGGCAATAAGGTTGGTAATAATACGCATAAAAGAGGGCAAAGAGTGTGGTAAAAAGATTAGTAAATAGGTTGGCCATAAAAGGGTTTATATATAAATATATATTTAGTGTTGCATGTTAAGTTTTTTCTTTGGAAGCATGTATTTGGAAACCCCCCTCTAGAAATCATGCATTTGCTACCGCTCAGTCCATATAACGTGCATTCTCGAGGAGAATGGGACCCCCCCATTTGCTAACTGTGTGGGTGGGGGAGGGTTGATTAAAAAGGCGATGTCCAAATGGAACACCCCTTTTAGACGACTCGCCAAAGATATTTGATATTTATTGTTTCTCTTTCATCCATCTGGGGGACACTGCTAACCATGGGGGTAGAGTAGGGTAGGGAGGAGTATGGCACCCAAATAGTTAATCTTTTGCTGCTGACAGGCATATCCCCCCGCCCCTTCCCCACAGAACTCCGTTAGAAGTAGGGGCCCTAGGGGTATGGGCGGAAGTTTGGAGAGCTGCACAGTCAACTGAGTTCACTGGGTTTAGGCTTTTTTTGTTTTTAGCTGTTGACATAGTGCACGAGTGGCTCTGTGAGACAGAGTGCACTAATGAGCATAGAAGGACTGTACAGCGGGGGGAGCCGCGGCACCCGCTGACAGGTTGGAAACAGTGAGACTTCTCGCAGTGTGAGATGCACTCTAACACTGCTAGCAGAGTGAGGCGCTGCCACAGGCAGTAAGCGTCGGTGCTCTTGCCGTCCCCGGGGCCATGGAATATACCAAGTCCCCTCCTCAAGGAAAGAGGAGGGGTAACTTGAGCTAATGGTCGCGCTATTCAGCGCTTTGCAAAGGGGAACAGAAGAGCGGATAGCAGCGATTCCACTCACAGGAAGTGTGTGGAAAGTGCTGTCAGTCTGCACAGGTGAAACAGAGAGAGCCAGGGAGGGGAAAGTTAGAAAACCTCCCCCCTCCCCCGCTGAGTGAGCAGGTGGAAGATTCCTTTTGGCGCCAAATTATAAAGGAAGGAAGGACACAGCAGCCATTTGGAGGCGGCACAGCTGCTGGCAAACATCTCCCTGCTAAGTATAATTTATTTTCTCTATATTGCATGGATAGAGAAGTATAATTGTTATGGGCATATATATAAAGTAGAGCCTGTATAAAACAACAAAATTTGGCTCTCCTGTGTTGATTCAGAGATGCTGTAATGTGTTAAGAATCATTAGTTATCAGAAATACTAACTGTTTGTGCTTGTCTGGTTGTTTGTGGATTTGTTCTTTCTCCCAATAATGGCTGATAAAAGTAAAGCAACACGTGCCAAACATATGATCTGTTCAAAGTGTAATGTTAAATTAACCAGTGAACGTCTGGATCAGGGGCTTTGTGCTGGTTGGGCTGTGACACCTGAAATATTGCAGCCTAAAGACAGCCCTATTCAGGGGACAGAGCCTCCAGAGTGGATGGCAACCTCTTCACAGGGGGTTAATACCCTTGTGAACCTGTTATCTAAACCAGCAGAGATCCCAGTGGTGGCTATGAGACTTCCATCTATCTCTGAGATACAACCCCCAGTGAAGTTAGGAGGGGAAATGAGTAGTTCATTACCTCCAGAGGTTGTACAATTTCCTTCCCCGGCACTGCAAGAGCCACCCCACAGTGGGGTCGGCAGTGGCTAGAGGTCTTGACCGACCTAAACCAATTGCTGGAAAATCCCAGACATATTCGTAGTTATAAAGAACTGGAAGTTGCTCAAATCAATTTATAGGCTATAACAGGTGCATGAAAGGGTGGGGTTATCCTAAAAGGAAAAAACACAGACAAATTCCCCCAGCACACTGCTATAGCCAGCAACAGATCTGCTATTTCTACTGTAGATATCGTAGTTATAATAGACACAGATCAGCTAATAAGCTGTTGTCTCTGTCTGATTCAGAGGGATCCTCGGTGGAGGAAGGTGAATTGTTAGAGGATTCTGATCTTTCCATTAATAGAATCAGAAGGAAGCTCCAGGCACCAGGGTATGGACGATCTGGTAAAAGCAGTACGTCCGACCTTGGGGTTTATTGAAATAGAGGAGACGAGGTCCTTGGACCGGTCTCTCTTTAAGAAGGCTTCTAAACAGGTGGTCAGGTTCCCGACCTCAGCAGAGCTGAGAGAGATTGCAGAGGCCTCTTGGAAGCATCCGGACAAGAGGTTCACTGTGCCTAGAAAATTTGGTTCATTATATCCATTACAAGAGGAGGACATGACCAGATGGGAACAGGTGGCGAGAGTAGATGCGCCTGTGGCGAGACTGGTTCACCAGACCATGCTACCCGTACCAGGAACGGCAGCCCTACAGGATTCGACCGATCGTAAGTTGGAAACTTTTTTGAAATCGGTCTTTACGGCTGCTGGTACAAGCTTCAGACCGGCATTATCTTCAGCCTGGGTAGCAAGGGCTATGGAAGCCTGGGCTGGGCAGTTAGTCTGCATTACAGTATTCGGAACTGCTCCCCCTGGCCATGCACCTTAAGGAGGCGGTAGGATATATATATGAGGCGGCTCAGAATTCAGCCTCCATATCATCTTCTATTTCTGCTACAGTAGTAGCAGCAAGAAGAACATTATGGTTAAGAGCCTGGGATGCGGATTTGGAGTCAAAAAGATCATTAGAATCCATTCCGTATACTAGTGGGATGCTATTTGGTCCAGAGTTGGACTCCTGGATCTCACAGGCCGCGGTGGGTAGGAGTACGTCCTTGCCTGTGAACGCTCCTAGACCCAGAGTTCCAAGGTTTAGTTCTTTTAGGTAGCCTTTTCGCGGTGGCGCGTCTGGCAGAGGCCAGTCAGTCAGGTCAAGGGCTGCTGGAGGTAGGAGACAGTCGCTTAGAGGAAGGTCATCCTTTTTCTCCACGGCAGCAAGGTCCTCTTCCGCCAAGCTGCCGGATAGACCGACTGCATGACTACCACCCTCCTCTGATAACGGAGGGGGGAGTGGGAGGACGCTGCTGGGGTTTGCCCAGCAGTTGACAGAGTCCTCAGCGGACAGGTGGGTTCAGCGGATACTTGATAGAGTTGGTGGAGCCTGCTCCACACAGGTTTTTTGTAACCAGTTTACCCCGCTGTCCTCAAAAAAGACAGGCAATGCTCTCTTCTGTCGATTTTTGCTTCTTTTAAAGAAGGTTATTGTACAGGTTCTGGAGTACCAAAGAAGGGAGGGGTTTTACTCAAACCTATTTTTGGTACAGAAACCGGATGGTTCATTCAGACCAGCGCTGAACCTCAAGCAGCTAAATCTGCATCTGAGAGTAGATTCTTTCAGGATGGAATCCCTAAGATCTGTCATAGATGGCCTGGAGGCAGGCCAGTTCATGGCATCAATAGACATCAGGGATGCCTATCTTCATGTGCGATCTGGGAGGGGCATCAGCCGCTTCTCAGATTCACGGTAGGCTCAGCTCACTATCAGTTCAGAGCTCTTCTGTTCGGGCTTGCCACAGCCCCAAGAGTATTCACAAAGATGATGGTGATTATGGCAGCACTCCTTCACTCCAAAGGGGTGCAGATTGTACCTTATTTGGACGATCTTCTAATCAAGGCGTCAACGGTTCAATTGTTGGAACAACATCTTCGCCTTACAGTGAGGGTGCTGGAACAGCACGGTTGGCTCCTGAATGTAACAAAGTCACAAATGATCCCTTGTCAGAGAATGACATTTTTGGGACTAATAATGGACACTGCAGACAGCAGAGCTTTTGTTCCATAGGACAAGATAAGGTCCTTGATGGAGTGGACAGTCAGGGTTCTGTCACACAGGAGGCTGTCAGTACTCCTGTGTATGAAGCTGCTAGGAAAGATGGTGGCATCTTTCGAGACGCTGCCATACGGAAGGATCCACTCCAGATGTCTTTAATGGGACATTCTGAGGAAGTGGTCGGGGTCCTTCCTCTGTTTGGATCACCAGTGGATGAGGTTATCTCTAGAGAAGAGAAAATCCCTCAGCTGGTGGTTGTTAAAGGACAACCTAATAAAGGGCAGATCCTTTGCCCCGTGGGCCTGGATCTTAGTATCCACAGACGCCAGTCTGAGTGGTTGGGGGGCAGTGGTCCTTCACCTAAGGATGCAGGGTCTGTGGTCAGAGAGACAGTCGGTTCTTCCCATAAATGTGCTGGAACTTATGGCCATCCTGAAAGCACTGCAGAGGGCTCAGGGTGTGTTACAGGGAAGGGCGGTTCGCATCCAGTCCGACAATGCCACGGCAGTGTCATACATAAACAGACAAGGGGGCACCAGGAGTGCAAGAGCGATGAGGGTCACGTTTCAGATTTTTGCCTGGGCAGAAAGAAACGTGCCTGCGCTATGAGCGGTGTTTATCCCAGGGAAACAGAACGTACAAGCAGACTATCTAAGTCGGCACGAAATTCTACCAGGGGAGTGGGCTCTGCATCCGGAAATTTTCCAGTTGCTGGTGGACAAATGGGGACTTCCGGATCGAGACCTGATGGCGTCAAGAGTCAACAGGAAAGTCCCAGGGTTTTGCGCAAGAACAAGGGACCCACTGGCTGTGGCAGTGGATGTCCTAACAATGCCTTGGGACTTCAGGTTAGGATACCTGTCGTCGTCGTCCCCCATATCAATGATTCCCAGGGTCCTCCGAAGGGTCAGGCAGGAAGATCGACCAGTCATTCTGGTAGCTCCAGCCTGGCCACGAAGGGTATGGTTCCCAGAGATTTTTCTGGTAGCAGTAGGTCAAGGGGTTCGGTTGCCACTTCGAAGAGATCTGCTGACCCAGGGACCGTTCTTACATCAGGGTCTAGACCGGCTGAATTTAATGGCATGGCTTTTGAATCCAGTCTGTGGAGAGCCAGAGGGTTCTCTGTGAGTGTAGTAGACACTCTCCTAAGAGCCAGGAAGCCAGTTTCGGCTAGGATTTATCACCGCATCTGGCATGTGTATATAACGTGGTGTAAAATGAAATCTTACAATTCAAAATCCTTTTGTCTGGCTAGATTTCTAGCTTTTTTGCAGGGTGGCTTGAATGCGGGTCTCCGGTTGGGAACCTTAAAGGTTCAGGTGTCAGCATTGTCAGTGTATTTTCACAGACGGCTGGCGGAGATTCCGGATGTTAGAACTTTCTTGCAGAGAGTTCTTCACATCCAGCCACCCTACGTGCATCCTATGGATCCTTGGGATCTTAATTTGGTCCTGGACATGTTGCAGGAGCCTCCATTCGAACCACTTCGCTCAGCGGAATTGCGGTTCTTGACTTGGAAGGCAGTTTTCCTGCTGGCTATTGCCTCAGCTAGGGAGGGTCTCCGAGCTGGGGGCCTTATCTTATAAAGAACCTTATTTGAACTTTCATGAGGATAGGGCAGTTTTAAGGACTATTCCATCCTTCCTCCCTAAGGTGGTGTCTGGTTTCCATATTAATCAGGAAATAGTAGTTCCGGTATTCAGAGAGGATCCTCAGGTTACTGGAACAAAAGGAAGTAAATATTTAGATGTCGTTAGGGCGTTGCGGATATATGTTAAGAGAACTGCAAAGATACGTAAGACAGATTCTCTATTTGTGTTCTTTGATTTCGCTAGGCAAGGATGGCCTGCGTCTAAGCAATCAATTGCTGGGTGGCTTACCCTAACAATTAGGGAGGCTTATGTCCGTACTAACATCCTGTGCCAAAGCGTATTGTTGCCCATTCTACCCGTTCGGTTGGGGCGTCTTGGGCAGCGCGAAACGGGGCCTCAGCGGACCAGCTATGCAGGGCAGCTACCTGGTCCTCGGTCCATACTTTCACAAAATTCTACCAATTTAATGTTTTTGCGTCTGAGGACGCCTTATTTGGCCGTAGTGCTCTACGTGCGGGGTGATCAGAGCGGTCCCACCCATCAGAGGGACTGCTTTAGTAAGTCCCCATGGTTAGCAGTGTCCCCCAGATGGATGAAAGAGAAAAGAGGATTTATACTTAGGATAAATCGGTTTCTCTGATTCCATCTGGGGGACACTACGTTCCCCCCCCCCTCTTTTCTTTGTTTTGTGTTGGTTGATTGGCCTATCTTCCTAGGGCTTTGTTAATCAAACTGAGTTCTGTGGGAAAGGGGCGGGGGGATATGCCTGTCGGCAGCAAAAGATTAACTATTTGGGTGCCAGACTCCTCCCTACCCTACTCTACCCCCATGGTTAGCAGTGTCCCCCAGATGGAATCAGAGAAACCGATTTATCGTAAGTATAAATCCTCTTTTTCCAGCATGGTGTAAAGTAAGTACCTTGTAGAGGTAAATTTTTGTACACCACCAATCTACTTTTGAAAATAAATAAAATAACTTCAGGATAGTTTCCTTAAGTAAGTATGGTTTACACACCATCATTTGAATATGTTATGGGTCACTCACTAATTTCAGAATATTACACAAAGTGCATTTAATTATGTTCAAATATGCATACTTGGCCTGGCACATGCATAGGCGACCGCCAACTTCCTAGTTTGGGATGACTCACTGTGCAAATGCTCTGCATGACCATTTGGAAGATTGTGGTCCAATAGAGGAAAAAAGTAGATGCTTCACTTTAAAGTTTTGCCTAATATCACTTTAGGATGATTCCTTTACATTTACATTTTTTACTTTTTGCCCTAAAATACTGGTTTTATGACATTTATGCCTTAGTCATAGGAATAGAGGGACATCATGCTGTCTTTATTACATTTGTCACAGTTGTAGAATGTAATGTTTTTATTGCATTGGTATTTGGTGCATAGAAATGACCATCCTCGTATAAGATGCACCTAGTTGGCACAAAGGTTTCCCATTGAATAATAAGCGCACGCTCGATCTCTGCCATCTCTGAACACGTGTAAATATCTGATTGTTTTTCTTCTGGGAAGAAAGAGTCTCTGTGGTCACCCTCCAAGCCTGGAATATTTTTGTATGTATGTGCAAAGATGCTTGATGTGCTTAGATTGCATTCAGCAACTCGGCTTTTGCCATCAGAAGAACATAACTTTGCTCCCTGCAGCTGCTATCATCATGTCAAGCTAAAGCTTGGTACACATTTCAAAACATTTCTCCCGATGATATTGTTAATGATTTTACAGTGTGTAGTGTGCCGATTCATACGTACACAATATACACGTTTCACACAATTCACCGCCAGACTTGTGATCTTCGTCTGTTATAACCATCAGCTCAAAAATTGTGACTCTGTACACACTGTACAGTTATATACCATCCTAACAGCAATATGCTACATTAATTTAAATAAAGAGCTAGAACTCGGCGCACACAACACCCACAAAAATACACACAGAAACAGGATGTACTATTATGGCCATTCATTCCATTGTTAAGTTTTGTGTATAGTGTACATTCGACAACTCCGTTCACAACTGTACACTTGTTATGATTTATTGAAATATAATGATCACCCCTTCAAATAAATGAAGCACTCGTGTCTTGTTGCTTCTCGCCTTGCACGAACGCTGCAAGCACTCAACCGTAGGGAAAGAAGAAGAAAGAATCGGACTTGTTGGACCAAGGAGTTGTTCCAGAGGACAGACTCCTTTTCACATATGCCACTGCTACAGGAGACACGAGACAACAATCCTGATGACTTCAGGAATTCTCTGCGGATGAATAATCATACATTCCAGGAGCTGCTGCAGCTCGTCACCTTCCCCCCACCCATTTAAGGAGACCCATATCTGCAGAACAGAGACTAGTTGCTACTCTACGATTTTTGGCCACAGGGAGGACACTGGCTGATCTCAAGTACAGCACAGCTCTGGGTTTAATCACACCTGAGAGCTGTGAGGCGACCATACAGGTTCTCCAGGGACAATATATGAAGGCAAGTGAAAAAAATAGCCTGACTTTGAAACAATTTTTTTTAATTAAAATAGAAACTGAACATTTTAACGTATTTAAAGACACAAGAAAAAAAAAAAAAAATATATATATATTCACAATTTAAAAGATGAAACTAATTCGAACACGTGTGTATATGTGTGTGTATATGTGTGTGTGTGTGTGTGTGTGTGTGTGTGTGTGTGTGTGTGTGTGTATATGTATATATATATATATATATATATATATATATATATATATATATATATATATAAAATACACATACATACAGTGGAAGCGCTGCTTTGTGCAGTCGCCAGCGGTATGTGAGAACATGGCAGATGAGCAAGGGAAAGATAAAAGAGGGGGAGGAGTGGAGGGGGAAGCAGAAGAAGAGATGCCATTGGAAGAGGTTAAAAGGACCAAACCAATGAGTCCCAGGGAGATACAGATGATGGTCATGGTGCTGGACCAACGTGACTGCAATTGTCACAAAAAAATACTGAAAAGTTAATTACAGAAAGAAAATAATAATGCTGGAGCTGATTAATATGACAAACTTGGGGGGAAAAAGAAGCAAGTTCCAGATACAGAATCGGTAGTCAGATTTGAACAACAAGGAGCAACGAAAGTTGAAGAGATTACGAATAAACATTTTGAAAAAGTGAGCATTAAATGTGATTATTAAAACTTTGGTAAACTTGTTAGTAAATGGTGTTAGTAATTAACAATAACAATTCATATGATTAGTAAAACAGTTATATCTATTTACAGAAAGAAAAATACGTGATGAAGTGTGCACAGCATAAAAGTAAAGAGGGGGGGCCTTAGCCAATGTGGACATAAAAAAGAAAACACAGACATAGAAATTGGGAAATAAAAGCGAAACTGAAAGAAGGTAATTAAAAATCATTAAAAAGTTAAAAAGCGTGAGGAAGAAATGTGGGCTGTCTAAAATGTTGTTGGATACATACACGTATAAGTTCATTCCTATGGGAAATAAATGTAAAAGAATTAAGTCGGAACCAATGTGGCTAAATAAAAAGGTAAGGGAATAAATGCAAAGGAAGAAGCGTGCATTTAAATTGTTTAAGTCTGAAGGGTTAGAGGAGTCCTTCTGTAGGTACAAGGAATGTAATAAAACATGCAAAAAGGAAATTAGATTGGCTAAATTAGAAAATGAAAGGCACGTTGCAAAAGAAAGTAAGACAAACCCCAAAAAGTTTTTTAAGTATATAAATGGCAAAAGGATTAAAAAAGATAATATAGGACCCCTAAGAAGTGAGATGGGTGAATTGATAAATGATACTAAGGAAAAAGCAGAGATATTAAACACGTTCTTTTCTTCAGTATTTACCAGAGAGGAACAAATGGCAGGAGTAATACATAAAAATGGAAATGAAACCATGCCATTAGTTAATACTTGGTTGTCAGAGGAAGAAGTCCAAAGGCGACTGAAGAATATTAAGATAAATAAAGCTCCAGGTCCAGATGGCATACACCCAAGGGTCCTTATGGAGTTAAACTCGTAAATAGCTAGACCGCTATTCTTAATTTTCAGAGATTCAATCTCATCAGGCTCAGTACCAAGGGATTGGCGAATAGAAGGTGTGGTGCCGCTGTTTAAAAAGGGGACAAGATCACAACCAGAGAATTATAGACCTGTAAGCCTGACATCAATAGTGGGGAAACTACTGGAAGTTATTTTAGGGACAGTATTCAGGATTACTTGGTACGCAATAAAATTATTAGTGGGAATCAACATGGATTTGTGAGGGATAGGTCATGTCAAACTAATCTAATTCGTTTCTACGAGAAAGTTAGTGGGAACTTAGACCAGGGCAGGACAGTAGATGTGGTCTACTTAGATTTTGCAAAGGCCTTTGATACAGTACCACACAAGAGGTTGGTTTACAAAATAAGGGAACTGGGTCTAGGAATCAAAATTTGTACTTTGATCGAAAACTGGTTAGAGAATAGGGAACAGAGAGTTGTGATAAATGGAACATTTTCTAATTGGTCAAAAGTCTTAAGGGGAGTACCTCAAGGTTCCGTTCTGGGACCACTCCTTTTTAATATATTTATTAATGACCTTGGTGATGGTTTAGAGAGTAAAGTTTCTATTTTTGCAGATGACACTAAACTCTGTAAGGTAATAAAATCAGAGCAAGATGTAGCTTTTCTACAGAGGGACTTAAATAAACTGGAGGATTGGGCGGCCAAATGGAATATGAGGTTTAACACAGATAAATGTAAGGTTATGCATTCAGGGATCAAAAACAAGAACGCAATCTATAAATTAAATGGAATTAATTTAAGAGAATCTATATTGGAAAAGGATTTGGGAGTGCTCGTAGACAGTAGACTTAGCAATAGTGCTCAATGTCAAACAGCAGCTGCAAGGGCAAACAAAGTATTGGCATGCATAAAAAGGGGCATACATGCAAGGGAAGACAGTGTAATTTTGCCACTGTATAAATCGTTGGTAAGACCTCATCTTGAATATGCAGTACAGTTATGAGCACCACTCTATAAAAAAGATAATTTGGAACTAGAAAGGGTTCAGAGAAGGGCGACAAAATTGATAAAGGGTATGGAGTCATTAAGTTATGAGGAAAGGTTAGCCAGTTTAGGCATGTTTACTTTAGAAAAGAGGCATCTAAGGGGAGATATGATTACTATGTACAAATACATTAGGGGTCAATACAGAGAGCTTTCATGGGAACTTTTTACCACAAGGACCATACACAGGACACGTGGTCATCCCCTAAGGTTAGAGGAGAGGAAATTTCACAACCAGCAAAGGAAGGGGTTCTTTACAGTAAGGGCAGTCAAGATATGGAATTCATTGCCAGGGAAGGTTGTGATGGCAGATTCAATAGATATGTTCAAGAAAGGGTTAGACAAATTTTTAGCGGAAAGGTGTATCCAGGGATACGACCGTTAATTTAAAATGAAGGATAGTAGTGGATATAGGGTAAAAATAGGACTGCAATATTGAGTCTGGGGGGATTTTCACAATTGAAACAGATTGGCGGTTGCTTACTCTGGATTAATTTCAAATATAAGTGCAGGATTGCAGGAGATCCAAAATAGGTTGAACTTGATGGACTGGTGTCTTTTTTTTAACCTCCTCAACTATGTTACTATGTTACTAGGTGTACCCTGTGTCTATATATTGAAAATTGGCATCTATATTTCAGTTGGTATGGACCATCTAGATTTCAGTTGGTATGGACCATCAGGGTAGCATGCCTGGACAAACGCAAGAGGGACATCAGCACAAAGTGATTTCAAGCAGTGTCCAAGGTCAGCAAATGCTAGTTGTCCAGGAGAGTGTTAAAAAACGATGTGTGTCCCATGTCGTCTTTTAAAACAAGAAAGGAAATTACGGTTTCCGTTCTTCATTAAGATACCATCACCATTTCAGATGAAAATTCGAAAGGAGAGAAGAAGGAACCGAGCATCAATAGTTCTTTGGCTTCCGGTGATGCAACAGGTGTGGCCGAGAAGCTGGCAAAGCTGAAAGATTATTTTAACGGATTGAGGGCAAATATAAATAATTTGAAGAAGAAATTCCACAATTCTGTAGTGTGAGGATATCTTGTCTCACACCCACTTGTTAGAAATCTCTATGATGTTTTGAAAATAAAGGATTTTGTAAACAACATTCTGGTTTCTTTGGTGAACTGAAATATGGACTTTTCCATATATTTGATAATGGTCATAATAGGTGCAAGAATAAAATATATATATATATATATATATATATATATATATATATATATATCTATAGCACATAAATATTAAATTCACATAAATAGAGGTATATGAAACAACATAAAATGAATGTGCACATAACACCAGCAAATAAATGAGACTTTATAGATATTTTATACTTGTACTTACATTTCATGATGAATAAATAATACACTTTTTTCCACTTCACGTGCTGTGGTACATGAAGGGTGTACTGAACCTATGGACTTGTCCATATGTTGGCCAAAGGCCATGATATGTCATAAAATTTAGCTTCAAAATCTATACTGTGCAGATAGAAATATATATATATATATATATATATATATATATATATATATATATATATATATATAATGTTACAGTATAATAGCAGGCAAAATTACAGGTAGATAATACATAATTGAAGAAATGGACACGTCACATCAGTAAATTAGACATTATTGAGAAGATGTATGTTCACATGTGTTTACAATTCATGTTGTATACACTTGTGCGACGTGGTCATCTTTAAATAAAGCTCTGAAGCCGGGAGGGTTAATACCTGGCTCTGGAGGAGTTTATTTATGCAGCGCTTAGCGCCAGTGATTTAAGTGGTTATTTAAAGTATATTTAATGAAATAAAATGTGTTTTTGGTGTGTATTGGGGAAGTAATACCCAGCACCGCAGCATTGAATGGGTTAATCGAGTGTTAATGTATATTTACGTAATTTAAATGAAATGTGGATGAGTGCTGTGGCACTACTAGCCAACTAGCGCGCAGCGCTGATAGGGTTAACTCCAAACTCTAAAAAGAACTTGCTGTCCCTGGTGGTCCTGGAGCCTTCACCCCCTGGCAGCCAGCTTGTAGTGGTTGCTGGAGGGACTTGTACATCAGCCTCCTGGATTCAAAGTAATCCAGGAGGCTGAACTCCCTCTGGTGCTCAGAGAGCTCCAGGAGCGGCAGACCAGGGATCTGGTCCCTCTCCCTCAGGTACTGTTTTCGGCCAGGGTGGAGAGACAGACACCGGGGCAGAGTTCAGGAAAGTATTGTAGGCAGGAGATTTAAAATTTAAATCTCCTGACATTCTGGCACCAGAGGAGAGGAGGAGGCTGAGCCCTTCTTTTCCTGGCAGCTCGTGGAATGGGGGCGGGGGGGGGGGGGGGAGTTATGGGCGCTACGTGTCTAAAACTATAAAAAAAAAAAAGCCCTCTTTTACCATGAAATGTATTATTCCATCTGTAACTTCTGGAGGTCACTAGTACCTCAAACTAGTGCGTAACTGTCTTTGTAAGGACCACTTGAGCTAATAAATCATCACTGTTTCAAGACCCTGTTTTGATGCCTTTTTACCTGCTGTACTTCCTGTGATTTACAGATTAGACCAATCTATTCCATTATCCAGCTGTTCTAAGTTTGGGGCCCAGCATCTAGTACCAGCGCTCTGCTTGCTACCCTGCAGCTCTGGCTAGTGTGATAGGCCAGGGGGAACCATCCACAGCAACCCTGATCTATAGGAAGTGGTCCGATGTTGCAGCCCAGGTGCCCAGTAAGGGGGTATACTAGCAGCGAGAGTTACTCAGAAGGAAGCGGTTCTAGGAGCCGTTGAAGAAGCCTAGTGGTGGCAGCAGAGGCCCCTCCCACTGCATTTAAAGGGGCACAATTGGGATAAAGAAAGGGAGCGGTGGCGAGGCAAGTCCAGCCTGGCCCCAGCACATAGACAGGGTGTTTATAGAAGGTTCACCCTGTCACAACTTGCATACAGGAACACACAGATATATAGAGCATGTTAAATGTTTTTTATTGCTTCGCTATGAAAAGAACACTATTTCAAAGTACTTCATATTTAGACAACACCACACTTGGGAGACATAAGAGACAGCATCATAAATTTAAATATGCATGCCTAGAAAGGTGTCGCTGTTGGAGGAAATATGGGCAGAATTGTCACAGATGGTCGTGAGTACATACACACTGCATAATTGGCACGACATCGTTTTAGAGATTTTTAGTCCGGTTATATAAAATCAAATCAAACGATACAATGTGCTTTGGTACAATAAAACATGAGCGTGGCAGTGTGCACACTAATGCGATAATTGGTTGAAAAACCTGTAGTGTATACCCAGCTTCAGTCATACTTACACATAAAATCGGTCTGCAAAAATATTTAAATGATGTTACAAAATAGCGTTTTCTCTGTTGATTCTAATTTTTTTGCATATGACCCTTGTGATCAGTTCTTATTAGCAAAAAAATATAAAAAGGTGTTAGAATTGAAAAGTAGCAATCCGCTTATGGTAATTTTTATTTGGTTATTGCTTGTTTGGCAGGAAGGCAGTGGGGTGAAGATGTGTGTGGAAATATATAGCAACTTGGCACTGTAATAGCGAGAAATGATTCTCTTCTATACAAACTCTTATATAGACAGTAGTTAAAGTGCAAATTTAGAAGTGGCAGTATGGAGAATGTAATAGATATGATATATTTGCAATCAAAACAGTAGGCGAAGTAGTGTTATGACATACCACCCTATACACCCCCACTTTGACCACCGCTCATAGACATATATACAAAATAGGCAAGTGCGTAAAGGCATTAAATACATTTGGGTACCTTGTAAATTACACAGCATACATCCACATACCTTGCCCTAGCATAGTCTTTTGTATCAGTTGTTTTTATATTCAGTGTTCAAATGTACCATGTCAACAGCAACTCTGATGCCATAATGCAATTAGTTGCTGTGCTGCAATATTGAATATTTGTTTAAACGCTCTCATTCTTGGCAGATGATATGTCCTTTTATGTACAATTGTGATTTATTCTAACCTATGAATGATTCCTGTTTGTTTCTTTTATCAAATGTTGTAATCACTGTAGTCTGCATCTTGTCATACATGCTAGATATTTTCAGAACACATTGTCCAAACTGATTATATATAAATATGTTTTTGACCTCTAGTTACACTACAGCAAATGCTGAATCTGATTATGACCGTGCAAGTAGCAAAGGGAGTGAGGAAGAGGAGGAGGATGAAGTAAGCTGTGAAACTGTGAGAACGATGCGGAGGGACTCAGTGGATCTGGTCACAGATGATGAAGCGACAATGTTGGCCACTGACTCTTCAGAGGAGGAGTTGACTCTTTTGTTGCAGAAGTCTGACCAGTTGCACAACGGTGATGCTGAGCAGAAAAGAGAAGGATTTCAACTATTGTGCAGTGATAAATTACTGGTACATATTGTTTCGTCATATTCACAAAAACCTAGTAAAGCAGAGATGGACTCATTTACACTAATATAAAATTTTTACTTCCTACATTTGTCATTTGGGAGTATTTCCAGACCTTAAAAACCGTTTATTTGGTTTTGTTATAATCTGCATATATTTACCATTCATAAACAGAACTAAAAATTCTAAGCTTGCAAACTATTTAAATGTCAGTCACTGGGAGATTATTACCTATCTAAGTGCAAATGTGCAGTAACCCATAGCAGCCAGTCACACAGTTTCCTTTCATTGTCTAAAGCTGGGTACACACTACTGTGTTTTCAGACGATTATCGGGCCAATCAGACAATAAATCACTGATTGGCTCGATATCACAATAGTGTGTGACCTGGAATGATGAACAATTCTCGTTCCAAAGCACACAAAATCGTTGATCGAGATTTTCAAACTGGAACTGAAAATTTAATTCACCGATGGAACAATGTCGTTCCAATTCTGCAGTGTGTATGCACTCTGCAGAATTGTAGCCACAATTTAGCAACAGAGGTATGTTTGTACCTGTCAGAATGTCCTGGTCTCTTTGTTGAGCTCCATTCTCCTGTCTGAGTCCTGCAAATCTTGGGAAAATTAGTTTGTGAACAGCACTTTCCCTGTGAGATTGCGACTGGAAGTATAGTAACTCTGTCTACCCAGGAATGCAGAGAGACAATTTTTGTACCGGTAAGTCACTAATATATGCATGGGTGAGGGAAACTGGTCTGGTCACTGACACCTTTTGATTACCCACTGGTCTGCCTGCCACTGCTGTAGACACACGATTACTCTCAAGTGTTGCCCGATACTTAGTGTCCCGCCAGAAGTGGAGTGAGTCCTTCATAGGTGGAGATATAGCTACTCAAAAGGGTATGCCTTGCACCCTGGGGGAGAGAGACTGTTACAGAATCACGCTGGAAATTACATCCATGGGGGACTTGTATGGACGGCCGCACTGATACTCAGAGAATATGCTCCGCTGGTTAGAACAGTATTAAGTGGACGAGCTGGAGGCTGAGGAGCAGTAAGTCACCACAACATGTAGGAGGATGGTCCGAGGGCTGATAACACAAGGTGCACCCATAATGATTGGACAGATGTACTGATAATGTGGATGTATAGGGAAAAGTTTTGCATGGAGGAGAGGGGGTTGCCTCTCATGTTAACCAGCAAGTTATGGTGCCAGGCGTAGCATACTAGAAATTGCAGATCAACAGGTGAAGTTATAATAGGCTGCAGCATATCCTAATAGTTACCAGAGACCTTCTTCACTGGTCAGCAAAGGGTAAATAGCAGAGGATTACCCTGGTATTGTGACAGTTTAAGAAGGAGGGTTACGACAATTGAAGAGCACAGAATAAAGGTAATCGTTTACAACATGTATATTTGTGTATAAATGAATCGACAGACTGATGGGAACATCAGTCATTCGTAAATTCATTAGAGATAACAAATTGGTTGAAAGTTTTTGTAGTGTGTACCCAGCCTAACACGTTAAGTTAATCACAGCTAATTGGTGCTAAAGGGTATCTGCACATTTACATTTATTTAGTGACTGATCCAGATCTTTGTAGAGGTTACTGGTCCTCTCTGGTTTTTTTTTTTCCCCAAACACATGAACCGGCCACTTATTTATGATTCCATCCCACAGATGTGCAGCCTTGTATTAGTATTTACAATTGTCTGGTGTTTTTCTTGTCTTTCACTGTGCCATTGGAACTTGGTGGAGCTGTTCGCACCACCGTTGTACAGAGCTGGAAGTTGACTGTCTAGCGCAACTGTTACTTTGCAAGTCATGGCAGTATCCATAAATCTAAATTTAATGGCAGGACTGCCATTACCTGGACATAGTTACGGTTTGTAGCGCATTGTGTACATGTGCCATACTGCTTTCGAAGTCACTTAAATATTTCATATTACCCATTTGTGCTGTTATTTGCTCTCACACACATGTGAACCATTGGTACCTGCTTATCTGCTTTTAATAATATCATCTACACATATATGCTATTACTGATTGACCAGACATTTTCATTCGAATGGCAAGTGTACCTAATAAACTGTGCAATCTGTGTGTGTTTATTGATATGAGTGAACATATATCTGTAGGTGACATTTCACTTTAAGTGATTATAAGATGCATACTATGAACAGGAAAGTACAGCAATTTATTAATTCACTGGTGTAAACAGAAGCTGATAGAAACAAAAAAACAGCAAAGTGAGAACTAATGTTAGAATATTTTTATGTGCTTTTCTAATCTTTTCCGCTTAGACATATGCTATAATGGACCCCTATATATAGCCTATGATATTGCACTTTTCTGACAAAAGTTCATGCATTGCGATTTTCCCCAAGTGACAGTTTCAGATAAGTTTCTGCTGGACGCTCCGTATCCATATGCATTTGGCGGAATACGTTTGAGAAAAATGAATATACTGCACATTTTTTTGTATAATATCCCAAATGTAACCACTATCTCATATAATCTTTATTTGAGACACTTTTTTTTCTCATTTTTCAGCCCATGTTTTCCCAAATGCAAGATTATTTACATCTTAACCTTTAGTCACTATTTTGTTACATTGGTATATTTGTCAATTATTTTCTTAATACATATTTAGAATATTTACAAACTAGCATTTGCAATGTATTAACATTTGTTAAAACGGAAGTAAAAAATGCATATAAATTACATTGCATTTAAGTATGATCTAAAGTTCATTTACAAGTTTGTTCAATCTGTGTTTTTAAACCTGTAACAAAACAGAAACTTTTTGATTCCAAACACACGTGGAAACACATTTCAATGCTTCTTGATCACATCTTATTGTGTTCCCTATAGATAAACTTTAAATGGTTGCAGAGATCCCCTAGTCAGTGAATTGTTGTGCATTTTGCCAGAGCTGCTGCAACTTGTTTTACAAAACAATAATCCATAATGCACAAGTGCTTTATGGTGTCAGAGGTGGTAATGCTTAGAAGCACAAAACAGATCCTTTGCACAACAGGTAACCTATTGGTATCAATCAGTGGTGTGTGCAGCAAGTTTTAGTTCACTGAAACTACACTTTTGTCAGAAGCCTTGCTTTGAATACTTGTAAATTATATTTTGCAAACTTGTCAAATCATTTGAGACCTCTAATAGAAAGCATATGTTTTTCTTTTATTAGTATGGGGACCATCAAGACTTTCTGTGGAGAATAGCAAGGTCCTACAGTGATATGTATGAGATTACTGAAGACATTCTGGAGAAGAAATCGTATGCCATCGATGGTGCGTTCCAAAGCTTAGTATCGTTTTATCGTTTTGTATTGTCAGTTAGTAATTGTATTGTGTACTTTATTGTTATAAAAATATTATTTGGTTTTATTGAATCTCAGTGCCAAAGGCGTGGAAAGTCAGGCCAGCCCACCTTGCATAGTATTTAATTTGTACCCATTTACATTAACAAAAAGTATATTTATTTTCAAAATCATTCCACTTTAAATAATATTGCAAATTTCTATTTGCTCTCTAAAACATAGGTGTCACACTAGCCTTGATCCTTAGTGTTGCAAGGCACTGGCCATTTAAATCTTGCGTCCAGCCTTAAGGGATAGAAAGTAAATAAAAATGTTTGCAAATTACCTTGTCAATTGAATGTTAAGCGCTTGACTGGACATACCTATTAAAGCTGCACTGCCACCAAGCCAGAGCTGCTGTTGCTCCCGTTTCTCTCAATTCTCCTGGACGAAAACCACTGCATAGGGATTGATCATGGGTTGTGAATGGGGGGACCACTACCACCAACACTTTAAGTAGAGAAGCTTTATTGGTTTGAATTCATTAGTCACTGGGTCCCGGCTAGTGTATTTTTCTAGTTAAAGTGCAACTTTAATTAATTTTTTCCCCCTTTTTTTTTGATTAGCTGGTTCCTCATCAACTTATAGGTTATTTATTGCACTACTGCAAGTAGATGCCCAAGAATTGCAGTATTCATTGCAGCCCACATGAATGACTATGTTTACACTCCAAAATGTGTTTTGGTAACCAATTTCTTTTAACAATTCCTTTGAGTGTGGGAGTATAACTAACTAGATAAAATGTGTCTGCATATGTCATGTGTCAGTATCTGATGAGAAATTATCTGTCTGTCTTTAGGGAAGGAACAAGCTGAATTTGCTCTTCAAAAAGGAGGTCAATGTGCGGAGTGCCACAAATGGTATGTATCTTTACTGTGGGAGAGGATTGATTCATGGTCACATCCAACCTCCAGCTCACCCCAGACATAACACAGCACACTCTACTTGCCATGTTCTGCCCACACTAATGTTAAAGTTGAACTGTTCAATCTTTTCTCAAATGATTTAATTGTTTTGTTTTGCTAGGCTTTACTAGCTATTTAGCAGACCGCTCATCCAGATAAGTGTTATTTACTTCAGTGGGCCAAATAATTATATATTCTTGAAATGTAGGCTGTGCGCCCAAGACAAAAACACAGTATTCTCTCTATATGTATGTTTTGTTTGTATTTTTTTCATTATTTATTACATATTCAGGTCTTAAAAAGCAAACTATTGAACATGCTGAGATTGTAATAGGTCATTATATGTTTTTTAATGCTGGGAAAAGGATAAAATGCATGAAAATGAATGCGTGCTTTAGACATTAGTCATGGATTTTAAAGAGGTTTCCCGTGTGCTTTTCGTACGCTTTCAATTAACTGTGTTGGTAGCGCACTTGACAAATAGATTGTGCTGCATTCTGAACATTGAAATGTGGCGTTAAAATTTGATTGAGGCCATAAGAAAACATTTATCCTATTTTTAATGCAGTTTTCAGGAATTAGTTAGCAGGTAAAAGCACATTAACAACTGATAGGTGTAAACAAGGCCTATAGGGCAAGTCCACTTTCAGCAACAACCAGCTATGTTACAAACATATAGTGAGTGCGGGTGTGTTTCCCCCTGAATCCACCCCCTACAACTAAAGTGAAGAGCCAATTGCAGTGTGGGCTCTCTGTGCTGGAGGATGCCTCTCCCTGGGTGCTCATTACAGTGCTTCTGTTAAGATTTATGAGACGGGCATAGATGGAATTCTGCAAACTCGCATGATTGGCTCTTGTGTTCATCGGCTTCTGGTAACTGACACTCCCCCATCTGTGACATAATAGGGGGTGTTTTCCAAAAGCGGACTTGTCTTCTAAGTGATTGGTTTGTAAATGCTCTCCTTAAACTTTTAGCATATACTTTAGTTCATCTTTCTTGCTTCCTTTTGTACTTATCAGCCATATATTTATATCATATGGTAAAGTTGTTTATTTGTGTTTCTCTAGTGTAAGACACCTGAAATCAGTTGCTGTATACAGTTGTATGCAGATAGTAGCTGTTTATTATATCCTGTGTCAACAGGAATAATCAACTCTGTCTTCTCTCATATATCTTCAGACTTCAGAAGGAGGCTAGAAAGTAAAATCAATCTATTAGTAAAAGTTGTAGGAGAAAATGTACAGTAAATATATAATCTAAAGCTGAAAAATCCCTTTAGTTGAAGGGTGCAGTGCTTATAATTGTCAGACGCCGTCTCCGTGCTATGCCTGCCGCACAGAGACGGACGTCTGCTTCTGTGACTGAGCGCTCGGTTGCCAGGCAACCGAGCGTACTTCCGGGTCAGCGGTCGCGCGTTCCGTTGCTAGGCAACGGAACGCTTCCTAGTAACTCCGGCGGTGGTGTTTAGCGTCACCACCGCCAGTGATTGGTCTGCACCTGTATAAAAGCCTCACTCTGGCACATGGAGAGTGCCAGAGTATTAGGTCTCATCCTAGCTCCAGCGTTCCTGTGTACCGTTTCCAGCGCTTCCTGAGTATTACCCGGCTTGTTACTGACTACCCCTGTTCTGTGCTCCCTGTGAACTTGACCTCGGCTTGATATTTGACTCTTCCTCCTGTGCTTCTGACCTCGACCCGGCTTCCCTGACTACGGCTTTGAACTATCCTTTGGACATCTCCTGAATTCACGGTTTGGACTGGGCCTGTACGACACCGCTTTCATCTACTGCTTCACTGATTACTCCCTTAGAGGACCGCGACCTGCGTGTTCCCGCAGCTAAGACCACACTTCCTTGCGGGGGTCCCTGGTGAAAACCAGGAACACGTTAGACTCCGCACCTCTTGGGTGAGTAGTGCAAAAATCAGTAAGCAAATACCCTAAATCTGTGACAGTATACTCTGGCCATGACGTCAGATGGAAAAGGTGAACCTACAACTCGGGACCTCATTATCCACCTGGGCCGCCGAGTGGAACAACAGGAGGCGGACCAGGCTCGTTTACTCCAGTGTGTGCAGGGAATCCTATCTCGCCTGGACTCTCTACGGACAGGACAAACCCCTCCTACGGAACCATCTGCGGCTCCTTCTCGCTCTGCAGTGTCCCCTGCGGCTCCTGCTGCCCCTCCAGCCGCCACTACTGGACTAAGAATACCTTCCCCCGATAAGTTTGACGGGGATCCAAAAAGATGTAGAGGGTTCCTTAACCAGTGTGCCATTCACTTCGAGTGTAACTCTACAGCATTCTCCTCGGAACGTACCAAGGTAGCCTTCATAATTTCGCTACTTAGTGGGCAAGCCCTGGCCTGGGCATCCCCGTTATGGGAGCACAATGACCCTTTGCTGGAGAACTCCGCAGCCTTTATTGACATGTTCAGGAAGGTCTTCGACGAACCGGGCAGAGTCTCTTCTGCCGCATCTAGCCTATTGAACCTGCGACAAGGTTCTATGTCTGTCGGGCAGTATGCCGTACAATTTCGGACTCTCTCCTCTGAGCTTCGATGGAACAATGAAGCCCTCATTGCTTCCTTCTGGCAGGGTCTTACCGATCGAATTAAGGACGAATTGGCTACCAGAGAACTCCCCTCGGAGTTGGACGCCCTCGTTTCATTATGTATCAGGATCGATCTGCGTTTCAGAGAGAGAAGTTCAGAAAGGTCCTCTACAAGACGGACTCCCCGTTTGGCTCCCCAATTTCAAAACCCAATATCTTCCACTGAAGAACCTATGCAGCTTGGCCGCTCTAAACTAACGTCTGAAGAACGCGAGAGACGGTTCAAGCAGAGATTATGTCTATATTGTGGGGAGTCTGGTCATGTTCTAAGTCTCTGTCCCAAGAGACCGGGAAATGCCTCCTCCTAGACGGTAAGAGGGAGGCCGCCTTAGGAGTCACCGTTTCCACTCCCTACTCCACCTCCAATCTCGAGTTTCTCATGCCTGTCCAGCTCTTGACTACTAAAGGACCCCAACTAATCTCTGCCTTCGTGGACTCCGGTGCCGCAGGAAATTTTATTTCGGCCTCTCTTGCTTCAGAGCTCCAGTTAACCATTCAAGATCTGCCCCAACCGCTTACCCTCACTGCCGTGGATGGTAACCGTGTCAGCAACGGTGTCATCTCCAGCATTACGAGTGCGGTTCAATTGTTGGTAGGAGCCTTACATCAAGAGTGGATCCAATTCCTAGTATTACCACAGTCTATTAATCCACTGATACTAGGCCTTCCTTGGCTCCGGAACCATTCTCCTCAATTTGACTGGATTCGTGCGGAGGTAATTTCCTGGGGCCCGCAGTGTCATAAGCAATGTATTCCCTCACACCGCTTTCAAGTCTGTCATACTCAGACGAATTCTAAAACCTGTACATTACCTTCGGTCTATTTAGCCTTTAAGGACGTCTTCTCCAAACAAAGATCAGAGATTCTTCCACCCCATCGCCCGTGGGACTGTCCGATTGAATTAATCCCGGGAAAACAAATTCCTCGCGGTAGGACGTATCTCCTGTCCTTACCGGAGACCCAAGCTATGTCACAATACATATCTGAAAACCTAGCCCGAGGGTTCATTAGAAAATCATCTTCTCCAGCCGGAGCAGGATTTTTCTTTGTTAAGAAGAAAGACGGATCCTTACGCCCGTGTATTGATTATCGGCATCTAAATAAAATTACTATCAAGAACCGTTATCCATTACCCCTTATTATGGACCTTTTCGACAAGATTAGTGGAGCCCGCATCTTTACCAAACTAGATCTCAGAGGGGCATACAATTTAGTACGGATACGTCAAGGAGACGAGTGGAAGACAGCGTTTAACACGCGGGACGGACATTTCGAATATCTAGTCATGCCATTCGGGCTTAGTAACGCCCCCGCAGTATTTCAATCCTTCGTTAATGAAATCTTCCAAGATTGTTTATATCACTTCGTCGTTGTCTATTTGGACGACATTCTAATCTTTTCCCAAGACATTGCCTCCCATCGACACCATGTGAAGGAAGTCTTACTCCGATTACGAGCTAATCAACTCTTCTGCAAATTAGAAAAATGTATCTTTGAAGTGGAACAAATCTCTTTCCTTGGGTACATTGTTTCCGGAGCAGGATTAAGCATGGACCCACTAAAGGTGTCTGCCATTACCAACTGGCCTCTTCCCCAGGGCACCAAGGCCATCCAAAGGTTTATTGGATTCGCCAATTATTACAGACAATTTGTTAAAGGGTTCTCCTCCATTATTGCACCTATAACAGCGCTGACACGAAAATCAGCCAACCCCAGGAATTGGTCTCCAGAAGCCCTAAAGGCATTTAATCTCCTGAAACAGGCCTTTTCATCCGCTCCAGCCCTGTCTCAACCGGATCAATCTGAACCCTTTTTTCTAGAGGTGGACGCCTCTGCTATAGGTGTGGGGGCAGTACTCTTCCAAAAATCCAAAAACGGTTCTCATTTACCTTGCGGGTTCTTTTCCAAAATTTTTTTATCCCACGAGAAGAATTATGGAATTGGTGACAAAGAGTTACTAGCTATCAAAGCTGCCCTAGAGGAGTGGCGACACTTACTTGAAGGTTCACGTCATCCAGTAACGGTTCTTACCGATCATAAAAACCTGCTTTATGTTAGCGAGGCTCGATGCCTTAATCCACGCCAAGCTCGATGGGCATCGTTCTTCGCACGTTTTGATATCATCCTGACCTACCACCCAGGATCCAAGAATATCCGAGCTGATGCTCTATCTCGATCTTTTGACAACACGGATCTCTGTACTTCCTCGGAACCTCTACCCATTCTAAATCCTACCAGGGTTATCGCCCTTACCAAAACCACGGCCAAGACACCCACAAGGGGTTGTTCCTTCTTAGAGCCTAATTTGCGAATTAAAGCCCTCCGCTGGGCGCATTCCTCTAAATTGGCAGGGCACGCTGGTGTTAAGAAAACTCTTGAATTTCTTCGTCAGAGATATTGGTGGCCGACACTACATTCAGATGTACGAAGTTTTGTGGCTTCTTGTGATACATGTGCCCGTTGTAAGAACCCCAGAATGGCCCCTTCGGGACTCCTTCAACCACTTCCCATTCCAGATTCCCCTTGGCAAAGCATATCCATGGATTTCATCACAGACCTTCCCCCCAGCAATGGATACACCACTATTTGGGTTGTTGTGGACAGATTTTCTAAAATGGCCCACTTTGTACCTTTGTCTGCTCTACCATCTGCTTCTCAGTTAGCTTCTATCTTCATTAAAGAAATATTTAGACTTCATGGATGTCCTCGTGAGATCATCTCTGACCGTGGAGTGCAATTCGTTTCCAAATTCTGGAGGGCCTTTTGTAAAATACTTGGGTCTGACCTCAAGTTTTCATCAGGTTATCATCCACAAACCAATGGTCAAACTGAGCGGGTTAACCAAGATCTCGAAGTCTTCTTACGATGTTTTTCTTCAGATAATCAAGCAGAATGGGCTAATCTCTTACCCTGGGCGGAGTTTTCTCACAATATCCATCATCACGAGTCTACTGGTGCCTCTCCATTTTTTATTGTTTATGGTTCCCAACCCACCCTCCCAGATTTTTCCAGCCAAAGTTCCTTGTCAGTCCCCGCAGTGGAGGATGTCATGCGGAACCTTTCTCAGATTTGGTCTAACACAAAAGCTAGACTCCAAGAGACTTCCCTACGCTATAAGCAAGCAGCAGACCGCCATCGGAGACTGGTTCCTCTTTTACAGGTTCACGACAAAGTATGGTTATCCACACGTAACCTTAAGTTAAGAGTACCTTCTCAAAAATTGGCTCCCCGTTATATTGGTCCCTTTTCCATAACACATGTGATCAATGCTGTAACCTACAGACTCCGGTTACCCTCTTCTCTGAAGATCCACAATGTCTTTCATATCTCTCTTCTCAAACCCCTTGTACTCAATAAATTTCATCAGTCACCTCATCGTCCAGCTCCTGTACGTACTACGGAAGGTGAAGAATTTGAAGTTAGCCGTATCCTGGATTTCCGTATCCTTCATGGACGACACCAATTCTTAGTACATTGGAAAGGCTTTGGGCTAGAAGAGAGATCCTGGGTACAAAAAGAAGATCTCCATGCCCCACGGTTGTTGAAACAGTTCTTCAAACAAAGATCTATCCAACAAAGTAGGGGAGGAGGTACTGTCAGACGCCGTCTCCGTGCTATGCCTGCCGCACAGAGACGGACGTCTGCTTCTGTGACTGAGCGCTCGGTTGCCAGGCAACCGAGCGTACTTCCGGGTCAGCGGTCGCGCGTTCCGTTGCTAGGCAACGGAACGCTTCCTAGTAACTCCGGCGGTGGTGTTTAGCGTCACCACCGCCAGTGATTGGTCTGCACCTGTATAAAAGCCTCACTCTGGCACATGGAGAGTGCCAGAGTATTAGGTCTCATCCTAGCTCCAGCGTTCCTGTGTACCGTTTCCAGCGCTTCCTGAGTATTACCCGGCTTGTTACTGACTACCCCTGTTCTGTGCTCCCTGTGAACTTGACCTCGGCTTGATATTTGACTCTTCCTCCTGTGCTTCTGACCTCGACCCGGCTTCCCTGACTACGGCTTTGAACTATCCTTTGGACATCTCCTGAATTCACGGTTTGGACTGGGCCTGTACGACACCGCTTTCATCTACTGCTTCACTGATTACTCCCTTAGAGGACCGCGACCTGCGTGTTCCCGCAGCTAAGACCACACTTCCTTGCGGGGGTCCCTGGTGAAAACCAGGAACACGTTAGACTCCGCACCTCTTGGGTGAGTAGTGCAAAAATCAGTACGCAAATACCCTAAATCTGTGACAATAATTAAATGTATGAAAAGACATACACTTAAATATGCTATATGCCACCTATAATTATGTATATTTTTCTGATCCAGATGTCTCCTATTTGGATCTGGGCTCTCTGGAATTTATAACCTGCAAAGTTTCAGAAGTGTCTTTTTATTAAGGATACTTGTAAGATAGTGTCCAGTTAGAACAAGATGACTAGAAACAAATAAAGAACAAGGCGTTGTAAAAATAGGATTGTATTTTGTACTCCTTGATAATAGGACTAACCTATGCATGAGTTATGCAAGACCGCATTGTGAACCTGCCAAGTAAATTTTTAGAAGACTTTCATTGACAATATTAAAACAATACTAGAGAAGGAACCAATTTCACACACAAGATGGACTAGACTCACAGAAGTAGAGTGTAGATTAAGAGGGATAAGATCTATGAGAAAAGCAAAGATGGGAACACAGGGGGGAGTTGTTCTGTGAGGAAACAAAACTCCCCCCATCTGAGTCTCTCGTTTTTTCAAGTGTGTCAATATAATGACCAGAAAACAGTTTTCTTGTTTGCCAAGCTAGTTGAGTTGTGAGAAAGTGTTAGAATAAATTCTCCTACAGCCCTGGTGCCTGTTCAGATGCTGGGTAATAACCCTGTGCTGACTGGAGGCACACAAATGTTGGATTTAAATTGGAATCTTCCACATATTACTTAACCATCCTTCAGGAGACTTATGACTAGGGACTTTACCCCTGTATTTAATTTTCATTTTGCAGTCCTTTTAATTTATACAAAAGTGACAGTAATTTACAAGGCGGGGGTATGTTCTAGGAGTGAAAACTTCTCAAAAGAAGGCGCCCATGGCTCAGAAACTTTCCGAAATTATTTGTAATAATGCTTGTCATCTGTTCCATCTTTTATATGTGCCAGAGGCTTTTCAGAACTGCTTGGAAGAATGGTGGCGCAGAGTGTTTACAGTCAGCTGTCAACTAGCAGGTGACAGCTTGGGCAATATGCCGAATTAGCTTATGTTGGTGGCAATAGGCCACCAATAGAAAGTATTTCAGAGGAAAGGGAACGTCAATTTGTGTGAGTGAATGAATAAGGTCTCTAACTGCAGAACGGAATGCCAGCAATTTTGGACATTTTCAACATATGTAGATGAAGGAGTTGGGCCTTCTCATATCCACTCCAAAATAGGTCTGAAGCATTCTCATAAAGCTCGTATAACCAAGTGAGAACATTGCACCATCCGTATATAAGTTTGAATGCGTTATATTTTATTGTGACACATATTAAACTTCTGGCTGTATTGTCCATTATGTGCGCCAACGCTTCATCATCCAAGGTCTCTGCCAGATCTGCCTCCCATTTTCGCTCGTAGGGTCCCTTGCTTCAGAGCTCAGCACAGTTAATTCCCTGTATAACATTGTTGGAAGTGTCTAATCTGAAGGTATTGAAACAACAATCTTTTCCTACATCTCTGAGAAGGGAGGGAAAGTAGATAAGGGTCCAAAGTCATTTAGAAGTCCGATACTATGTGCCAGCCAGATAACAAAGGAATTTGCATCCAGTGGTGGGGGGGATCCAGATCACTCTAAAGTGGGACTAGAGGGAACATATCTGGTTGCAATGGAGATATACAGGTATTTAGGCTTGCAATGTTGCCATCTTAAGGCAAGTCTTGCTTCCATGTTAGATTTTATGGGCCTGATTCATTAAGGAAGCTAAAGCAAAAAAAAAGGAGTAACTATGCACCTTGGTAAAACTATGTTGCATTGGAGGGAGAGGTAAATTTAAAATGTGGGACACCTTATCTGAATGGAGTTTGTATGTTCTCCTCGTGTTTGCATGGGTTTCCTCCCACAATCCAAAAACATACTTGTAAGTTAATTGGCTGCTATCAAGTTGACCCTACTCCAGGCTTGGCTAACCTGTGGCACTCCAGGTATTGTGAAACTACAAGCCCCAGCATGCTTTGCCAATATATAGCAGCTTATTACTTGAAGGGTATGCTGGGACTTGTAGTTTCACAACACCTGGAGTGCCACAGGTTAGCCAAGCCTGCCCTAGTCTGTCTGTCTGTGTGTGTTTGGGAATTTAGACTGTAAGCTCTACTTGGGGCAAGGACCGATATGAGTGCTGCGACGCTATATAAATGAGGATGATTTTTAGTTGGGGTAGGGCATATCCTAGATCAACTTTGAATTTCAATTTAAAAATAAAGCTATAAAGTATTTGTGTGCTACATGAAAAAACAGCCAGTGTTTTCCTTACAAATAAAATAATAAACTAATTTGCACCCCTTGCATTGTAACATGATTTGTCTAGGATCAAATTTACTCCTTTTTTTTTCCTTACTTTCCTTAATGAATCAGGCCATATGTGGGCAGGGATGTAAAAATCTAGGATTTCTGCCATTTCAATATTAATTTTGTACCCTGAGAGTTAGCCGCAAGCATCTATTTTTTGCAATAGGTTTGAGAGGGACGTTTGCAACTCAGTGATCAACAAAATTGTTTTTTTTCCCTATCGTGTGGGTCATCTTGTTTGGACTGTTATCTGTACCCTTATTAACTGGTTTTAGTTATTGTGATGAAACTATTTATTATTTATTATTATATTATTATCACCTGTGGACTTCAAAAATATATACTTTTTCTAGCCCTCTGGGTTCCCCATATTTGTCAATTATATATATTGTATTTTTAAGTGGTAATATGTCTGGCAGCATGGCTTTCCTATCTTTTGTATAACTGCAGACTAGTCCATTGTTTCAGTCTAAGCCAGTGGTTCCCAAATTTTTTCAGTTCGCGGCACCCTTAGAGTCTCCAAATTTTTTCAAGGCACCCCTCCAAAATAATTACTGAGCAGTCCTGTTTTAGAAGTAGTTGGGTCAAAAAAATGTAATAAGTATTTAGGTCACGACAGAAATACTTATTTAGTTATATGCAAAAATGTCCCCTCTGCATGCAGACACTCTGCCCCCTCTGCATCCAGGCACACTGCCCCCTCTGCATCCAGGCACACTGCCCCCTCTGCATCCAGGTACACTGCCCTCTCTCTCGTTGCCCCCACTGCCCTCTGTCACGCTGTCCCCTCCTCTGTCCTCTGTCACGCTGTCCCCTCCTCTGTCCTCTGTCACGCTGGCCCCCTCCTCTGCCCTCTGTCACGCTGGCCCCTCCTCTGCCCTCTGTCACGCTGGCCCCTCCTCTGCCCTCTCTCACGCTGTCCCCCTCCTCTGCCCTCTCTCACGCTGTCCCCCTCCTCTGCCCTCTCTCACGCTGTCCCCCTCCTCTGCCCTCTCTCACGCTGTCCCCCTCCTCTGCCCTCTCTCACGCTGTCCCCCTCCTCTGCCCTCTCTCACGCTGTCCCCCTCCTCTGCCCTCTCTCACGCTGTCCCCCTCCTCTGCCCTCTCTCACGCTGTCCCCCTCCTCTGCCCTCTCTCACGCTGTCCCCCTCCTCTGCCCTCTCTCACGCTGTCCCCCTCCTCTGCCCTCTGCCCCCCTCCTCTGCTCTCTGTCCCCCTCCTCTGCTCTCTGTCCCCCTCCTCTGCTCTCTGTCCCCCTCCTCTGCTCTCTGCCCCCCTCCTCTGCCATCATTCTGTCCCCCTGCTCTGCCATCATTCTGTCCCCCTGCTCTGCCATCATTCTGTCCCCCTGCTCTGCCATCATTCTGTCCCCCTGCTCTGCCATCATTCTGTCCCCCTGCTCTGCCATCATTCTGTTCCCCTGCTCTGCCATCATTCTGTCCCCCTGCTCTGCCATCATTCTGTCCCCCAGCTCTGCCATCTGTCCCCCTCCTTCTCTGCCATCATTCTGTCCCCCTCCTCCTCTGCCATCATTCTGTCCCCCTCCTCCTCTGCCATCATTCTGTCCCCCTCCTCCTCTGCCATCATTCTGTCCCCCTCCTCCTCTGCCATCATTCTGTCCCCCTCCTCCTCTGCCATCATTCTGTCCCCCTCCTCTGCCATCATTCTGTCACCCTCTTCTGCCATCATTCTGTCCCCCTTCTCTGCCATCATTCTGTCCCCCTCCTCTGCCATCATATTGTCCCCCTCCTCTGCCATCATTCTGTCCCCCTCCTCTGCCATCATTCTGTCCCCCTCCTCCTCTGCCATCATTCTGTCCCCCTCCTCCTCTGCCATCATTCTGTCCTCCTCCTCTGCCATCATTCTGTCCCCCTCCTCTGCCATCATTCTGTCCCCCTCCTCTGCCATCTGTCCCCCTCCTCCTCTGCCATCATTCTGTCCCCCTCCTCCTCTGCCATAATTCTGTCACCCTACTCTGCCATCATTCTGTCCCCCTCCTCCTCTGCCATCATTCTGTCCCCCTCCTCCTCTGCCATCATTCTGTCCCCCTCCTCCTCTGCCATCATTCTGTCCCCCTCCTCCTCTGCCATCATTCTGTCCCCCTCCTCCTCTGCCATCATTCTGTCCCCCTCCTCCTCTGCCATCATTCTGTCCCCCTCCTCCTCTGCCATCATTCTGTCCCCCTCCTCTGCCATCATTCTGTCCCCCTCATCTGCCATCATTCTGTCCCCCTCATCTGCCATCATTCTGTCCCCCTCCTCTGCCATCATTCTGTCCCCCTCCTCTGCCATCATTCTGTCCCCCTCTTCTGCCATCATTCTGTCCCCCTCCTCCTCTGCCATCATTCTGTCCCCCTCCTCCTCTGCCATCATTCTGTCCCCCTCCTCCTCTGCCATCATTCTGTCCCCCTCCTCCTCTGCCATCATTCTGTCCCCCTCCTCCTCTGCCATCATTCTGTCCCCCTCCTCCTCTGCCATCATTCTGTCCCCCTCCTCCTCTGCCATCATTCTGTCCCCCTCCTCCTCTGCCATCATTCTGTCCCCCTCCTCCTCTGCCATCATTCTGTCCCCCTCCTCCTCTGCCATCATTCTGTCCCCCTCCTCCTCTGCCATCATTCTGTCCCCCTCCTCCTCTGCCATCATTCTGTCCCCCTCCTCCTCTGCCATCATTCTGTCCCCCTCCTCCTCTGCCATCATTCTGTCCCCCTCCTCCTCTGCCATCATTCTGTCCCCCTCCTCCTCTGCCATCATTCTGTCCCCCTCCTCCTCTGCCATCTGTCCCCCTCCTCTGCCATCATTCTGTCCCCCTCCTCTGCCATCATTCTGTCCCCCTCCTCTGCCATCATTCTGTCCCCCTCCTCCTCTGCCATCATTCTGTCCCCCTCCTCCTCTGCCATCATTCTGTCCCCCTCCTCTGCCATCATTCTGTCCCCCTCCTCTGCCATCATTCTGTCCCCCTCCTCTGCCATCATTCTGTCCCCCTCCTCTGCCATCATTCTGTCCCCCTCCTCTGCCATCATTCTGTCCCCCTCCTCCTCTGCCATCATTCTGTCCCCCTCCTCTGCCATCATTCTGTCCTCCTCCTCTGCCATCATTCTGTCCCCCTCCTCTGCCCTTCCCCGCGCCAGGCGCCAGCCACAGAAAGGAGAAAGAAAGCAGGAACTTACCAATCCGCCGGGCGCCGGGACCCAGCAGCCTCCTCTCTCCCGCAGCTGTCACTGACGTTGATATTCAGTGACAGCTGTGGGAGAGAGGAGGTTGCTGGGTCCCGGCGCCCGGCGGATTGGTAAGTTCCTGTTTTCTTTCTTCTTTATAGGTCTGGCCCGCGGGACCCCAGTGACAGCGCCGCGGCACCCCTGGGAGCCGCGGCGCACAGTTTGCGAACCGCCGGTCTAAGCAAAAGGATTATTGTCCACTATTCCTGTATGAATGTTAATCACACCAAGGAGTCTCGTGTGTTAAGATAGGGAAAAGGTCCACAGATAGAGCTCTTTGTTTAATTACAGAGTACTAATTGTGTATTTAAATGGAATGTCTCTGGATTGTAACCTTACTTGTTAAAACAACTTCTGCTGTATAGCCACAAAACAATACCTGTCCCTAATTATATCAAGAGTGGCTGCTATCCCTTTGTCTGCATGTTTACCTGTACACAGGTAAACACAAAAAAGGACCAATTAGGCAGGTCCTGAACTCCTGAGAAGGTCATTTATGGCTTTAAAAGAGAGCTCTAGAGAGCAGCAAGAAGGCATTTACTACCCAGTGATAGCTGGTGTCAGGCTGGCGTTGAGATCTAGGTCTCTGCCCCTGACATGAAAGGGACAAACAGTCCCTGGAGTGTACTGCTTTTATCCTGATCTACCTCTCTAGGTCTTGGGGAGCTGTGTGTCCACCAAAAGCGGAGTGACAGTGACTCAGGACCACTGCCTTGCTGGTAGCCTCAAAGGAGAGAGGGGGAGAAGCTTAGGTGGATAGACAGCAGTACCTGAGAGTGACTAGGATACTGGTGAGGTGTTTTCATTATACCCTGTATGTTGTCTGTGCCAGACTGAAGTGTTATTTGTTGCATGGTATTAAATATGTTTATTGCTGTTTGGTGCTGCCATTTTATTAAATAAACCTATTTATTTTATTTTAAATATTTGCCTGGGTGATTTTGAACCTTTGATAGGTACCGGGTGGTAGGCTAGCTCTGCGGCACAGAGCGATACACTAAGCCTGGTATCATCACAGCTATTAAGAGATCTACTTACTGTATACGATTTTAGTATCATCCAGTGCCATTTTCCATTTCCTGGTGAAGGACCTTTCATAATGTTGTATACATACTACACTATATTTGTATTATCTGTTTTTCTCTTCTTTTTTTTTCTATCTGCTGAGCTTGTTAAGAAAGATTCCACCTCTATACAAACAGAAATGATATTTGGAACCTATGGATTATCTATTTAGAAAAAAAAATTGTCATTTGGGAGATTTTCTGTTTGTATACTGTCTTAAGTGTAAGCACCAGATGTCCATATTGTTGTTTTCTATTCAACAAAAGAACATTATCTGCATGCAAGGAAATTTTGTACATCGAGGTTCCAGAACAAACTCCGGTCATTTGGAGCAAATTTTATTAGTGTTTGCATTTGTTTTTTATAACTGGTTTGTGCTGGCCACCAGGTCCGTCAGTATTGCTCTTTTAACGTCGACTTTGTGACTTTCAACATTACTACTCTCTACAGTCACAGTGTCACTTTTACACATGTGGACAGAATAATTATGTCAACATTTAAACTGTCACCATTTTGATGTGGATAGTACACAAGTGTCGACATGTTCACCGTCGGAAAATCGTACCCAACCCCCTTTGAGATATGACTTATTTTGGGGTACCCATCTTTGAAAGGCTATTGCAGTTTCTGCTTTGATTCTTGCTGTATAGATGCTCTGTACACATATATATGCTAGATCTAAGGTTGCATGTGTCTTCAGATGTGTGTAACTTAAAATACAAAAGTGGAAACAGAAGTGTGTAGATGCATATTTCCGCATACATATATACATACATAGGTGCCTTTTATGTTCAAGCTTAGATCACTCACTTTGTAATTAAAAGCAAAAAAGTTAGTTTGACACAGTTACTTTAGTGTGTGTGTGTGTGTATGTATATATATATATATATATATATATATATATATATATATATAGTATTTTATCTGATGTGTTTTCCTGCCGATGTCTTGACCAACACTTGTAAAGCAGCTTTTTTTAAATAACATATTATGAGATACTTAATATAAGTTCCTTTCAATTCCATAGTATCACATCTACTAGCCAAAATAACACTACTTCTGCATTGCATTATACACATTTGGCACTGATCGGATGATGGCCCATTCTGTATGCAGTAGTTGGGAGCGCACATCTGTCTTATATTAGTATTCTCCTGTTTTGTGGGTCTTTTACAAGAATGAAAACATTGCAGCTGTGAGTTATCCCTAAATCAGCAAATCTGCTTATGTTTTCGTACCAGCAAATCTCGCTGCAAAGGTTTTCTTTTGTAGTAACTGTATAAATATAGACAAAAGACATTACAATTGTAAGAGAAACTGTGAATGCACAGTATGAAGCAACTGTATATGTATATAATGCTAGTCATATGAAAGTTGGCAGCAGAATACGTAATATAAACATATCCTGACAAACTAAAGCTTTTACATAAAACCATATGGCTAAAAGTAAGTAATCTAGTGTACGTATATGGTGCCAAAATCATTGAGGTTTACAGAACAAAGGCTGTGTCCTCACCAGTGTAATAAACATTAAGTTACTAGGAGAGGTGGGTATTCTGCACTTCCTGGATGTTAGATCCTGTATGTATGATTGGCTGCCAGTAAATTAAGGAGTGAAGGTGGGAGTGAGAATGAGCAAGAAAAAAATCCCAAGGCATACAGTGCGTGTTGTGTGAATAAAGATGGTGTCTAGGGGTGTTAATGTCTCGAAGAAGGGGGAGGAGGCGAGAAAGCAGTGTCTGTATTGGAGCTTGGATAGAGGATATTGTAGAAATTGGAAGTAAATGATCAATGCGTTTCGCATCTATTTATCGTTAGCGGGCACACCAGAGTGGTTTGTAGTTAGGTTGATGGGGATAATCAATCCACGGATGTTGATTCGAGGAGATAAGGCGTTGAGTTCTATTCATGCGGTGAATAATTTAAACAGCAAAGTACATCAATTAAATTTTATTCCGCTTAATTAAAGGCATAAATTTATCTATAGTGTATCACAAGCTTAGAACAATTAAATATGCCACAGTTATGAACATAATTGGGCTGATTTGAGTGTTTAGTATCCATGGGTGTCCGTCAAAAGAGTATTCACAATGCATAGAGATGTAAGTGTGAACACTTACAACTTCTTAGGTGTTCTAGTGAACAATGATATTGCAGTGAACAAAATTAACTTGAAAATGAGCATAGCCTAGCATAGTGATTATAAATAAAGTACTTGCAAAAAAATTTCTAGTTCACTATGTGGAGTCTCTCTTGACAACACACATCAACCACACAATCACTCAAGTCATTAACACCCCTAGACACCATCATTATCCGCAACACATGCACTGTGCACCCTGGGAAATTTTTCTTGCTCATAATAAATATTAAGTATCTGGATCCAGAGATTGTTTTCTCAAATAATGATATATTTGTGCATTTCTCTACATCTATGAGCTTTCTGTACAATTTTCGCTTTGCTTTTAGTTTAATAAAGTTTATTAAAGCTTTTGTTCTGCATATGGCAATGATTCTCAACTGCAATGGTAGGCTGGAATATGTCGCATGAAATTACATAAATTAGCTGTAATACAGCTGTGATTTCCCAACATACAGATATTTAATCAGGAGTCATGTTTTATTACATTATTCACAAAAAAATTGTGACAGATTTGTCACGACACCTCAAGTGTTGGGAATCACTAAAATATGTAGATTACACAATTTACCACCCAAAAGAGCCATGTGATGTGTCAAAACTGCTGCTGAAATTGCTTCAGTGATTTTGATGACCTGTTATGGTCTCATTAGAGCATAAACTTGTACAAGTTTTTGAATAACACTGATTATATTGTTACAATGGCACCTGTCAAGGGGTGGGATATATTGGGCAGCAAGTGAACAGTCATTTCTTGAAGATGTATTGAAAGCAGGAAAAATGGACAAGCGTAAGGATCTGAGCAATTTGACAAAACTGGACAGTTGAAGATTGGAAAAACGTTGTCTGGTCTGTCGAATCTTGACTTCTGATGCAAATTTGGGTAAGCAACATGAATCCATGGATCTATCCTGCCTTGTATCAATGGTGCAGGCTGGTGGTGGTGGTTCAATGGTGTGGGTAATGTATACTTGGCCACTTAATACCAATTGAGCATGTTTAAATGCCACTGCCTAACTGATTTATTGTTGCTGACCCTGTGGATCCCAGTATGTCCATAGTCTACATGGCCATGCCACAAAGCACACGTGATCTCGAGCTGATTCCATGAGCATGACAATGAGTTCAGTGTACTACCATTGCCTCCACCACATCTCAATCCATAAGCGCAACTTTGAGATGTGGTGGAACAGCTTGAATTTGCAGCCAACCAATCTACAGCAACTGCGTAATGTTATCATATCAATATGGAGCAGAATCCATAGGGAATGTTTCCAGCACCTTGTTGAATCCATGCCATAAAGAATTCAGGATGTGCTGGTCCTACCCAGTACTATAAAGCTGTACCTAGTAAAGTGACCACTAAGTGTATATTGGATGGATTGATTTGTTCATTTATACATATAAAGGATTTTAGGGCTGATCGAAATCCCTTTATTTTAGTCCTTCATCATAATTTGCAGACTTTTCATTACACGTTGTAATTTTATTAAAGATTAATAAATAAAATAATAATATGTTCCTTTCCTTCTGGGAATTAGTTTCATTGTTTAATATTCAGTGTGAGAACATCTGCAACAGTTTTTCCATTCTGTTATTTTATACTTTTCAGTATTGCTCCCAATATACTTCATTTCAGAAAAAAAAAAAATCTCATAGAGGAATCATATAACTATTAACAGCAGCAAGACAAAACAAATATGTCCAATATCCACCCCTTGATCACTTGAATATCTAGTGTTTGCAGATGGGGAACATCATTGCGCCCTAGCAGTGATTAAACCCCTCTGCTCCTCCCCCCATCTGTCTGTCAGTAAGTGCATAGATGCTCACTCTCTTGCTTATTGTACTGTACAAATACATCCTTGGTTACATAAAAATTGGTGCCCAGCCGTCTAATACAGTTTTATAACGTCACTTGCAGACCCTTTCTTTGTGGTGTAATTTCATAAACGTCCCCTAATATGTATATTTAAGAAAAGGAGAACCAGCACTGGTCGTTTTTTAAATAAAATTTGAAAAAAGCTGGACAGTTTGTTGTGTTTGTGGCAAATCACTTTCAGGACACCAGAAACATTTATGAATGGAGATTGGTTTTGGTGTTTTGAATGCGGTGTGTCATCACACATATGTGTTTTCTCACTTTTTTCCTAATATATTATTAGTTACAGTTCTGAAAACCAGTGCGAAGGAAAAGGGTGCTACAACGCATAAAAAGCAATCGGTCTGTCATTTGCTAATTCAGGTTAGAAACTTAAAGCAAATGGCTGGTTCTTCGGTTTACAGCACCTTATACTGTACATAAGTTAGATGTCACTTACCAATGAACTTGTAGAACTACCTACCTGGTAGGTATTTGAATTTTGCTTCATTTTTATTTGGAATCAAACAATTGCATACAGTATATAAAAAACATGATCATTATTTGAGTGGTGCTGATGACTGAAATATATGAAATTTAAAACACAATCCTCCCTTTTTTACTGCCAAGTATTTAATAACTTCTGTCCATTGCTTATTATGTTAGTTCTACAGCTGTACTTTCAGTGACTGCTACCACATAATAAGAAAAACATGTTCTGCCTTAAAGCTTTCTCTGCACACCTATAAATCGCAGTTCTTTTGTTTACTTTTAGTGAAACCTGCCTGACATATATGTTTTATATATTAGTTGCACTTGCAGCTTATAAATAATGTACTGTCAATACACAGGGTGAAGTGTGTTCAAATCAAACAGGATTTTATGCCTGCTTAAAACTGCATTAGCACCTAGGAAAATATTTTTCTAAGGTGGCCCCTCCATTACTCTCTCAGCCTCAGCCAAATACCGGGAAGGGGATTTGTGAACGAGAGGACCAGTCAAGAGATTGCAGCTTATAATTGCTCCTCCTGCTCACACTTCCCCCTCTGTGGTCATTTAATATTAGCTAAACATTTTAATTTGCCTGCATTGCTAAATCAACAGTCCTTGGGGCTCTGGCTAGGGGGAGGGGCCATATTAAGAAAATATTTTCATAGGTGGTAATGAAGCTTTTAATAGCTAACTACTTTAATTTCAGTTGTTTGCATATTGATGTAAATTTCTATATTTGTATCTGTTTTCCTGCGTCACAATGTATTACACATGCGTTGGTTCTCCACGTACTTGTCTTTATATGAACTATTTAACAGAGAAGTACAAGACATTGTAATATTAGGCTTCTCAGTCTGTCTAATTTCAGTCTGATTTAGAAATCTCTGGTATGTTTCTTGAATGGAGTTTGGAAATCAAGCAGTGAAGTGAGCAGAAAATGGCTATTTACTACTATACAAGCAGTACAATTTAACCATTTCCCATAATAGCTTGCAAAGGGAATATTGACATATTGATAGTCATATTGTGATCGATAGAGGCAGCTTCCATGTTGTGAGGATTAATCCTTGGACTGAAGTTTCATTGTCTGAAGAGAACAAGCATACTAAAAATAAGCCCCGCTGCCTTTAAACTGTAACAGGTTAAACAAAATCCTCCCGTGTCCTAGTTAAAACGTCAGCCATTTATCGTATTTCACTTCCAAACAGATGTTGTTTTGAGTATTTTTGGAATCCCAAATAATTCAGTTACTCCTACCTCCCCAGGAGTTTGGTAACAACACACTTTATTGCTAGTCTCTCAGCAGTATTTCATAGTCCGAATCCCTCAAGGTCTGCATCATGTATTAATATAAAGTGATGCAAAATGTATTGTGTAAAACTTACAGTAAGGCTGGGTACACACTACAGAAAATTTCTCTCCATGCGATATCATTAACGATTTTACCAACGACTGAAAGTTCTGATCAGCATGCCGATTCATGTGTACACACTATACACGTTTTACAATATTTAACTTCAGATCTGTGCTCTTCAAATGAAACAATGTGATGTGCTTTGGTCGGATAAAACATGATCATGGGAGTGTACACACTAATGCAATTTTGGACCTATTGGTCGTCTATCGGCACGATAATCGGGTGAAAAACCTGTAGTGTGTACTCAACTTAATGTTTCCACATAGTAGCTGAAAGTTATGTTTTAGTAACCCTCCAATCATATACACTACAGAGTGGTTTTTTTTTTTGTTTTGTTTTTTCATTTTAACTAGCTGTTTTATACCATTATTCATCTGTTTTATTGGGTGTTGCAATTAGGGATGTGCACGGGCGACTTTTGAGGTCTCGTGTTTTGTGTTTTGGATCCGGATTTTCTCGATGTTTTGGGTTCGGATTTGTTTCGCAAAACACCTGCCGAAAGGTTTTGGTTCGGATTTAAGGTTTTGGATTCGGATTTTTTTTGAAAAAAGCATAAAAAGTTAAAAAAATCAATTTTTTGGGCTTATTTTCACCCCTACGCTATTATTGACCTCAATAACATTCAATAACAAGCATTTCCACTAATTTACCATGTATTCTGAACACCTCACAATATAGTTCTTAGTCCAAAACGTTGCAACGAGCTATCTTTCTGGACTGCGTAGTGGAGTGGTCCCCACAATATAATAAGAAAACCATCAACTGGTCTTAATCGCACCAAAACATGTACCTGGACTGCGTAGAGGAGTGGGTCACCACGATATAAATTTAAAACCCTGAACTTGTATGATTCGCACCAATAATGTACCTGGACTGCGTAGAGGAGTGGGTCACCACAATATATATAATAAGAAAACCATCAACTGGTATGAATCGCACCGAATAATGTACCTGGACTGCGTAGAGGAGTGGGTCACCACAATATAAATTAAAAACCCTGAACTTGTATGATTCGCACCAATAATGTACCTGGACTGCGTAGAGGAGTGGGTCACCACAATATAAATTAAAAACTCTGAACTTGTATGATTCGCTCCAATAATGTACCTGGACTGCGTAGAGGAGTGGGTCACCACAATATAAATTAAAAACCCTGAACTTGTATGATTCGCACCAATAATGTACCTGGACTGCGTAGAGGAGTGGGTCACCACAATATAAATTAAAAACTCTGAACTTGTATGATTCGCACCAATAATGTACCTGGACTGCGTAGAGGAGTGGGTCACCACAATATAAATTAAAAACCCTGAACTTGTATGATTCGCACCAATAATGTACCTGGACTGCGTAGAGGAGTGGGTCACCACAATATATATAATAAGAAAACCATCAACTGGTATGAATCGCACCGAATAATGTACCTGGACTGCGTAGAGGAGTGGGTCACCACAATATAAATTAAAAACCCTGAACTTGTATGATTCGCACCAATAATGTACCTGGACTGCGTAGAGGAGTGGGTCACCACAATATATATAATAAGAAAACCATCAACTGGTATGAATCGCACCGAATAATGTACCTGGACTGCGTAGAGGAGTGGGTCACCACAATATAAATTAAAAACCCTGAACTTGTATGATTCGCTCCAATAATGTACCTGGACTGCGTTGAGGAGTGGGTCACCACAATATAAATTAAAAACCCTGAACTTGTATGATTCGCACCAATAATGTACCTGGACTGCGTAGAGGAGTGGGTCACCACAATATAAATTAAAAACCCTGAACTTGTATGATTCGCTCCAATAATGTACCTGGACTGCGTAGAGGAGTGGGTCACCACAATATAAATTAAAAACCCTGAACTTGTATGATTCGCACCAATAATGTACCTGGACTGCGTAGAGGAGTGGGTCACCACAATATAAATTAAAAACCCTGAACTTGTATGATTAGCACCAATAATGTACCTGGACTGCGTAGAGGAGTGGGTCACCACAATATCATTAAAAAACCCTACACAGGTCTGAATTCCACCCAAAAAGTTTATGGACTGCGTAGTGTAGTGTTCCCCAGAATATTATTTAAATTTTTTGCAGCAACAGTCAACGTTGTTTAATATCTGATATCTTAATATCTGATACACCTCTATCTGGACTGCATAGTGGAGAATTTGGTACCGGGGCCACAATACCTCCTCCAAACATGGTACAGACCATTCGTCATTGAGATCCCATCAAGTATGTTAAAGACAGACAGGGTCGAAGTGTTATTGGTTGACTTTGTAAACCAAAAAACTGTCCCTGTTGCACATAGTCGTGCAATGAAGACTGACTTTTTCATTTAAAGGCACCATCTTTCAAGTGTAGTGTTTGTAAGTCATATTATACTTTTGGTAAAATTGGTTTATTTTGTTCCTCTTTATGGTAACTACTAATAGAATTAAAGTATTAAATAGAAGCGGCAGTTCCTCTTTATGGGAATTAGTAATAGAATTAAAGTATTAAATAGAATTAAAGTATTAAATAGAAGCGGCAGTTCCTCTTTATGGGAATTTGTAATAGAATTAAAGTATTAAATAGAATTAAAGTATTAAATAGAGTGGTATAGAGTGGTCCCCACAATATAATAATAAAACCCTCAACTGGTCTGAATTCCACCAAACAAGTATCTGGACTGCGTAGTGGGGTGGCCCCGGTACCCAATTTGATACCGGGGCCACAATAAAATAAATACACCCTCAACTGGTCTGAATTCCACCAAACAAGTATCTGGACTGCATAGAGGACTGGCCACTGGCCACCACAATATAATATATAGAAAACCTTCAACAGGTCAGAATTACACCCAAAAATAATATCTGGACTGCGTAGAGTAGTGGGCACTGGGCACCACAATAAAAAAATATATAGAAAACCTTCCATAGGTCTGAATTAAACCCAAAAATAGTATCTGGACTGCATAGAGGACTGGCCACTGGCCACCACAATATAATATATAGAAAACCTTCAACAGGTCAGAATTACACCCAAAAATAGTATCTGGACTGCGTAGAGTAGTGGGCACTGGGCACCACAATAAAATATATAAAAAAACCTTCAACAGGTCTGCATTACACTGCACATACGGCTGCTCCTCCATCCTCTCCATCATATACATGTTGGAGTTTCAGCATGTGAAAACCTCTTGTTTTTGATAATGTCAGTGCATTTTGAATATTTTTCAATTTGCCCCACACCACTGAATGTACTTTATCTATGATACGCATCTATCTATCTTGACTGCGTAGTGTGGTGGCCCCGGTACACAATTTGGTACCGAGGCCACAATATAATTAAAAAACCCTCCACGGGTCAGAATTCCACCAAAAATGGGTATGGACTGCGTAGTGTGGTGTGCCCGGAACACAATTTTTTACAGCGCCAACAATATAATTAAAAAATTGGGCATCAACTGTCACCGTTGTTTAATATCTGATACACCTAAATATGGACTGCACAGTGGAGTGGCCCCGGTAGTAAATTTGGTGCCGGGGCCACAATACCTCCTCCAACTTCCAAGTGTAGTGTTTATAAAGACAGACAGCGTCGAAGTGTTATTAGTTGACTTTCTTAACCCTAAAATTGTCCCTGTTGCAAATATTCGTGTAATGGACAGTTACTTTTTCATTGCAAGACTCAAGCTTTCAAGTGTAGTGTTTATAAAATATAAACAACAATACAGTAGTTTTAGAGCACGTCAATACCTCGTTTTAAATTATGACAGGGCATTTTACTTTTGGTTTAATTTCTTGAATTTGTTTAAATTTGGTTTTACTTTTTGAACATGGCAAACGACTGTTGATTGGTCATATAATGCAAAAAAAAAAGTTCCAAGATGGAATTGTCCTTGGGCCCTCACACCCACCCTTATGTTGTTGAAATAGGACATGCACACTTTAACAAACCAATCATTTCAGCGACAGGGCCTACCAAACAACTTCGGCTGAAATGATTGGTTTGTTTGGGCCCCCACACCAAAAAAGCTATTCATCTCTCCTTGTACAGACTAAACAGGCTCTACTGAGGCAAGATGTCGTCCTCAACCTCTGATTCCTCTCCCCCTACAGTGTGTACTTCCTCCTCATCACACATTATCAATTCGTCCCCGCTGGACTCCACAACCACAGGTCCCTCTGTACTATCTGGAGGGCAGTGCTGTACTTCATTGAGGAATTGATTATTCATTTTTATAAACATCATTTTTTCAACGTTATGAGGAAGCAACCTCCTTCGCCGCTCACTGACCAGGTTCCCTGCTGCACTAAAAACTCTTTCGGAGTACACACTGGAGGGGGGACAACTCAGGTAAAATAGAGCCAGTTTGTACAGGGGCTTCCAAACTGCCTTTTTTTCCTGCCAGTAACAATATGGACTGACTGACATGTCTACTTGGATGGTGTCAGCAAAGTAATCATCCACAATTTTTTCTATTGTGACAGCATCCAATGCAGCGAGAGTAGACATGTCTGCAATGGTTGGCTGGTCCTTCAGTCCGGACCAGATGTTATCAGCATCCCCGCCAGCGCCTCTTTTGGGAAAACTGAGCTTTTTCCTCGCAGCCATAGATGTGGAAGAAAATGAGGGTGGAGCTGTTGGCATGTCACGGTCCTCTTCAGAGGACAATCTCCTGACCAGCAGGTCTTTGCACCGCTGTAGACTTGTGTCCGCCGGAAACAGAGACACAACATACGCTTTAAACCGAGGATCGAGCACGGTGGCCAGAATGTATTCCTCTGACTTTAAAAGAGTGACCACCCTCTGATCCTGGCAAAGCGTATGAAGGGCTACATCCACAAGAGCTACATGCTTGGTGTAATCGCAATGGCTTAACAGCTCCTCCCTCACTTTCTCCAGCTGCTTCTGCAACAGCCTGATCAGGGGAATTACCTGACTCAAGCTGGCAGTGTCGGAACTGACTTCTCGTGTGGCAAGTTCAAATGGCTGCAGAACCTTGCACAACACGGAAATCAGTCTCCACTGCGCTTGACTGAGGCGCATCCCCACTCCTTTGCCTATGTCGTAGGTGGCTGTGTAGGCCTGAATGGCCTTTTGCTGTTCCTCCATCCTCTGCAGCATATAGAGGGTGGAGTTCCAGCGCGTCACAACCTCTTGTTTGAGGTGATGGCAGGGCAGGTTCATGCTTTTTTGATGTGCCTCTAGTCTGCGGTAGGCACTGGCTGAATGCCGAAAGTGTCCAGCAATTTTGCGCGCCACCGCAAGCATCTCCTGCACACCCCTATCACTCTTGAGGTAATGCTGCACCACCAAATTAATGGTGTGGGCAAAACATGGGACGTGCTGGAAATTGCCCATATTTAATGCCCGCACAATGTTACTGGCATTGTCTGACACCACAAATCCCCATGAGAGTCTAAGTGGGGTAAGCCACTGGGAGATAATTTCCCTCAGTTTCTCTAATATGTTGTCAGCGTTGTGCCTCTTATTAAAGCCTGTAATACACAATGTTGCCTGCCTTTGCACGAGCAGCCATTTTGTAGATGCTGCTACTGATGCAGCTGTTGCTGTTGCTGCGGAAGGGGATGCATCTACCCAGTGGGCTGTCACAGTCATATAGTCCTTCGTTTGCCCAGAACCACTTGTCCACATGTCCGTGGTTAAGTGGACAGTGGGTACAACCGCATTTTTTAGAGCACTGAGGACACTTGATTGTACTTCTTTGTACATTTGTGGTATCGCCTGCCTAGTGAAGTGGAATCTCGACGGGATTTGGTACCGGGGACACAATACCTCCATCAACCCTCTAAATCCCACTCCACTGATGGCGGACACCGGGCGCACGTCTAACACCAACATTGCAGTTACAGCCGCAGTTATACGCTTTGCAATAGGGTGACTACTATCGTATTTTGTGGTCATGGCAAACGACTGTTGGACGTCCAATTGTTTTGTGAAAGACTTAGCGGTCTTACGACTTCCCCTCTGGGAAGATGACCGACTAACAGCAGCAGTGGCAGTAGTAGGCGTACCGCTGCAGGATTCCTCTGATGAATCCCGTATTGAGGAGGACTCAGTCTGGCTGCTGACTTGGGCTGCAGGACTGAATCTGATGGAGATTGTGGAGGAAGTTGACGAGGAGGGTGTTGCTGGTGTGTATCCAACTGGACTACGGGATTTAGGTGTCCCTGTACCGATGAGGGTCCTAGCCCCAGTTCCTGAACTAACCACTGAACTATGAAGGTTATTCAGGTGACGTATAAGGGAGGATGTTCCTAGGTGGGCAAGATCCTTACCCTTGCTTATTTGAGCTTTACATAAGCTACATATGGCCATACATTGGTTGTCTGGATTTGGATAAAAATAACTCCAGACCGAAGAGGTGCATTTTTTGGTCTTCTGACCAGGCATGACGATGGGCTTTTTCATCCCATGGACATCAGCTGTTTCCCCCCCTGGTGCCTCATTTACAATAACCACATCACCATCCTCATCATCAAGTTCCTCCACAGCGCCAGCTACATCATCAATAGGCTCCTCCCGAGCCACCTCTTCCCGTACAGTGATGGGAAGGTCAGGCTTGACAACCACCAACACCCTTGGACTCGCCTTGAGGATTTGTGATAATTTCTCTTTAGAAGGCAGAGTTGTTTGCTGTTTTGTTGCTGACAGCATAACTCTCTTCAATTTTTGGGAGGGGAGGGAGGAGGAGGAGGGATAAGATCCGTGGGTGAAGCTGAACCACTAGTCATGAACACGGGCCAGGGCCTAAGCCGTTCCTTGCCACTCCGTGTCGTAAATGGCATATTGGCAACTTTACGTTTCTCCTCAGATGATTTTAAGTTTCTCTTTTTGCTACTTTTTCTTAACTTGGGCTTTTTAGATTTTACATGCCCGGTACTACGAGATTGGGCATCAGGCTTGGAAGACGACGTTGATGGCATTTCATCATCTATGTCATGACTAGTGGCAGCAGCTTCAGCATTAGGAGGAAGTGGGTCTTGATCTTTCCCTACTTTATCCTCCAAATTTTTGGTCTCCATTATATGTAGCACAAGATACTGCAGAATGTGTGAACTTGTTAATATTGCAGTACCAATGGACTTATACTGCTGGATTGGTTTTGCAAATTTGGTTATAATTACTTTTTTATTTTATTTTTTATTTTAATTTTTTTTATAACTTTTTTTTTATTTTTTAAAAACTTGGGAATAATGGGGAAATAACTATGCCCTTAGAAGCACAGTGCACAGGACACAGCACAGGACCCAGCAGCACTACGGAACTCAGCAGGACAGAGCACAGGACACAGCACCACTGGACTGATACTGCAGAATGTGTGAACTTTGTAATATTGCAGTACCACTGGACTTTTACTGCTGAATGTGTGAACTTGGTAATATTGCAGTACCAATGGGCTTATACTGCTGGATTGGTTTTGCAAATTTGGTTATAATTATATTTTTTTTTTACATTTTTTATTTTTATTTTTTTTTTTACTTTTTTTTTATTTTTTAAAAACTTGGGAATAATGGGGAAATAACTATGCCCTTAGAAGCACAGAGCACAGGACACAGCACCACTGGACTGAACAGGACACAGCACAGGACCCAGCAGCACTACGGAACTCAGCAGGACAGAGCACAGGACACAGCACCACTGGACTGATACTGCAGAATGTGTGAACTTTGTAATATTGCAGTACCACTGGACTTTTACTGCTGAATGTGTGAACTTGGTAATATTGCAGTACCAATGGGCTTATACTGCAGGATTGGTTGTGCAAATTTTGTGGTAATTAAAAAAAAATTAAATTAGTTTTTGGTATTTTTTTAAATAACTTTTTTTTATTTTTTTAAACACAGGGGAATATTGGGGAAATAACTATGCCCTTAGAAGCACAGGACACAGCACCACTGGACTGAACAGGACACAGCACAGGACCCAGCAGCACCACTGACCTCAGAAGGACAGAGCACAGGACACAGCACCACTGGACTGAGCACAGCACAGCACAGCACTGAACTGAACTGAACAGCACGAGATATAGCAGGACAGAGGACCACCTAACACACCCTACCTCTACCCTGATCAATGCCCGAGTGAAGATGGCGGCGATTAGCGGGGAATTTATAGGATCAGAGTATCGCGAGATCCGACAACGGGATTATGAGTCAGAGCCCCAGTTTCAGATTTGAATTTGGCGCCAATACCCGGATCTGTCTCGGATCCGACTCGGATCGGCAACGTTCGGGTGGGCTCGGATTTCATAAATCCGAGTGCGCTCATCTCTAGTTGCAATATAATTTAGGCATTTAAAAATAGATGAAATTCCAAAAATAACATGATTTGCTCATACAATAAAAAAGAAAAATAATCATTAGGGTAGAATCAGCTAGTGCCCTGCAGAAGATGTGGAAAAAAGCGGATTAAGACAATAGTTATAATGAATATTCAATTAAATAAAACTACCACGTTTAGTATGATCTCTTCATTTATAACATTAGAAGAATATTGGGCCAACACATTTATTGTAAAACATTTGGGTTTGGTGTTGTTGATGTACAAGGAGTCAGAGCATTCTGTTTTTGGAGCAGAGTAGCTCCGTATGTGAAATTTAGTTGTAACATACAAGACAGCTCTACTAAGAGACATTGCAGAGCTTTCCTCTGCCACCTAGGATTTTGGCGTATGGAGTAGTGTAAAGCACAGCGTACACATCACATAGTAATGATTAATCTTATTACCATGTATGCATTTAAAATATATAACCTGAATATATATCTATATATAATATTTAATTTTATTTTATCAAACATCCATATTTTGATGTCCTACTACCTATGTTTCAAGAAATAAATCAAGTTAATGATTTTCCCACTTTTATTATTGAGTAGAGCACAGCAGTTTGATCTTCATGATTTTTCTTACTCATCGTCATCAACATCTATTTATATAGCGCTGGAAATTTCTGTAGCGCTTTACAATTTGGAACAAACAGTAATAAAACAGGGTTGGGTACCAATTTATGACTCTGATGACAACGACTATAAAAAAAATCAGATTTGAAGAATGCCTATAAAAACAAAATGCAGACTTACCATAATAATGACAGTGTACATCACCAACATGCTTCCGCTATATACCGAAGGCTGGCAATGCCGTCAGTTTGTATTTACATCACTTACCAAAGCGACTTGCAGTTTTCTGTATTTAAAGCGGCAATCCTGGGAAGTTGGGGTAGGTGTGGCCTCGCCCACCATGGTTAGTGTATGATATGCGCATCTGCCACAAGTGCAAACAGCAATTCAAGGTGGATTTGAGGGGAGGGGGTAGTGGGCGACCTAGCAATTTTGAAGCGCTAAATACTCCCCCAGGAAAGGTAACAAATTCCTAACACAGCATGGCCACAGCACATTTTTGTGTGCACGCCATCACTATTTATTCAGCTCATGAATTATGGTGTTGGGAAATTAAAGTTGTGTGAGATACCATTTATAGGTTACCCATCATCTGCACACAGTGGATGCAGACGGTTTTCTAGTGAATTGATTGGCTGCATGTTTATGTATATGGGTTCAGCTAACAAAATATCTGCCTCCACTGTGCATAGACTAGCTGCAACTTATTTATAAATTATGCACAATTTTATGGTAGTGTCACATTAAAGCACTTTTTTGTTCTGATAATTTGGCAACTAAGGACACTGTAGTCTTTTGTTGTGAGCAGTAAATCAACCAACAACCCTCCCTTCTTATGTATCCAAGTACTTTAAGGGTTGTTACTTGTTTGGACAGGTGGACCACTTCTTGAATCTGCCTCCTACAGTGACTCTCATGTATCTGGCTCCATAACACACAATGAAACACAGGAAATTCATACTTGTCAACTTCTTCTAGTTGCCGTCCGGGAGCTGCCGGGGGGAGGTGGGCGTGCGGGGAGCGGAGCTCCAAAGATCGCGTCATTTTGTTCCTGAATATGAATGTTCAGGAGTATTCTCCAGCATTCAAATTTAGACAGATTTACCAGTTCTTGCAGCTTTGTTGTTGTCTAGCTGGCTTGTGGAAAGTTGGGATTCTGTTTTGAAAATATGCAGCAATTGTATTATAATGCAAAATTTTAAGAAACCCTGAATGATTTGGCTCTTTAGTCCAAACATAATAGTCAATTATGGCCAGATAAAACTACCCCATAGCACAGGCATATGTAGGCAATAAAATATATGAAAATTGTTGTCAAAGAGCTATAATCCAATACATACCTCTATCAGCACCACCTAACTAATATTTAACATTGTAGTGACCCTAGAGACCACAGAGAGCATCCTCATAATCGCCACACAATAAAAAGGTCATGCCCTCCCAAAGTTGCTCTTTATTTTTTAAATACCCCCCTCAGCCATTTCATCCAATCCCTTTAGTCATTTCAGCTGCCACCATCAGCCAACCCCCTCAGCAGTTTCGTCAGCCCCCTTCTTTTGCTCCCCTTAGCGTTTTAACCTGCCCCCTTAGCGTTTTAACCTGCCCCCTTAGCGTTTTAACCTGCCTCCTTAGCGTTACCACATGTCCCCTTCAGCGTTCTCAGCGGTTGCTGCTAGCTGCCTGGCAGTGTGGCTGCGGGCGCTTCTTACTCTGGTCACATGACCAGAGTAAGAAGCGCCCGCAGCCACACTGACAGGCAGCTAGCAGCAATCGCAGCCAGACTGCCTCTCATGTAACAGCAACAGTTGGGCCGCCCCCCTTTAGCCCTAGGGCGATCCAGACGAGACCAGCCCCGCTGCTATAATTAGAAGATAGAAAACAAAGGGGGGGGGAAGGAAAATCCGGCGACACTGCGCCCCCCAGCCTCCAGCGCCCTAGGCTGCAGCCTAATCAGCCTATTTTTTGATTAGGGAAAGAAATGAGATTACAGCGCTTCCTTAAGTGTGTAGATGTGTAAGTGCAGCCTAGTTGCGAATTTACAAAGTTAAAATAGAGGCGGGTCCCCTTCCTCCAGTAAAGTATTTAGCAAGAAAATAAAAAACAACTAGTCAAAAGTACAATACCCCCACATGAAACAATGAGGATAACTACCTGGTTAAAGGAGAATGAAGAAGGCTTTTATTATTGCAATATATGCATTGCCTGTAAGACCAGTAGATGCAAGGATAGTAAACCTACAAAACAATTTAAATCTAATACTACCGATGCCACCTACGTTATTAAGGATAAAATCACTTGTAATACCACAGGGGTCATTTATCTTTTTGAGTGCCCCTGTGGAAAACAATATGTAGGTAGGACAATTAGAAAACTTGGTGTGAGAGTAGCAAAACATCAAGGAACATCAGTAACCAATTAGAAATTCAGTGTCTCCGAACATTTCCTTGAATTTCACAATCATGATCCGTCTAAGTTGAAGTTCACGGGGATCTGTAAAGTGAACAAGTCTTGGCGGGGGGAAGATTTTATAAAGAAAATATAACAAGAAGAAACTAAATGGATTTTTAACCTGAAGACCCTTTCGCCTAAAGGCCTTAATATTGATTTAGATCTCAAAACTTTTCTTTAATACATTTCAGTTTATCCCTTTACACTATATCAGTTGTGTGACTTTTATTATTTTAGATACACTTTTTACTTACTCTATATGTTCATTCTATGTTTATGCATAAATTACAGACATCTATATAATGCGGTATATCTACCTATGAAAATGTGAATTCTATTATCTAACCAGTGTGTTGGCTACGGAATTATGGCTACCAATGATGAAGGACATAACTTTATTATGGACCCTCCCTCTACTTATTGTGCTGGGTTTACTAATTGGATTGAGGGTAGTCTTCTAATGGAACCATTCATGGGAATACATCCCCTTTATAATAAACTTCACGATGGTCTTCTGATTCACTCTTACTGCATTATTTGATTATCCCCGAAGACGCCCTGTTGGGTGAAATGCGTAGGGTTCACAGCTCTCTTGAGCAGGAACTATTTTCTACACTCTCCACGAGTGTGCCCACTTGTCGGGTTAACAGAACAGCCAAAACAGCTGTCAGAGTCCTTGAAACTTACTGAGCATGCGCGGACATCGTATGGGGCACGGGGGAACTGGAATTACACAGCCTCTAATCTGAACAGCCCCCCACCCCCCCCCCCCCACACGTTCCAGTAGAAATTAGGATTATTTTGACACACTCGCTAAGATTGATGGAGGACCCCACAGCGATGCCAAAATGTATCTACTAACTGTGAGTGCAACATCATTCCAAGGCAGTAATTTGGCACTTTATGTGCGGTACTATTCCGACATTTTACCTGGTACCTCCTCTTTATGACTGGATCGTGGACTATTGTTTACCATCAGGCACTGCCTTTGGAACTGGCGATTCTTGGTTTAATGTTGGGCCAAGCCCATCATAATATTCCCTGTTGATATTATGATGGGCTTGGCCCGAGATATCTTGCTTGAGAGATATGCAAGATTGTTTATTTCATTCATGTGATTTTGTAGTCATAGGCTACGGTAATATTTCAGTGGCTGATGTGTGGTTTTGAAGTTTCTTTATATATGCTTACAGGCAGGGCTGCCAAGAGGAATTCAGGCCCGGGACCCCTGGCATGGCCGGGCCCGGGTAAAATGTACCCCCTCCCCCCCCTCCCACTCTCGGCAGCCCTGCTTACAGGTCTGGACCATGTGATATTTTTTTAATAAGTCCTATATGGCAGTATTTGAATAAATGTTAGTACATTTTCTCTGCTCATTCACGTTGACATATTCTGCTTCTGCGCCTGGGAATTTTTATTATATATTCTTGCTATATTGGTTGATCAGGCCCTGATTGTGCTGTTAAAATATCAAGTCTGCAGCTGGCTTCCATGTACATTGATGAGTCTCTAATCCCATAGAACTGGTTGTAAGGTTTTCTCCTTATCCTTCATAGATTTTTATTTATTTTATGCAACCAATTTTGTGACTGCTCAAGTTCCATTTCCTGAGCAGGCCCCCGTGTACAATTAAATTTTGAGGAGTAAAATTTCCTGCCTTAATTTTGAACTGATTCTGCACAATTGTAAATATTTGCTCCCTGCTGAGACTTTCATAGCGTGAGTGTTTTGTGAACAGTATATAGTTGCATGTCAGCACGAGACTGGATCCTCCCTCAGGAATTCCGTGTAGGTTATGAGAAGAATAAATGCTCTGTCAGGTTGCTACTTAAATTACTTCCTATCTTTGTTCTGCTTTCTAGGGGATTATTTTTGGAGTGAATGTGACACCATCACCACTAGTGCTTTAAGGGAATTATTATTTGCATATAATAAAACAAATAATAATTTAACTATAATTAATAATGTAGTCATATTTAAGAATGTCTTGAATTGTTTTTACATTGAGATTAAGGTATATCAGACTATAATGTTGGTAGTGCTTTTACAAACATTATTTATACTTTAGCTAATTCAAATAGAATTTTTTGCAAGTAATAGTACAAAAAGTACGTCAGGATATTGAACTTTCTTGTAGTACAGGAATAAAGAGCAAACTACTTATAAAGTAAATACATAACAATGCAACAATGTAAAGTGCTTTGCGTCCTAATGGGAGAAAGGCACAATATAGATCAAAATAATTATTATTATTATGTTTCCAGTTACTATACATGTATGCTTAGATAAGGGTAAATGTCATGATTCAAGATCCAGTGACCTTGATTCATCTGTACCACTGTGAAAGCTCAATTAAAATCCACACAACAATTAAACAGTAATTGGGACAAACTTAAAGTTGTCATCTGAACTTCTGGGAAGTAAATATAAGTTCAATGAAACAGGCTGGACAAAGGTAAAATTAAACCCGGAGTTCTGCTTGGTCTTCTTCATGAGATAGATATATGATATGGTATATAGTTCCTCAATGTTCTGTGCACCACCATTTTTAGTAAGTTTAGTACCATTCTTGTGCATAAAGCTATTGTTCTTAGCCACTGATATTTTGCCTTCCTTGCGTTTTTAGAAACCCAGTATTTTCTTCCCGACTGCCATAACTTAAAACCTCTGGTACAGTCTGTAATAACAAAAACTTTGTAAAATCTTCATTTATAGAATTATTTGTGTAAATGTTAGATTATAGTATTTGCTCATTCTAAATGACAGAGCTAAGCGCTTGTATTAAACCATCTTAATAAGGTTCTGTGTCGAAGCCTCTGAGGTCATTTAACTTTAAAAGTCACTTAGCTGTCGCATCCTGTTTTTACCTACCAACCAAGCTGTTATACAGCAGAACATTTTATGCACATATTTTTGTTCACTTTAAAGTATTTGAATAAATAGAAATAAATGTGTCTGTACCTAAAAAAAACTAAAATGACATGAATCAAAGTATTTCCTACCCTATACGTGTATGGGGGACATTCCGAGCTATTTCATTCAATATTCTCTTCTGCTCAGATAGTAGATTTCATCCTTTCTACTGTAAAGACCATCAGTCACCCCCTCTATTGCCTATAATTTGACATTAATGCATACTGATCAGCTGTGCTATACTTTGCAAATCTTTTTACATGTACTTGATGGGAGCATACAGATATTTTATTGCTCTTTTATTTACTTACCATTATCACTTGGATTAAATTGAGATCTTTACTAGATTGGAAAATACTAGGGGAGAACCGTACTAGATTTGGACATGCTCCTCAAGGGTCTGCATCTGCCAAGGTTTTATTGGTAAAGTCTTATGACTGTTAATGCTGACATAAACAATGTTATCTGATCCCTCAGGGCCAGCTTGTAGCACCTAACTAAGTGACAGTTGCAACCACAGGAAGGCAAAGGCTACATATGTTCTCTTGTTGTAGCTGCTCCCACTGAAAACCTAGATAGACTTTCAGAACAGGATGTAAGAGAGGTCTTCACCTACAGCAAACCGCCTTTCTCGTAGAGAACCATATTCTCACAGGTACTCGGATGCTCCCAGGACTTAAACGCAGAGTAGTCAAAATTTTTCTCCGGTACCAGGTAGCGATGAGGTAAAGAGACTGGGAGAATAATACACCAGGCGGTATACAGAAGATATCCAGTACCGATACAAATGGTCGAGGTCAGGCAGCAAACAGTAAAACCAAGGTCAAGCCAAAAGGTCAGAGCTGGCAGGGAGCAAGGTAGGTCCATTAACAAAGCCAAGGTTCTTGACAGGCAGCAGACAAGGAATTTCCAGGAACAAACTGGGTCAGGTAATTAAACAGAATATCAGATTTCAATAACACAGCAGGCTTCACAAAAAATGCAGGACATAAATGTTATAACTGACAGGGAGGCTAAACCCTCCCTGCCATTTAAATTAGTGAGGGCCAATTAGATTACTCCATCAGGAACAAGCTTCCCGCTCCGCATTGACAGGGTAAACATGGTCATGAGACCGACAAGCCGAACACCGTGTCCCAGTCGTTAGGCAACCAGCCAGGACGGAAGAAGCATGGCATACGGCCATATAGAAAGGAAAGCATCTTAGCTGCCTAGCAACGGTCAGGGCAGAGAAGTTATAGCTAGCTGTCATGAAGTAGCGCAGAGGTTCATAGCACTTGTGCATTTGCTCCCTTTACTCTCACTGCTCCTAGCTATGACATCATTCCTCTTCCTTTTCCTCTATTAATATAGCCCAAATCCCTGATTTGTAACGATAATGTGTTATTGAAGATAGCATAGAAACCGTTGGAAAAGTAAAAAGTGATCAGGAGTCCACCATGTGTTTCATATAATCATAAAGTCTACTTTGTCAGGTGTTTACCATCTTTTCTAAGTTGATTCATGCAAAATGTATAGTACTTATTAATTTTAAATGCACTTCAAAAGCACTAGGCACGCCCCTGGGTATTTGGCCATGCCCCCATCATTGTGTGGCCACACCTCCTGTCCTATACCCAAATGTTGGGAGGCATGAGGCAGTCCTATTGGAGTTTTCCACCAGCCAAGCACAGAGCTGATTAGTTATGTCAGTAGTCTTTGGAGTGTGGGGTGTAAGCCACGCAAACATGGTGAGAGCATACATGGAGTCGTAGAAAACCTGAAAACAGCCTGAAACAATCTCTCTATTTGTATTCATTCTTCAAAACTGGTTCAACTTGTAAGTTCAGGTGACATGGCCTAATTGTGCACAGCAAAATGCAGTGAAAGGGCAGCAGAAATGCAATGAGAGAGATGCCAACCTTTCAAAAGTTTGCTGAGATGGCTAATACTTTATTACTATTATTTGTCCTTAGGTAGCTATCCCCTTCAAATGAAATAAAAGGGCAAAGTTGTGTTTGTCTTTGTATGCTGCAGAACTTTCACATGCTTTTTCCAACATGCTTGGAGATGTCAGTAATATGTGTTCTATGAAAAAAGGGTCTATTTATTATTGTGCAGCGGTGCCACTCATTATGTGTCGCTGCTATTTACTATGCCAGGGCTACTCAGGGAGCCCCAGCAACGTACCCCCTCCTACACAAGCGGTTTCTCTGGACTTTTGAACTACCGCAGTTTGTTGAATAGGCCTTAAAATTGATTTACTGTTGCTCATTAACCACATCAAAATACTTGTCTGTTTATTAACAACTCTTGAAATAAAGCCTTATTCCCTTGTTTCCACAAATTTTTAATATTTAACAACGGGTGAAATGAGCTGGGTAACTTTGTACTAGGGTAGTAGTAATTGAATATAAGGGCTAGGCTACTAAGTGTAATGTAGTGGATAAATATGCTTGGTCAAAGCTCAGAGTGAATTGTCATCAAGGGCTGATAGTTTCCTCTGGGCCCACATGCAGTCACAATGTGTGTTGTAGGTGAGTGCACAAGGTTAAAGCTGCTGCTGTGTAGTATACAGTTCTGCTTTTTTTGCCCTCTGCTGCCCTTGGTAAATTAGCCTAATCCAGTAGTGTTTGTTTAATTTTATTTGGACATACTGAAATGTCTTTCACAACAAACATTTTATAAATTTAATTTCTATGCTTTACGCACTGTAGCATGTGGCTGATTACATTATAACCTTCTGTTGTCTGTCATGTAAGGTACAGCAATATTAAATGTCTGACTTTCTGTTGTGAGAATAAATATAACTGCAATTAGCTTTGTTTCTCAGGCTATGTATTTGTATTGATCCGGATGACTTATGCTTATTTCTGTAAATCTTGCATTTCTGGGAGTTGAGGAAGTCATTTCTGTTACACAGATCTGCCTTTGCTAGTTTATCCTCATACCCCATAGAGAAGGGAAATAAATATGCTAGGTTATCTGTTTCTGAAGTTCTTTAGTCCCCACATGGTAAGGATATAACTTATTTGTTCAGCTGCCTGAGGCCGTGGGAAATATCCATATTATCTTTGCTTGTGGTTCTTGTGCATCCTTCCAGTGTCTGCAGAAGAACCACATTCTGTATAGAGCAGAGGAGCAGCCATCCCCACACAACAGGTTTTCAGTGTCAATAAAAGGCAAGATAAATATTTTGAGCTGTGCTGGAGTCTGGGGTTGATAAGAAGAATACATCTTTATTCCGCTAAATGAGTGGTTGCATTATATTTCCCTTTCTTCAGCCTCCTATTTCTTCACATTCTGAGTGTTTGGTAATCCCAAGTGGGCTGTGTAGAGTACACACATCTGCAGATCTTGGCATATTCGCTCAGACTTCACTAGAGGGAAACTATTGCTGCATCTAATAATTTTACCAATAAATAATGTTTTAAGGCTGATGCAGTTAAAGCACACAAACATTTTATTTAAAGGTGACAAATAAGATCTCAGGATATTTACACTTGTGGATTAAATGTTTTTATTAAAACAAATTTGCATAATGGTACATATGCATAATGATGGACTGGAGGCAGCACAGTGGCTTAGTGGTTAGCACTTCTGCCTCACAGCAATTATGTATAATTCTTAGAGTTTTATATTGTGCTAGTATGTCCAGTCAACACACATAGGATAAGATAGAGCCTGTGGCTCAACAGGTTAGTAATTGGCTATGGTAGGAGAAGGCCAGGGTTCAAATCCGGAATAAAGAAGATTAATTTTTAGCTTTTACAATTTTGTATTTGTTTTTCATTTATTAAAATGATTAACATTTCCCTTTTTTATACTATTATAATATCTTTAATATATGTATCTTGGCTGGACATGCTTATAGTTTATTCATGTGATCATATGCAATCTTTGTATCAGCAAACGAAAATGCCGATTCATAGATCAATCCTAGCTGTGACACTGGTGATCTAGATCGGTTTTATATTACAATTAAGATGTCTATAGTGTGTTTTTGAATTTAGAAAATGGATGTTTTATGTATAATTGTAAGACTTTTATATTGTACTTTTGTTGTCATTCTATAATGTGATTGAATGGATAGGATTGGTCCCAGGCTATTTAAAACCGGAACCGACATTGAAACCCCCCAAACCTTGATAAAGAGTTAGTTTGAAGCGTATTGGTGGTAATGGGGATCTGTGACCAGGTGCGCTATTCAATCCAAGTATTGAAGAGACTGTTTTGCCAGCTACTTAACATCTTTCTCTGCGGAGACTTTCTAGTTTCTACATGCTTGATTTTCACTTGTATGGGGTAAGCGCACAACGCTATTGGTATCTCATATCACACAGAGAGATTCAAATGCTATGTTTTAACTTTGAAATGCTGAAATTACAGCAGAAGTCTGGTAATAAAGAATATATTTTTATAATAAATTGTATTGGACATTTATATCACTCAAAAAGGTGTGGAATGTTCTAACTGATGGCATTTCAAGAAAGCTAATATAGTACACTTTTGGGTGGTTAAAATATAGAAACATCTTAGGCATTGTTTATATAAGTCAAACAGCAATATTTTATGCAATATAAGTACAAGACCACAATCCTTACATGTTTAGGTAAACAACAGATTCACATACATCTTTTTGGATTTATTAATAGTAGGAACAGTTATTTTTGAAAAGTGTGTATTTTTGGTAAGGGTCACACGATGTTTTGTGTTTTGTTTTCTTTCACATGTTGAACCGGAACAACAAAGAAGAAAAAACCCCACATGCTTTTAACTGGAAGATATTCTCTATATATATTGGAAAGGCTCTTTTTCTATCATTAAATGTTGACTATTTCAATTGATAGTCTAAGATTATATGCTTGACACCAGCGCAGATTTGCAGTATTGTTTTGTTTTTTGTTTAACTTTCCCTTTAATGTTATAGGGCGACATTTATATTGGACAGCACAGTGGCGTAGTGGTTAGCACTTCTGCCTCGTAGCACTGGGGTCATATGTTCGATTGCCTACCATGTGTGGAGTTTGTATGTTCTCTCCGTGTTTGCATGGGTGTCCTCTGGGTGCTATGGTTTACTCCCACACTCAAAAAACATACTAGGGATCCAGATCACTCTAAAGTGGGAGTAGAGGGAACGTATCTGGTGGCAACAGAGGTTCCCATGTATTTAAGCTTGTAATGTTGCCATCTTAAGGCAAGTCTTGCTTCTATATTAGATTTTATGGGCCTGATTCATTAAGAAAAGTAAAGCAAATAAAAAAGGAGTAACTTTGCACCTTGGCAAAACCATGTTGCATTGGAGGGGAGGTAAATTTAAAATATGGGGACAGCTTATCTGTGTGGAGTTTGTATGTTCTCACCGTGTTTGCATGGGTTTCCTCAGGGAACTCCGGTTTTCTCCCACAATCCAAAAACATACTAGTAGGTTAACTGGCTGCTGTCAAATAGACCATAGTGTGTGTGTGTGTCCCTCTCTCTCAACTGTAAGCTCGACTGGGACTGATGTGAGTGAGTTTTCTGTGCGCTGCGGAATTAGTGGCGCTATATAAACAGCTGACGATTATGTCCAGGATAGTAAAACGTGTTGGGCCTACTCGGAAAGTATATACAGTGAAAGGCTTTCAGTTGGTGCTATAGGAATGCAAAACATTTTGATCCAATAAACATGGAATGCGTCAAACATTTCTTTGTTTGTTCTCAGGCGTTCAGTTTTCTGTATCCTGATTCTCACTATGATCTCAGAGAAATAATTTATTGAATAACTAATTGCCAGGAACTGAGCAGGGGTCAGGTGTTTTAGTTATGATTACAGTTTGTTGTATCATTTTGATTTAACAAGTGGTGCTATAGAATTGTGCTTTGCTGAAAGCCAGAACTTCGTTTTGTAAAGCAAATAAACATACAGCTTATACCCAAAAAGCAAAGATTGTCTGGAGTCTTTTTCTCAAATGAGATACATTACTGTAATACAACCCCAAGTTTAGACTGCACCAACCCCCCGCACACCTCTCTTGGATGATGATTGTATGGCTCCTTTGTCTTTTCTTCCACCCTGATCTATGTTGGGGGTGCATGTATGTTCTCTCACCTCAGATGTTTCTCACTGCCCTAATACCTTTTGTACACCTTGAGGAGTGCTACATTTACATATGGAAAGGGATTGAATTCGCCCAAGGAAAGAAATTGTTCTTTTTATTTCGGGTATATTTCTATTTTTTCTCTTGAGGTGGGTGCTCTTCCAACAAATACAACTAACTTTATTCAAAGACTGAAGTTGGACTAAGAAAAGGAAAAGGCACGTCAGTCCACGAATTCATATTCTTTATACTTAAAAATGTATTGTTTAATTCATCGTTATTAAAAATTATTTGCTTACTCCAGGTATATTTATGGCGAAGTATTAAAAATAAGAAAAAAATCTAAAGTGAGAAATAAAGAAAAATATTGGGGTCATCTAAAATAAATAAACCCTTATGTAGAAACTGGACTAGTGGAAAGAGAAAAGGATTAAATACCACCTCTATTTCATGAATCTTATTAATGTTCTTGTGGGAGGATATATCCCAATTAGCAATAAATATATTGATCTTATATTTAACTTATATTTTCAAAATATGTTATTCTTTAAAAGGGAAAAGTGAGAAATATTACCAATCCTCCTCACCAATTCAGTTGTGGGTGTTATATGTTTAGCCTGGGTACACACTACAGGGTTTTCAGCCGATTATTGGGCCAGTCAAACAATAAACGACCATTCGGCCCGATATTGCATTAGTGTGTGCCCTCCAACGATGAACTATTATCGTTCCAAAGCACATTGTATCTTTTTATTTGATTTTTAAACCACACTAAAAATCTCGTTCAACAATGGAATAATAATGACGTTCCAATTCTGCAGTGCGTACGTACTCACGACCGGCAGTGTCCATAGATCTCTATGGAGTGGGCAGAGTCACAATCTTTTCAGCCGATGGTTATGACTGATAAAGAGCACAGATCTGACGGTAAATCGTGTAAAACTTTAATAGTGTGTAATCGGCATGCTGATCGGGACTTTTTATTTCCCAGTCGTTAGTAAAATTGTTAAAGAAGTTGCATCTGGAGAAATTTTCTGTAGTGTGTACCCAGGCTTATTCCTATAAATCTCTTGTATTCTCAATTTGTATTGTTCATAATCATGCTTCTTTCACTTGATGTCATTCTCATTCTCATTTACATAACGTATATATTTGTCTGCACCTTCTGTAGTTCTTATTCTTAATAAAGAGGAATTCAATATTTATTCTTTTATTTATTTTCATGCTGTGTAGCTCAATTAGTACAGGTTTTAGATATTACCCCCTACACAATTCCCAGGAGACACTTTTATGACATTCACCTAATATATTGTAATTTGTCAACCATATATCTTCCCCCTACTTCCGAAGTATATGATTATCAGATAAGTATGCTTTTAATCATAAGGGGATAATATTTATCAGTCACTATTGTCTATTTACTGGATATATTCTCACAAGTTAACCCGTGCATGATACTCATGCATTCTAGTCAAATCAAGCTACTTAAGGTGTTAAAAAGGTTCTTGTCATGCATTTGGGCCTAGCCCAGGCCTCCTCAGGGGAAGAGCATTACTTACCGACGCAAGCGCCCTTTTTTAGCGTGGTTTTGTCCACATGTCACCACCTCATCATTTTTCTCCATCACCTCATCCTTCATCTTCATCGCCACATCCTTCATCAAGCTACTTAAGGTGTTAAAAACTCCCCACTGTCACCCCCGGCAACCACCAACCACTCCCAACTGTCACTTCTCCTTCAAGAAATATATAGGTCAGTGTATAACTCTGCCCAGCAGGTGGCGCTGCAGCTTGGTGGGTTTTTTTTCCCACACACGCCACTAGGCATTTATATAGTAGATTGTTATGATGAATGTTTATAGTATATTCTTATTACTACTAAATCTGGTCAATATACTATTAATCCTTAGACTGATGTTTGTTAATCATTCAATTAGTGTATCACTTTTGGTTTACTAAAGGAGACATAGGCATTATCTCCCTATTAAACAAAAAGCAAAACAATAGTGCTAATCTGTGCTGGTGTTCAACATACAATCTTATTTTTCAATTGATAGTCTAAGATTTTATGTTTAACTTCAGCACAGATTTGCACTATGGTTTTTTTTTGTTTTGTTTTTTTAACTTTCCCTTTAATGTTACAGAATGACATTTATATAGGGCAGCGTTGTGGCTTAGTGGTTAGCACTTCTGCCTCACAGTATTTAGCTCATGATTGTGACTATGTGACTATGGCCTTATCTGTGTGGAGTTTGTATGTTCTCCCTGTGTTTGTGTGGGTTTCCTCTGGGTGCTCCAGTTTCCTCCCACACTTCAAAAACATATTAGTAGGTTAATTGGCTGCTATCAAATTGACCTTAGTCTCTGTGTGTATGTTAAGGAATTTAGACTCTAAGCTCCAGTGGGACAGGGACTGATGTGAGCGAGTTCTCTGTATAGCGCTGTGGAATTAGTGGCGCTATATAAATAGCTGATGATGATAGTGTGTAGTGCGCAGGTGAATTTGGACTTTTTCTTGTGTTTGTTAGGTTCTCTCCCTGTTAAATATATTATTTCATAAGTCTCCTATGAGGTCTCCCATTTATTTCCGGTCTTTGAGTGATACTTTTCTCAGGAAATGTGCAGGTCTGTGGCCTGCCATCTTTCTTTTCCTAACAGAGATGTTATTGCCAGTGGCACTAACGGTATATTGTCATTATCAAAGCCACATGTGCTACTTTCATTTATTTAACCTTGTAACTAAACAGAAGTACAGTGTCCCTAGCAGAACAGTAACATAGAACCAATTACATAGAAGCAACCTGATTTCCGGTAGAGCAAACTATAGAATGTGATTTAGCACTCTTAGGGGCATATTCAATTCCGATCCGCGGGATCGCGCCGGAACGGCGCCATGGGGCTGCGTACGAAAATCTGCGTTATTGCGGTACCGTATTACCGGCAGTACTGCGCATTTTCCGCGGTAACACGGATCGGAATTGAATATGCCCCTAAGAGTTATTGCGGCGCTAATCAATTCCCCCCTATTACCATTATTACAGTAAATTCAACCCGGCTTTCTGCTTGCAGCTCAGGGAGCTGCGAGCAAAGAGCCGGCGTTGAAATGATCATAATAATGGTATTACCGTAATAACGGTAATAGTGCACAGGCCGCGTTACTTTTTACAGTAACGCGACCAATTGAATTCCCCTCTTCGTAGTTGTGTGTTAAACGAGGTTAAGCAAAAATAAGGGGAATTTAGGGATACACTCTTGGAATTAGTAGGTGTCTGCATAATTTATAGTGTTCCCTAGGGACTCCTCAAAACAATCTCTTGCCAAAACCATTCTTTATAGCTTACCATATGTAATATTAGCATCTCACCAGAGGCAGGACGAAATTGAACAAAACTGTCAAATCTTTAATACAAGTCTCTTGTTCATTCACCAGATAACTGTTTTGTGCATTTAAAAAGTGTAAATGAGAAATGACAACTCTGCAAGCTCAAATATTGTAATAATTTCCACATAGGATAGATTAATCATCTTATATTTGTATTACACTGACATTTACATACCAATTTGTGGGAGTGGTGTTATTAGAAGTATAAACTATTGTAAGGAGTAATGACCCCCTACTGAAAAACATTGCAAACATTAAAAGCTACCTTGGATTTCTGTGACCTGTATAAAATTACTCAAGCAACAGCCTCATGCTTTTATATGGTGACCGAACTCCTCTGGGACTATTCATATCCATTTAGTTTACAGTAGGGAGTGTATTTTCCCTTATTTTATACCGTATTTTTTTTTTGAATAGCAACTCCTTTAGCTTTACTATTTAAAAATGGTGTGTCAGATTCTCAGTAATGAGCAGTAGCAAGATAACATTAATTGATTAACTATATGTTTCCCTGTTGGTGAAGTTTGGAATCTGAATTTCCATGCACAAATCACAAACCTGTGAGGACATTGACAGTACAACACTTGTGCTGCACATCTGCATCCATTATACCTACTTTGCTCTATTTGTAGGTTTGCCATCCTTTGCGGCCAACTTGCAGAGCATGAAGGCATTCAGAAGCGCATTCAGATTGGATACCTTTTTAAGGTAAAAGAAAATGGTTTAAGTGAAAAGTATGTCCTCTTTTTTCAGATACTTCGATGGTAATGTGCCCCAATAATATCACAAATAGAGTAAATTCAAATGAAACAATATTTATTAAGAGATTAAAGGATTAAAAATATTTTTTTCTTAATAAAAGTCACCGTTAAGCACCCTTTGGAATGGTTTTTTACCCCTACAAAGACTGCATTTACTATAGGTTGAATGGCCTGAATCTTTGACCTACAAGCTACGTAAAAGATTCCATGAAAATGTACAAGAAGCATGATGTATCACATGTGAATTGCATATTATTGTCAGAATGTATTCACTATTTATGTTTACTTTTAAGGAAATGGTGGCTGCTGAATTTTGTTTGAAGTAGTTCTTAAATGTTGTTATTTTTCTTCAATAAAGAGGTTATTGGAGGATCAACAGAGCATTACAGTAATATTGAATAAAACTTATATAGATACAACAACTTTACATGATGTTACAGCTAACCACAGTAATTGCAATATAATTAACTATCACTGAACAGTAGAGCTAGAGCTGGTGCTCTTCACAACTTGTATTGCTTCTCTGACAGAGGGGTAGGGAGGACAAAGGGGATAGAGTTGGGTGACACTAAAGTCTACCTGCATCGGTGGTGGGGGGATGATTTAATCCAGGAGTGGTCGATCCTCGGGAAAAGAGCTGGCGAAAGCGTAAACTATGGGTCAGTTTATTTCTATATCTTTCCCCTCCATTAAAAGGTAATCTCAAGTTGTGGCAAGAAGTATAGGCCTCCCATGTTTTCAATAATACATGTAATATATTCAATCTGATATATATGTGCCACAGTCTGCTCACAACCACTTGACAGGATGGGGGGTATAGCGTGTTTCCAGTTGGCCACTAGGTGGCAATGGAAGCATTATGTCTTATTAATTTATTTTGATGAAGTGAAGCCGCGCCAATTGGAGAAAGCAACAAGGTAATAAAAGGAATATCTTCTTGCACAAGCATCAGACAAGGTCCCTAATTTCAGACCAAAACGCCTGTAACCTAGGACATTTTCACCATATATGCAGGAATGAGCTGGGCATAGGGCCGGTGCAAGGTCTGTAGGTGCCCTAGGTAAAGCTTCTTCTGAATAAGAGTATCTTATTTTTCTATGGTCTGAAGCTGCACACACCACTAATAGGACTGATTGAACATTACAATTATTGTATTTAAGTGGATATGTGGACACTATTTTCTTCAGTGACATTACAAAATAATGACTGTGTTCTTACTCTGCACTGGGAATTGGGACTTGATTTTGACAGCTTTTTAAGTGTATGTTTTATTTTATTTTGAATACACGGAACTGTTTTAATACTTAGGCTCTCAATTCATTCATTAGAGAAGCAAGCTTTTCTCTAAGATAGTGACAACACTGATCGTATTGTCCTTATTTTTAGTGTGCAACCTCACTTATTCAAGCAAATTTATTTATTTATTCTTTTACAGATACTCCCTTCACCTGCCCCTGTCCCCTATCCTTCCCTATTGTGCCTATTTCCCATATTATCTTTATATAAGATATTAATGAACTGGCAAAATAAAATCTAGGTATATCAATGTTGAAGACTGGTGGTAGTTACCAAAGTCCACTAATAAAATACCAATAGTAAAATTACTTTAGTAAGTACACCTGGAACTTTTCTTTACGGACTGTGATTTTTTTTTTTTGATTTTTTTTTAGAGGAATAATGTTGACTCCATGTGGTATTTAAAGCTCAGCAAAACAATCCCTAAACAGTTTCAATTAGTTAACAGCTGTTTATATAAAAAGCAAGTACACACACATATATATATATATATATATATATATATATATATATATATATATATATATATATAAAATTTAAATCAATTATAAAGGAATTAATATATAGAAACTTATAAACCAAATAAGAAAATATAAGACACTTGTCATCAAGGACATAAATAACATAGTCACAGGTAATAAAGATGTTAATTCTGCATTTCATATTGGTGACATTTGAATAGAATGATATTGTTTTATCTGTACTATGGTTAAATGTCAAACACACATTTTTATTATTTATAACAGTCTAAAGGTTTAGAGCGTAACCAATTAAGATTACTTTTCATCATCATCACCATTTATTTATATAGCGCCACTGATTCCACAGCGCTGTACAGAGAACTCATTCACATCAGTCCCTGCCCCAATGGAGCTTACAGTCTAAATTCCCTAATATAGACACACACACACACACACACACACACACACTAGGGTCAATTTTGATAGCAGCCAATTAACCTACCAGTATGTTTTTGGAGTGTGGGAGGAAACCGGAGCACCTGGAGGAAACCCACGCAAACATGGGGAGAACATACAAACTCCTCACAGATAAGGCCATGGTTGGGAATTGAACTCATGACCCCAGTGCTGTGAGGCAGAAGTGCTAACCACTGAGCCACCATGCCCCACCGTGCTACTTTTAACTTGAAATCTATTTGTAGACCTCTTAACACCCCTAAAGAGCTGGGGGCCAATACATTTCTAAAATGTTTGGCCTTTTAAAAATGACTATAGATTGATTGGGGAATTGCTAATTTTTAGATGGAATCCTTTTTAATAATAAGGAAATGCTTCCTAAATGTTTGGTTTTTTTTTTTTTATTTTATATACCAAGGTCAAATTGATTACATTTAGAATTGAAAGCAACAGATATATCCTGAGTTGTCTTGTGTATTTTCCTCTAAAAGAGAATATTTTTCCTAGTTGGAACATTTTCAAGAACAGATTTTAGCATCCACTGTGGATATCCTCTGTTTTGAAAAGCTGTCAACATATCAGAAGCTTGTTTTAAAAACATAACATCTAAGGAACAATTCCTCTTAACCATCCCTTATATTTTTTATCTAGGACTTATAATGTTGACTCCTCTATTTAATATAGTTATTTGAGAAAAAATAAATATATATAATATAATATTTCTATATATTTCTATAAAGAGAGAGTGATATCCAAAAACTTTGATGGGTGAAATTCAAATACTTTTGATTATTATTTATAAAATATCTAGTTTATTAATAGAGATTGTGCTAATAAACACTTGTTCATTTGTTAAAGTGTTTAGATTTTTGTTTATATTATGTCACTTTTTTTTCTTGTAAAACTTTAGCACTACTGCTTATTTTTTTTCTCTCTCTCTATGTTGATTCATATTTTAGGAGTTGTCACTTGAAACTGCTTTTACCATCTTTGAATGGCCCAATGACACAGTTTTTTTTTCCTTTTTATGTTATTATAAACAAGTAATGTTTGTCATTTTTAGGAACATATCGAAATGGCAATTTCTTTACAGCCCCATGACTCCAAATGCTACTATCTGCTTGGCAGGTGGTGCTATGAGGTATGTGTGTCTAAACTGTCTACTTTTTTTTTTTATTAACCCAAGTTTTGCTAATATTTTGTATATGGCATCAACATATTTAGCAGCACTGCACAATCTTGTCAAATTTGAACATGTTGCGAGAATCAATGCAGTAAAACTGCAACACAAAGTGGTTGCAAAAAAAATATTCATACTTGTGGTGGCATCATTAATTAAAAGTCAACTGGTGACATTAATAAAACAATCGGGGCATTAAGTAATAAAACATTCAGGGGCATTATTTATTAAATGACAGTCGGGCATTAATTAATTATATAGAATTGGTGACATTGCATAGAATTGGGGGCAGTGCTATTTAACTTATATTGGCGCAGTTATTTTTTATTTATTAGCGGGACGTAGTGCATTCACTTGTGGCACTGCAAGTGTACGTATGCAAGTAGTGCCACAAGAGAGTGCACTCTATGTTCAGCGTATTATCCTGGTACCCACCTGCCAGGGATACCTGGAGTGGCCTATTGCTTCTCAGCATTGGGCCAATACTATGTGGCACTGGGGTTTTAGAAATTAGAAGGGGGTAAAATCAGCTGTTTTACCTCCATACAGTTTGTCCTGAACTGTATGCGTTTTAGGGATTTGCAAACAACAACACGTCTTGTGAGTTTTCACCGTCCAAACCTCAGGATAGTAAATCCTGCTGTATGGATCTGGAAAATGCATCTGATGTGTAGCGATCTGAAAACCGCACACAGAACTGCCCATTAGTAAATCTCCCTCATAGCCTTGGTTTTTTTAATTTGACTTTTGAGCATTTTGTGTAGTAAGAATATATTTGTATTGAATATATTACACATATTTATATTAAAAATTAGGTAATGTGTAGAATAAAAGGTTAAACTTAATAGCTATTTTTCACTCAATGTAACAGATAAACAACCATATTGGAAGAAAAGAAATTTATTGATTCATTAAATACTGGATGCAGCCATTGCTAAGTTTTGGTACAACACAAACACTTGTCTTACATAGTTTTAAATCGGTGATCAAAACTTAAAAATTAGTCCGTACAAGCAAAAAGGTCAAATAATTGTGGGCCGTTAAGGGAGAGTACTAATTCAGAATAGAGATACTGGATTTGAACTGTCTGTGATGTGAAAGTGCTAGATAGGTTGTGTGTTCAGTTACTGCCTTACAGAGAAGTCCCAGCCCTGAGATGGAAGCGAGTGAGGTAATGGGAAGCAATCGGCTGTGGCCACGTGAGGTGTGTGATGCTGTGGTTAATAGTTACTTACACAGTGTCCGCTCCAAGAGCTGTAAGACGCAGAAGAGTTATAAATGCTAAAAGCCAGAACCAAAAAAAGAAATGCAACATCATCACATTTTCACCATCATCATCATCTCACTTGGGATCCAAAATATTATCCACATTCTGGTACTCTTCTCCCATCTGCTTCTTCCATGGCACAAAGCAAATCCAGGAGGAATTCACAGAACAAAGAACATCATACCAAACGAGAAGAACATCTCCTGACGACCACCTCTCTTGGAGTGGATACTGCCCAATAACTCTTACCCACAACACCACATTACCACATCGTCACTTTGCACCCCAGTACATTACGCACTAATTCAGAATACCATTGTCACAAACACCCAGCCTGTCACAGATACAGCAATCTGAAACAGCTAAATGTGACTGGAGTTACCTTGGTCACTTACCAATGAATACACCTTTTCTGCCACCAAAAGGATTTACTAAGGAGTCCTTAAGTTCACTAAACCACTTATTAATATTACACACTTAAGTCACATATACATGTAGCATGAGCCTCACTTTGCTTTGTAAGTTCACAAAGAATCATTGAGAATATGCTAGATTAAATGTATTTAATCTGAAAAATGTTTTCAAGGCTTAATTACAAAACTCTTAATAACAAGACATACAAAATAAGTTGCATAAATAAGTTTCAGAAATAAAATAGGAAATAAAACCAGAGTCTTACTTACTAGTCTAAAACTTGGCGTGAAAGGAGTACACTTTGAGAAGGATGGCACACTTCAACCTAGATACTGTAGGTCTCCTCTTTAGAAATGCATAATTTTACTAGGTAAGGCAGCTGATTTAAACCTTTCTCACCTAGGTGTCACCCCCCACCTTTGGAGGTTAGCTTTCAGTCAGGACAGATTGATTCCCAGAATGACACAGGGCTTTACAAGTGAGTTATCTATCCCTGAGATAAATGTCTGGCATCTCGGAGGCCATGATTTTCACCTCTGCTTCTTCTGCCCGGCTGGTTAGGTCCACATCCTCTGTATACAAAAAACTTCTCAGAGATGCTTATCTGTCCCTGGGCCTGGCTAATTTCAAAAGACTCTTTGTCAATTGCATAGGTCACTTAGGTCAGTCAGCAAAGCACACTTTGAGCCGTTAAATACAATATACTCATTGTCACACATGAATATTTTGGAAAAATAACAATAATAAATAATTGTCACAACCACAAAGAAGGTTGTTAGCTGCTAAATACGAAAGAAAATGGCACATGATAAAATACCAACATATAGCCCCAGGTATTTGTTATTAAAGGCTTTTATATTGCAAATTCTTGCCAGAGTGCTGTGTAGTGATTTCACTTTGTAGCACGTTGAAAATGTAAATCTAACTTTGCTGCTAAAGGATTATAGATACAGCTCCGAATCTCTAACTTTTAGATACTGGCCAGAAAGCTGGGTCCAAGGGGCCTGTGGTATCTTGTGAGGCTCTAGAGAGCCTATGGTAGTAGCACCACCAACTATGAACCAGCTTCAGCTACACCAGTGTCTTTTTATTATTGAGTTTGGGTTTAATCATAATGCCATGAAGTAGGTCTCTCTTCTGTTTGGTATTGCAGTTTTTGTTAGAGATTTGTAAACATTAATATTTGACTACTTATGGGATACTGTTTGACTAGTTATGGGAAACTTGGAGCACAAAAAAGTAAAAAAGTTCATTCATAATCAGAAAATGGTGCAGCTCAGTGGTGGGACTATGTAATAAAATGGCAAAAGTAATAGGTTTCTGCTGCTTTCATCAGACGGTTACAAATTTAACATGTAAAACCTACAGTTCGGAAAATATTAACGGCAGAGGTCTACATTGCACATATTTACAAACCTGTATAAGCAACCACAAACAAAATGCTTCTGCTAAGTCAACTGAAACATATGTTTGGATTATTATTATGTAACTAAGCATATCTAGACACGGTCTTTCCTAAATGTAAGCTACTCTATCTATTACTTTGCCTCCTCCCCCCTTTATCTCAGATAGAAAACATATTGAAATTGCTGATCTGATCAGAAATCTCTGTTTGTATAGGTGTCTAATCTTGGATGGCTGGAGAAAAAAACAGCTTCTGCCTTGTATGAAACCCCACCTAGTGCTACTGTGCATGAGGCTTTGGAAAAGTTTCTGAAGGTAAATGCATATGCATTTCTTCTTTTGGTACTTCCGCAGTTTGAGTACATTTTGCATCATGTACTACTTGTGTCTTGATACAGGCTGAGGAACTGTCACCAGGATTTTCCAAAGCCGCAAGAGTTAACATTGCAAAGGTAACTCTTAAATCTTACATTAGATTTTTTTAGCCACCTGATTAACAGTCATGATTATGAGTAAGCCTCTGCAAGAGGAAAAGTATTGAACTTTATTAATATACTAGAAGGGGCGTGACGTGATGAAACTATAATGGGTCATTTGAACATTTGAAGTGCAATTAAGGATATTATGTGACATTAATATTGAGCAAGGGCTGTGTATTACTGAGCTAATTATATATATATATATATATATATATATATATATATATATATATATATATATATATATTCACACTCCTGCCATGTTCGGAGACAAGTCCTTCTCTAAATAAACAGATTGACTTTGCAGAAATCCACTGTGTGGTTCAGTTGATATGTTTAAAGGGGCATGACCAGCAATATCACAATGGCGCAAATGCCTACAGAATCAGAATTTTGACCTGCTGAGATTCCATAAAGTTACTATCTAAAATATGTGGGAGGATCGTCAACTGTCCGTAGTAGAGTATTACCATTTCTCTATCATCCACTAGGGGACACTGGACCATGGGGTATAGAGCCTCCTTCAGGACATGGTCACTTTAAATAATTTTATTTATTTTTACTTGAATTTTTAAGTGCAGACAGTCTTGAAATAAGAAGTCTTTGACAGCCAGAAATATGTATGCACAATTATGGGGGACATCCCAAAAGCACAGGGGAGTGCTACGGGGCTGTCTGCAAACGGGAGCAGGGAAAAAGTGTTGTGTAGGTACAGTCTTCTGCAACCCTACTCCCTGACGTGGGATGTCTCCCGAGGCCTTGCACCTCTTGTGCCGCATGTTGTATCTGTGGGCTCGATGCTGCCATGGCGCCATCGGGTAGGTAGAGCAACACCAGACCGCATCAGTGGAAAGGTAAGTCCTCCTTCCCGAGATCGGGAAGGAGATGTTAAAAAGACGTTCAGCTTCTGTCTGGTGGGACCTGGAGCCTGCTAAGCAAGGCCGCTGCAGAGCCACGGCTCCACTTGGGAAGCAGGGTCAGGTGGGGCCACCTCATCAAAGGTAGGCCCGCACTAGGCAAAGATGCAGCACAGGGGAGCTGTCCTCTAAGACTCCGGCTACTGACGTGCTGGGCCCTTAGGGGAGGTGTAAAAAAAAGACCCCTGCACCATATCATTCGCCTTCTCCCTGACTGTGTTCTCCCTGAGCTGTGTTCTGAAGTTCAGTCTAAACCACTCACTTTGCCAGAAACCCTGCTTCCTCTTTACCTGCTCTTTTCCTGATCATGGGGATAAAGAGATGTATATGACTGAGTCCTGGGGGAGGGGGAGGTGCAGGCCCAAGAAGTATCAATGCTCTCCCCTCCCTGACTGATTTCATGTGTGTACTGAAGATCAGGCACTGCCATGAGCTATACACTCCCCCTGAGTGATTTACTCTCTTCTGTCTCTACATCAGCAGGTAAATACTTCTAGCTAGAGTGGGATTGCATTGGAAATATGTAATCTATTTCTACTTAGATTCTGCTGAGTTTTATTGTCTATTAATACCTAGTTCACTTTTCAAAATTGTGTTCTTTGCATCAACCTTTTTTCCAGCTCTTTTTCCTTTCAAGGTGGATAAAGAGAGATATATGACTACTAAGTCCTGGGGTGAGGTATAGATCCAGGCAACATAATTTGCACTCCCCACTGACTGATTTCAGGTATGTACAGAATATCAGTCAAGATCAGATCATATTATGTACACTGTATATGCTGCCCTTTCCTGCTCTTTTTCTCATCAGGTTGGATAAAGAGAGGTTTCTGAGTACATGACCCTTGGGGAGGTGAAGGTACAGATAGCATAATTTTCACACCCCCTCCCCCCCCCCCCCTGACTACTTTCAGGTGTGTACTGAATATCAGTCTAGATCAGACACTGCAGTTCAACTCTCCTCTGTCTCGCCAGCAGCAGGTATTTACTAATACCTGGGGGCGGGTTTGCTTTGGGGATTGTGTGTTCTATATCTGCTTCATATCCACTGGTTGCAGGAGAAAGGACCTGTCCTTCCAACGATTTCACTGAATATTCAGCCGATTACCCCACCCTTCTCTTAGCAATGTCAAAAGATGAGCCTGTTTGGGTGATATGCCTTATTAAAACTGTACAGGGTCTTGTAAGCATTTCGTTCTCCTTAGAGAAAATTCTAGAGAACTCTTCACTGACTAAGTTGCAGAAAAGCCAGTCCTGTCTTAGTCCGGTCCTGGTGAGTGTTAGTTTCTGAGTGCCCTTCCCAAGAAGAGGGTGAGGTAGCAGAGCAATCCAACAAAGAGAATTCCTTGTTTTTGACAAGGACTCTAAAAGACGGCATGGTGTGGATGATTTAGTGTGGACAGTTCCCAGGTACTATACATCTAGGACAACGGGTAGTCCGCAGAGTCTGAAGGACACTGTTTAAAAGAAAGAAAAAGCAGGTGCTTTCCATCCTTATTCTCTGCGAAAAAATTGCTGTACATGTCGCAGACCTAACCTGTGCATAGGTTTAGGTTATATGCAGATATCGGACCCTTTATAACTTACCAGAGTAGGTTACAAGGAAATTCCACCTAGGGGTTTGCCTCTATAGCGTGATTGTCTAATGCCACGTCTATTCTTATCAACTGATATCACTGCACATAAGTATGATACAGTCAGATAGTTGAGACCATTCTTAAACCAGTTAGTGGCTGGTGCTCTACTAAGACAAACTTTTAGCTTCAGATTGGGTCAACTAGACAACGGAAAAGTGCCCAGAGGAACTCTTTGCAGACTTGCAGTCTGGGTGGCATAGGTCTGTAATGGCGACCTTGTCTGTACACATCTGGAAGGAATATCTATATCTGGGAAAACAGCTCTGGATGCTGGTCAAACCGGGGACCAGAATTTTCTCGATGGTCTCAGCCTGTCGAGCCAGTTGGCTCAGTGCTTGGGAGGCTGATGCAGAGTCAAAAAGACTCTGGAGTCCTTGTTTTTTACGGTGATGTCTATTCGGGGTTGACTTGGATAAGACTATTAGCCAGACGACTGTCACTCACCGGACTGTGAGTGCTTCTTCCCGTATATTTAGGAACCGTGGCCGTCCTCCATCCTGAGGGTCTGCGCATGCGCAGCCCTTTCAAACCCTTCAGTACCTGTTCCTTTAACTTAATTGGCAGATCAGGCAACACTCCCTATATTAAGCACCTGTGGTCAATACCACGTGGCCTGATCTTGGAGTCTCATTCCCATGAGCCTCTGAAGGTGTTTCCTCGTGTATTCAGCGCTGCTGATTCCTGTGGTTTCCAAACCACTTCTACCCCTGTGGTTTCCAGACCACTTCTACTCCTGTGGTTTCCTAACCACTTCAACCCTCCTGTGTATCATCGTGACTGTTAGCTGATTCCTATCCGCTGCCTCCGTGCACTACAGTCTTCAAGCCACTTCAACCCTCCTGTGTATCATCGTGACTGTTAGCTGATTCCTATCCGCTGCCTCCGTGCACTACAGTCTTCTAGCCACTTCAACTCTGCTATGTATCATCGTGACTGTTAGCTGATTCCTATCCGCTGCCTCCGTGCACTACAGTCTTCAATCTACTTCAACTCACCTGTGTGCCATCATGACTGTTAGCTGATTCCTATCCGCTGCCTCCGTGCACTACAGTCTTCAATCTACTTCAACTCGCCTGTGTTTCATCGTGACTGTTTGGCTGATTCCTATCCGCTACTCTCCGTGCTCAACAGTTCCAGCTCAGCTCTGCTCTCCCGTGTTTCATCGTTGCTGCACCTGCTGGTTGCCATCCGCTACCTCCGTGTATCTGCAGAGTCCTGCTGCTGCTACTTCTCAGTTCTACTCGTCCTACAACAGCTGACCCGCTCTCCGTGCTTCTCCGTGTTCCCGCTGGTCTCTACTCGCCAGTCTGCATCGGATCTGCGCCTCACTGTTTTCATCTCATCTAGATCATCGCTACTCTTCAGGGTTCTCCAGGAGTCCAGTCCTACATACTACTGCTTCCTGAGTATTTGTTCCCCTGCTGGTCTACCTACCTGTGCGCTGCACCTACTTGATTACCGCTTCACCCCTCCAGGGACTTCGCATCCTGCCGGCCTCCAGCCGTTCAGGTATCTCTGCACTCCTGTCTGACAGCCTGCTTCTGAACCACGGTATGCATACTTCTCATTGACTGTGCTGGTGTATTGCATATCTTGCTGGACTGAGTTTGTTCTCCTCTGGAGTTTACTATCCGCTGAGACTATTGCCATCATTGACTGTGTTATCTTGTGCCGGATTACCTCAAGTGACTTTCTATTATTGCAGTGCTGTTCAGTCATTAATATATTGTGCATGTTATTGTGGATCAAGTTTAAGGTGCCCGTGTATCCCCTGTATTGCAGTCTCTCCCCGTGCTCCTCCTCACATATATATTCAGTGGTACAACTTGCTAGAGGCAGACCACTGATCCCTGTTTCCTGTGTCACCTGTTCCAGTATCCTCTCACATAGCAGTGGTACAACTTGCTAACGCAGACCACTGACTCCCGGATACCTCCACGTGGATTCCATTCCTTCACTCAGACAGCGGTACAACTTGCTATCCGCAGACCGCTGACTCTCATCACCTCCTCGTTTCTGTTGGACATTCCTCCTCACTATAGCAGTGGTACAACTTGCTACCGCAGACCACTGACTACCTTCACGTGTCCTTTGTCCATACAGTTCCTCGTGTATTTCTACATCCATATTACCAGTGCTGCTAGTCATAGACTTTCCTGAGCATCTCCATCATCTGCTATTTCCTGTTCCGTGATCACCCTGCTACCAGAGTACCATATTACCATCTATACTGCTCTGGTAAGCCTATCACCTGGTGATCCCTGGGTAAAGACTCCTAGTGCCCGTGACAACGACAGTTGAAAGAGTTCCTACTGGTATATCTGCCAAGAGTGCAGGACTCTTGGGTTCGGGCCTTTTAGCGTAGTGGTAATGGTACAGGGTTCAGAAATTGCTTAGGCAGTTCCCGGATCCTCGTGTAGAACAGCAGGTGTGTTACACTAAGATGCCATCAGCCAGGTCTTAGAAATAACAGGCTGCTGGATGTACATTCTGCCCACCTGCAGAGGCAGTTGTGTGTGTCTGTCTGCTGATTTATAGAGGTCAGTGGTCCAGGTTTACTTCAGATTCCTGTGTGAGGGGATAAATTGATTTCCTACCTTCTCACTACCTGTCTCCTTGAGGACCATCCATAATTGCCATACAGTTAGCCAATCCCACATTACTTACAGCAGGTGTGATTTTCTTCCGGTGTTAGTATAACACAGTGGGAGGGTTTATTGTCCCAAAAGCTGTTTGTGTTAAGGTATCAGACGGATTAGTTTGGCAGAATGATCCTATGGACACTCAGCACTCATATTCAGGTGGACATACTCCGATTAATAGGGTGTCTATTGGCTCTCAGACGGACGCTGCTCCTCGGGAGGTTGATATGGCAGTATTAACAGGGCCTGTCCCCTGGCTATATAAGATTGGACAGTTGGGGCAACAGATGCTTGCCCCTAGTACTGTCTTCTTTCACTGTCTGTTCTTGCAAAGCTTCCGATAAGTATTCTAGAATTAAGAGCAATGCTAAAGGCTCTAGCTCAGGGTTACCTTTTGTCATGGGGATATCCCATACAGATTCAATAAGACAATGCCACTGCAGTGGCATATATAATCATCAGGGATATACAAATTACTCTATTGTTATAGGCTTCTAGAATTATTACTGGTTCCCTCTAATGGCAATGCTTCCTGCACCCTAAAAGGGTAAAACAGGAAGGAGTCCAGGTGCAGTTGTGGTACCAGACTGGCGAAGCCAGTCATGGCAGAGACTAGCACAGCCCACAGCTAATGGGCGACCATCTTGTGGATGGTGCAGCATGGGGCTTCGGCCGAGCAGTTTGGTCAGGCAGCCACGTTGGGCTCTGTACATACCTTTACAAGTCTAGGAATGTTAGGTTTGGATATAGGGTGCTGCGCACTACAACTTTGTAAGCGTGTCCACCCGAAGGGATTAGCTTTGCTACGGGACCATGGTCCATTGTCCCTCGATGGATGATAGAGAAAATTTAGATTTTATACTTGGGTTAAATTATTTTCTCTTAGTTCATGGGGGACACTGAGCGCCCACCCAATTACGCTCTAGTTATCCTGGGAAGAAGTTTACCAAAGTTAAATGTTTCTTTTTCAGGGATGAAGTTGTTTCTCTCTCTTAATGTTTGCTTCTGGTTCTGTCCTGTGGGGCTTGGTTAGTAAAATAACTGACTTCCCTGCAGGATGGGGAGGGGATATCATTTAATTGTTAAAATTATTTAAAGTGCCCATATCCTGAAGGAGGCTCTATACCCCATGGTCCAGTGTCCCCCATGGACTAAGAGAAAAGGATTTAACGGAAGTATAAAATCTCATTATTTAGTGGTCCTTTAAGTGCAGGTCAAAAGTGTTTTTAAGTGTTGTCATTATCATAGATTCACAGATCAAATTATTCTCTGTGCACTGGAGAAGGATATTCCTATTAAGGTATAAATACATTGCGATATTTATAATATGGTCTGTGTGATTACCTGCACTAGCTTCCATTCCAATATGTTTTTGTACTGGTTGGTGGTTGTGTGTAATGATTGTTGACCATCCACATGCAGTTAAATCTAGTATGATTGAACTATCTAATGCATCTTAACATTTTATTGGGCAACATGCTGCTAGTGTTACAAGCTTTTCTTTTCAAGGAATAGGTAAGCTTATGCTCTCACAATCTTTCCATGATCTTATCTGATTTTAGCTGTGATATTTTTTGAATTAGGGATTTAGAAACCAATTGGTTTAAATACGGTTGGGGGTACATTTTTTTTTTGAATAATACAACCATACGCTCCTGTTGTAACTAATTTCTATTTATGCTGTATTTTGCTGTAACTATGTTTTGATTGAAACAGTAAAGATTTTTTATGCTACCACTGTCATAAATTGTTTTTTGTGTTTCCCTTTTCACTACTAGTGATCAGGTGATTGACAGAATGGAAGAGGCTTTTTAATATATATTCTTAGTGTGTTACAGCTTTATTTCATATGTAAGGTCATTGTTTCATTTTTAAATGGAATTGAATCAAGTTAAGTTTTGTAACTTAGTTAATGTCGTGGAGCCATCCCGTTGGTGTGGGGTCCTTATTATTGTATCTAGGTGGGAAAATTGGACTGCCTTCTTCCCAGGCAGGTATTTACCACCAAATGTAATTATATGCCGCACTAACTACTGTATCAGCAGCTTTTGGTTTTGACTTTTTGAGTGACTAGGAGCTTTGTGCTTTAATATGATCAGAGACCTCCTGGTGATTTGTTGTATGCTTATCTATTAGAGTAGAAGTTTATGTTGCCTTATAAATGCTTTCTGCTTAAACATGTTCATTTGGCAACATTGCTATGCAATTACAGATGAAATATTTGCTCTAGTGTCTTTTCATTTAGAGTAGCATGCTTGCAGCTGAAATGTATTACTGCTTTTAACTGGTTGAAGACTCTTCCTGAGTGCTGTTACCAAGTTTGTGTATATCATAAAGGGAAGTAATTGAGAAATTGGATGAGCACCAGTGAAAGGTGCATTGAGGGTGATTCTGTTAACAAGTGCTATATCATAGTATCCAAATACTGCTATATCAGCCTGACACAGAGACCAATATACATTTTATTAAATTGTTGAAGTGACATAAAATACAACTGTGAAACTGGATACAGGACATATATGCAGGTAATGCTTTGTTGTTATTTATAATGTTACACTACTTTTTAGGATGGGTCCCTCATGTATATTATTTATGAGCTCATATTCTGTGTGAAGATTACATATCTAAAACATTACTATCTGATAATTTGTAAAACCTTGTCCCCTCAATGCATAAACAGCTAATAAGACAATAGTAAGCAGATAGCACACATGAATTAATGGGATTGACACAAATTATATTAATTTGTTGAAATGTATTCCTTTCCTCATTATCTTACTTTAGTGGTTTTCCACCCCCAATGAGAAAATTAGTCCTTAGTGGGAAAACTGGCTGAGAGTCAAAATGGTATGGTTGTTGATTCCAAGGTGTGCACATAGTAAAAACAACTTGATGAAACAGTGTACAGTTTGGAAATAAATTGAAATATAAGCGCAGTTTTAAAATATAGGCAAGTTAAATGGTTTTAATCTTATGTTAAATGAAATGTAAACTTAACCTGTTCAATTTTAGTGTTACAGGGACCTGGGGAACTTTAGCACTGCTGTCCACTGGTTGAAATTGGCTGCTGAGCTTCCTGAACTCACAAAGGATGTACGTATCACATGTTTTATTTTCTATTATATTACAATACAATACATGCTGAAGCACATAGATTTGAACATAGTTTTCTACAAATCAGCACTACCAATAGGAGATGAAGAATGCCACAGCATTGGAATATTGGGACTTGGAGCTACAGATTTAATTCTCACTTGCAATTAACTATTTTACAAACAGTCCGCCAATGTGTAAGGGATTCTTCTTACATTCTTTAACTTTTCCATTACATTATGATAACTTTACTAATTTCCCATAAACTTTTTTTCTCGTTTGGAACAGGATAAAGAAAGTACTTCTGTCATTGAGGAGATGATTCTGACATTTGGGGCAGAAAGTGATACTTTAATAAATACATCTGAGTAATAAGGACCAGTGATATTCCAATAAGGGATCAATGAATGAATGAGTATATTGCAAAGTTTTGAAAGTTGGTTCATTCACCTGAAAAAATGTGTCTTCATTATTGACAGTGTTCCTGTGGGATCTTAGTAATGCACTTACTGACATATATTTTACTTTGTGGGACTAAAGGGGGGCACACTGAGCTATGGCCATCTTGCTGTCCTCTCATACCAAGTGACAGGATCGGCCCATGTAACGGGCACCTTCAGTCGCTTATCTTGACATCCATGTGCCTTGGCCTTCTGCAGACATGGATATTGTGCAAGGAAATTAAAAGAAATTATTCTGCTTTTCAAGAAAAAAAATTGTTTTAACTATTTTAGCTAATAAATATTTAAATGCTGTGTTTTTTTATGACTTTATAAATTGGTGCCCCTGTAATCCAGATTTCACTGCATATTTACTCAAAACCATGTTTTTTTTCCTTCCATTTTTGGGGACCTTAAAGTGATGAAAGCTACCCAAATTAAATATAACATTTTTAATAAATAACAATGATTTATAATATATTGAAAATATTTCCCTATTATTGGCTTGAATTACTATAATAGAACTACTTAGGCTAATTTTGTTAATGTTTAGCAGGTTGGAATGAGAGACAAATGTGTAAAGAAAAATAAATACAGTACATTACAAATGACTTGTGAATGTTAAATCCAATTTGGGTAGACATCTTTGTTTATTTTCAGTATGTATGAACACAGCACTAAACTTTCAGTAAGATTAGTGCCAATATCTGCTTCTATTTGATTGACTACTGGTTGCACTGTATGACATATAGTACAGTTTTTCCTAGATAAAAATGCTGCCTATGTAAACACTAAAACTGTTGTCCTTTTGTTTTTAATGTGAATCATGCCTTGCTATATTGTGTATCCAGTTTCCCTGAACAAGAAACATTCCTTTATTCTAATTATATTTTGGTGCCTAACAATAGTGTGTATCGAAGTAATATTATGTCACCTATGATTAAATTGCAGATAAAACTAACAGTACAACTGGTCACCCTGACCCCACTGTACAGAACTCCCATTCATGTGCCAAATGAAGCCACTAGATCAAAATGTGCATCTGTCTACACTGCAGTCCCCTACACTTCTGGGATTGCTGATGGCCTTACATATATACAGATGGAAATATTTGTCCATTCTGTTGTTGCCTTTTTTGCACATCAAATCCAATTTTACTAGATTGATTTTTGATCAGGCACAATTGGGTTACATAGGTAATAGGTCTAACAACTTGGTCAGAAAAGATCAACTAAATCTGCACATGTCTTAATTGTAAGTTCAATTAAACTGAAGTAAGTCATTAATAGTACAGTGAGAATTTATTGTAGGTGATTTATTTTTACTAGATTTGTTGTTTTGTTATTGCTGGTATAGTTAGTATGTCCATTGGTACAAAGCTCACTTATAAAATAAACAAATGCACACTGTATCCAAAGTGAGCATTGACTTATTTCCTGATTTCTGAAATGCCAAGTGGGTTTTTCTTCTTTTTTTTTTTTTATTTACTAACTTTACTTTACTACATAATTTTTGGTCTGGTGCAAAGAGAAGGCATTAAGTGGGGAGTGCAAGGTGCTGTGTTTTAAATCAAATTGGCACTTTGCACATTTTACAGATGGATACATGTATAAATCTATATTTTAGCTATGCACTGACAACTTATTTGAATACCTCTGAGAGAACTGCACACTACAACATCTGTCGTTTATCATGACTATTGCAACTGATACCATATCTCACTCTCTATGCCTGTGTTTTGAAACCACACATGGGAAAGAGAAATTCCTGTACAACACATTAATTTGACAGTCGTACAACAGGGAGCCCAAACATATCTGGTGGTGGACCTAGAGGTCTGGTATGTTATTTTGTCAGGTGTTATGATTAGAAGTTATATTACATTAAATTATTACATATGACCAACAGCTGCTTTTTTTTCTGCAAACAATAAGTAAAAGATTTTCACAATTTTATATGGCCGCTTACATTATATATAATAAAATTTGTGGAAATAGGAATACAGTAGTATATGCTCTTGAATATATATTGCTTTAGTTACTTTAGTGGACAGCTTATCTAATGAGTCGGCAGTAAAAAAAAATATATTCATTGTTCATAAGTCATTGTAATATTTTTTACTGTTGGTATGGTCTAGCATGTGCTATAGACACGTGAGGTTGCTCTGACTACATTCTGCACCACTCTCTTTCTTGTTTTTATTTCCTTTCACTTATATTTTATGGCCTATATTCTTGCAATCTGGTTGAATTTTTTTTAACTTCTATATTTAAATCATGGATATATTATGTCTATCACTCTTTCACACACAAACGCTCTTTCACACACACGCTCTTTCACGCACACACACGCTCTTTCACACACACACACGCTATTTCACACACACACACACGCTATTTCACACACACACACACACACGCTCTTTCACACACACACACACACACACGCTCTTTCACACACACACGCTCTTTCACACACACACACACACGCTCTTTCACTCACACACACACGCTCTTTCACAATTCACACACACACGCTCTTTCACAATTCACACACACACGCTCTTTCACAATTCACACACACACGCTCTTTCACAATTCACACACACACGCTCTTTCACACACACACACACACGCTCTTTCACACACACACGCTCTTTCACACACACACACACACACACACACGCTCTTTCACACACACACACACACACACACACACACACACACACACACTCTCATAGTATCTCTCTCACACCCTTTGTGTTTATAACTTGGAGATTTATATATACACATGCATAGGTGTTGTATTTATCATTTGTCCACAAATAAGCAATCTTTACCAGCTTGAATGCTACAATATTACTTTTAAATTATATTTTTAAATGTATACATTTTGGAATTGAGCAAAAGTGCACTGAACAAACTAATGCTTTGTGTGTTATTTATATGTTTGGGTAAATAAAGTAATTCATTGAAGGATTATTTCAGTTTCATTTTTTTGTAATGCACAAAATTGGGAAACTTGTTAATAGATTGTTCCTGATAGTCTAATATAGGTTGCAATAATATTTGTATTTTAAAATAGACCCATAGGATTGATATGGATCTCCAAGACACATTGGCTCTATTAGATCCACTGCAATCTGGATCTATCAGTAACTGGTATCAGCAGATATAAGATCCAGATTATCTAATTACTGATGATGCTCACTAAAGCCACAGTTTACTTCTCACTTCACCTTGCTAGTGGTCAGCATGTATCTCCCCCTACATTCTCCTATTTACTTGACCCAACATTTACTCCCAACACTTTGTCCCAGTGAATGGGTTCAGGTATCTAAATAGTTGGTTCCTGGCCTCCTGAGTGGATGCTAAAGCATTCATTAGCCTGTAAAGTCCAGTGATGGTGGGAACGCACATTCACTGTTTTTACCCATTTATTTTGCAAGTTGCTTTCAAGCAACATGATTTGTGCATTGCTTTTATGTAATTACGTTTACATTTTTATCCTTTTCTTGGCAGAAGTGCTCTCAAGCAACATCTGAATGTAATTTTGCAGTAGTCAGTTGTTTCAGAAGTTCCATTATTGGTCCCTATATGGTATATGATATATTCAGGGCTGGATAAATGTTTTCCTTGACACTTTCAATGCTTGTCAAATAAGGGGTTAAAAAAGACACTTAAGTGCCATTGGTCATTTGGTTAAATGAGATGGTAGATAGTTATATTGATTCCCTTTCAGCAACTTCTGAACCTGGCAAAATTTGCACCCAACTCTAAATCAGCCCTTTAATACGATTTACAACCTAAATGATGATGATTTCAAATTTAAGGGCTTATGGTCTCTGTTTCGTAATATAAACTAGTAAGTTTAATATATATAGTGGGGAAAATGTTTGAGGTCTTGTAAAACACCACATTTAAGAATATGTTATAGAAAATGCCATCATTAAAAGCCAACATGGATAAAGACAAACAAATCTACTTTTAAAAAATGGGAAACTGGTTAATGGAGTGGGTATATAAAGTTTAGATACTTTTACCCATTGGCCATTAATGTATAAGTTAAAAACCACTGGTCTAGAAAACACAATATGAACTTAGATAGGATACTTGCTAAAACACTGTGTCCAGAATAATTCAAAGTTTGATACTATATTTGGATGGAAAGTGTAAGTGGTGTACTTAACTGTCTTCCATTTTATTTATTGGATTTTGAAGTGTTGCCCTGATGTTTGTCATAAGTGTACAACCCCCTTCTTAATGAATCCTGCCCTGTACATATAGCAATTGGGGAGGAGGGCACCAAACTCCCTGTTACCTGATTTGGAGAGCTGACTTTGTGCTAGTCACTGGTTGTGAAAATGAGCACACCCAGCTAGCTGTCCATAGCTCTTCAATAGAGCTTTATATTCAGGGAGTGGACACATTAAGTGCCATTGTTGAAATTTACAGTATTAATTATCCAACAGTATTCAAGGTTGTTACAAAGAACCCATGGGAAGTCTGCAAGCCTCTTAAGTCTAATGTAAAATTTCATGACTTCACCTTTAAAAAAAAATGTGACCACAAATTATTTGCATGGCATGGTGGAAATCGCTTAACTCTAATGAGATAATTGCTGCTTACCCTCTGAACCTCCTATATTATCAAGAAGACTATTGAAACTGAACCATGAGGCATTAGATGGTGTGGAAGTCCTCGGGCGCAAAACCGGAAAAGATTATAATCATTGAAAATAATGATTTCTGGATATATCATCAAATTCTACTGGAAAAACTCGGGGTATCTTTCTGTGAGCTGCAATTTAACAGAATGTGAGTCAAAATAAATGGACAGGTATATCTGAAACAGAAGGACTGAAGCAGACAAATGTGTTAGGTTTCTGACCTTAACACAATGAAGATATTGTATAATGTTCTACTATTCATGCAAGGCACTTCAAAAAAAATATCAACGATTTCAAACCGTTCGAAGTCCATGTGCTGCATTGTTTAACAAGTACAGCTAATATTTGGTTTGAGTCATTGCTGCTGAAGGAGCATCCACTGGTTGCTGTAATAGATCTAGGGGTTAAAATATTTATATAGTTTACAAGTTTTAAAAAATGACCATCAAGTTGAACTTTTTTTTTTTTTTTAAATTCTAGGTGTGTTCAACCAGTGCAAATTCCCCACCAGTGAGGTTGTTACCATTTAATTTAGAAGTTTAGATACACCTCTATATATAAAACTCACACCGCTTATATGCTTTACTTTACATTCTATCTGGAAACACATCTGAATTTGTTTTGCCCAACTTAGTGAGTCCATGGTGATGTACTAGTTTGTGTTAGTAATTGTTCAGAGTTTAGTGTCGGAGGACAATAATCCCTAGTGATTAAAGTTATGGTTATTCATAGATTTAATTATTTTGTTGAACAGTCCTAAAAACATTTGCAAAAACAATAAAATCCACATTAACTGTATTACAATGAGCCAAATGATTTGATAGGCAAGTCTGGTCCTTAATAAAGCTTTGCTGAATCTCCATTGATTTGCTATGATTTTGAATATTCTCTTAGAATTTCAAAATATTTTCCCCACAATTGAAGTTCGTCTTACTGGTCTATATAATACTGGGTTTGATTTTCTATTCTACTTAACTGCACACACTTTACCCAGAAGCGGCTACAATTGTTATTCTTCTGCCTTTTAGATTGTAAACTCATTTTGGAATGGCAATTTTTAACTTCTGTTTAATATCATTGTGAGCAATTGAAAGTAAATCTGGCTAGCTCTGTAAATGATAGAAAACCGAAAATAGATGAACCCGTTTATTGGACAATGAGGTAAAATTTAGAATTGCACTTAAAATTCTATGATGGATCGATCGTCACTTAGAATCTGACAATGCACAGAACACTTCATGGTAAAGTATTGCGTCTCAAAGGTGGACCTGAATCATTGTTTTACAATGATAGAATTGAAATTATTCACAAACGTGTGAAAAAAATGCAAACTCCACACAGATAGGGCCCTGGTCATAATCAAAAACACATGAAGCCAGCGCTGTGAACAACAATGCTAACCACTGTGCCCCCTCAATGTACCGTGCTATGTAATATGTTGGCAATAATAATAATTTAAATATTGACACCACCAGATATTGCAGGGTTGTGGATGCTACCAACACACACAACAGGCCTACTCATTTACAATTCACGTTTTGTCTGAATCCCAACACTTTATTGGAATCCTACCTCTAAAATTGTCACTTGTCATGTGATATGTCATTCCAAGTTGAAATGCTAGTTTTATGAATCACTCTTTTGAGTAAGTTTAAAACACCTTCCAATTTCTATGCTGCTTGGTGTTTTAATGCCAGCAGCATTTGCAGACTGTTTTGCTGTGACTGCCATTATTCTGTGTTGCTTTAAGAGCTGTTTCTGCTCTCACAGCCTCTCTTCCTTCTCGGAGTTTCTTCCTGCAGTTGTATTCATCAATTAATTTGCCTTTGACAAATTCCAAAGTGATTTTCGATACTGGTCTAGATTAAATGGCATTCATTAAATACTACATATGATTTTGGATGGCTGTATGGCTATCTGTAATTTCATCTCTGATACCTTCCTTACAACTGCTGTGCAATGTTTAGAACTGCATTTACATGTTAAAGCATTTCCTGCTGCTTTTGCCATTTCATACTGTATAATTTGTGTAACCGGTACAATATATTATTTAGACAAAGCAGATCTGACTGCTTTACACTTAAAGGTAAAAACAATTCTTATCACGGAATTGGAAAATTAAAAACATTTATTATAAAACATAAATAAAAATCAACATGTATGTAACCACAATAACCAGCTGGTGTAGATAGGCATGTCAACCAAAAATGGTTACAAATTAGCTTTCACCTGCAATTAAGTGCAATTAAGTCCAATTAAAAAGCTGTTATTTATCCACCCGCAACTACCACATGAAGATGACTGGGAGAGGGATCTTGCCCCCCCTCCCAGATGAGGAGGCCTGGGAGGACATGAGACTGGGGATATCCAAAAGCTCCATATCGACCAAACTAAAAGAAACATCCTATAAAATGTATTATCGTTCGTACTATACCCCCACCCGACTTCATACAATGTTCCCTTCCTCGTCGTCTGACTGTTGGCGGGGTTGTGGCCACAGGGGATCAATGCTACACATTCGGTGGACTTGTCCAGTTATTACTCCCTTCTGGGACGTGATCCATGGCTTTATCAACACTCTATGTGAGGCTCCCGTGGCAAAGGACCCTTGGATTTTTCTCCTTTGTTATCCTCCCCCAGAACTTGATAAATTTTCTAGAAAATTGACTGCGCACATCCTTACAGCCGCCAAATCCCTTATAATTGGAAACGTAGCTCCCCTCCATCTCTATCTACTCTTAAAAAGCAAGTATGGCAAGTGGCGGCTATGGAAGAGATTACTTACTACTTACAAGATAGAGGTTACACTTTCAACCAAGTGTGGGCTCCTTGGCAGTTCCCAGAACGTTCGTTCCCCTCTGACCCTTAACGATCTCGTCATGACCCATGTGTGGCGATCAGGACTCTGCTCCTGTTCTGCCATTTTCTGAATCTCTAAGATTTACATTTTACCTTCTTTTCGACCACACTCCTGCATCAGCCTTTGTGGTCCCCCCTTTCCTCCCCTTCTAATTCTCCTTCACCCTTTCCCCCCCCCCCCATTCTACCTTTTGTATTAATGGCTCATATACCTAAACAAAAGCAAAAAATAAAAATATGGTAAATTTATGTTTCAAGTTGTCAAAGGGCACCTTCGCTGGACTCTATTACAATGTTAATGTCCTATGTATACTCTCTAAACGTTTGTCTTCATACTGTGTAAACCCTTTATTGACTGACCAACCAAAATAAAGAATTTAAAAAAAAAAAAAAAAAGCTGCTATTTTATGTATCTTTTATTATGTAATGATATAACTAGCAATATATAGACTCTTGCTGCATATCACTGCATATTTATAGTTATGTAAATTTAATCAGTAGTACTCCAAATAAACTACAAATAATATATAACAGAACCCGACAAGGCTGCCCACTCTCCCCTTTGCTATTCGCTCTTAACGATGGAGCCACTGGCATCTCGTGTTCAAAACAACTTGACGATCACAGGGCTCCTAGGGGGCATGACTGACTATAAGATCTCTGTATGCGGATGATATTTTACTCACAATTACCAACTCCCTCCCTTCCCTATAGAGTGAACTTAGTGAATATGGTGCAGTATCTAATCTTAAAATGAATGTGGACAAATCTGAAATCCTCCCTCTCAATTTACCTGCCCACCTCCTGGACACCCTGAGATGTCAATCAAAGTTCCTATTGTAAGTTCAAATACCTGGGGATCTACTTAACAGGTCACTATAACCAACTATATACTGCTAACTTTCCCTGACTCTTGGAGTCACTTAAGCGCGACCTGGAGAAGTGGGATAGACTGTACATCTCCTGGCTTGGCTGCATAACAGCAATAAAAATTAATCTGTTACCACTGATTCTCTATTTGTTTCAGACACTACCTATTCGTGTACCCTCACTCGCACTTCAGACCCTTCAGAAACAAAAAACGCCCGGTTTGGGCAGGCAGACGACCCCGAGTACAAGCTTGTAGGCTTCATCGACAAACCTCAGAGGGAGGATTAGGTCTTTCAAATATCTCTAAATACTACATTGCCACACACCTGACCCAACTAGTCCTATTTCACTCCCAATCCTCTGCGAGGTTATGGGTCGATATTGAGGGAATCTCTTACAACTATTCTCACCCTACACCCTATTGTGGATATCAATCAAGCACCGCCCGCCACTCTCCCTACTCCCACGCACCACTCGCTTTTCTCTCCAGATATGGGACTACAGTACCCGCACATTCCATTTACTGAAAAATCCTGAAATCATGCTCCCACTGTGGAACAACCCAGCTTTTCCCCCTGGACAGCAACAATCCTCCTTCCAACACTGGTCCCAACGAGGGTACAGATTTCTGATGGACATAGCACCTATGCGTATATTCCTCAAATTTGCGGAGGTCCAACCATGCTATGACATTTATTGTGACCGCTTCTACCAATACCACTAACTAAGACACCTTTATCACTCAATCCCAGCATTTAAGATTACTTATCAACTTTACTCCTTTAGAATCCTTTTGTAGAAGTAAATCCCTCGCCACTGGCTTAATCTCCATCTTTTACAATCTTTTGGTGGCATTTAAGACTGTCATAAACTAAAGTGGGAAGAAGACCTCGGTGGGGTACTAGAAGTGGATGAGTGGTCCAAGATCAAGACATGGGTTGCCAAGAGCTCTATCTGTGTAAGACCTAAGGAGAACTCAAATAAACTGCTATATAGATGGTATTTGGTCCTTACCCACCTAAAAGCTATTGTCAGGCGCCGTCTCCACACCTATGGGTGCCAGGGACGGACGCCCTCTGCCCGCAGCTCACGTCCCGTTGCTAGCAATGGGACACGGTCACGTGATTGCGGCATATGCGCGATGCGCCACCTTGTTACTGGGCAACGGAAACACTACCCAGTCTGAGTCTGATCGCCGGAAATCTTCCTCCACCCTATTAGGGTGCCAGAGTATTGGTTCTACCCTGGTCCAGCATATCCTTGTTCCTGATTGTCTCCTGTGTTCTGATTACCTTGTCTGACTACTCTTCCAGATCTTCCTTTGTACATTGCTGCCTGTACTGATACTGACCCTTGGACCGTTCCTGATTACTCTTTGTCTTCTCTCCGTGGTACTGCGCTTCTCTGGTTTCAACTCGGCCTGTCTGACTACGCTCCATTCATTGCACTTGTGACTATCTGGGAGAACCGCGACCTGCGCATCACACGCAGCAAAACCCATACCTCCTTGCGGGGGCCCCTGGTGAACACCGGTGGTGCGTCAAACTCAGCGCCTCCCAGCTTAGTAGCGCCAATACCAGTCAGTGATATTTCTAGTGAAAGACGTGACGGCTATATATCCAGATTCCTCTAGTCTATGTTGGAGGTCCTGTGGGCATGAGGGCTCATTTCATCATATTTGGTGGTCCTGCCCCAAGATTGTGAGATTATGGCAGAGGGTTCACAATCTAAATTATAGAGCTACCTCACTACAACTTCCCCCCTGTCCTTCCTATTCTCTCCTATACAGACCTGTACCTGATATTGATAAATATACAATAGCGCTTGAAGGCCATATACTTAATGCCGGCAAATGTGCAATAGCAGTGAACTGGAAACAACCCAAACCCCTTGCGTTGCCTGAAGTGATTAATAGGTCTGACAAATTCTAACGCTGTGAACATATCATAAGCATCATTAACGACCGCTTCAACAAATTTCTAAACATCTGGCACCCCTGACTTACCTCTTATGGAGCAGACCGACCAGGACCCTCTTGTCAAATTCGAATAATTGGATGAAAGTCTATTGATTAATATTGTTTTACTGTGCGATTGCGATCAGTATGCCACGTGTCATGGTGCAATTGCACGATAAATAACGCACACATACACTTACACATTCACTTGTATATAGTTCATTTTTATAGTAGTTCCAATCCACAGTCGTATATGGACAGATGTTATTTAGTTTATAGTTACACACTATAAGGTTATATGTACAAGTTAGTGAGATCTAAGGTTCAGGTCACAGGAAACATAACTTATCTGGTATCATTCTAATCCCCTATTTATCCGCAGACGTCCAGTTCAATCGCCGAAGGGATCGCACCTTGCGTATGCTAGTTATGGATCATAGGGAATAAATGATTAGAATGGTATTGTCTGTGTAATGCTAATAGACCAGTTTGAACTAGTTCTTGGCGGGAAGATTAAGTATGCATCTTCTGGAGAGCTAACCCCCCACCCTTGGATGGCATCGTTTGAATTGGCCAATGACCTGCATTACACTGGACCTTCCTGAAGCCTATGGAAACATTTGACCTATGGAAACATGCCAAATCATCTGTATTGTTTTCACTGTGTCACTGACTGTACATAAGTTGGGGCTCTGGGACCAGCATTCAGTCACTTTGACCACAGACTTCAGTGCTGAATGACTGCATAGCTGGATCCAGCAGTGTGCAGCTCAGCGCAGTGTATGTACCAGCTTTACTTATTTATTGAGCTGTTATTCTTTTGCTTTTGCTAAATAAATTGCTTGTGCTTTGGAACCACACAAATCACATAGACAATGATTATTGGAAAACGATAAAATAACTTTAATACTCTCAATGCTGAAATTGACGCTACTGAATCAATTGCAAACTACATATCATTCACCCTTCCCCATCCTCTTCTTTCCTCGCTAACACCCTCTTCTTTTCTCCTTCCCCCTGCACCTTTCCCCTTCCTCTCTTATCATATTAAGATTCCTCCTTCTCCCTTTCTTGTCCGGTTCTTCTCTTTACCTATATCTTCATTGCTTTTTTTATCATAACGATGCTCTCAATAATTTTTTATTGACAAAATGTGCTTTGCAACCTAGCCTGTATACTATTAAAACTTTGAAAAATTCCCTAATATGTTTAATATATATATATATATATATATATATATATATATATATATATACAGAAACAGAAACAGACAGAAACAGAAAAAATAAAGCAAACAGCCTAATATATAACTGTAATTGATAATTTTAACAGGATTATTCAATATCAGTAATTACTATACAGAGGAAAGGGCATAATGAATCTCTTAATTTTAATTAATTTTCAACTGTTATATTTTATTTTTCATATTTCATTGATTGATATTTTCACTAAAGTATGTAGATTTAGTATGTCAAATTTGACCTAAGGGAAGTCATAGAGAAAATGTTAATATATTGTGAAAGTAGTTAACTGACACAATGAGATTCATGATGCAATGTTCTTTTGCAGTGTATCTAATAGGATTCTCGAAGGAGGAGTCTGTTGAATCTATCTCCTCCTTTTGCTGTCTGTAATATACCTTCTATACGTATGTGTGTAATTCTCTGAGGGATTCTTGGGATTTGGGACACCATGATTTCTCCTATTGCTAATAATATTTTGACGATGTTCCAAGAAACAAATTTTTAATGTTCGAGCTGTTTGCCTTATATATTGATGGCCATAAGGGCATTGAAGTAAATGGATAATATATTTGGTGTTACAGTCTATTTTTTTACTGATAGAGGTCACACAATCTCCATGATTAGCAGCAGCTTACACGTAATTAGCTGATTTCTATACCAATAGCATCGGTGGTTACATTTTTACTATATATTTTTTTAAATGTGATTTGTCATGTGGTATCGGTAGTGCTTTCACATATCTCTCACTGCGGTTTATTTCTTGGTGTAAATTAGTTCACCATCTTCCAATAACAAACTATTTAGTGCTTTAGTCTTTGTGTTATTCCACTCTTAGGGCTAGATTTACTAAGCTGCGGGTTTGAAAAAGTGGGGATGTTGCCTATAGCAACCAATCAGATTCTAGCTTTAATTTATTTAGTACCATCTACAAAATGACAGCTAGAATCTGATTGGTTGCTATAGGCAACATCTCCACTTTTTCAAACCCGCAGCTTAGTAAATCTAGCCCTTAGTCTATGTGCTGAGTACTTCCCCTGCTTCATCTTTACACAGAAGCATTTCCACTTTGAGCTTTCATAGCTGGTAATTTCCCTTGCTCAGTTTTACTGTGCAGACTTTAAACTCAAAACTGACAGCCCTTTTACCATGTGAACAATTTATTTCTGTCTCTCTAAAAATGTAGTGTCTGATTACAATAATGCAGTGAATTGGGCCTATAACATCTTAGAATGCTGATCTGTAAGTTCAGGTTCTTTGTTAATGGGGACAGATAGACAAACTTGGGTAAGAAAAACACATCTGTGGTCAGTTTACACCTTATTAACATTTACAGCATTACTTAATCTTTACACATGTAAACAAAGGAACAAAATGGAGAAACACTTTGTCACATGTAACACATTAGCTCAAATTGCCTAGCAACCATTTTGTCTCCATGCAGTAACCAGCGCTTTTAAAATTTCAGGAGTCTTGAAATAAAATCTCTCTTTTGTAACTATGACACCTCGTAGCATAAGGCAGTAGCTAGACAGAAATCCTGCAGTTTTCCATCTCTCCAGGAGGTGGGGCAGTTGTTTGGATCAGGATTTTGTACTCTTTGCAGAAAGTGGCATTTATCAGGAAGGCAGGCTGATTACTCAGTCACCTGGTCTTCATTTGCACCAGTTTCTATTTTTTCTTCTTATTTATTACCTGTTTTTCTGACATGCCTTGCCTAGATTTTGTTTTTATTCAGTTCAGACAATCCTTGGTCTGTGCTGTATTTCTAGCTTGTCTTTTTCTCTTTTGTATGCCTGTAATTCTATTGTATCTTCATCACTGGGATTCTCTCTGAACTGTGCCTGCTCCAATTCCAGGTTCTGTTATTTCCATTCTTTTGAAGATCCTGTCAACCTGCTTGTTGCAGTGTCCACCCAGAATCTTCAGTCCTACCTGTTATTTACCATTTCTCTGTTTGCTTTGTTTTCTGCCTTATTGTTCCCTACTAGTCATATTTTGTTGGTCATTAAATTGTATGCTTGTTTCACATTAGCATCTTGCTCCCTACTGTCTTAGTGCTAGTCTTTATGGTCGGAGCTGCTTTCGTTTTGGAAAGCTGTAGTGTATTTGTTAAGGTACTTCAGCTGTGGTGTGTCAGAATAAAATCCAAGCTAGGACTACTCGTTTCAATACAATGCGCTGTGCTCAGGTGGAACATATGTAGCTTACCAGAAACACAGAGCAGGAAGAGGCTGAGAAGCTGAACTGGACTTGGTCTTCTGTTCTGCACTAAGCAATAGTTAATTGCATATTGGGCAGCATGGTGGCTAAGTGGTTAGCACTTCTGCCTCACAGCACTGAGGTCATGAGTTCAATTCCTGACCATGGCCTTATCTGTGAGGAGTTTGTATGTTCTCCCTGTGTTTGCGCGGGTTTCCTCCAGGTGCTACGGTTTCCTCCCACACTGGTAAGTTAATTGGCTGCTAACAAATTGACCCTAGTCTGTGTGTCTGTCTGTGTGTGTGTGTGTGTGTGTGTGTGTGTGTTAGGCAACTTAGACTGTAAGCCACAATAGGGCAGGGACTGATATGAGTGAGTTCTCTGTACAGCGCTGTGGAATTAGTAGCGCTATATAAATAAATGATGATGATGATGATGATGATGCTTCTGTATTGTGTGTAATGCATGTGGTGCACTGGTAATTTTAAGAATGTAAGACCCAAACTATTTATTATTAATAGTTATTTACATAGCACCAATATTACACAGCATTTTACAGAAAATATCTAATCCCTGCAGGTTTGAAAAAGTGGAGATGTTGCCTATAGCAGACAGTACATTCTACTAAATGACAGCTAGAACCTGATTGGTTGCTATAGGCAACATCTCCACTTTTTCAAACCCGCAGTTTAGTAAATATACCCCTAAATGTAAATACAGATTGTTATAATAATTTTTTTTTTATTTTTTATTTTAAATAAATGGATATTTTTTAATAGTTTGATTGTACTGAACATTTTACACTTTAACAGATAGTTCAAAATCATATTTCATGCAATCCACTATATATTTTTCTTTTAAACTCTTTATTTTCAGCAACAACATGAGTTACATACAATTTGTAACGACAGTAATGGGGTACATTTAAGAAGACAGCTCAATAAAGATACACATAGAAAAAACACAATTAGTAGACTAACACCACAAACCGATAAGCCTTCCCCATGAGAATGTAATAGGTTCGAGAGTCGACCCCCACGCTTTTTTTTGGGGGGGGGGGGGGGGGGAATGGAAGGGAACTCTCCTTAATAATATTACGGTTTGTTTTAATATTCACTTACAATAGACCCAAAAAATAACTAAATAAGTATAACTAGTGTAGTCCAACTTTATGCCTTCGAGAATCCCCTTATTGGGAGAACCCATGTTGTTGTGTTTTTCCAAGTTTTTGTTGAAAGGAAAAGGGAGAAGGGGGGGTGATAGAGGGGAAGAAAATAAAAGAGAGGGAAGCATTAAGAGGTAAGAGGAGAAGAGGGGGGGGGGCCTCGGCATAAGCCTTTCGGGGGGGATGAAACAGGCACGTCGAGCCCCCAGGGAGGGTACAGAGCCCTTACTGAAAGATGTATAAGAAATCCAGTTTACTGAGTGGCGGGCATTGATGCTTCATGGAAAGAATACCAGAAGTCCCACATCTTATGAAAGTGTGGTATTTTGTCGTGAAGCAGACTAGTAATGTATTCCATCGAGGCCATGTACCAGACCCGAGAGACTATACTGTGAAGACTTGGAGCGGAGGAGGACTTCCAATCCCTCGCTATCTGCAGACGAGTTGCGGCACAGATATGTTGCACAAGTTTATCTGCATGTTTGTTAAGGGATCTGACCCGAGAACACAATAACATAACCAGAGAGTCCGGCAACACCTCAATCTCTAGAATTTTTGTGATAAGGTCAGCAACCTAGGACCACAAATTAGAGATACTAGGGCACGCCCACCAAATGTGGTAGAATGACCACACCTCCCCGCATCCTCTCCAACCGAGATCTGTAGAGCCTGGATAAATTATGTGTAGTCTCTTAGGAACGAGGTACCATCTTGTATACACTTTGAATGTGTTTTCTCTTATTGAGGTGTTGATAGGGATCTTGGAAATCCTGAGTCTGAGCTTGGACCATCCCTCCTGTCCCAAGGTTTTGCCAGTGTCCCGATCCCAGGCAGTCTCAAACGGTTCGTTGAGATCAGATCCTGGGTTCAGGAAGACATGGTAAATCAAAGATATCAGTCCGGGGGCTCCAACATGGTACATACAACTCCTCTCAAATGGCGTGGGCGAACGTAACTTGGCTGTCCTACAAAGTGATTGTATGAAACCTCTTATTTGTAAATACGCAAAGTGCAAGGACGAAGGGAGACCCGCCTTCTCCTTCAAGTCTGGGAAAGTCCGGGGAGCATATTATCCTAGTATATGAGTAAACTGGGTAATACCCGCTTCCTGCCAAGGACGTGCGTATGCCTTGAGATTCCCAGCCGGGAAGTCTGGGTGATGCCACAACGGGGTGAAAGGGGAGGGGAACGAGGTAAGCTGCAATTTACTATGCAGTTTGCAATCCACTATATTAAGAGCAATTGTTTGAATTCACTAGATGATTATGCAAATCTGTCAATAATTGCTTCTGAATCCAATTCATCTAACAAATCCATTTCAGTGGATAGCAACATGTATTTTTCCAAGTTCTCCTCAGATAGTGAATTTCTTAGTCTTGTCTTTATGATCTTTAGCTTTGAAAATGTCCTCTCACATTGGACTTTAGTAACTGATAGTGTACAGATGACTTTATAAAGTTCATAAAGGTTGTCTTATGCCTTGTCATGAAGTCTGTTGGGTGCCAAAATTTTAAGTACACACGATGGGCAAGCAGGGCCGGATTAACCCGAGGTCTAACTGGGCTATAGCCCAGGGGCCTCGGGCATCCAGTGGGCCCTTCAAAGTCCTCAGCAGCATTATTGATCGGACCGGGGGCGGGGGCGCCCCCGGCCCGATCAATGCTGCTGAGCACTGTGAGGGCAGTCATCCGTCCCCGGCGCCGCTCAGTAATCTGCTTACTGAGGAGATCTCGCGAGAGTTTGTGAACTCTCGCGAGATCTCCTCAGTAAGAAGCTTACAGCGCGCTGCGGAAGAAGGACTGTACTGACAGGTAAGTGCTTGTGGGGGGGGCTCACGGGGGGCGGAGGGCGGCTCACATTGGGGGCCTCACGGGGGAATGGAGGGCCCCTTAGCCCAGGGGCCTCCTTTCCTTTAATCCGGCCCTGTGGGCAAGTGCTATAAATTTTACTCTTGTTGCAACTGGAAACCATATTCTCACCATCATTAAACAATAGCTTTAATACACCAAATTTCAAAACAAAAGAAAACAATTCCAATATTACTTGATCTTTGCTGTTTTGTGGGGACAGTTTAATAATACCTTCCGATACTTCATCTTCAAGGCCCTTTTCTGCAATAGTTTTAAACTTTGTTGGGTCCAAGCAGGATAAATCTTTATACAATTTTTTGTGTTGTACGAAGCGTGAATCTAGTTACTAGACAATGCGGTCCATTATTAAGTTAAACACATTTATTAGAAAATCAGCTAGAGAATCTGAGCAATTTCCTCTATAAGCTCATCTGCCATTCTGTCACACACCAGCCCCGTGGATGGGTATCGGCTTTGTTACCTCTATCTCATAAGCAGTGACCACGGTATCCTGGACTCAGTATTTTGCTTTACAGTCTCCATCTGGTTTTCCGTTTTGCGCGTGTCAACTACCCCTTTCTCTTATGACCTCCTACCCGTTCCCATTGGCTCTGGCACTCTGGAACGCTATTTAAACCTCCCAGTTCCTGCTATCTGATGCCTGTTCTTCGAATTACTCACTCTCATCAGGATTGGGCTTCCTTCGTGTGACTTACCTGTGGTTGCTGTGCATCGCTGTTCCTAGATCTGCTGTGGTTTCTCTCAGGTGCCTCTGCTGGAACTTCCACATTACCCGTCTTCTACAGCTGCATTCTGTGTTCCCTGTTCAGCTTCACTGCTCAGACTTCAGCGCTTCACGACTGGAACTCCAGCCTCATTAGGAACTATCCACACCTGCTTCTCTGAGTTACCAGCTAAAATGGATCAGCTACGTTCTTCATCCTTATTGCGTCTGCTTTACTATCGCTGTACCAGTAATCCACTTGCAGTTGCTCTGAGTTACCATCTAACGGATCAGCTAAGTTCTTCATCATTATTCTCTCCAGTGAACTACCGCTGCACCAGTATTCATCTGCTGTTGCTCTAAGTTACCAACTGATGGATCAGCTAAAGTTCCATCTCTCTGTTTCCTCCTACCGAACTGCCGCTGTACTAGTGCCCAGATACTTTTCCTGTGTTGCCCTTTTATTTATAGCAAGTCCAGTATCGCTATTATTCACAGACCACGTCCAGAGTTCCCCTTGTTATCTTTATATCCCTCGGAGCAGTTTCCGCTACTATAGTATTCCCTCTACATCAGGCTCCACCTATTGTTCTGCCATTACTCCTTCTGGGAACCGTGACCTGTGGTAGTAGGTGCTGCAAAGTCCATGCCCTCTCCTAGGGCTCAATGGTGAATACCACCTACCATTAGACTCCGCGCCCCAGTTTGAGCATCAGTTATCGGCAGACATGCAGGACTCTCTAAATATTCACCAGATTTTGTGACACATTCTTTCTTCTACCACTTTCTCTTAACTGGCAATGTTGTTTCCAAAGAGTCAATTTCCAATGTTTGTTTTTCATCCATATTCAACTGTGAAGTTTTGTCATTACATTTATTTACAAAATCCAATGTCTTTCTGTGAACGTTATCAAATGATCTTGTCTGTTCCTTCAACTTTATTTTAGCTTTATTGGGGCTGTAGTTTCAAATATTTACAAGTAACTAAATGCTGTCATATTGTTTCAAACTTTAGAAAACTTTGAAGTAAAACATTTGCTTCTTGTTTTGTTTTTGCATCAAACTTTTCTGAATCTTGTATCATTGATAAGCATGTCAATAGATTTACAAAAGTACTGACAGTTTCATCATCAAAATGTCCAAATATAGTTGTTGCTGCATTGGATTTTCCTGACAATCTTGTGTCACCAATTAGCTTTAATCATTTAATTTTTTCTTGTCCTAGATGGTTTCCAACAATTTCTATCCATCTATTCTCTTGTATGATGTTTTTACAAACTTTTCTAAATTCTGGAGCAACTTGAAAAAAAAAACTAGGCACGCAACATTTTGTTGTTTAAGTTATCACCAAATTCAAGACATGGGCATAGCACCATATATGAACATGCTGATCAGTCACATAAAGTAATTTTATTTTGTAAACTATTATACTGGCCATGGTAGCTTGCAGCTCCATCTGTACTATTAGATAAACATTTTTTGGGATCAATTGTGAGATGCTGTAATGTTTCAGTCAATGGGGCATATTCAATTAGCTTTTCAGTCCACGAATATGTGTGTAAAGTGACAATACGGTACTGTAACATTGCGGATTTCCTTCACAACACTATGGTGTGCGCACGGAAATCTGCGATGTTGCGATATCGGGACTCATGCAGCCTCGTGTAATCGTGAACCAAAAAGCTAATTGAATATGCCCTAATATATCAAAAAGTCCCTGTCCTGTACCATCATTACTTGGCTCAACTGAAAGTAGTCGCTCACAGATAACACCTTTAAGCACATACTGAATAATAATGCTAAACTGAATTATGCTTTTTCTTTTCCATACTGGTAGGGGTAATATTCCTGAAATTAAAACTTAATTAAAAATACTCCACGCTGGGAAAAATGAACATCTACAATTAAAGGTCCATAAGTTGGCTATTTGTAGTTTTGCATTTGATAATAATTGTGTTTGTTGTTATTATTATTGTGTTGCTGTATTCTGCATTTTGTTTGTAAACTGTTGTAGCATATTGTAACAAATTTCTACAGTACAGTAGCAAGGTCCATTATGCATTTCTGCTAGAAATACATAATGGATCTCGCCGCAAGTACATAATCCCTCTAACCAACAGAGTCCAATGCCCTTCCTACCCTTTCAGGACCTAGCATCCTCCCTAACTACCAGGGGCCCACGCGCCCCACTACTCAGAAGTCTGGTGAATCTTTACACCTAAGGGCCTTGTGCCCTAATCAAGTATGGACCGTTTGCCCAGCACAAGTATAAGGTCTTGTACCCTGTCTCTGCCTAATGGGCCTTGTGCCCAGCCTAACTAGTGGGCCTTGTGCCCAAGTTCTACCAATTGGGCCTAGTGCCCAAGAAACTACCACTGTGGCCTTATGCTCCCTCCCTATGGGGCCTGGTGCCTAGATAAACCCTGCCTAAACTCTGTTTGACTTTAAATAGTGTAAAATAGATTATTGTTTCTTGTATTTATGTTTACAATATACTACAACTGGGTTGTTGGCATAGCATGGTGCTGCTTCTATGTCAATCTATACATTAGTAGCCATTATAAGCTCACTTCTGTTAATTTCTTGCTTTGGGATTGTGCCTTTGACAATGGAAGAGTAATTGGGTCAGTAATAAATAATATAAAATAAAGCAAAATCTACATCCTGTTTGCCATCTAATAAATATTTCCATATGATGTAAGATAAATATACAGATTAGCCAAAATAGTAACTTACTTCACACAATTTTAGAAATAAAACAGTATCAACAAGCCTCTAAAACCTGACTAGTTCCATTTAATTTTGTGGTACTGCTGGAAATGAAACATTCTTATCATTGGGTTGTGGCATGCAATTTCAAGGGGATCCACCATATTCATCTTTAAAATTGAGCCATAGAACACCGTTTACACTTTTTAGCGACTGTTGACCAAACCACATCAAACACAATTTCAGACATGATGCTAGCAGTGAGAACAAGTGATATTCTGGATACTAAATGGGCTAGTTCTGGGCAAGAATGATTTAGAGTAGACTGCAATTTTTGTATGGCAATAGAATTGCAGTCTTACGTGTGTATTTTGTTTTGAATGGCACGTAACTTAACATACACCTTGAAAAACAGCAGTATTTATACCTTTGACGTAGAAATACACATTGCATTGAAATACAGTGTCACGGGCACTAGGAGTCTTTACCCAGGGATCACCAGGTGATGGACTTACCAGAGCAGTATAGATGGTAATATGGTACTCTGGTAGCGGGGTGATCACGGAACAGGAGACAGCAGATGGTAGAGAATGCTCGTGGAAAGTCTATGACTAGCAGCACTGGTAATATACAGGTAGTAGTACACGAGGAACTGAATGGACAAAGGAAACGTGAGGGTAGTCAGTGGTCTGCGGTAGCAAGTTGTACCACTGCTATAGTGAGGAGGAATGTCCAGCAGCAACGAGAAGGTGATGAGAGTCAGCGGTCTGCGTTTAGCAAGTTGTACCGCTGTCTATGTGAAGGAATGGAATCCAGGTGGAGGTATCCGGGAAGTCAGTGGTCTGCGTTAGCAAGTTGTACCACTGCTATGTGAAAGAATACTGGAAACAGGTGACTCGGGAAACAGGGATCAGTGGTCTGCCACTAGCAAGTTGTACCACTGAATATATATGTGAGGAGGAGCACGGGGAGAGAAATGCAATACAGAGTATACACGGGCACACTGAACTTCATCCCACGATGATATGCACAATATAGTAATGACTGAACAGCACTGCACAATAATACAAAGTCACAGGAACTATCCGAGCAAAAGGTAACACAGTCAAATGATGGCAATAGTCTCAGCGGATAGTAAACTCCAGAGGAGAACAACTCAGTCCAGCAAGATATGCAATACACCAGCACAGTCAATGAGAAGTATGCATACCGTGGTTCAGGAGCAGGCTGTCAGACAGGAGTGCAGAGATACCTGAACGGCTGGCGGCCGGCAGGATGCGAAGTCCCAGGAGGGTAGAAGCGGTAATCAAGTAGGTGCAGCGTACAGGTAGGTAGACCAGCAGGGATAGAAACAAATACTCAGGAAGCAGTAGTATATAGAACTGGACACCTGGAGAACACTGAAGTGTAGAGATGGTCTAGACGAGATGAAAGCAGCGAGTTGACACAGGCAGGAACACTGTAGAAGCACGGAGAGCGGATCAGCTGGCTGCAGACACGAATAGAACTGAAGGGTAGCGGCAAGCAGGACACTGCAGGTACACGGAGGTAGCGGATAGGAATCAGCAGGTGCAGTCTCGATGAAACACGGGAGAGTCGAGATGAGCTGGAACTGTTGAGCACGGAGGCAGCGGATAGGAATCAGCTGGTGCAGTCTCGATGAAACACAGGAGAGTTGAAGTGAGTTGATAACTGTAGTGCACGGAGGCAGCGGATAGGAATCAGCTGGTGCAGTCTCGATGAAACACAGGAGAGTTGAAGTGAGTTGATAACTGTAGTGCACGGAGGCAGCGGATAGGAATCAGCTAATACAGTCTCGATGAAACACAGGAGAGTTGAAGTGAGTTGATAACTGTAGTGCACGGAGGCAGCGGATAGGAATCAGCTAATACAGTCTCGATGAAACACAGGAGAGTTGAAGTGAGTTGATAACTGTAGTGCACGGAGGCAGCGGATAGGAATCAGCTAATACAGTCTCGATGAAACACAGGAGAGTTGAAGTGGTCTGGAAACCACAGGAGAGTTGAAGTGGTCTGGAAACCACAGGAGAGTTGAAGTGGTCTGGAAACCACAGGAATCAGCTGAGCTGAATACACGAGGAAACACAGGGACACCTTCAGAGGCTCATGGGAATGAGACTCCAAGATCAGGCCACGAGGTATGGAACTCAGGTGCTTAAATAGGGAGTGTTGCCTGATCAGCCAATTAACTAAAAGGAACATGAACAGAAGGTTTGAAAGGGTTGCACATGCGCAGACCCTCAGGATGGTGGACGGCCACGGTTCCTAAACACACGGGAAGAAGCACTCACAGTCTGGTGAGTGACATACAGGTAGTGTAAAGTATTAGATGTGGTTAATTTAGTGTGCCGCAAATTTATGCACTGTATTTACAGTTAAACATAAGCATCATTATATACCTCAATTTTCCTGTGTTGTGTATTAGACACTTTGTAACACTTTAATAATATTGTACTACTTGTGTAATGCGATTTTTTTTCTTTTGTAACCAAAGGCCACTTATTGTACTTATATTATTCTGTGTTGTGTATTAGACACTTCCTATTATTACATGAACACTTTGTGCTACAGTTATTATGTCAGATCATTATTAAAAATTAATGTAACATTGCATACGGAAAGTCTCTCGTCTTAAGTAATACCTTACAACATTGGGGACCCATACGTATACTTTATCCTGTGAATGGGCCTGCTGACAACCGGCAGCAGAAACATTTCCTAATTTACTTACTGGGGATAGGTTTGTGCTCATTTGCTGTTACTATCTAAATACTTGGAGGAACTGTTCCTCCACTGTCTCCCGGATGCATCTGTAGAGCATGTTCACTGGATTGCGCTCACAGAGCTCTGCGGCCTAAACCTACATTGAATCTTCCACCTAGGGATGTTATTGTCCACTTCCACTACTACAAGTATAAAGAACAATTCCACAATTCAACCCCACTCACATTGATGGAACGGACCTTCAAATTTTCCAGGACCTAGCTCCCTCCACACTGCAGAAAAGCCGGGACCTCTTCCACAAACACTATGTGCTCATAAAATCCCTTACAGACGTGGATTCCCATTCAATCTTTTGGTCATCCATGAGGGCCAAACTCACTAGATCAAGACGCTGGACCAAAGTTTTTATGTCCTCAGGACCTTTGGATTTGCTCATACTCAACTAATATGCCTCCAGACTATCTGCCTGGAAATCCAGCAGGATCCAGGCATATTGTATGCTATTCGTCATCCATATGTACATTTTGCCTTTTTTCTTGATTTTTTTCTCTTTCTTACAGGTAGACCATTACTTCACAGGCCGACCTCTCTACCAAACTACTATAAACTGTTGGCATTTTTGTGACTGTGCCCCTTCCGCTGACTCTCATTATCATGGCTGTCTCCTCATTTTATGCTAGCTATATAATGTGATCTCTATATTCTCATGGTAGGCTTTGTTACTGCACGTCGCTAAACCTTACTTTATAACAATGGATCGCTTATTGTTTATTGTGTGTACACTGTATGTATTGGGCTCTCACCCCATGGAGGAGTCTGAAAATCACGGTGTGTTTGTTCTTCATCTTTGATTTTTCCTGTTATTAGGGTTTGCTCCTCTGCAGGCCGAGATATTGGTGACTGCAACGTGTTTGTCTCCACCGATTAATCAACTGTTTTACTTGCTATTACGTTTCAATGGAAATCACAGCTATGGAGCCTGGGATGTGATGAAAGCATAAGGTGTTTATTAAGCATGTTTAAATCAGAAAATACAGGAAAATAGTGTGAACCAAATATTGCAGATACTGCACAGGGATTTCTGAGCAAGCTGAATACTGGTAACAAAGGAATACAGTGGATGCAGGTAGAATGGTTGAGTGAAGAGAAATCCGGTGTAATGATGTCAGCAGCAGCATGAATGTCCTGGAGCACAGGAGAAGCAGGAGAACACAACCACAAGGAATAGCAACAAAACAACAATGACCAGCACAGGTAATAGAGAGAGGCAGGTATAAATAGGGAACCAACAGGTGCAGGAGATAATTGGTGCAACAGGTTAACCCATAGTAAGGAGAAGGAAAAGGCACAATAGCAGCATCTCTGGTGAATAGAGATACTGCCAAATAATACAATTAATGTAACAAGCCCTGGAGGCAGGAGCTGTCAATACAAAAAAGCATGCCAGTGCAGAAAGCTGCAGGCAGATCCTGACAGTACCCCCCAGGCAGATTCCAGATGGCCATATTACCAAAAGTGGTTAAAATCGTCAGAATCATAGTCCACAATAGAGGGTCTGGCAAAGAAGTCCTCGTCCATGGGCGAGAAGGAGAAGCAAATTATGCCAGAGGAGAGTTGAGGCACAGCAGATGCTCCTCTCTTTTTTTGCCCTTTCTTTTTATGGGATCTCCATGGAATAGGAGCCTGAATCAATTGAGTGGAGCACAAAAGTAGTTCATGGACTGAGGAGATGGATGATATTGCCGGATGCACAGGTGACTCTCAATTTGGCACTGCGGGTCATGATGTAAACTTTACACCATCTCAACAAACTCAACCAAGAGTTGCAAATTAGACGGGATGGTTAATTTCGATCAAGGGGCTTGCCCATTCCAAGGCTTCTCCTCTAAACTTGCTAACAAGAACAGTACCTCCTTAGGTCATTGACGAGGCTAGGTACGGAGGGAAAATATGAGGCATAAAACTTCATTAGGGCACTAAATTGCAAAAGCTTCCGAACAAAGGTAGGTGATGGCTGAACCTGTACACCCTCAGAAAGACACGGTTGGAACTGTACACCCTCTGAAAGAGACGGCTGGAACTGTACACCATTGGCAGGAGGCGACTCGGACTGGACACCTTTAGCAAGAGACGGCTCGGACTGGACACCCTGGGAGGACGGCCTGGACTGGGCAACCTTGGCTACTGCCAGATAATACATTTAATGTAATAAGTCCTGAAGGCAGGAGCTGCCAATACAAAGCAGCATGCAAATGCAGAAAGCTGCAGGCAGATCCTAACACTTGCATTCAATGTTTCTCTGTTACTTTACCACTCACTTAGTTAATGTTTTGATATGTTCTCCTATTACATTTCACATTATGCACTGTTTTTCACACACATTTTTCATTGGGATTTCCCTCCAACGTCTCACGAGCCGCGGCGGTACGCCGCAACCAGGCATGAACTAGCAGCCGGGCGTGTGTTTTAGTTTCTGTGCTCTGTTATTATCCTTGTGGCATAGATGTAGGAGGGTGTAGGGACAGCCTCCAACACCAGGGGGAGCTCTCATATGATTTAAACTGGTTCACTTATATTTTTATACATGCTTACTGGTTATGTTATTACCTATGCTAGTTCTAGCTAGTAATTAATTAGCTGCCTCCTGAGGCTGATTGTCAGCCCTATCCTCCTCTGTCCTGATTGGCTCTTAGTACTATTTAAGGCAGTGAGATCAGGGCCTCACTGCTGGTTATAGCATCCTGTTTCAGTACTGCTGCCTGCTCCTTTGTCCCTGTGTTTGGTGTTTAACCTAAGATTTATTCTCCGTATATGACCCTCGCCTGTTCCTAGATTCTGAACCTGTGCCACTGACCCTGATCTACTGCCTGAACCCGGATTCTGATTCTCTGCTAGTGACCCTGATCTTTCGCCTGTCCCTGGATTCCGAACCTGTGCCTGTGGCCTCTGACCTTGGTTTGTTCTGTGGATACGCTGTCTGCTGCCGGCACCGACTCTGCCTGAACCCCCACGCTGCTGTCCGCCATAACACTCTATTCATGGGTTCTCCTTAGCCAGTACACAACTCTCGACCCTCTGTTAGTCTGCGGCCAAGTCTGTCCCCACCACTAGGGGCTCCAGTGAACACCAGGCTTTCGGAGCAGACTCCGGGTTTTGTTGTAGCGGCTGGAGGGGTTCCTAACACAATGTTCTCTCTGTTTGCTACTACCCCCCAATTTCCCCAGACACACAGGATGTGCAGCTTTGCTTCCTTTTAAGATATTCTCTGCCAGTCAGGTTGTCCCAGGTTCTCAGGCTGTTTAAACAGTGTCCCTGTAGGGTCCCAACATTGCCGCTTTAAATTTAAAGGCATGAAGGGCGCATTGACGTCACACAGTACTGCGGGAGAGCTGGACAGTTGGACGGAGGTCCTGTCGGCCTTCTGCTACCATCGGAGATGTGCACAGTCGTTTTTAAGGTAAGTCTGTCAATATACCTGCCGTTTTTTCATTCAATCGTTTTTTTTCTTGTAGGTGTGCTCTGTGTCAGTGTTATCGTCATCAGCTAAGAGATTACCACCGTCATACATATATGTGTGAAATTTACTTTATGTATTAAAGGAAAAAAAAGAATATTTATGTTATTGTGGTCCTACTGAATTAAATCCACGCCAAGGTAGTCCTCTGTCTCCTGGACTTCCTCCAGTACCTAAACTACAACCTCCTCTGCTGGCGCCTTTTTCGCTTCATCCTCCACCTCTTTCCTGGCTACTTCTCCGCTTCCTGCGCCTCACATTTCACAATAAGTTCTTGCACCAGCCATTATGTGTAACATCATCATTTGTTCTATAAATAATATACATATCATAATGTGAGTCCATCCAGCATGGGGAAAATTTCCCTAGAAGAAAAAATATATGCGGATCAACCCACTACAAACCAGTCCAGTTCTGCAGAGACGCTAGAGTGCTACTGTGGAAATATGAGTACCAGCAAGCCTAGAGTAATACTTACATTTCATGTCTCTTGTCATGTAATCATTTTTTTCCAATTGTTCTGGTTTTATTCTAAAGCTGATATTATTTCACAAATAAAACATTTTTAAAAAATTAACTGACATAACAGTATTAATGTACATACTGTTAATATTATGTTGCGAAGTGTTTGATACACAAGAGAGTAGATACAGTTAATGGACTTTAGTTAGAAATCTGGAATTCACATTATACAAGTAGTACACTGTAATGTAATGAAGTGTCAGATTCACAAGGGAGGGTGTTTTAGGTAATAGCAAGATGTCGTTAGTGTCTAATTCAAAAATCACATTTTATAAATGAATGTATTTAAATAAACACATGTCCACAACTCATTCAGCAATTTATTTCATAAATCCAATGGGATTCTTCATTCCTTAAATAGTACAAATGAAAATGAAAAATAAGAAATCCTAATAGCAGTAGCCTACTCCAAATATAGCCATGAGGCTAATGAATGAGCTACTTACTGTTAAGGCTCATGCCCCAGGTAACAACTCCTAGAACCGCTTCAGAGGTCTTCGCCTATAGCAGCCGCCTTTCCCGTAGAGCTAGACGCGCTCACAGGTACTCGGACGCCCCCAGGTCTTGTTCTCTAGTAGTAGGAGCTGATAACCTGAGAACGTAGCGCAGGAGTTAACAAAGGGGGGAATGAGGATCCCGGCAAAGGTTTCAGGGTCACAGGCAAATCAGCAGCATCAGTATCCAGGCAAGGGATCAGGGTCACAGGCAAATCAGCAGCGTCAGTATCCAGGCAAGGGGTCAGGGTCACAGGCAAATTAGCAGCGTCAGTATTCAGGCAAGGGGTCAGCAACAGTAAATTAGATAACAGGAGCAGCAACACAGCAGAAGCAGTATGCTAGGAAGCAGGGACTATAACCGGCAGGGAGGCTTGCCCCTTCCTGCCTAATATACTAGTAGTAACCAATAGAATCATTGGGACACAGCAGACTGATGCTATTTACCTAATTGCCCTGGATGCCGGGACGCGACGCTTCAGTAAGAGAGCGTCCCGACCGTTGCCGACGGCTGGGATGCTGGGCCAGATCAGAGAGCGAGTCGCGGTGGTGCCTGGAGTCGCCACGGCTCGTGACACTTACTATCAGTTGAATGGGTCAATACACAGACAAAAAGAAGCGACTTGATACATGCTACATGTGTCATTATAAACAGCATGTATCTTTAAACCAGGCCTTTGCGACACACAAAATAGGTTTCTCATATTTTATTCGCATTTAAATTTAGGATGTGTGTAAGACATGCCATGTGCTTGATCAGGGCCGCCATCAGGGGGGTACAGGGGGTACTGTTGTACCGGGCCCGGGCTCACCAGGGAGCCCGGCCGGGCCCGGTACAACAGCCAGCGCAACACCAACTTACCTGTCTTGCGGCATCTGCGCTGGTCTCCCCTTGCCTCCGCTGCTCTGCACTCATGTTTTCAGCCTGGCTGTCAGCATGACAGCCAGGCACCAGTATACGATCGCAGGGGTGGATGAATCATTGCCCTGCGATCATGTAACAGCCAGGCAGCTGCCAATCATGATCACAGGGGAATCATTGCTCCGCCCCTGCGGTCATGTGATCCTCCTTGTCACTGATGGTGTGGACGTCACAACACAGTTCCCGCCGCCGCCGAGGAAGCATCAGAAGCAGGAGAAGAAGGAGAAGAATTAAAAGAAGGAAAAGAAGAAGACGAAGAAGGAGAAGAAGGAGCAGCAGCAGCTGCAACACTTCTAACTGTAAGTAACTTTTAAAGATTTTATTTTTCAGGTTTTTCGGTTTGTTTCAAGTGGCTGCATTGCTAAAAATGAAAAATGTAATTAATCTGCTTCCAGATTTTATTGATTAAATATATTTTATTGAATTCTACATTTCAATTTATATACTGGGACGTACTAAAAGGAATGCCAGCTTCAGTCTGCTAAAAGGAATGCCAATAGACTTCTATGATAGCAAATTGAATTTTTATGTATATTTTAGAAAATCTTATACTTCTTAAATATATCTTCCACACACTTATTGCTAAGGTACTTGGTCATGTTTTACATGTGGAATGACATCAATGCAGAAATATCAGTAAAAACTTGCATTTCTCCCGAAAAACACCCCTATTTCTCCCATATCTCCTAATCCCACACACTAATCCCTTTGCATATGCACTCGTCCACACCTGTACCCCACCATGCAAGCCTCATAATGTGGAATGACGGACGATTACTGTGGAATGACAGCTGTTTTATACGTCATGTCAATGCATAAATATCAGTAAAAACTTGCATTTCTCCCCAAAAAACACCCCTATTTCTCCCATATCCCCTAATCCCACACACTAATCCCTTTGAATATGCGCTCACCCACACCTGCACCCCACTACACAAGTCTCATAATGTGGAATGACGGACGATTAATGTGGAATTGTTTATAATTATTTCAACATTGCTCTGATTTTTATTTCTGAATTTCATTTTTATTAATGCAGACCCTGTTGTTATTGTTGAATAAAATATTTTTTTTTATTGAAAACGTAATAGGTGTATGGTTTACCATTCAGGTTTGGTAACCTGTTTACAATTGGACGTATATATATATTTTTATAACATATTAACATTTGTGTGTAGGTATATGGGATTATTTGTAGAGAGATATATGCATATTTCTGTTGCAGTGTATTCATATGTACATTAGGTTTAGCCTGACTTGCCCTCCTATTTCCCTTTCAGGTTACTTATACATCTCAAGGGTGAATGAACGGCTAACTATACTATCTAATTTATATTAATAGTGAGGGATACCCTAGGTTAGTTCAGCTCTTGCACCAATAGGGAGTAGAGCGCAAACCTATATTTTTATTAATAATAACAATTACTGTTATCTTTAATTACCACCTGTATTATTAACAGAGTTTCTTCTGAAACTGGAAATATTTATAGCTAGATACAACTTCATTTTTTTCTGTTTCTTAGCCGTGAGTAAATGCTTTATTGAGTATTGTGTTGCAGTAGAATGTTGGATATGTATATGGTGCTGATATTATTCTTTATGTCTGTTAAATATATCTTTATTCAATAAATTAATTCTAAAATCTTTCTAGTAGCAAATATAATCTGTAGAAGAACCGTAAACTTTTTAATGGTAGTTGGGGGAGGTACTTGGTCGTCGGGCGGGGGGGGGGGGGGGGGGAATCAACAGGGGTGGGTATGGGTTAATCGGGGGGGCCCTGCCTGCGTCATTTGTACTGGGCCCCGTGATTTCTGATGGCGGCCCTGTGCTTGATGCCTTATTGCTAGCAGCATTGTATTGAAGTTGGTACCAGTGGCACAATAATATGTTTCACACTTAAAATTGTTAGAGTGATCTTTCCAACACTTTCATCTTTCAACCACCTAAGCATATTAACTCCGGTATGCAGTATCACCATCATCATCATCATTTATTTATTTATTTAGCCCCAGCAAATTCTGTAGTGCTTTACAATTGGGGACAAACACAGTAATAAAACAATACTAGGTAATACAGACAGACAGAGGGCCCTGCTTGCAAGCTTACAATCAATCTGTTCAATCTGAGAAGTCTTAAGACATGTTCACATCAATATATTGACAGCATTTTAAAGCTGTTTTTTTTACAGGTTGAACATACCCATAGGAAATAGTGTTCCTTTTTCAGTGAATTACAATGCATATAAAAATACTTAAAAATCCTGCCACCACAAAACTTAAAATGGCAGAGGTGGCAATGAGTATAAAACTTATGAGGCAGTGTATGTGCAAATTAGTATTCTGGAACATCAATGTTGGGAGATTGAGGCACAGTGGCCAGTGATTATGACAGCACAGTTGGCAACATTGAACCAGAACACTGTAAAAGCCTTGTATTCTCCATGGCCTTAATCAATTATTTCGGATGAGTTGTGTGTGGAAACAGGGAGGAGAATGTTCCTTGGAGGAGCGGTCTGTGTACAGCATGGGCAGCATGGTGTCTTAGTGGTTAGCACTTCTGCATGTCAGCACTGGGGTCATGAGTTCGATTCCCGACTATGGCCTTATCTGTGTGGAGTTTGTATGTTCTCCCTGTGTTCGCGTGGGTTTCCTCCGGATACTCCGGTTTCCTCCCACACTCCAAAAACATACTGGAAGGTTAATTGGCTGCTATCAAAATTTACCCTATTTTGTGTTTCTGTGTGTGTGTTAGGGAATTTAGACTGTAAGCTCCATTGGGGCAGGGACTGATGTGAGTGAGTTCTCTGTACAGCGCTGCGGAATTAGTGGCGCTCTATAAATAAATGATGATTATGATGAAGTTTTACTGGATGCATTGCTCCAGTTGAGCTGCAAAGTAATATTTGCATCTCAACTGGGGATGTCAAGAGATCAAGGATTTGTGTAGAATATGCGCTTGAATTTGAGACTTTTTTCCAGACAAGACAAATTGAATCATTTATTTTTTGGAAGAGGAGATGACTGCAGTTGGGACTTGGGGATAGGTAATGTTTGAGAAAGGTGCAAGAGTCTCTGTAATATATTCATCTTAATGAAGGTGATATGGCTGATCCAGGAGATTATCATATTATTACATGTAGTTAATTCCCTCTTTATGCAAAATAACAAGGGAGAATAGTTTGCCTGATAGAAGGCATCATCTTTCCTAGTCAGGAAGATCCATAGATCTTCTTGGTATGCCATTTAAAGGTATATTTGAGCCCTACCATTTTTTCATGCTTGTGAGGGGATAAAGAGATCTAAATTTCAGTTTTGGACGTGTTCACCTTAACATTGGATAAGGACAAAAAATGCTGCAACTCTTTAAATATTGGGGAGAGAGATCAAATCGTGTGTTTTGTGCCATTAGTGTATTAGGCTTTTTTATAATCACCAGTAGCTGGCCTAATCCTGAGATGTCCAGGTTTCACCGGATCTTGGTGGCTGTGGTTTATATTTTTAGTGCAAAAAGGAGAGGTGAATTAACCTTAAGAAATGGTGCCGAAAACTAACACAAAGGGAAGGATTGTTGCCTTCTTTTGAAAGAACAATGATTTAGCTCTAGTAGTAGCAAGACCAAGGGCAGGGGCGGGCTGGACCGGGGGGCAGAGGGGCAGTGGGCCCCCGGGCCGCTCAGTCTTATGGATGTATCCTCTCATCAGGATTCTTTTCAGGCCACTCTGGCATCCTCCCACAAATCTAAGACATCTGCTGAGTCTTCTGCTAACACAACTACCGTGTACCCACGAATTCCTAATCCTCCTATGTACGATGGGAACCCCAAGTCATGTAGAGGATTCGTGAATCAATGGGCAATTCAATTTGAATTATTGCCCAGAAACTTTCCTATGGATAGGGCTAAAACTGCCTACATTCTGCCCCTTCTTTCTGGTCAAGCCCTGGACTGGGCCTCACCCCTATGGGAGAAGAATGACCCATTGCTGCAAAATTATACAGAATTTCTGACAACCTTCAAAATTTTTTTTGATGAACCTGGTCGGCTTTCCAGTGCTGCTACAGGAATTCTTTGTCTACGCCAAGGCTCTCATTCCCTGGGACAATATGCTATCTTATTTAGGACAATGGCCTCAGAGCTGCGCTGGAATGACAAAGCACTGGTGGCCACGTTCTGGCAAGGCCTATCTGATCAAATAAAAGACGTGTTGGCTTCCCGTGACCTCCCATCTTCCTTGAATGATCTGATCTCATTGTGTGTCAAAATAGATCTTCGATTAAAGGAGAGGGTTCAAGAAAAGGAACAGTTCCCGTGTCCTAATCATCGCCCTGTTTTCCAGAACTTAGGGGCCTCTTTGTCCCCAAAAGAACTCATGCAAGTGGGTAGGTCCCGCCTCTTTCCAAATGAGAGAGAGAGAAGATTTAAAAATAATCTATGCCTCTATTGTGAAGGGAAGGCCCATCGCATCAGTAGTTATCCTACGCGTCCGGGAAAATGCTCAGACCAAACAGAGCAAGTGGGAACCCCGTTAGGTCTGTTTGATTTTTCCCTCAACAGTTCTCATCACAAAGAGAACGTCTTGTCTGTTTTTCTGTTTTTTGGGAATCTCTCTATTCCGCTGGATGCCTTTCTGGATTCTAGTGCAGCCGGTAATTTTATTGCCGCCACTGTGGTTGAGAAATATCATATTCTTACTATACCACTGGAACGTCCTGTACGCCTCACAGCCATCAATGGCAGTAATATTCCAGGAGGCTTCATTCAGTTCCGGACTGTTCCCTTCACCCTTCAGATTGGAATTCTGCACCAGAAAAAAATATCTTTCCTAGTTCTTCCAAAGACCATCAATTCCCTTGTGTTAGGTTTGCCATGGTTACGTCTCCACTCCCCAACTCTGGACTGGCATACTACTCAAATTATGTCCTGGGGATCACGGTGTCAGTCTCGCTGTCTGAAGAAAGTAGTACATCTTCATCTAACCACTGCATTGTCATTACCATATTTACCTCCTCAATACCAACAGTATGCAGACGTCTTCTGTGAAAATCCCCCTCATGGCATTTGGGATTGTGGAATCAAGCTTCTCCCGGACAACCCTATTCCTCGTGGTCGTGTATATCCCCTTTCTCTTCCTGAGACACAGGCAATGTCTAAATATATTCAAGAAAACCTACAAAAAGGTTTTATCCGGAAGTCCACCTCTCCAGCTGGAGCTGGATTCTTTTTCGGTAAAAAGAAGGATGGCAGCCTCCGGCCATGCATTGACTTTCGAGGACTTAATGCTATTACCGTTAAGAATAGGTATCCGTTACCCCTCATCTCTCCGAGCTGTTCAACCGCATTAAAGCGCTACTGTGTTCACCAAATTACATTTACGAGGGGCCTACAATCTTGTTCGTATTAAAGAGAATGGAAAACAGCATTTAACACACACAATGGTCACTTTGAGTATTCTGTAATGCCCTTTGGGCTTTGTAATGCTCCAGCTGTATTCCAAACCCTCATGAATGATATTTTCCAAGACCTTCTCTATCATCTACCTAGACGATATTCTGATATTTTCTCGAGACCTCCCTTTACATAGGGAGCATGTAGGTCAAGTCCTGACTCGTCTGAGAGAACACAACCTCTTCTGTAAACTTGAAAAGTGCCTTTTCGAGCAACCTCAGATTCCTTTCTTAGGCTACATCCTCTCGGGCACAGCCCTTTAAATGGACCCAGCTAAACTAAGAGCAATTGTGGATTGGCCCTTGCCCACCAGTTTGAAAGCTATCCAACGCTTCCTTGGCTTCGCCAACTACTACAGACAATTCATCAAGGGGTATTCTACCATCATTGCCCCCATTACTGCTCTTACCAAGAAATCAGGTAACCCCAAGCTGTGGTCCCACGAGGCCATCTCTGCTTTTGAGCATCTAAAGTCAGCCTTCTCTTCTGCTCCTATTCTTCTGCAAACTGATTACCAACGTCCCTTCTTCTTCTTCTGTGGGCACTGGTGCAGTTTTGTCTCAACGTGACACTTCTAGGAAACTACATCCATGTGGGTTTTTCTCTCGCAAATTCCTCCCAGCAGAAAAGAAATATGATATAGGAGATCAAAAATTATTGGCTATTAAATTAGGCCTGTCTGAATGGCGACATCTGTTGGAAGGGGCCTTGTTTCCTATTACGATATTACCGACCATAAGAACCTAATTTATCTCCGTTCGGCTCAATGTCTGAATCCGCGTCAAGCTAGATGGTCCTTGTTCTTTTCAAGATTTGATATTAGACTTACCTTCCGTCCGGGATCAAAAAATAAAAAAGAAGACGCACTTTCTAGGTCCTTTCATTCCGAAGACCAGGATTCTCCCGAGGACATTCATCCCATCTTTCACCCTAGTTGTATCTTGGCTCTTACTCCTGTGCATAAATCTACTTGCCCTCCAGGCAGGACCTTCATATTACCACATCTACGTCTCAAGTTGTTATGCTGGGCCCATTTATCTCGCTTCTCGGGTCATGTGGGAGTCAAGAAGACTGGAGAACTCCTGACCCGGTACTATTGGTGGCCATCCCTTCTGAAAGATGTAAAATCATTTGTTTCTGCCTGTTCTAAATGTGCACAATATTAGATTCCTCAGCATAGACCCTTCAGTCCTCTTATTCCTCTACCTGTTCCTGAAGTACCCTGGTCTCAAATATCTATGGACTTTATTACCGATCTGCCTCCCTCCAAAGATCATATCTGGGTGGTGACAGACCGTTTTTCGAGAGCAGCTCATTTCATTCCTCTCAAAGGATTCCCTTCTTCCGCATTGATGGCAGAACTCTTCATCAAAGAAATATTTTGCCTCCACGGCTGTCCACTCCATATCGTGTCAGACTGTGGTTCACAGTTTGTTTCAAGGTTCTGGAGATCCTTTTGTTCTCAGTTAGGCATTAAATTGGACTTTCCTCTGCATACCATCCTCAGTCTAATGGCCTGACCGAGCTTGAAAAATTCCTACGAATGTATGTGTCTGCTCACCAAGCGGATTGGCTTGAACTCCTCCCATGGGCTGAGTTCGCCCATAACAATCATTTCCATGAAGCTGTTTGTAATTCACCCTTTTTCATCATGTATGGATGTCATCCCAGACCACCTACCTTTTCTCAAACTCCTATCTCCTCAGTTCCTGCAGTAGATTCTCTGCTACGCAAATTTTCTCTCATTTGCACTCAAACCAAAAGTAATCTGGAGAATTCTGCTGCATGGGCCAAAAATTTTTTCGATAAGAAAAGGTGTCCTGCACCTCCACTTCTTCTAGGGGATAAGGTCTGGTTATCCACAAAAAATATCCGTTTAAAAGTTCCTAGTATGAAACTAGCACCCAAGTTTATCGATCCCTACCGAATCTCCGAGATAATTAATCCAGCAGCTTTCAGATTGGAACTTCCATCCTCACTACGGATTCCCAATGTGCTTCATGTCTCTCTGTTAAAACCAGTGGTACAAAATCAATTTTCAAGCGTCACAGCTTCTTCGCCTCTGGCTACTTCTCAAGATCAAACTGAATATTAGATTAAACAACTATTGGACTCTCGTAGATCGAGGATCACTGCAATTCCTGGTCGATTGGAAAGGCTATGGGCCTGAGGAACATTTCTGGGTTAAAGCTACAGACATTCCTGCTCCTCGTTTACTCAAACAGTTTTGGAAAAGATTCCCTAAACAAATATTGTAGGTGTCCGGAGTCCACCCCTAGGGAGGGGGGTACTGTAACAATCCTGACCAGGTTTTGTTACTTTCCCTGTCTGCTCTGTTTTTCTGTGGATCACATGACTCGCCCTCAGGGTTGGTCACTCTAACCTGGTCTATTTAAACCCAGCACTGACATCTGCTCATGTCAGTGCAACTTGTTGCTAGCCTGATTCCTTGGACTCTTGTGTATCCTGACTAGAGATGCTCACTGACCCCCATGTTTTTTGCTTTTGGATCTGGACTACCGTCATGTTTTGAATTTAGTGCTCCACCTCTTTCTTGGATAAGTAATGCAATTGTAAAGCTAATATATTGGCCGTCATTAATTCTACACACAAACCAGATTGTCTTCCTTTCCATCTATGCCTATTGGCAATGCAACCATCGTCTTTGGGTGTATATTACACCCTACACTTATAGTTAAATATCTAAAGAAATGGACAAAGGCAGTTTGGTTTCTGTCTCTATAGGCCCCCCTCCACTTGTTGAAAATAGTAAAAAATTCAGTCGTTATAGACTGTACAATATAGATTGAAATGGACAAGGGCAGTTTGGTTTCTGTCTCTATAGGCCCCCTTCCACTTGTAGAAAATAGTAAAAAATTCAGTCGTTATAGACTGTACAATATAAATTGAAATGGACAAAGCCAGTTTGGGGTCAGTCTGTGTATGATACCCTACCCTTATTGAGAAATTGCCAAAACAGCAGCCTTTCAAGACTGTACGTGATATAGAAATGCCCCAAAGTCCCTTTCCTATTTGGGGGTAGATTGCACCCTACACTTATACTGATACTTATTTTTTTGGGGGGTGTGTTTTTTCCCCTGATTTAAAAAGACTATGTACTTTTACATAGGTTTTACCAGATGAGGTACAGGGAACACTACCATCAAGACTGGTGCCAGCACCTGCTTGCTGATCCTGCTTTATTGTGGACTGCTTTGAATCCATTTTAATGAGCCCAAAGCACTTGTAGTGCAAAATATTCAATAGGATAGTGCCGCTAGATATGACTTTTGACAGCCAGAAAAATTAGTGTTTCACATTGGGGAATATGGGACACCCCAAAGCACTTGTAGTGCAAAATATTGGATAAATAAAGCTGCTAAATATGACTTTTGACAGCCAGAAAAATTAGTGTTTCACACTGGGGAATGTGGGACACCCCAAAGCACTTGTAGTCCAAAATATTGAAAAAAAGACTCCTCTATCCTCCTCTCTTCCTGCTCTAACAATTGCTAATGGAATTGGTAATAATAATAAAATTGAATAGAATAGAATTGAAATAATAATACAAAGAATAAGGTGTACAATTATTGCTCTGTCCCTGCTCTAATACAGCCTGTGACCTAACCCTGCTCTCTCCCTCTGTCATATGGCGATGGATTGCTGTGTAGGCGGGTATTTATGTTTTTCAAATATCGCGAGAACCGAGCTCCGAGATCCGACTACGTCATGATGACGTTTTGCCTCGATTTTGATTCCAAACGGGCGGGAGAGTACCGAGCCTGCTCGGCTCGGTACTCGGATAGGCGATGTTCGGGTGGGTTCAGTTCTCAGGGAACCGAGCCAGCCCATCTCTAATCCTGACACTGTGTCTTTCCTCTGTAAGAGTTCCATTTCTCTACCAAGGGCTGGAGCACTTCTCCTGGGACTCCCTTGCTGCAAGTATCATCTTGTGCATATTACAAGACTTTGTTTTCTCTCAATTGTGCCTCTACTGTGATTCACAGCCTGCTGCAAGTTACTTCATGTGCATATAACAAGACTGTTATCGTGTTTATCCTTGTAACGCTCTGTCGTGGCTAATTGACACCTGCATATTATCATCTGTGCTGTGAATAGACTGCTATTGTGTTTATCCTTGTCACGCTCCGTCATGGCTAATTGACACCTGCATATTATTATCTGTACTGTGAATAGACTGCTATTGTGTTTTTCCCCTTGCCACGCTCCATCGCGGCTAAATTGACATCTGTATATCATCATCTGCATATCTATATATATATATATGTTTTTACCACTCATTGAAGTATTGAAGAAGTACATCATGTCTTGCCTCCTTATTCTGAACCTAGTTAGACTCCGCATCAGGTCGTGTACAGGCCTGCTCTGACTATCAGACCTGTAACTACCAGCACCGTTACAGTTACAATATAAAGGAAACAATAATAAGAAACAATAGGAGCAAAGGGGACAATAGGCATAGTGGGTTACAGGGGCCTAGATGATACAGAGGCCTGGAAGGTCCAGCTTGTGCTGTGGTCTATAGGAAGTACAGATGGTGTCTGGTAGAGGTGGTGCAGAAGGCTAGATTGTGCAGTAGCCTAGATGGTGCAGGAAGGCTGTCAATTGTCTCTTCTTCTGAGATTTTGGAGTTTAAGAATGCAGCAACCTCAGGTGAGAACTTTGGAATGTTACATGAATGCAGATAATCATCAATAGAGAATTAGAGTACAAGGTTTGAAATTATTTAGCCTGACTAATTGAGCTTTTCATATAGGACATGTCAATCCAAGTTTGATTTTGTCTGAGTTTCTTTGCACTTTTTTCAAAAAAGCTGTTGGGCCCATTTAAGTGACTTGACTGCCATTTTGGACAGGACAGAAGTGAGTTGACCCATGAAACAGAAAGCTTTTAGAGAAGGTCTTGGCATAGAGAGTTCTGATGTTGATTAAGAAGGGATTGCGCTTGAGTCTGCAAAGTTAGCAAAAAGCTCTTTCCCCTCTTTATGTCTGACTGCTATTTGTGACCTTGTGTGCTTCCCAAACTATTAATTGATCTATTTCAGGGATTCAGGGGATTCTAAACATTTAGATGGGTTGAGAAGAAGTGATTTGTCAAGACACCAAGAGGACTGCTTTTTATGCAAATTAGAACTGCTTTTTAGGCTAATTAGAGAGGCTATGCTACCACCACTGAAGACCAAGCATGAATGATGAGATGCTCAGTGAGCTAACTTTAGGGAAACAGGGTCGGCCCACGTGGAGGTAGACCACAGTTGAGAGCATAGATAATAAAAACTTTCCAGTGGCCCAGAAAGCCACGACAGTCAGCTCGGCAATGTGTGCTAAGTCCCCCTGATATTTTTAGGGGACTTTCAGTTCATATAGTCACCAGTATGGACAGATTAAAGATTGGGAGGATTGGAACTCCCAGAGACTGCATCTGACTTGATCCATAGCCAGGCCATGCCCCCCCTTAACTTAACATGAAAGCAATGTTAAACAAATTATTAAGCAAAACTGCAATTTACTACAAATTTTGCCTTGTGTAAGTAGTATATTAATTTCAAAATCTTTGTATTACAATTTCTTTGTATTTTTAACCAGTTCTGTATAATTTTTTTATGTAAGAATTATTATTAAATTAGTTATGTTAGGATCAATGAAAAGTAAAAGATAAAAAACGTTTTTGTATAATTCAGTTTCAAAATATACTATGTGTACTTTTCCTTTTAAATTGAAAATTCAACAGCAAATTAAATAAGAAAATAAAATAAGAAGTTTCTGGGGAAAAAAGCATACTGATGGTAATAGCAGGTATACCTAATGCCTTACAGGGGAATAGAATAGACTGAACACAATGTGCTTTCTTTCTGTGAAATTTATAGCTACACATTATTACAAGTTGGAGCCTTTAAACATGCACGCTTAATTCACATTACTAAAGAAAAATCATTGTGTGTTGACTTTGCCATAACTAAAACCATATTTTAAAATCTTCATGTAGCAGGCTGTGAAACCGTTCATATTTTACAGACAGCTGGTGAGGCTTAAGTTAGTAAAATTAAAGACATGCACTAAGGAGATTTCTTGATGGTCATGTGTATAACGAAAGCAGGAGTAAGAGTATATACATCAGACAGTCTCTCATAGACTGCTGGGTGCTATTCAAGACAAGATTAAATATGGTCATTGTGTGTGATGAACAACAAATTCATTTCCACTGACACTTCACTTTTACTTAGACTTGTGAAAGCCTGGACAACCTGTGGCTCTCCAAGTGTTGTGAAACTACAAGTCCCAACATACCCTGCCAGACATCGGATGGATATCAACTGGCAAAGCATGCTGGGGCTTGTAGTTTCTCAACAACTGGAGAGCCACATGTTGGCCAGGCCTGGACTAGTGGATCCATAAGTGGGGACCAGGCCTATGTAATAGCTGATAGCTTGATTACCACAAAAATAGCTTTAAAATAAAATTCCCATTAAAGATAAACCAACCAACCAAGAGTTCCATCACTAGTAATTGTTATTAGTGGAGGAACCCTTGTTCTTCCAATAGTAGTTTTCTGTTGCAGCCTTCTCTCATGGCATTCCTTCTGAGCTCTAATTTGCCTCAGCTGCAGCCCAGCTTAATTAAGAGCCTTTCCAGATATTACCGGCACTTGTCAGCAGGAGCAAACCCAGCCCAAGCAAAGCTAACTTGTTCAAACAATTGCTCGTCTTGTGATATTCCTCTTTTCTTTTCTCTTCATTTACTTCTAACTCGTCTCGCTTCTTAACTCTTCATTGTCTGTACTAGTAGCGGGCACTGTTGAGTCAGTGATGAGACAGGCTAGTTCCAAGTAGAGATGCTCAGGCTCGGTTCTCTGGTACTTTCGCTCGCCCTCGGAATTGAAAACGATCTTGCGAGTTTTGGATTTTATAAGTACTGAGATCCAGAGCCATTTCACAGAGAGACACAGAAGGGGTAGCATGGTTCTTGCCAGTCTCTAGTGTAGTTGGGCAGCATCATAGCTATAAAAGAAAGAGGAGGGGTAGCAGTGTTCTTATAAGTCTCCAGTGACATTCTACTGAGTTATAGCTCACACAGAAACAGCACAGCTCCATTTCTCCATTGCTAATTGTCATTGCTGAAATATAAATTATAGGACTGGCAGTCTTGTTCTAAATCTGCTGTCACATTGTACTGTGTTATCTAGCTAACACACCAGCAGGTGGGGTACGAAATAATGATTCTCATTATTCCAACACTACTTACCCCGACGTGGAGAGACCGAAGAGCTCCTTCCCCGACCAGCGTGCAGGATGATTTCTGTGTAAAGCGACTGGAATTCACGGCGATCCCTGAAGAATCCGGTGCCAGCTGATGATATCACCGATAACCGCGATGCACTCATCGGTGCTGTGACCCCCTTCACAGCACCGATAAGTGCACCGATGAGTGCGTTGTGGTAGTGTCGGGGTAGTCAGTATCGATATGCTGACTACCACCGAATGGAACAGCTCCATTGCTAATTGTCATTGCTGAAATAGAAATAATAGGGCTGGCAGTCTTGTTCTAAGTCAACAGTCACATTGTACTGTGTTATATAGCTAACACACAAACAGGACAGCTCCATTGCTTCATTGCTAATTGTCATTGCTGAAATAGAAATAACAGGGTTGGCAGTGTTCTTCAAAATCTGCAGTTACATTGTACTGTGCCATAGGTCACCCAGAAATAGGAGAGGTGGCAGTGTTTAGTGCTGAAACAGAAATTCAAATAATAGGACTGGCAGTGTTATTAAAAGTCTCCAGTGACATTTTACTGTGCCAGAGCTCATACAGAAACAGGAGGGGTGGCAGTGTCCTTGTCACTCTCCAGTCTTCAGTCACATTGTTCTTGTCACTCTCCAGTCTCAGTCATGATGATACTAATCCCTCTACCTCATGTGCTACAGCCTATGTTCAAGTGAATAGTGGTTTTAAGTCCAGGAAACAAAAATGTAAATAAAAAGCTTCTACCTTTTTAAAGAAAAAAACACCTCTCTAATAAAGGTGAAAGTTTACTGTAGAAAAACATAAAATTGCAGTGTGTATATCATCTTCAAACAATACTAATTAATCCCCACTGGAATTCACCATCACAGTAATCTGTGTACTTTGATGTAATTGCCGGTAATGGCCTTCCTCATGGAATTTGTAGTTCATTTGTAGTTCATTTTACGGCAGAGCTGTCACGATTTTTGGGCAATTCTTTTACACCAGACCAAATGTCAAAATGTTGTGCAAACTCATCTGCATCACCACTGGGTGTCTTGGGAAAGTTTTTTCCTAGCAGCAATTTCCAGAGAAACTGAAGGAGGAGAGATCATTGTGTCATGTACCACTTGAGCTGTCAGCTTGCTGACCAGGAGCTCATTGCATCTTTTGAGATCTGGGTCAGTTGGAAAGAAAGAGAAGACATAACTCTTAAACCTAGGATCAAGCACAATTGCCAAAATGTAATGATCTGATTTCAAGATGTTGATAACTTTTGGATTCTGGCGAAGCAAATAAAGTACTTAAGGTACAAGTCCAACATAATTAGCAGAATTGCTTTGTTTCATTTCCTCCTTCAGTTTCTCTAGCTGCTTTTCAAAAAGTCTAATTAGGGGAATCACTTGACTCAAGCTAGCATTGTCTGCACTCTCTTCACAGGTGACTACTTCGAGTGATTTCAGCACCTTGCACAACACGGAAAGTATTCTTTACTGCGCTGGTCTAAAGTACATTCCCCCGAAATTCTATTCTTCTTGCAGCTGCTGCATTCTCCTACATGCTGTTGCACAATCCCGAAAATTACCCTAAATATTTCCGGACACAGACAGTATCTCCTGCATGTCATTGTCATTTTTTAAAAAGTTTTGTATCACCAAGTTGATTGTGTGAGCAAAACAGAGAATGTTATGGAATTCCCCCCACTGTAATGCTCTAACAATATTTGTGGCATTATCAGAAATCACGTATCCTCAGGAGAGTCCAAGCAGGATAAGCCATGGTGCAATGACATCCCTAAGTTTTTCAAACAGGTTGTCAGCGGTATTATCTCTGACCTGTGCCTTGTCTCGTCTTTGGTAACCACCTCTCACTCCAGCCTACAAGACTTCTCCTGTGCTGCTCCCCACTTATGGAATTTCCTACCACGCTCAATCAGACTTTCCCACACCCTTCAAATCTTTAGATGCTCTTTAAAAACCATCTCTTTTTTAGAGGTGGCCTTATCCTCGATAACACTTTTCACACTAATGCACCCTCACAACTATCCCAATCTCCACTCTGAGCCACACTCGCTACTCTTGTTTCAGCTGTGCCCTCTTCCCTTTAGAATGTAAGCTCTCTAATAAACAGGGTCCTCAATACCCTTTGTTTTCATGTCTCCATTAATTTTGTCTGCCTTGTCTATCTTTATTTTACGTATGTCCTGTTTTATGTATGTCCTTGTCTTCCCTACTGTACGACTCTGTGGAGCACTGTGGCGCCTTACAAATCTACAATAATAATAATAATAAGCAGATGATACACAGAGTAGGCTGCCTCTGAAAGATCTGGGGGTAAATGTATTAAGCTCCGGGTTCTTCAACACCCGCGAGTTCGGCGTCTTCGGCGTTTAAATTTAAAGTGGCGCTGCCTTGTAAAGGGAAGCTTCCCTTTACAAGGCAGCGCCGCTTTAATTTTAAACGCTGAAGACGCCGAACTCGCGGGTGTTGAAGAACCCGGAGCTTAATACATTTACCCACTGGTGTTGTTTGTTAGATGCTGCTGCTGTTCCTGCTGCTGAAGGCAATTTACCAACCCAGTGGGCTGTCAGTCATATAATCTTTAGTTTTCCAAGTTCTACTTGTCCCCATATCTGTGGTTAAGTGTACAGTGGATAGAATGCCATTCTATTTACATTCAAAGTTTTTGTTGGATAGTCGTGCTGGACTGGAGGTGCGCTGACATGACTTCCGGTTTAGCGATACAGGAAGTGTAAGAGTCTCAAGCCTCATTTTCAAAGGAACACACTATTTAAACCCGGAGAGCCATAGCATGTTTATGACATCAGCCTTGAAAATGACTCCAGAGAGAGTTGAAACGCGTTGGCAGTAGCGGGGAGCCGTTGACCTGATTGATGACAGACTCCGGTTATAACATCCATGCCTATTTTCTGGAATCTTCAGGTACGAGTCCCTGCATTTATCTGATTGTGAATCCATTTCACTATATGTTTGTTTTTATATGTTTTTAACGTTTTATTACGGAGTAAAGTCTCAAAGATAATGCACCAGATTCCTCCTTTGTTATAATTTCATGTTTCATGCGGAGGAAAGGATGATCTCCAAGTGGAAGAAGGAGGATAATATTTGTGATCTTGTCTGAAAGGCGCATATCCATAGGACACATTGTAAGCATATGTCCTCTGGGGAAAAGGTGGAACAGAAGAGTCATAGATTTCACTCTTTCTGGGTGTAATCTCCATTTACTGGCACTTGGTGGTTATAGGGATTTTTTATACTCTATTTTTTATCTTATTTGTAAGAACATACCACACCATGTTGATTTTTTTTGAGTTTTAGTGTGAACTACATTTTACCATTGATGGTTATTAAGGAAAAGAAAATTGCCTCTCACCTTGATGTGTTCTAAGATTGGCGCCTTATGTATGTACACCATTTTTATTTCTATATATACTCTGTTTGATATAAGAGGGAGAACCACCTTCTAGTGTGTACATATTAGGAAGCAAATCAGTATAGCGCTGATAATATCTTATGCAAAAGTTGTTTTAAGTCAATTGTTGTAAACTACTAGTAGTCTTCTTCTTGATATGCTTCTGGGTTGAAGATCCTCCCCCAGCAGCAGGAGCAGCAGCAGTGGGCCTAACGCTCAAGGATTCTTCTGAGGAGTCCTGGATAGGGGAGGAGTCATCTCACCTTAGCAACTTGGATGTAGGACTAACTCCGATCACTTGTGAGGATATTGATGATGACGGTGTTGGGGGTATGGATTGCAGGTGCTGGGATTTAGCTGAGAGAAGCGAGGTAGCTAATGCTGGACTGCTTGTTGCTATATTTTAGCATAAGTTTCTGATTTTCACAAAAGCTTTCCATGAACTTGCTTCAAATGTTGTAACATGGATGAGGTTCCTAGATGGTTAAGGTCCCTACCTCTACTGACTGTGGCTTTACAATGCTACAAATGGCTAGACAACTGTTATCAGGATTTGGGTAAAAATAATTCCACACATAAGAGGTGGATTTTTTGGTCTTATGCCCAGGCATGACAATAACCTTCTACTTATCACTGGCAAGAACTGCTTCCACTGGTGCATAACTTGCCACAGTAGAGCTCAATAACAGCACTGTTTGCTTAGGGGCCTTAAGTCTATTGTTAGCTTGTTTTGTGGGGGCCCTAACAGACCAAGCACTTCAGCCGTAAAAGTTGCAATCCTTGTCGCTGGAGCCAGGGGCGGATCTAGAAAGTAATTGTAGAGTGGGCGATTTAGGGGGACGGGGGGGGGCAATTTAGTCCACGCCCCCTTTTTGACACCTATGGCTGCCGGTGGCTGCACACTAATGTGCAGGTCCGTTCGGCAGAGACGGGCACGGAGAGTGTGCTGCCCGGCTGCTCTGATTGTGTTTTAACACGGCAGCACACTCTCCCTGCCTTTTTCTGCCGAACGGACCAGCACATAGTGTGCAGCCGCCGGCAGCAAGCCCTCGCTAGGGGGGGCAATCGCCCCCCCTGGATCCGCCACTGGCTGGAGCACTTGCTTTGTTAAACTGTACATGTCCTTTTCAATATCTTACATAAGGCTGGGGTGGGTGGAAGGGCCCAAGGACAATACCATATTGCACCACTTTTCTTTTCTGCCACTTCTGTCTCACAATGTTTCCTGCTGTGTGTTTGTGTCATTGCTCCTTCGCTTAGCATCCAGCCAGCTTGCTGCAGTCTTTTCCAAAAGTGTATGAAAATAATATTGTGACCTGTGAGGTGTTCGAAATTGACTGGAATTGACTGGAAATTAGTGTTGTTGAGTTTAATAATAATGTAGGAACAAAAAAAAAAAAGAAATTATGTGATTTTATCATATTTTAGCTATTTTTTCTAAAAAAATACAGATCCAAAACCAAAACCAAAACATGCAAGGACGGTTTTTCCAAAACCAAAACACAACGTTAATCCAGATCCAAAACCAAAACACGGGGGTCTGTGAACATATCTAATTCCAAGCTGGTGCTTTTTATTGGCAGTAGTACAAGAAATAAGTAGCAGCAGGAGTCTATATATTTAAGCCTAGTTATTAGCACTAGGCCTGACAAAGGTTTTTCCAGCCTTCACAGGAAAACTCTTTCCTCCTGGTAGACCAATTTAGAATGGGTTGTCATGCCTTGTAAAGGAACCCACCCACTACTATGACAAGGGTTGGAACTCTCAGCCTCCGTGACAACTTAAATCCTTTCTCATATGTGGCTGATCTCTACCCCGATACCCCTATCGCACTATCAATTAGTTTTATCTATGTAAGCTTACATTTCAGTCCATTCTTATTTAGTTTCCTTATCTTCTGACCAGCACTTAGGCCCTTTGCCTTGCTGCTAGTATCTCATTACATACATATTATCATTCCCTCTTGTTCAGTGCAGTCAGTTCATTCTGCTTTCCCTCAGTTTCACATGAACTTGATTTGCTTGCTTTCTCTAATCTCCCTGCTTTCTCTAATTTACCCTACAGACTTGCTGCATATCATGTACACTGTTGCTTTCCAAAGCTATAGCACATTATTAAATTTTTCACATTTTCTATATTGTCCTTCTTTTGCCTTGTTCCTCCACACACACAAACAGAGCTAATTTACAAAGCGAAATTCATCCACTACACAGTGTAAAAGCATGTTTTGCACTAGCCACGCACCTTTATTTGTACTAATGCACCTAGATCATACTTACCAACTTTCTGTTGGTGAAATCCGGGAGCCTGCAGAGGAGGTGGGCGTAACAGGGGGGCGGGGTCCCAAGTGGCGTCATTTTGGACCTGCCCCCATGACGTGATGACGCAAAATGCGTCATTTGACAGCGGGGGGCGGGGCTAAACGCCGCGATTCACCGGGAATCGCGGCGTTTGGGACTTAATTCTGCCCACTTCACTAGGAAGTGGGCAGAATTATCCAGATGCGGGGGATTGCCACACTCGCCCGGGAGCCCGGGAGACTCTCGCAAAATGCGGGAGTCTCCCGGATATTTCGGGAGAGTTGGCAAGTCTGACCTAGATATCCACTAAAGCACATGGCTTTATGGAGCAAGATGCTTGCATCTGTGGAGGAGCAAATGTTTGCACAGTAAGAGGAAAGGCAGGCGTTCCTAGCAAAGTGCAGAATAGATGCATTTTGAGCAGTGCAGAAATGAGATTTATATTTGTGGAGGGTGATTATTGTAATGAGATAAACGGGTGGAGAGGGCTCATGTTTAGGGGTGTTCCTTTATGTTCAGAGGGATGCACAGCCTTTCTACTATGCAAAAGAACTTCTGTTTTGCAGCAGCAGCTCAGAACTGGTGGTGTTTGGATCTTGACCTATTATAAGACCTGTTTTCCACTTCCTTGTTGACTTCAGCAGGGAAGCATTTCCAAGTGCATGAGAGCAATGTAATTAACACTTACACACAAACACAAACACACACTTGTAATAAAGGCAGTCTTCATGGCCCCTCACTGTTATGACAACTTAAACCATAAAGGATGCTAATGGAAAGTATTTTAGGTGAAAAATCTTTACATTTATTTTATTGAGTCTTATGTTAATCCAGTGATTCACAAACTTTCTCAGTTCGAGGCACCCGTAGAGTCATCACAATTTTTCCAAGGCACCCCTGAGCCAAAATAATACCCTAAAATCTATTACCCAGAGTTTAATATGAACCTTTCACTTGTCATAGTTATAGTTTCTCTACAGTCTACCCCACTTATCTATCATGCTGAATGATTTGTTCTAACTAGTACAAATCCTCCAATAGTTACTAACTATCCCCTGTGTTCCCTATTTTCATTTTAAACCACATCTATTATAACCACCATTAAATTTAAAAACAGACCACTATACTTCTCAACAGGTAATGGCAGACTCACATCCTTTCCCCCAGTATACTCTGCCTATTAATTTTGACTATTCCTTTGCTGTCACAGGGCCTGATTCATTACGGAACGTTAGTAAGTAAGTAGTCTCCTGGACAAAACCATGTTACAATGCAAGGGGTGCAAATTAGTTTTCTCTTTTGCAAATAAGTTAAATACTGGCTGTTTTTTATTATGTAACACACAAATACTTGATAGCTTATATGTACACTGAAATTTAAAGTTGATATTCATGTGCTACATGAAAAAAACAGCCAGTATTTGCAAAAGAGAAAAATAATTTGCACTACTACTTACTCAATTTTTTTTTACTTAACTTTCCTTAATGAATCAGGCCCACAGTTTTCATCATTGTCCAAATCATAAAGTGTTACTTTGTCAATTTGTTTCTCTTTGTTTACACATCACTTTTATGCCGGCCTGGGTGTTAACTCATGAAGGGACAAATTTAACATTCTATTTTCCCTGTTTTTTATCATTGTAATGTATGTATTATTACCTTGGTAAGTAAGTGTCCTTGGGCATTCACCTCTCTCACACAGCTCAATTCAACTTCAAGTTTCCTACACCAGAAACAAATGTTCCCTTCTCTAAGTCTCAACCGGTAGTCATTACAAGTGTGTCATTCTTACTTTCCAGTCTTTTTCTTGCCAATTCTATCATCTACTGTAACTCATTAATTGTTTTATCCAATCTATAAACTGATTATTATTATTATCATAGATTTGTAAGGTGCCACAGTGCTCCGCAGTTCTGTGAACCAATCCAACATCAGTTCATTCTGTTTCTTTTAGTACTCCATATATTTGTTTTCAGTACCCAAAACTTCCACTTTTCCTCATACAAACCTTTACTTGTTTCTAGCATATATTTTCACTATAGTTTGTATTCTCACCATCCACCGCCTATCAATTACTATTCATCTTATATATGCCCATATGACTTCTCTTAACCTTTCCACGTATTACCCATCTCCTAGACCCTATATAGACCATATATCAATTCAAAGATTCCTTTATAACCTTACCGCTGCAAATGCATCAAGTTTCAAATCAAGACTCCAATTTATTTTTTATTTAATTTGATCACATACTTGTTTTCCCTCTCTACTGTTTTTAATTTGCATACTTGTTTCATCCAATTGGTTCTTTAGCCCCGTAACCAGTACTTACTACATAAAGCATACCCATTATACCAGTGCTTCAGTCGGTTTATATACTTGTCTTCCCAAATTCGTATATTCAGTTTATACCCATTTGTCCATTGCTTCATTCAGTTTATGTATCATTTTCCCTCGTCCTTTATTCAATTCCCACACCCATTTCCAAAGTCCCTCATTTGATCTGTATCAATCATTTATTCAATTTACAGATGTAGCAAGCATCAAGCTATATTTTCATGATGGTTAATTTATTTTATTGTTCTGTATTCTGGATTAGCAGTTCATTTTTCAAGAGAGCTACTCTCCTTTCTACAGGTCCAGTTGTACGGAAATTCTTCAAAGATGCCAATCTATGCGAAGCTATAACTGCTGTTTTACATCAATAGTTTTTATGTAATCTTTTCCAAAATTAAGGGGTACATAAAGCGAAAACGGAGGAGAGGGATAAAAATATTTTAGAGAGACTAAGAGATACATAGAAGGAAGTAGATACATTTACATATTAATACAGATATATTAAAGTTTCTTTTTGTTTACCAGATATAATAATATGTATCAGTTGCCCGTGGATGTATTATTTTTGTGCTGAGTGTTGTGATTCATTTAGATTGTTTGGAGAGAACAGTCAAGTTAGATGTCAGGCTGTATTAAAAGTATTCTCCTTGTGTCACAGTTGTGACATTTGTACCCTTATGAGAGGGGACGAAGCTGCAGTGGAATAGGTTATGCCTAATGATTCCATTTTGAAACTATATAGAATTTTAGCAACAATTTTACATTTTGGAGGTGATGGGTTTTTCCATTGTTGGGTTATTGCTGCTCTTGTTGCTATTAATATGTGACCAAGTAGATATCTATTATGTTTTACTACTTGGTGTGTATACAGGTGTAGTAGTCCTAAGTTCGAGGAGAGGGATATTGTTGAACCAATAACTTTATTAGCTAGAGCAAAGACTTCATCCACAGAATTCAGATGGTTTTGGTTGACCACATCTTGTAAGTCTAGCCAGAGTTATACCTTGTTTAGTAATTTGATTATCAACTCAAAATCACAAACATTAACTATTTGCATATTTTCTATAAAGTATATGTAATATTAATCCAAAATATTCTGTAGTGCCCCTATAAATATTTTTTACATTTAAAATGTTGCTATTCGGGGGTAAAATAACCACTCAGTGGATTTTTTCCTTTTTATAGCAAGTTAAGTATCTTTTAAGCATGTACCTGATAGCAATTTATCTTAACTGCCCATGGTCTCTAGAGAGTGCAAAATCTGACTGTCAGTCACACACACACAGGCTCACAGCTCTCAGTATGTCATGAGAAGGCAGAGTGGAGAGTATTTTATGGTACATGGAGCATACAGAGCTCAGAGGGATGTTCCAAAGCATAACAAACAAAAGAAAAATTACAATTATCAAGCTTCTTCTTAAAGCCTGCCACAGTGATTTAGGGCGTTTATGGACCTGATGTTTAAACATGTCAACTGTAATGTTTTATGTACATTCAGGAATTCATTTCTACTAGTGTTTAGTGATGTGGTTTAAATTACACACTCTTCAATCCAGCTCATTTGTTCCAATGTTTCTAGTATGTTTTAGGTTCATAGTCTTAGCGAATACTTTGCCTTGTCTAACCCTATCTACTAGCCCAATATAAAAAAAAAATAGATACCAAACCTACTTATTTGCAGTCCTGTCTGCTGCTATAAAAATTACCCAATGCTCGCATATTGTTATATAGCAAACACTGGGACCTCTCTGTTTGTCCTGTCCTCCTGTCCTGAGAAGTCTTGATCTGTGCTCTGAAACCACAAGTCAGCATTTATATAGTAAGCAGGGAAGCTTTCAAGACAAATTATATAATACTCTACACAGGGCCGTAACTAGGGCTGTGCGACAGGGGCGACCGCCCAGGGCGCAATGCTGAAGGGGGGCGCAATTTAGGAATATTTTAGGTTAATTTGGCTAAAATTGAGGACTAGGGGGGCGGCATTTGTCTTTCTCGCCCAGGGCACTAGAATTCTAAGTTACGGCTCTGACTCTACATATAAAATAAATGAAACAATGGTAACAGATCCTCTTTATAAAATCAGCACAGTTGAGTAATGGATATCCAAGAATTTTAAAATCATCTCTTTCTTTTGCTTTATTTGTATTATTTTCTATTGGTGTATTTTTCAAAATGTTTCATAAATAACCTATATTTCACTAAACAGTCTGCTTACACTATGTGAAAGATCAATCTACCCAATACCCTTTTCTTCAAAATATTTGCTATTTTCAGCCCAAGCACAGGCCCGGCGCTCCCATTAGGCAACCTTAGGTAGTTGCCTAGGGCGCCGGGACCTGCAGGGCGCCACTGACTAGATTTTCTAATCTGGTCAGCGGCTCACGATGCCGCCGCTGTTTTTCAGTGTCCGCGGGGCATCTGAAGTATCACACTGTCTGTCAGACAGACAGAGTGAATAAAGTTCTTTCCCAGTGCCCCCCTCCCCTCCCCTCCCCTCCCAGAATGCATCACTCCGCCTCTGTGTGAAGAAGGAGCGGATCAGCTAGAGAAAAGGTAAGTAAACTCTACTTTTTTTTTTATCTAGTTTGTTTAACTTTTTGCACCATCAATACTATAATATGAGATGAGCTTAGACTGACTATTAACACATACAAGAAAAACTTACTTATTACCAGGATTTAATTTAGCTGAGCAATGCTCTGGAGCCTGCTATGCTTTACTGAGCATGCGTGAGGTCCTGACACATGCATGGAACGGGAAGCATAATTTGACCGTTCAGTTTGTCTTGTAGCAAATACACACACACACACACACACACACACACACAAATAGATAGAATTATAAGACGGGAAAAAATCTATTAACAACATCCTAGTATGACATTAACAGGTATAGTTAATACCATCAGGGTTGGTGACCATTACCCCCGAAAAGTTGTCTCTTGATTGGATGCAAGAGGAAGTATTCAGGGACCAAGCAATTTAGAGTAAAGGTAACATTGTGTAAACCAACTAGTGAACCTTCTGAGAAAGAACAGTATCTGTGTTGAGGGTGGACTCTGTATTTGTAATGTATAATGTAAATCTTTACTAGTACTTATACATTTCCAATTTTAGTTAGATTTTTGAAACCTAATTATACATATTTCATTTGCATGTGCTAACATTTTCAAAATATTATACTTGCGTTAATACTGTAAATAACTAAGTGTGTAGACTTCCGGATGAAATCAGGTATTAATTTGGTTACATTTATATTTGCCAACATATTCTACATTATTTACAATAAAACATTAGGGGTTCTCAAAACGGCTGCATAATGATTTATTTTAGAAATCAAAGTCTTCCATGGATAAAATGCAATCGAAGAAAAAAGTCTGCAGAAATCTTAATTCTTTAAACATCATATAACTGCAGTAATGTAAAAACAGAATTCCCACTGTGACTTTTTTCAGAGATTTAGGGCCTGATGCTGGGTTAGGAGCAAAGCAAAGAAAAGGAGCAAATTTGCACATTGGCAAAACCATGTTGCACTAGACAGATTTATAGTTGGGGTATTGCATGTCATAGATCAACTTTAATTTCCATGTAAAACTAAAGCTATCAAGTATTTGTGTGCTACATGAAAAAACAGCCAGTATTTTCCTTGCGTGCACAAATAGAAATTAATTTGTACCCCTTGCATTGTAACATGGTTTGCCAGATGCAAATTTGCTCCTTTTTTTGCTTTGGTCCTAACTCGGCATCAGACACTCAATTTTAAATTCTTAAAAGTAGAGTAAAAAACTCAAAACTAGCGAAACTCCTATAAGCCATTTATAAAAAGGTTATTCGCAAAAAAACGAAAAATACAATTTCATAATTTGAGCACAGAGAAAAATATTTAAAATACTGGTAGCATTTTATCCTTTATAAATATTGCATTTACAAGCTTTGGGACAGTCACACTATTTTTGTTGTGCTTTATTTATTAAACTATTCTATATAGAAAGAGTAGCCAAATTCCTTTTCCTCCATTTCTCTCTGTACCCCAGTTTGAGAATCCCTTCACTGGAGTAGTAAGCAGTTTATAAAGATTAGTTTATACTTATTAATTGTCATTTATGGTCATTTGCAGTTTTTGAAGCATAGATAATTATGATGAATATTTTTGGGCATTACAAGTTCTTCTGGATAAATTATCCACAGGGATATGTGGCAAACACTTTGTGATGGGAAAGTGATTTTACATCAATAAAAAAAACTCCTTACATAAAGTGATAAATGATTTTATAGTTGCTGTTTGTATGACAGGTTATAAAGAAACACCTTTTCTGATAGAAAATGAATTGGTCCACTTAAGCCACCTATGGTAATAGAAGCTTCTTCTACAGACAAGTGTATACATCTGCCTTGTGTTATAGATTTAACAAAAGAATCCCACGTGTCAAACTTTTGCAATGTTTAAGCTTCCTGTCTTTTGCCAATATAAATCTGGACATTTTAACAATACAGATTGATCGTTGAACATTACAGGTGAAAATGTTTAGGTCAAAAGACTATCTTAAAAAGTAAAAGAGCCCCAAAACCATGAATGTAGGAATATACTGTAGCATAGGATATGTTTTTATAGTGTAACAAATAAAATTGCATACAAGAATTTATCATGCCTAATATAAAAAAATTTAATACATGATTAGTGCTCCTATAAATTTACAATCACTTATGGGAATTGTGGGACCTGTGGAAGTCATGTGCATTACAATCACATTCTATACGTAACATAATACAATACTTCCTTTTAAAATCAGGGGGTAAATGTATCAAGCTGAGAGTTTTTCAGCGGGTTTGAAAAGTGGAGATGTTGCCTATAGCAACCAATCAGATTCTAGCTGTCATTTTGTAGAATGTACTTAATAAATGATAGCAAGAATCTGATTGGGTTTTCAAACCCACCGAAAAACTTTCAGCTTGATACATTTACCCCCAGATCTGCCGCTGTCCCATGTTGAGTATTTGCTTCAGTGAACAGCATTATATATATATATATATATATATATATATATATATATATATATATATATATAGTGTTATTATATTATATTCTGCACGCAAGGCGGCACTCATCGACTCAATTATTGGTCACAAATAATTTACTATGGGATTTTTTTTGCTGTATCCCTGATAAAGTTATGACCAATGACTGAAACGTTGGATTGGCACACAATGCCACCATTTCTTCATTGTGCTGCCTGAACATTTGTTTTACATTGCGTTTGGAAGATAGGCAACAAGGTTAATAAGCGCTTTTTCCTTAAACGAGTGCCAGGACTCTTCTATTTGAAATACCTCTTAAACCTCCTAGACCTTCTTTAAAAACGGAAGACACAAGCTTCTGTGCAATACCTACTAATACATGTATAGTCACTGTCACTGTTATACATAATACACATTGATCACAATGTCTTCTCTACTGGCAGTTATATCGTTACCATATAGTCACTTACGTTTATTGAACTACTTTCTGCAGTTGTTAGTGGAGCCCAGATGTGTGATAGTATAATGAGAACATGAACAGTTAATACGTATTTAATAGTATTATCAGCATGATTCATATAGACAGACACATAGTCAAGATCATAGTCTCATAAGTGAGTGACTGAATGCTCCAGATCTTATTTCTACATTATGACGGGCAGCGCCAGCAGCTAATGAGGCTTCAGATTGGTTTCCAGCAGACTCCTCCTCACGTTGTGCTATTATTGAAGTGTTCTTTACAAGCGGAACTAAGTGACTGCTGAATACATCGGAGTTAGTAATATCAGTAAGTGCTATTTTAGTCTATAGAATTATACGATTTCCTGGTTTCTGTGTAAATGTTATGTAAGCGATGCACGCGTATATATATAGTAAGAGCACAGGTATATGCACCTTGTTCGTCTTTGGCTGCTGTGTAACTACAAGTTCAAGCATTCGATGTCAGCCTTTCTTGTGGCTCTCCGGGTGTTGTGGGTGTAGGAGATCCAGCATGCTCTGACTTGGGCGGCAGGACATGCTGAGGCTTGTAGTTCCACAACAGATAGCCACATGTTGCCTGCCGATTGTTTATAACGTTGTTGTCAGTCAATCAGTCCAACGTGCAGTCAACTTTTGATCTAGTTATACTTCAGAAATCGTTGGTGCCTTTTAGTGATCTGAGTTTTGATTGAAAGTAAATGTATTTTCTCTTTTGCAGCTGTGTGTGATTATTACTCAGATGTGGGTAACTCCCATTTACTAACTCAGTGTGTCAGATGGAAATCATCAAGTTGGTGTTACATGTTCGGGGTCTCACAGATATTGTATAGGAAAGTGGTCTCAGGGATAAGCCATTGATGCAGTTCATTGTTAATTCCTCTTTCGGGTTTGGATGAAATGAGCACTGGTGTAGCATTATAGCAGTGAAAAGGAAAATCTGCAACATGGAAAGTTGGTCTCCAATACATCTCCTTTTCCCCAAGGAAAAGATCATCACTTCATAGGTGAGGTCTCTGTTGAGTTGTCCGTGTTCATCCAGAAACCTTTCGGGTTCAAATTTCGCAGGATTTATCCATTTAACCTCATCGTGGTTAACTGACCATTGATTGACAAACACTACTGTGTCCTTGGGTATGTAGAAGCCATCAATGATCACATCGCAGGTAGTAGAGTGCGGGATAGTAATTGGCACGAAGCTACTGAAACGCAATGTTTCATAAATAAAGGCTTGGACGTAAGGCAGGTTGGCTTTATCTTCAGCAATGGGCAGCCTGTCATGACCCACCACTCTGTCGATCTCTTCCTGCAGCTTCTGCTGCAGCTGGGGGTATTTGATGAGTAAAAGTATGATCCATGTCAAAGCAGTAGAATTAGTGTCCTGCCCGGCACCTAATAGGTCCGCGACAGTCCCCTCCACATAGTCTTTGCTGAGTCCGTCACCTGCTCCTGCCCCGTGCTCTATGAGACCTATAAAGGCATCACTCATGTCCCTGGTGATCTCAGGGTCGTAAGTCTCCCGGTGCTTGCTAACTTTATCCTTTACAAAATCAAAGAACTCTATGTTTAAGTCTTTGAAGTTCTGATAAAGGCGCCGTACAGGGTTTGGGAAGTTTTGTAGCCAAGGCATGATGTCCACCAAACTGCCTGCACCAACGGTCTGTACAAATTTGTCGTTTCTTCCAACCAGGGCTTTAAACTCTTGGTCATCATGGCTGTAGCGTTTACCAAAGCACAATGCACATATAACGTTGGCAATGGCCACTGTGCACTCATGGTAAGGGTCAAAATACTGACCTCCAGAACTAAGGCGCAGGAAGACCTGGAGTAAGTCTTGTGCTTCTGCTACTACATGCTGTTCAAATAGTCTTTTGGATTCTGCATTTACTGTGGAAAAAGCTTTCAGAGTTGAATGAGCAATTTTCTTGTGCGCTTTCCAGAGGTCAGTGTAGCCACCAAAAGCCATACTCTTGCCCCCAGAAATGATTTTGAAGGATGTGAAGTCAGGTCTCCCTGCAAATTCTTCACTGTGCCTCACCAGAGCATTTCTTATGATGAAAGCTCCATTCAGAACCACAATATCACGTCTGCCCAGTTTGATCTTGAAAACGTTTCCATATCTCTGTGCCATCTTACAAAAGGTTAGATGAGGCAATTGCCCTAATTGCATTGCATTACCCACAAGAGGCCATGGGAATGGACCAGGAGGGCATTTTTTCTGTCCAAGACCTCTTACCCACATACAAGCTTCAAGGCAGATTAGAAACACAAATGAGAACATCAGGGCTGGTTGTAAACTATCCTTCCATTCTTTCCATGGTCCAGCTCTTCCTAAGGTATCCATTGGAGTCATCGTCCAAACTTTGATTAGTGGGATCTTCTTAACCAGTAGGCACTTTCTATTCAACACAGGTATTCCTTTAAAGTTCTTGGTATTCAGGAAGTTCAACCAGTGTCTGTCTTTAGTAGGTAAGGAAACTAATATAAATTTTTCTAATTGGTAATAAAATGTTTACCTTCTAACTGTGTGATTGCTGCTTGTTTATGTGCAAGATTTCTGTCATTTACTTATAGCATGCAGCAGTGAAGGGGGCAGAGCCTCTCCCCTCCCATTCTGGTTGTCCCAACATCTCATCCAGCCCCATACAACAATGTGTCACGAACTCTCATTCTGCAGGGATATGCAGTCATTTATGACAAATAAAAGTAGTGAAGTAAAGAAAAAAACCTCACCAGCTTGGACGAAAAAAAACAAATTCTTCTTGTTCTAGTTTCACATAAAAGTCATGAACCTGATAAATATTACATTTTGAATCATTACAAGTTGTTCACTCTTTACCATTTTTATAAATGTCATATTTTTGTGTTTGCAATATTTAACTTTTTGCTCATCCATGCAACGCCATAGATTATGCATAACAAAACATACAATCAACCTCCACCATAGATTAACAAGCTGGTTATCATTAACAGTTGTGGATATGGTGATTATTAATAATAAAATATGTTTTAAAATTCTTAAAATCCAAATTTGTCAACAAATAAAAACAAGTATATTTTAATGATGATTTTTAATCATTGTAATCTGCAGCATCATGTGCCTTAAGATTGGGGCGATATATGGTGGAAAAATTTTAACCCTTAATGTCCTAATTACTATTTTTTTTCTTTTTAATGTTTATTTTATTTGTATTAAATATTTCACCTCAAATTTTGCTCGTGTCTGTAGTAGTTACCTTTGATTCCAAATAAGCCTGAGGGTATTTTGTATCTTTTTTCATGAAATGCCATGCAAATAATAAAAAGTAAAAAAAAAATATATTAGTTTTATATATTTGTATGAGTAGATGGTCACAGAAACTGATAATTTTTTAGATACTATTGTGATTATATTGAAGTTAATGTTGTATTTTTATTTTTAGTTGTTTTTATATGTATAGTCCTATTTTTATACTAATTCATTATGTTGTTCTATTTTATTAGTATTACCATTAATTTGGTGTGTCAGTGCGAGATGAAAGAATAATGAAAAGCATTTAAACTGATATTCATTTTTCTAAATACTATGAAATCCATTATTGTTACAATAATATAAAAGTAGATGTATTAAAAGGTTATGTATATCGATGTCAGATTTTAGTGCTGATATGTTGTTTAAAACTAGTAACTGGTATTGACTCTACATGTAATAATTTTCAAATACACGAGATTTGGTAATTGAAAATTCTTTTTATTAAGAACTATATACATATTTTCTGTGGAAAGGAAAAAGACTGTAGGATACAAAAGATCTCAAATTTGATCATCTTGTGATTAATTAATGAGGCTGAAGATATTTAAGGCAAGCCTTGATTGGAGTATGTCATTACCTCTGATGAAATCACCTACCAGTGATGAAACGCGTTAGTGGGATTAGCCGACACTGTTTCGTGCGGCTTCTGTCTTGTGGCTACAGTACAGGTCCAAGCGCACTATATCTTCAACATCGTTTAGATTACATCCAAGATCTTATCCGCAATTGGATCAGCTAACTCCGGAGGTTTGGGACTCAACTCACGGCAGGTCCGCAGCGCACTGTCTTCCTTCTGAAGGACGTGATCATTCGGTGCTGGAGACCAGGAGAAGACCGTATGGTAAACGGTAATTATATGCAGTACATTCTTGCTAAATCCTGGATGTTTATTCATTGAGTCCTATCGGAAGAGATCACAGTAATTTCTGGCAGATTTGCCGTTGCGGAGATCTATCTTTTTTGGATGCATATGGACTTATCTAAATAGAAGGAAACCGTTCTTAATGGTTATTATATGCGGACCTGTACAGACCTGGATATGCACTCTTGCATGAACTAAGTCTGATATACCAAACAGGAGGTTATTGAGAAATTGTTTTATATCCCATTTGTATACATCAACACCCGCTCAAATACAGGGTGATTCAAAAGTCACAGTACACCCTTTTATTTCAAAAACTCTACAGGAAATTGGGAAACCTGAATACTCCAGTAAGGTATGGGTGACGTGGTCTATCTTTTACGGTATGTACCAAACATGGGCGCCATCTTGAAATCGGCCAATCGGCCCAATTCCCGTAGAGTTTTTGAAATAAAAGAGTGTACTGCGACTTTTGAATCACCCTGTATACTGGATATTCTATTATTAGAACTTAAGTTCAGACATCACCTGTGTCCGACAAATAGCGGAGTTACCATCCTGGAATTATGTTACAATCATTCACCACCTGTTTTAGTGTGGCCACACTATATTAGTTTTGTATTTCACACATTCCTATTATAAGAGTATGTGTAGCACTATCTATTAATGTTTTACTGTTTTTATTTCCAGTCATCTGGATTGCTGGTTGGTATATAGTTCTACTAGACATCACCATTATTATTGTGTCCCTTTTTGCTGTACACCATCTTGACATCACGATCTGTGTTTTATATATTGTAACAAAAGGAGGCATTTAGCTGGCAATATACAGAGAAAGCAGGGAAGTAGAGTAAAACATTTGCGCAGTAATGCACCTAGAGTGAAGACTTATGTATGAAAAGCAATAGTTTAAATTTGGTTAAACTTACATGACCTGAAATCCTTCCTCTCAGCAAACAGACAGGGCGTGTCTGGTTGTGCAAACAGAGGCAGTGATGGGTGTTTTCTTTTAAAGAGAAGGTGGGTGTGTCACCTGTCCATCAAGCTAAGGCTGGGGGAGGAGCATCATGTATAAAAGCTTGTTTGTTTCATTTGTTCAGAGAGACCAACGCTGGGATAGCTGGCTGGTCCTGAGAGAGAGCTGGACTATGTATAGTAAGCGTTTAGGGTCTCCATGATTGCTGTGCAAGTATACGGTGTCAAAATATTTACCATTTTGACAATAAAGCACCATAAAAAGGAAGAAGTTGTTCGCGTGTGCTTCTGCAATAGCGGGCTCTTGCCACAATATTTATATTGGTATTCAGCATTGCTTGTAGTTTTATTTGCTGATATCAATCTGTTACACATTCATTGGTTATTATCTACGTGATATGGTTCATCAATATTCATCTATATTTATTTTTATTGAGTGATCAGTTGGTTTTGTTTTCCAGCGCTGTTATTTGTCTTTTTGTCCTTTGTTTGGAGAGACCCCACAGGTCTGTACAGCTGCCGGTACAAAACCACCATCACTTTTTTGAAGGTTCTCATTCCATTGCGCCAGGAGTTTGGTTTGTTTGTCTTAAATAGTTATTATGCCAGAGGCAGTTCCTAATAGGAAGTATTGCCTATGGGACAATCAGGAGACACCCAAAACAGATTTTGGTTCTAAACATAATCTTACGTCCAGTTTTTTAAGAATAGGAGAAGCATAAGAACTTCATGTATTTTGCAAGTGATCGCAAAAAGACACCTTTTTCAATGGACAATGTAGGCTTATTTATATAATGTTACTCTGTATATAATGCTTCACACATTTACAAGTCTACAATAAAATATAATACATGGAAATAATTACAATTGCATTGATATGCAATGAAAAAAATAAGGAAGAGGTCTCCGTCCTTTTAATTATTCATTTAATGCATTCATTTGAAATATTTTGTAATGGTTTTAACCACTTCATGACCATTGTTTTAGGTTTGGGGTACGGATGGGCAAAAATTTTAAACTGTTCCACAGAATATTCCTCTCAGTCTGCATTTTGGCGTGGAATTTTTGCACGTTTCTCAAGAGGAATTTATCCTTAGGTGTTCCGTATGGAATTCCCCACCATAACAACACTATTATACAGAATGCATTGACAGTCTTTGCCCAAGCTCTATTTTTAACTCTAGATTGTTTTTTATTTTTTTTGCCCAGTCTCCAGAGGGGACTGGGCACACTCACTTGCTGCAAGCAGTTCACAATGACCAAAACCCAGTTTTGCTGGTAGTGAAGTGGAATCCAGCTGAACAAGACGATCCCAGAGCTGTGCCCTCAGACTGGTAGACAAGAAAAGGGAGCTGAATTAGAAAGACAAAAGGCTTCCAACAGAATAAGTACAATTTGCACTCAAATTGAGTGGCATTTGCGGTAAGACTTGGACAATTATATGGTTGTCCCACTTTTACAAAAGTGAATTGGAGTTAACTCTTCTAGGTGTATTTCTGCTACGTATTTTAGAAAACTCCTTTCCCTTCAATATGTAATCTGTTTTAGTAGCTGCAGCTAGTTTTATTCACCAGCAATAAAGCAAAATAGAACACTAACAAAAGACCTTGCCTCTCCAGCACTAACTCAACAGAGGATCTCCTCCTCTGAAGGACGGGACTTTGTGTCCCACACACGCATAACAGCACCTTATCAGGTGCAACTTCTGATTAGAAAGCAGCTTGCTAGCTCTCTGGAAAACCAAAATGGGTCATATGAAAGGAGCCTGCCCTTCTTTCTCCATTCAAAACTCCCAGGGTCCCTTACCAGTTTTTCATACAACTGAAGACAATTTCCTGGAAGCTGTTCCCAAACACAAAGAATCTCACTGGGGTTTTAAAACACAAGTGACAGAAATTCAGGACTTATATATATCTGCCATCCACTACTTTCCCAGTGTGTGTATGTGTATGTGTGTGTATGTGTATGTGTATGTGTGTGTGTGTATATATATATATATGTATATATATATATATATATATATATATATATATATATATATATATATTATATAGTGGCAAGAGCCCGCTACTGCAGAAGCACACACGTACAACTTCTTCCTTTTTATGGTTCTTTATTGTCAGGATGGTAATAATGTTTGACACCGTATACTTGCACAGCAATTATGGAGACCCTCAACGCTTACTATACATACTCCAGCTCTCTGTCCAGATCAGCCAGCTAGCCCAGCGTTGATCTCTCTGAACAATGAAACAAGCAGGGTTTTATACCTGACACTCCTCCCACAGGCCTAGCTTGATGGACAGGTGACACACCCACCTTCTCTTTAAAAGGAAACACCCATCCCTGGCTCTGTTTAGACTATAAGACCCACCCTGTCTGTTTGCTGAGAGGAAGCAGCTTTTAAATCATGTAAGTAAACCAATTTTAAACTACACATATGTTTTTACCTGGTTTAATCTCCACCTAGGTACATAACTGTGCCAATGTTTTACTCTACTTCCCTGCTTTCTCTGCATATTGCCAGCTAAATGCCTCCTTTTGTTACAATATATAATAATAATATATTAGTGTGTGTGTGTGTGTGTGTGTGTAAGGCGCAACTCAGTGTTCTACAGTGCCAGTGTGGAGGACACTAATATATAAAAAAAAAAAAAAAAATATGTATGTATGTATATGTTAATATATATATATATACAGGTAATATATGCGAGGTATGCAAAATAAATTCAGACATGAAAACATAAGTATGGATGGTCTTAAACAAATGGTTTGTTTTGCTTTAAAATAAAATTATAGGATCATTCTACCCTTATGGTTACACATATATTATAGGATTATCAACTCCTGGGGGATTGGATGTCTATTGCAGTGGTTCCCAAACTTTTGCAGTTCACGGCACCCTTAGAGTCTCCATAATTTTTTAAGGCACCCCTCCAAAATAATTACCGAGCAGTCCTGTTTTAGAAGTAGTTGGGTCAAAAAATTGTAATAAGTATTTAGGTCAGGACAAAAATGCTTATTTAGTTGTATGCAAAAATGCCCCCTCTGCATCCAGACACTCTGCCCCCACTGCATCCAGACACTCTGCCCCCTCTCACGCTGCCCCCTCTGCCCTCTGTCACGCTGTCCCCCTCCTCTGCCCTCTGTCACGCTGTCCCCCTCCTCTGCCCTCTGTCGCGCTGTCCCCCTTCTCTGCCCTCTGTCGCGCTGTCCCCCTCCTCTGCCCTCTGTCACGTTGGTCCCCCTCCTCTGCCCTCTGTCACGCTGGTCCAGCTCCTCTGCCCTCTGTCAAGCTGTCCCAGCTCATCTGCCCTCTGTCACGCTGTCCGAGCACCTTTGCCCTCTGTCCCCTCCTCTGCCCTCTCACGCTGTCCCCCTCCTCTGCCCTCTGTCACGCTGTCCCAGCTCCTCTGCCCTCTCATGCTGTCCCCTCCTCTGCCCTCTGTCACGCTGTCCCAGCTCCTCTGTCACGCTGTTTCCCTCCTCTGCCCTCTGTCACGCTGTTTCCCTTCTCTGCCCTCTGTCACGATGTCCCCCTCCTCTGCCCTCTGTCACGCTGTCCCCCTCCTCTGCCACGCTGGCTAAGCTCCTCTGCCCTCTGTCACGCTGTCCCAGCTCCTCTGCCCTCTGTCAAGCTGTCCCAGCTCCTCTGTCCCCCTCCTGTCACGCTGTCCCTCTCCTGTCACGCGGTCACTCTCCTCTGTCCCTCTTCTGTCACGCTGTCACTCTCCTCTGTCCCTCTCCTGTCACGCTGTCACTCTCCTCTGTCCCCCTGCTGTCACTCTCCTCTGTCCCCCTGCTGTCGTCTCACGATGTCACTCTCCTCTGTTTCCCTCCTGTCTCACGCTGTCACTCTCCTCTGTCTCCCTCCTGTCTCACGCTGTCAAACTCCTCTGTCTCTCTCCTGTCACGCTGTCACTCTCCTCTGTCCCCCTCCTGTCTCACGCTGTCACTCTCCTCTGTCCCCCTCCTGTCTCACGATGTCACTCTCCTCTGTTTCCCTCCTGTCTCACGCTGTCACTCTCCTCTGTCTCCCTCCTGTCTCACGCTGTCACTCTCCTCTGTCCCCCTCCTGTCTCACGCTGTCACTCTCCTCTGTCCCCCTCCTGTCTCACGCTGTCACTCTCCTCTGTCCCCCTCCTGTCTCACGCTGTCACTCTCCTCTGTCCCCCTCCTGTCTCACGCTGTCACTCTCCTCTGTCCCCCTCCTGTCTCACGCTGTCACTCTCCTCTGTCCCCCTCCTGTCTCACGCTGTCACTCTCCTTTGTCCCTCTCTCACTTTGCCCCCTCTGCCGCGCGCCAGCCATAAAACAAACAAACAGAAACACTTACCAATCCGCGCGGCGCCGGGACCCAGCATCCTCCTCTCTCACGCAGCCTGTCACTTATATGACAGCTGCGTGAGAGAGGAGGATGCTGGGTCCCGACGCCGCGCGGATTGGTAAGTGTTTCTGTTGTTTTGGGGTTTTTTTGATGGCTGCCCCGCGGCACCCCTGGGAGCCGCGGCGCACAGTTTGGAAACCGCCGGTCTATTGTAATGCTTTTAAAGTCTATAGCATAACTATAAAAGAAAGGATAGCAACATAAATATTCTACTAAACCATATTTAAAATGATAATGAATTCTCCATAAAACCATCCAACCTAACATAACATGCAATCATCAAATACACCCTTTACTCTAAAATACATTAGAATATGTAGAATTATTGAATCTTTGGGGGGACGGTGCATTCAATAGGAAAATCCAGGAAGATTTTCTTTTTCGGAGGGAAGCTAATCGGTCCCTCACTCTGCTGTCAGAACCAATAGTGTCAATACCAAGATATTTTAAGTGTTGCCACATGATAGAGTATATGTAAACATTCAGCATGCACGACATTGTGAAATAGTAAATATTGTGCATAGCAGACCAATAGAGATCATAACACCGACATGCCCACCGTTTGCAGCCTTTTGGCCAGCTTTACTCCACATGCCCTGCTTGCATATGCCATCATCATCAACATTTATTTATATAGCGCCAGCAAATTCCGTAGCACTTTACAATTGGGAATAAACATTAATAAAACAATACTGGGTAACACATACAGACAGAGAGGTAAGAGAACCCTGCTCGCAAGCTTACAATCTATAGGACAATGGAAGTTTGAAACATAAGGGCATGTGCTACATCATATTGCACATTGGACCAGCTAGAATGCAAAGGTAAAAGTACTGAGTGGGCTGTGTGTGTGGCAATGTTGGTCAGAGGGTGGTTGTCTTGTGTTAGCTGTGTAGAGGGTAGCAATAGGGTATCCTAGGGTGATTAAGATGGTGGTTGAGGAATATCATAAGCTTGTCTGAAAAGGTGGATTTTCAGAGAATGCTTGAAGGTTTGAAGACTAGAGTAAAGTCTTTCCGGGTGCAGTCCTGTAACCGGGAATGGGAGGATGTGATGAGTGGAAGAGAGACACAGATCTTGTGCAGAGCGGAGGTGTCGAGTTTGGAGATATTTTGAGACAAGTGAGGAGATGTATGTCGGCGCAATTTTGTTGATGGCTTTGTATGTTAGTAGAAGAATTTTATATTGGATTCATTGAAAAACAGGCAACCAATGTAGAGACTGACAGAGTGGTTCAGTAGAGGAAGAACGGTTTGCAAGGAAAATCAATCTAACTGCTGCGTGCATAATAGATTGTAGGGGTTCAAGTCTGATTATGGGAAGACCAGTAAGGAGGGAATTGTAATAGTCGATGCGGGAGATGATGAGTGCATGAATTAGGGTTTTTGCAGTGTCTTGTGTGAGATATGTGTGTATTCTGGAAATGTTCTTTAGATGTATGTAACATGATTTAAATATAGAGTCAGTGGGGAATAAACAATAGTAGTTAGTCAAGGATTACACCTAGGCAGTGAGCTTGTGGAGTGGGATTTATGGTCATGTTATCAACAGATATATAAATGTCAGGCAGGAAACCTCTGTTTTTGGGTGGGAATAATATTAAAGATTGTGTTTGAGTAGCCCAAAGCACAGCATAAGTGCCTCATGCCCAACACATACAGCCCCTTCATAGCATGCTCATCATTATAACCCCATGCCGACCAAAGTTCTGTTTTGGGGCCAATATATACAGTACATCCCTCTGCCCACAATTGGAGTCCAGTACCCATCATTGTACTGCCACCTATATACAGCCCCATGATTTTCATCAGTCCCCCTACTTTACACTGTTTATTGTTATCTCCCCATTAACAAGCAGGGAAACCCATAATAATGTAAAGAGCCAATAGAGAGGAAGAGCCATGATTTCATCTAGTAAAATCAGGGATTCTCTTCAATAAAATCACATGCTGTTTCAGCCAGTGAAACCACCATAAATTCATATTATGAAGCTGCAGTGGTTTCATATGCAACCCACACAGCTTTAATTCCTATAGGGAACATCCCAGGGACATGTTTGTCCTCTGGGTGAAATGTTTTGGGAAGGGAGGTATGTAATGGGCAGCCCAATGCTTTACATTACTAGACAGCCCTCTGTGGGTGTGGCAAAATCCCCATTGCGTCATGGTCACATCCCCTTTGCACAGCGGCCATGCCCTTCAGTTTCTAAACGTCTGTTAGCTTCATAGATTCATATAATATGTCATTTATGATGTGTCAACTCATATGTATGTTTTTATGCTACTGAATTTATTTGGGCCCTGATAGCATGATAGTCTGTTGAAGATGATGATTATATACAAGTTTCACAGCAATGAGGGCAAAGAAAAAAATATTTGAAAACTTCCATCATAATACTTTATGCTTACAATGTGCAAAGTTACATTTAATTGGACATTGCAATTATCTTATTAGTAAACTTATACTTGCCTACTTTTTGACCTTCCCCGGGATACCGCGATTTGCGTCTTTGTGCTGTGGGGCTGGGGTCAGGAAGACGTAGATTGAAGAAATTCGCATTATCATAGCCCAATTCCTCCTGCTTCACTAGGACATTCCCGGGAGAGTAGGCAAGTATGAATAAAGTACACTGTTGTGTAACGGGAGGAATTACAGTTATAAGGCTTAACAAATAACATAACTGTGGTGAATAAACCATAATCATATGTAATAATCCATTTATAATTTGAGCTTCTCTGTAAGCTAGGGTGTAATGCCAGTTACTTCAAAGCAAAGCCTGCTCTAACAGGGATAATGACCAAACACAATGGGTAAATGAGAGTCCAGTAGTACTGGTCTGTGTTACTAGATAACTTTGTCACCTGTGTCAGCTTCAAAGGTCCCCCTGTGGTGAGCTCTGTCCTGGTACTGGAGTGGTTTTTGGCACCTAAATAGACATTCGGGAGCCATTCCCAACATGTGGTCATACACAAGAAGACCACATGATGGCTTGTTATATTTTATATAGACAAATATAATTCCATTTAAAAAATACCACTTTCAATCAATATAATTAGTGATCAAACACATATTCATAAATAGGATAAAATAGGATGAGGAAGGGCAGTCCATATGTCAAATAAAGCTGTCTGTCACTCAGGGAATGAAAGGAAATGAGCATCAGCTCAACTAATACACTTGATCTATGCAGTTTGGTATTGGGAGATTGGTAAATTTGTGTTGGATTTATTAATGATAAAATTGGGATTGTGTGACACTCCCTAGAAAAGATACATTACACCTTAGCATTGGGTATTAAACCGGGAAGATGGAAATTGTGATTGTAAAATGTGCATTCCCCTGAGACCAACCCCCCGGAGGAGGGGAAAAGTGAAAAAGTGTCTTTAAAAGATGAAACCACTTACAAGATATTATCAGACTTTTGGGAAATTAGTCAACATTTATAAGATGTCCATCTTCCAAGCCAATTTCCCTTGGTTCAAATTATTCTCCCTGACATACACTAAGCACCACGTTGACGTAGATTGTATTAAATTAGGCATGTGCAAGAAGAGCTCCAACAATAAGCATTGCCATGTCCTATGTAGGGAAGGCCATCGTGGGTCAGTGAGGGGCAAGGAGATTAACAGAGAGGGTTTCCCAGGTAAGCGCTTCCTCCTGTTCTGCTAATAAGATTTACAGTCTGCACTAAAGAAAATATTACATCTAACAAAACCGCTCTAAACTCTTTATAACTATGTAGGTAAACTAATAAAAAATAGCAAACAAAAGCAGAATTTATATAAAAATACTTAGTTGTCTTGTAGTATAAAAAAATGTAATATTTAAAAAAAAGCTTTTAAATATAAATAATCTTATTCAATATTCCTTTTTTATAAAATTATACCTATATATTATAGGTACTTTTACACAAATTCTGCCTTCGCTTGCTATTGCTAAATATTTGACTAATTTTACCTATGTAGTTATAAATAATTTAGCGCTGTTTTTTATATGTATTGTTTTTGGCCTTCTACATTATTATTTGAGGAAGGGGGAGGCTGCATTCAGAAAGGCTTGGTGTAGATTTTATATTTAAAAAATTACTAATTTTATTTTATGGTGGGAAGTGCTAACTGGCACCCAAGGACCGTCTTCTCCAGCAGCACCTCCTGTAGGTGGCTCTCTGGGAAATAATAACTACTTGGGTAGATCAGGTGGCACTGAAATAGTCAATTCATTTTACTGTAGGGGAAAGGAGCTGTAGTCTATTTTAGAAAGCCTAGTGATGTTATCAGCGCCGGTGCTAGGGTTCACGGCGCCCTAGGCAAAATTTTGCCGCCCCCCCCCCCCACCGCGAACACACTAAAAAAAAAAGGTAGATTTTACTTACCTTTTCTCTAGCTGATCCGCGCCTTCTTCACACAGGAGGCGGAGTGATGCATTCTGGAAGGGGAGGGGGGCGCCGGGAAAGAACTTTATTCACACTGTCTGTCTGACAGACAGTGTGATACTTCACCGATGCGCCGCGGACACTGAAAAACAGCGGCGGGCAACCCTCTCCTGAGCCGCTGACTAGATTAGAAAATCTAGTCAGCAGCGCCCTGCAGGTCCCGGCGCCCTAGGCAACTGCCTAATGTTGCCTAATGGGAGCGCCGGGCCTGGATGTTATATTTGTCTCTTCAGCTATAGTGGAAAATTAAGCCTTTATTCTAAGTATAAAAAGAACTGAAGTAATGTTTCTAAAAATGTTAGAGCAAAAGGTTCCAATCTGCCATCAAATTCTCTGTTTATATATTTTCACAAGGAGTTGAAGCATAACTTTCCCAGAGATCGTAACTTAGATATCAGACTTCTAAATTACACAACAGGTTGGGTTCCTTGTTTCACACTTGGTGTAATGGATCTCTAAGTTTACATGCTTTGTGATTTATTTGAATTTTTTTTTCTGCTAGTAGTACATTAATGGTGTTATGCTTTCTGACGTGTGCATAGTTAGACATCAGCATTATCAATGTTGCACATCTATAATAGTTTATTATAATATGCTGTTACAATGCTATCATTAAGACTCTTGTATTTTCTTTGTATAGGTTCCAAAAGTGCTGACCAGGTCCTAAAGCTGCATGTTTCAATGTCGCATGTCCAATTTGCACCAACATCAACAAGAAAATACTATAGTATGGCAGTGACCCAATAAACTAAAGTGGCAGAGTACAGAATTTACATAATTTGCATTTCAGTCTGACAGTGAGTTACCTCTTACAAATTCTTCCATTGACAATTCTTAAGTTGTTCTCTTTCAAAACCAAGAACATATAGTAATATTATTACAAATTTGATTCAGTGTGAAGTATGTAATGTAAAGGAGGATTTGCTTTAGTTCAGTTATAATTACTATATTTTCTGGATGCTAAAAAGATGTAAGTTATGGGAATACCTAAATGTGAGAGTCAGATTTAAGTGCCTATATCTACTACATATAAAGGCTTATATAGAGTTGGATGCATTTTACCGCACGTAGAAAAAGAGGCATGCAAGAAAAACTTGTGTATATACACTTGTGTGTATGTTGAGTCTTGCGTCCAGCTCTAAAACAGTAGCATTTGCGCTAGTCATGCATCAGGCATACAAGTGTGTGTGTGTGTACTATATATATATATATATATATATATATATATATATATATATATATATATATAAAAATTAGTAGTAAATGCTAAAATCACATTACACTATTTGTACACGATATAATAATGTAATAAAGTGTCAAATTCACAAGTGAGAACAGGGCCTGAATATCCAATATGCTGAGTAGACTGCAGCCTAGGGTGCAAGGTTTTTCGAGGGGGAGAAAAATTTTGGGAGTGCAATATTGTGACAGGGAGAGGTATGAACTAAATTCCTTTGAAACTATGGGGCATATTTAACAAGGACCGCAAAACATGACAAATAGTTTTCAATCCTTATCACATTGATAAGGATTGAACAATTTCTCATATTCATGAAGAAACCTACACAGGAACAGCAGTTCTGATAAACTGCTGTTCCTGTGGGAAAAAAACAGACTTACCACGATGTCTTCGGAATGAGATCCTGACTGTCCTCTTCATTTCTCCTTTCACTTTCTGTGTGTATGCAGTGATCCAAGCTACCGGGCCTGCACACAGTCAGTGTGACAGGGAGGGATCACATGATCCCTCCACACATGCGCTGTCCAGCTCTGCTCTTCGGAACAGAGCTGGACAAAAATGAAAAGCTTCACATAGGAACATGTAAGGGCGTACGTTAACATGACAAGATTCCGAAAAAATTTTTTTCCAAAACTTGTTGAATTACGTTAGGGAGCAGTCCCCATACTCTTATGTGGACTGCATATAAAAATGAAATGCAAAGCAGCAGATATCCACGATGCAACATTCATAAATTTGAAGTATACTTATATTTGCGGTGGATTTATGGTAAGAGTACTTTTAGGCCATTGTATTGCTTCATAAATAGGCCCCTATAAGAGAACAATTTTCTCCAAAGTAAAACAACAACATGAAAGAAAAATGTAGTGAGATTTTAATCTTGACGTACTCCCCGGGTGAAGGCTGAAGACAATGAGTCATCACTGGGTGGGCGCTTGAGGATAAGTGAGTTGGAGAAATAATGATGGCAACAGATGCAGTCAGGTCAGCCACCTGCCCCTTTAACCTCAGTAGCGCTCACTCATACCTCTGTTCTCCTACACAGTTCTCATTGTAATGAAAACAAAATGAGTTTCAAAGATTGCCGTGACTCTTTCAAAAAGCCAAATGGAGCTGAGTTTCGAAAACATTGGTACAAAACATTGGTGGTGGTGGTGGTGGTGGAGGAGTGAAGGAAGCTGGATTTTCAATTTGTGACAAGTTCATTTTTACCTACCGTGTCTTAGCCTGGTGTGGAAGACAACGGAGCGCAATGAGCGTATTAGCCTAGGGCGACCTGAACCCTTAATCAGGCCCTAAGTGAGAATATTGGGCCTGATTCATTAAGGATCTTAAATGAAGAAGTTTCTTATTTCAGTCTCCTGGACAAAACCATATTACAATGCAAGGGGTGCAAACTAGTTTTCTGTTTTGCACATAAGTTAACTACTGACTGTTTTTTCATGTAGCACACAAATACTTGATAGCTTATTTGTACACTGAAATTTAAAGTTGATATTTGTGTGCTACATGAAAAAACAGTCAGTAGTTAACTTGTGTGCAAAACAGCAAACTAGTTTGCACCCCTTGCATTGTAACATGGTTTTGTCCAGGAGACTGAAATAAGATACCTCTTCATTTAAGATCCTTAATTAATCAGGCCCATTGTCTTGACAGTAATTAATAAATGCAAAAGTCGCTTTTTCAATATAAAATATAATGAAAGGTATGTACATCAATTACTACAACTCTCATCCTCTCCTACTGTAAACCTCCCCTCATTAGAACTTGTACTTCTCATCTGTGCAACTGTGTTTATTAAAGTAGGAGTGTAACAGGAATTTGTTATTTATTGCTGTAATCTCTGTTGGCTTGCTGATCAGTGAAGCATAGGTTATGACACTAACCTGGCACTCATGTAGCTCGACTAAGACCAATAGTTTTTTTCTTCTGATCAGCTGACCAATTATCACAGATGCATTTGTATTCTTCTCAACTATATCTTGGCATTCACTCTAAGGAGGGGGGGAAGTGTTGGGGTGTGGACGTGTTGGGGGTTTTCTCCGCTAAGTGGGTATATTACAAAGTGTTATTAAATGCACCGTTAAACAACAGAGTTGAACAATCTCTGACACCTGCCACTAACAAGCTTAAGTCTGCCACACCACTTCTTATTCACTAACCTGGACATTGTTACTTGGTAATTATATCTTTGTTTTCTCTTATTGCCCCGCTTCATTCTCACCCTTAATTCTACCATTATTGTGCTGCAGTACATGTGCCATTGTGCTGCTGTCTTCAAGAAAAGAAATGACAGCGCTACAGAGTTAGAAATTCAAAACATTGGATTTGTACCTAAGAAACAACCTCCCTATGGCAGAAGTTATGGGAATATACTGGGAATAGTTTGCTTCAAAATAAACCTTTATTGCTCGTGTACAATCACATAAATAAAAATGAACATAAAAAAACTATATATGTATTCTTTTCAGATACACAAAAATCGAGACTGGTCTCAGTTGAAACCAAAATCAATGTCCACTGGTAATGTGCCCATGGCGCTTAATAACTGGTCCACTGGTTAAAATTTTCTTACGTAGCGGTAGGTCCTATCTTCAATATTTTCCAATTAATCCTGATGTGATCCTGTGGTGATTGTTGATTAATACAGTGTAGTACAAATACATGTAGCCAACAATCAGCAGAGGCATATACCCTTCAGTGTTAGTCGATCGCTCCTCACAAGATTTAAACAAATGACTGATATCATTCTTTCTCCCTAACATTGATTTTGTCTACCTTTTATGCCCCTTTTTTATGTATGCACTGTGGCGTCTTAAAACAAATAACTATTAAAAACTTATTGATTTACCCTGACTGCAGTTTTTTCTATTTTTGGTCTGTCCAATAGTGAATATAACACTATTCTTGAGGTCTGCTTAATCTGTGTTCACTTTACATACAGGGCAACCAAATATAGCTAGATGTACAATTGACTAGGAGTACATCTCTAAAATCGTATTACACAAGTCTTAGGTCATTACTTGCCTGCACACAAACAAATTAAATAAACAAATTTAAAGTGTTCATTCGCTTAACAGCAGTGTGTAGCAGACAGGTTAGTAAAGTTTAGAGTCTGTGTGTCCCGATATCAGAAAATGCTGATTTAGACTAGAGATGCTCTGGCTCGCTTTTCTGAAAACCGAACCCACCCGAACTTAGGAGATTCGAGTAGGCTCGCGAGCCTAGTCGGTACTTTTGCGCGTCCTCGCATGTGAATCAGGGCAAAACATCATCGTTGCGTTTATCGGATCTCGCGGATTTTGCATTCCATAAGTACCTCCCACTCTCTCCAGGAGATCCAGCGGGGCAGCACGGTGGCTAAGTGGTTAGCACTTCTGCCTTACAGCACTGGGGTCATGAGTTCAATTCCCGACCATGGCCTTATCTGTGAGGAGTTTGTATGTTCTCCTCGTGTTTGCGTGGGTTTCCTCCGGGTTCTCCGGTTTCCTCCCACACTCCAATATTTAATTGGCTGCTAACAAATTGACCCTAGTCTCTCTCTGTTTGTCTGTGTGTGTGTGTGTGTTAGGCAATTTAGACTGTAAGCCCCAATGGGGCAGGGACTGATGTGAATGAGTTCTCTGGTTAGTGCTGCGGAATTAGTGGCGCTATATAAATAAATGGTGATGATGATTGCTCACACAGAAACCGGGGTAGCAGTGTTCTTGTCACTCTCCAGTGCCATTGCTCATACAGAAACAGGAGGGGTAGCAGTGTTCTTGTCACTTAACAAAAATTGACTGTAAATGACTGGACATTTATGTTATTGAGGTTAATAATAATTTAGGAACAAAAAGAGAGCAAAATTTTGTGATTTTAGAAAAAAAAATAAAAAATGGGGATTTTAGAAAAAAACAGGTAACCAAAACCAAAACACGAAGTTAATCCAGATCCAAAACCAAAACACGGGGGTCAGTGAACATCTCTAATAAAATTGTATTTTAGTGAAAGGTAAAATGAGAATAAAGACTACTATTATATACATCGAATGTATCTTCCCTGTAAGTACATCTCTGCTCAGCTATATGATGATTCTGTGAGTTCTAGCTCAGTAACAACTTGAGGGGTTTTAGTGCAAGTTATAATAACATATTTGGAACTACTAAATTCCAATATAGCAAACATAGAGTTAAGTGGCAGGCTTATTCCAATCAAACAAAGTCCATTGAGAAAATAGCTAGTTGTGAGTCAGCATCAGATCCTCTCTGCAGAATAACTTCTTGTAACTCTATCCTAAACGTTCAACTTTAGCGTTCCCATTCATAATTACTCCCAGCTCACTTGTGTGTTTGCGATTATATATATATATTTTTTTAATATAGCACAGAGAGCTCCCCCTCCTTGTTCTTGCATTACATGTGTATTTGGGGAATTACCAGCCAGTTAAGACAATTTAACACCCGCCCCCCACACTTTCTTCCTCCTTCCTCTTGACCCCCTCTTGTTATTAGGAGAGCAGGCCAGGATTTCACTTGAAATTTGCGTGTTAGAATATTGGCAGTTTAAGAGAAGGGGGTCTTTCAGTCACGAATAGCAAGCCTGTGCACTCTGGAACTGATCACTGTTTATAGCACTCACTTCCCCTTACTTTCAGCTCCTGTCACGCACGGCTAGGCTGAACAGGACAAGGGGGCTTATTCTGGGGGACTGCAGGATGGCATTGTGTTGGTGTTTTAGGAAGGAAATTCTCCTACTGACAAACAGTTAAATCAGTGGTTATTTTCTTCATTTCGCCTTTCAATTACTGTAACTTAGTGATAATAATGGTAACACAATTGTAACTGACTGTTCAAGGGACTCCTTGTTCACAGTGCTAAGTAAGATGCAAGAATTTAAATGGGAAAAAAGAAGTTAATATATGCAATGAGGATTATATGTAAAATAAATTATAATAGATAATTAAAATAAAAACCTCAGAATCCAGTATCACAATATTTTACCCCAGACGTGTCACCAAAAGACAAATGATGACACAGGTGTTACAACATGGAAAAGTTGGAATATACTGGACTATTTTCTATCCTACTAATACTTAAAAGTAGAGATGGGCGAGATCCGAATTCAACCGAATTTAGGGTATCCGAGTACCAAGCCGAGTACGCTCGGTACTCTCCCGCCCATTCGGTTTCGAAATCGAGGCAAAACGTCATCGTGACATATTCGTTTTTCTGAGCTCGGATCTCGCGAGATTTAAAAAGCATAAATACACAGCAATCCATCGCTATTTGACAGGGAGAGAGCGGGGTTAGGTCACACTGGCTATATCAGCGCAGGGACAGTGATTGATTGCATTAAACAGCATTGAAAGCTTAATACCAGATTGTTACAGAGGAGAAGAGAGCAGGGTTTTTTATTTATATATTTAGCACTTCCATTTTCTTTTGGGGTGTCCCCCATTCTTCTGCTGAAATTTATCTGGCTGTGAAAAATGAACTATATTGCAGCAGTTTAATAATCAATATATTTATATATTTAGCACTTCCATTTGCTTTTGGGGTGTCCCCCATTCTTTTGCTGAAATTTATCTGGCTGTGAAAAAAGAACTATATTGCAGCAGTGTCAAAAACAATTTAAAGCACTACAAGTGCTTTGGGCTCAGAATGGATTCAAAGCAGTCCACATATGAGCAAAATGAGCAACCAGGTTCTGTCACCAGTCCTGATGGTAGTGTTCCCAGTATGTCATCTGGGAAAGGCGATGTCAAACTAAACTGTCTTTTGAAATCATCCAAAAAAACACACACTAAAATTTTTTTTACGGTGTTGAAGTGAAAACAAAGTCTAACTGAGGAAAAGTTAAGTGCTGATAAAAATAAAATTGCCAACATGCCATTCTACACACGCAGTGGCAAAGAGAGAATGAGGCCTTCGCCTTTCTCTATTAGTGGCAGATCCAAAAATGTTACCGAGCCTACAAGTGGTGCACAACTACTGTTACGCGTTAAAGCCGAGCTGCAAGATAACAGTAAGGCATTAGAGGATAATGTTTGCTCTGAATCAGAAATGACACCAATCCCTGTGGAGAGTCCATCCAACAGTGGTATGTCTAATCGTGAGCATTCTGTTAGTGTACCCATAAAGAAGGGCCCTTTCAGCAGTTATGCTGATGTGTGCCTGAACAGCCCGAGTGTAGCCGGTGATACACCAATTGTGGATGCCACTTTGGAATTAGAGGAGGATGAGGGGGAGATTTGTGTAGGCAACGAGGGCGCTAATGAGGATGTTGATGAGGATGAGGTTGTTTGTGTAAGTTCTGCACCAGTGGCAGCAGTTCTGGCAAGTGACAAGAAAAAGGCCATTGTAATGTCTGGGCATAAAACCAAAAAATCCACTTCTTATGTGTGGAATTATTTCTACCCAAATCCAGACAATAATTGTCTAGCCATTTGTAGTGTATGTCAAGCCACAGTCAGTCGAGGAAGGGACCTTACAATCTTGGAACCTTGTCTATGTTACGCCATTTAACTAGAGTTCATGGCAAAGTGTTGGGAAAAGCTGAAACTTCTTCCCCAAAAAAACCCCCAGCACTCCATCATCAGCTAAGACCCTCCGGTCACCGACATACCAAAGGCTACAAAATACACCCACCACACCATCCTCATTAATATCCTCAGTAGCGCTCGGAGTTAGCCCTGCATCCCACTTATTAAGGCTGGATGACTCCTGCATTCTAATTGATTCCTCTGAAGAAAGCGTTAGTCCCACTGCTGCTGCTGCTGCTGCTGTTGCTGCTGCTGGGGGTGAATCGTCAGCCCAGAGGCAGGTCAAGAAAATGAGCAATCCTACATTTCAACAATTAACTGTGAAACAATCATTTGCTAGGGGAAGCAAATATGACAGCAGTCACCCAGTCGCCAAGGGAATCACAGACGCAATGGCTGCAATGTTAGTGTTAGATCTGCGACCAATCTCCACAATAAACGCAGCTGGTTTTTCACAGTTAATTGAGGTTTTGTGTCCGCGTTACAGAATTCCATCGCAACACCATTTTTCCCGTAAAGCTATTCCACAACTATACCAAAAAGTTTGTAAAAATGTAGAGATTGCGCTGAAAAATGCCATCCTGCCCACTGTTCACTTAACCACAGATATGTGGACAAGTGGAAGTGGGCAAACCAAAGACTATATGACTGTGACAGCCCACTGGGTTGGTCATTCACCTTCACCAGCAGGAACAGCAGCAGCATGTACACCACTACGTAACATTTGTCACAGGCAGGCCACTCTTTGTATCCCCGGCTTCACTAACAGGCATACAGCTGACAATTTGTTACGCAAACTAAGAGATGTGATTGATACATGGCTTATACCACTTGGACTCTCCCCAGGATATGTCATTTCTGATAACGCCACCAATATAGTGCGAGCATTACAGCTGGGTGATTTCCAGCACATTCCCTGTTTTGCTCACACCATCAACTTGGTGGTGCAGAGCTTCCTACAAAATAGCCATGAAGTGCAGGAGATGCTTTCGGTGGCTCGTAAAATTTCAGGCCATTTCAGGCAATCAGCCACAGCATGTAGGAGATTGCAGCAGCTCCAAGAGCAGTTTAACTTGCCCTGCCACCAACTTAAGCAAGAGGTGGTAACTAGGTGGAATTCCACCCTGTACATGCTGCAGAGGATGGAGGAACAGCGCAAAGCCATCCAAGTATATTGCAGAAGCCATGACATTGGGAAAGGAGGGGGGATGTATTTCAGTCTTGCACAGTGGGGAATCCTTTCAGTGCTGTGCAAGGTGCTGAAACCATTTGAAGTTGTGATGTGTGAGGTGAGTGCAGACTCTGCTAGTTTGAGCCAAGTCATTCCTTTAATTAGACTATTGGAAAAGAAGCTTGAGAAACTGAAGGAGGAGCTGAAAGCAAGCAATTCAGCAAAGTATGTTGGCCTTGTCGATCAAGTACTTCATTCGCTTCACAATGATCCTCGAGTTATTAAGATCTTGAACTCGGATCAGTACGTTTTGGCCACTGTGCTTGATCCAAGGTTTAAAACCTACATTGAGTCTTTACTTGTAAATGAGCGAGATGTGAACTGTTGCAAGGAGCTATTGCTCAGCAAGTTGGCTGCTGACCTGGGCCTCGGCTTGACTACGTGTCCTCCTTCACTTTCTCAAGCTGCTGCTGCTCGTAAAAAATTAAATTTCCAAAAAAGAAGCAGGGAAGACGCAGGGGGCAGAGCACAACAATTTAACATCTGGGCTGGTTTGAAGGATTTTTCTAAAAAATGTGTGACCTTGCCCATAACTCCATCCAATACGAGTATAAACATGCAAAGGATGGTGGAGGATTATTTTCAAGAGGTAATTGATATGGAAATGTCAGACAGTCCCTTTCCTTACTGAAAAGCAGGCCATTTGGAAACCCATGTACAAACTTGCTTTGCAATGCTTAAGCTGCCCACCCTCCTGTTTGTACTCTGAACGAGTGTTCAGTACAGACGGGAACTTAGTCAGTGATCGCCGTAGAAGGTTACTTTCAAAAAATGTGGATAAAATTATGTTTATAAAAATGAACTACATCTTCCACGAGGAAGGCCTTCACCATCAAAGACATCCAAGCACTGACTGTTCTCTAATGGCGGATTCAAGCGGCGATGAATTGATAGTCTGTGATGATGACGTACACACTAATGAGGGTGAGGATGAAGATCCAGATGATGACGATAACATCTTTTTAAAACTTTCTATTTAAGTCTAGCGTTCAATCTACCCCCAAAGAGGAAAGGGACTTCGGGCATTTCCATATCACGTACCATCTTGAAAGGTTGCTGTTTTGGCAATTTATCATTATGGGTAGGGTGTCATACACACATTGACCCCAAACTGCCTTTGTCCATTTCAAATATTATTGTACAGTCTATAACGGCTGATTTTTTGTGTGTTTTCTACAACTGGAGGGGGGCCTATAGAGACAGAAACCAAACTGCCTTTGTCCATTTATTTACATATTTAACTATAAGTGTAGGGTGTAATATACACCCAAAGACGAGGGCTGCATTGCCAATATGCATAGATGGAGAGGAAGACAATCTGGTTTGTGTGTAGAATTAATGAAGGCCTACCTACCAGGAATTAAACAGTTTTTTTGAACATTTATTAGCTTTACAATTACATTACTTATCCAAGAAACAGGTGGAGCACTAAATGTGGTTATTTTAGGCCCAAAAACATTGATTTGCCAACAAAATAGCAAAACAAAACCAAAACCAAAACCAAAACACGCAATGGCAGTTTTGCAAAACCAAAACCAAAACACAACGGTAATCCAGATCCAAAACCGAATACAAAACCAAAACACGGGGGTCAGTGACCATCTCTACTTAAAAGGAAACATATCATCACCTATCTATATATTTTATCCGCAGCACTGTACGGATAAAATATATATGAAATATCACATCAGTCCCTTGCCCCATTGGAGCTTGCAGTCTAAATTTACTAACATATACACAGAGAGAGATGAGGGTCAGTTTGATAGCAGACAATTAAGCTACCAGTATGTTTTTGGAGTGTGGTAGGAAACCAGAGTACCCGGAGGTCACCCACGCAAACACGGGGAGAACATGCAAACTCCACACAGATAAAGCCATGGTCAGGAATCAAACTCATGACCCCAGTGCTGTGAGGCAGAAGTGCTAACCACTAAGCCACCATGCTGCACATGCTCTACACAGACTTGCTCCACAGAGTTTCTCAGAGGAGCGGTCTGTGTCCCAGTTTTTGCGTGTGTTTCCTCCGGGTGTTCCGGTTTCCTCCCACTCTCCAAAAACATACTGCTAGGTTAATTGACTGCTATTAAATTGATGTTAGTCACTCTCTGTCTGTGTGTATGTTAGGGAATTTAGACTGTAAGCTGCAAACCACAGGTCCTGGAACCAGTTCACAGGGTCCACTCTGCATTTTCCCACCATTGGAAGAGGGAACACAGTGAGCCGTCCGCCATCTTGTGGCTGCTAGTTCAGCTTCTCACTGCCATCAGTCGATCCTGCTGCAGTCAATAAGCATTACTGCTTCTGCTGGTGAGCCAACGGCTTTAAATCTATTATTAACTGTGACAACCAGTTAATGTGTGCTTGGAGGTCAAGCTATCTTGAGCAGGGACTGAATACCCCCTACCTTTCTAGTGGGAATATTCTATTATATTTCTCCATATTGTAATTAGAGATGCTCACTGACCCCCGTGTTTTGGTTTTGGTTTTGGATCTGGATTACCCTCGTGTTCTGGTTTTGGTTTTGGTTTTGGATCTGGATTACCGTCGTGTTTTGGTTTGGCCAAACCGTCATTGCGTGGTTTTGGTTTTGGTTTTGGTTTTGTTTAGTTTTGTTTTGCTATTTTGTTTAAAAATCAATGTTTTTGGGCCTAAAATAACTAAATTTAGTGCTCCACCTGTTTCTTGGATAAGTAATGTAATTGTAAAGCTAATAAATTATCCAAAAAACAGTTTAATTCCTGGTAGGCCTTCATTAATTCTACACAGAAACCAGATTGTCTTCCTCTCCACCTATGAATATTGGCAATGCAGCCATCGTCTTTGGATGTATATTACACCCTACACTTATACTTAAATATGTAAAGAAATGGACAAAGGCAGTTTGGTTTCTGTCTCTCTAGGCCCCCTCCAGTTGTAGAAAATACAAAAAAATTCAGCCGTTATAGACTGTACAATATTAATAGAAATGGACAAAGACAGTTTGGTTTCTGTGTCTATAGGCCCCCCTCCACTTGTAGAAAATACAAAAAAATTCATCCTCCACCATCCTTTGCATGTTAATACTCATATTAGATGGCGTTATGGGCAAGGTCACACATGCTTTTGAAAAATCCTTCAAACCAGCCCAGGGGGTAAATGTATCAAAGTGCGAGTTTGCCAGCGTGTTTAAATCGCGGCAAATCGCGGGTGTTTACCCGCGAGTTTTTTAAAAAAAACTGGAAATGTATCAAGCTGTGATTTTGACACTCATGTTCAAAATCGCTGGTCATCTCTGGCGATTTTAAACACTCCCGAGTTCAGCTAACTCTCATGTGTTTGGCAAACTCTCCTGTGTTGTAACAGTGAGTTGTCAACACATCACTATTACACTGGCCCTGTCATACAGCTGCCGGAGCTCCGGCAGCTGTCAAAATGTTAAAGAACAGATAAAAGTTGAAAAAAAAAAAAAAGCGTGAGGTCCCCCCACTAGTGCTGCCTGACTAGTGCTGGTCCCGTGAAAATCGGGCAAAAAATTTGCGTGAGGTCCCCCCGATTTTCACTTTACCAGCACTAGGCAAACCAGCCAGGGTTGGCGGCACTATAGCAGGGGGACGCGCGGCAGGGGTCTCCCTGCAGTAATGACTAACCAACCCTAGACTGTTCAGCGCTGGGCTGGATTCCCTAGGGAGTGGGGTCCGCTGAAAAAAACGAGTGGCCCCCCCCTAGAAAGAACCAGCCCAGTGCTGATAGCACTAGGGCTCTTCCTACTACCCCTGGGCTGTGGGTAGTAGGGTAATACGGCGATAAAGTATAAAAAAAAAAAACGGACGCCATTTTTTTTTTGGAACTTCAAGTCCCAGCCAGCCAGGTTGCCCAAAACAGTGTGACCATGCTGGTGCTTGTATAACTACAAGCACCAGCATACCCACGGCAGCCAGGACATGTTGGCACTTGGAGAACCACAAGTGCCAACATGCTCTGGCATCCCTGGCTTGCTGGGACCTGTAGTATCACAAAAAAAAAGTTAAATAAATAACAACACCATTGTAAATACCACACATATTTATTAAAAATGAAAACCCCAAAATAAATACACCAAAAGCATCTCCTGCACCTCACGGTTATTTCGTAGGAAGCTCTGCACCACCAAGTTGATGGTGTGAGCAAAACAGGGAATTTGATGGAAATCACCCAGCTGTAATGCTCGCACTATATTGGTGGCGTTATCAGAAATGACATATCCTGGGGAGAGTCCAAGGGGTATAAGCCATGTATCAATCACATCTCTTAGTTTGCGTAACAAATTGTCAGCTGTATGCCTGTTAGTGAAGCCGGTGATACAAAGAGTGGCCTGCCTGTGACAAATGTTACGTAGTGGTGTACATGCTGCTGCATTTCCTGCTGGTGAAGGTGAATGACCAACCCAGTGGGCTGTCACAGTCAGGTATAGATAAGAGATAATAGAGAAAGGTGAAGGCCTCATTCTCTCTTTGCCACTGCGTGTGTAGAATGGCATGTTGGCAATTTTTTTTTTTTATCGGCACTTTTCCTCAGTTACACTTCTTTTTCGCTTCAACACGGTAATTTTTTTTGGGTGTGTCCTTTTTTGACTGATTTCAAAAGACTGTGTAGTTTGACATCGCCTTTCCCAGATGACGTACTGGGAACACTACCATCAGGACTGGTGACAGAACCTGGTTGCTGATTCTGCTCATATGTGGTCTGCTTTGAATCCATTATGAGGCCAAAGCACTTGTAGTGCTACAAATTGTTTTAGATACTGCTGACAAATATGACTTTTGACAGCCAGAAAAATTAATGCAAAAGAATGGGGGACACCCCAAAAGCACTTGGAGTGCCAGAAACTGCACAAAAAAACCCTCCTCTATCCTCCTCTTACTGCTGTAACAACTGGTATTAAGATTAGAATGGTATTGCATAGAAACTATAATGTGTCCAATTACTGCTCTGTCCCTGCGCTGATATAGCCAGTGTGACCTAACCCTGCTTTCTCCCTCTGTCAAATGGCGATGGATTGCTGTGGAGGCTGGTATTTATGCTTTTCAAATCTCACGAGAACCGAGCTTAGAAATCCGAATACGGCACGATGACGTTTTTCCTCGATTTCGAATCCGAACGGGCGGGAGAGTACAGAGCGTGCCCGGCTCGGTACCCCGGATAGGCTAAATTTGGATGAATTCAGATCTCGGGGAACCGAGCCCGCCCATCTCTAATTGTAATATACTACAGTGCCATCTAGTGGTCGATTGTGGCACTACACTCCTCATCTTGTCAAAGAGCTCATTTCTAGTTATAATTACAGCTGAGGACTTCATCCATCCACAACTGAGAATCAAAGTAGATTTTTTTCATTAATCTGGTACCCATGTGCTGGGCTCCCTCCGTGTCCTGAGAACATTTACAGTTTAACATCTCAAATTTAAGAACAAGGGGCTTGATTCATTAAGGATCTTAACTTAAGAAACTTCTTATTTCAGTCTCCTGGACAAAACCATGTTACACTGCAAGGGGTGCAAATTAGTTTTCTGTTTTGCAAATAAGTTAAATACTGACTGTTTTTTCATGTAGCACACAAATATCAACTTTAAATTTCAGTGTTCAAATAAGCTTTCAAGTATTTGTGTGCTACATGAAAAAACAGTCAGTATTTAACTTATGTGCAAAACAGAATACTAATTTGCGCCCCTTGCAGTGTAACATGGTTTTGTCCAGGAGACTGAAATAAGAAGTTTCTTAAGTTAAGATCCTTAATGAATCAGGCCCAAGGTTATTAGTAAATCGAAAACAACTAAATTTAAAACAGTAAAGAAAATTAAAAGGGAGGTCAGGCCTATGCAAAACTGAGAAATACAAAATAAAATATCTAGAGAGCTGCAATGAGTCTCTGCTTGACTTGACAGGGGGGCGCGGTCGGGTGACGAGGCCTTAGACTAGTCAGGTGTGGGCACTTTCCAATCTTGAGAGGAGACAGGTGCAGAAGATGCGTAGGGGGCCAAGTCACTCCCAATTTCACGAGCATGGTGAGGCCATACTCAGGGTTTGTTATTCTGTGTGTAGCTCTATCATGGGTAATTTGGAAATAAAATGGAAAGTCGCATCGATAACAAATGCGGTGGTTACTCAGGGCTTTTGTGACATTGATTAAGTTTCACCGTTTCCGCATCGTTAAGGAGCTAAGTCCTGGTAAATCTGTAGATTATGTCCAGAATAGGGAATGACAGAGGCATTGCGAGTTGAGGAAAAGAATAGTTCCTTGATTTTATAGTAATGAAACCTCAATAAAACATCTCTGTGGGGTTGATCAGTCATCGGTTTTGAGCAGAGAGCTTGATCCAATTGGAAATCAGAGTTTGGAGAGTCGGGAGGCATTGGTGGAACAGGCCCTCCAGGTACTTAGAAAGGGGGTATCAGTGTCTTAAAGCGGGCGTTATTACGTCTCAAATAGTTTTCAATGTCCTCAATGTGAGCTTGCATGTCCGGCAGTGTCTATCTGACCTCCATCTATTCTCGCTCTACCGCTTCTTGATAGCTGCAGATATCATCTACTTTTTGCTCTAGAGAGTCTATTCAGGAACCTAAAGCTGTTACATACACTTTGATATCTTGATATCTCCATCTGTATTGTGAACTGAATAAGCTTAATCAAATCTATAGTGTAGCAGATCAACCCGGAGGGTTGGGATTCCTCTTAATCCGATTCAGTAGAGGGGAGGGCACCAGACTTGGAAGTGCCAGGACTTTCTTTACGAGAAAACAGAGTGGGTTGGATAGTTTTTTTTTATTTCTGTGAGACATGCTGAGAGTGAGGAATAGCTCAGAGGGAAGAGTATGTCAAGGAGGATCAGTAACAATAGACCAGCGTGTGGCTACTGTTACGGAGCTGGTCTGATACAGCATATATATATATATGAAGTGTGGGAGGAAACCGGAGGACCCGGAGGAAACCCACGCAAGCACTAGGAGAACATATAAACTCCTCACAGATAAGGCCATGGTTGGGAATGAGTATGGGATCCTCGCAGACCTATACACATTTCTCTGCCCCTCAATTTACTTATCAATAGATCGGACATTTCCCTCCTGCGCTCTGCTGAAATTATGGCATGGTCCAACTACTCTGTGGTCTCTCTGCGCATAGACCTTGGTGCAGTTGCCCCCCCTCGCCCTACTTGACACCTCAGCGATAGTCTCTTCTCTAAAAAAGAAGGCAAGCAAACATTTCCCAGGCGATTGCGGAGTTCAGGGAACTAAATTCCACCACAGAATTCCCCCACACGAGTGTATGGGAGGCCCATAATGCAACTAACAGAATATACGACCCCTATAAATCGATGACCGTTTCAGCGACTTTTTACACTAAGTTGTATGATCTACAGGAGGGCAATTCTCCCCCTAAAAATCTCTGCAAAAGAGTCAGACAATTTCTTGTGGAATGGCGGCTCGCTTCCTTATGTGAAGCCCAAAAATCCTTTGTTAATAAAGAAATAACAATTGAGCTTAAGCTAACAATCAAGACCCTCACAAATGCCTTGGCTCCAGGTCCGGATTGTCACGGGCACTAGGAGTTGCTTACCCGAGTTTTACCAGATGGAACTCTGCTAGAGAGGCGGGGTTATGGCACGCACCTCAAAGCAGGCAGGTGAATGATTGGAGCGACACAACAGCAGGAGAGTAGAGATAGTCTGAGGAAGTCAGCGACTTGCAGCTATTGTTAGAGGTAAGTCAGCGACTTGGAGCAGTAAACTGGAGGCTGAAGATAATGTAGACACGAGGAGTGGACGTGGATAGGTGATGGTAAGTAGAGGAGGAGTCAGTGGTCTGCGTACAGCAAGTTGTACCACTGCAGTGATGGGATGAATAGTACTGGTGCAGGTAGGAAGCAGGGTAGTCGGTGGTCTGCGTTCAGCAAGTTGTACCACCGCTATGGTGAGGAGTCTGGTCCAGGTGTAGGTAGGTAATAGGAGAGTCAGTGGTCTGCGTATAGTAAGTTGTACCACCGCTGTGATAGGAGGACTTGTCCAGGTGCGGGTAGGTAGCAGGGAAGTCAGTTGTCTGCGTGCAGCAAGTTGTACCACTGCTGTGAGAAGGAATGAGGACTTGTCCAGGTGCAGGAGAGTGAAGTTGAAAGGCAAACTGTGGCTGTATGGAAACAGCGCGAGTAGAGCAATGTCTTGTGAGGCAGAGATGGAAGGCACAATGAATAGTCTGTATGGAGTAAACGCCTTGCAGGGAGGAGAAGCTGGTCACAGCAGATATGCACAATAACGCTAAGTAGTAGCGTGAGGAGATATCGTAGCTTGAGTGAAAGCTTGTCCTAAATGAAGCAATGCAGTAACACAGTCTATATGGGTACTTGTACCCTGTGCAGCAAACAACAATGGATACAACTGGTATGCGAGCAATAGGCAATAGTCAATAGTCAGTAGAGCATACCCAGTTGTGTAGATCCGGAATCAGCTGAGAAGTGAAGCGTTGTAGCGGTATGGGAACCGCCGCTGAGTTGAGCAGGGAGCAGCGTGGAAGCTGAAGCACGAGTAGAGCTGGAAGCAGTTTGGAAACTGCCCACACGAGTAGAGCTGGAAGCAGTTTGGAAACTGCACGCAGGAGTAGAGCTGGAAGCAGTTTGGAAACTGCACACAGGAGTAGAACTGGAAGCAGTTTGAAAACTGCACACAGGAGTAGAGCTGGAAGCAGTTTGGAAACTGCACACACCTATAGAAGTTCACTGGGAGTGAGACTTCAAGATCAGGCCACTACCTAAGGCTGCAGGTGCCTTAAGTAGGGAGGGGTGATTGATCCATCAATCACATTAGTGGTCAGGAGTAGTTGTTAAAGGGACCTGCGCATGCCCAGTGCGACAGGATGGCGGACGGCCGCGGTTCCACACAGGTGTGAGCGGGAAAGATGGAGAACCACGTACCAGAGTGGAGGCACTAGCACTCCGGTGAGTGACACGGATGGCTTGACAACAATTTATTATAAGAAACTGCTACCAGCCCTGTCTCCCATATTACTAGAGCTATTTAATTCCATCTTTTGGGACATGAACTGTGATGGTGCCACCATCAGAGAGAATATAGTAGTAATCCATAAAGAGGGTAAAAACTCTAGCCAATGTGCAAATTATCACCACGTATCCCTCTTAAATTTGGATTTCAAATTATTTGCAAAAATATTAGCTAATAGAGTTGCGGGGGTAATATCATCACTGGTCCACCTAGATCAGGTGGGTTTTATCCCGAGCCACCAGGTTGCATATAACACTAAAAAACCTATAGATTTAATTTATGCTGCTAACAAACTAAAGACTCCAGCTCTGGTGGTGGCTTTTGATGATGAAAAATCTTTCAACCAAGTCTCCTGGCTTTTCATGCATCTTCAACACAGTCGTTATTCGTGGCCCCTTTCTAAAAGGTATCTCCTACTTATATTTCAACCCTACTGCCACAAGACAGGGCTGTCCTTTGTCTCTATTCATTTTTTCTTTGATGATGGAACCAATCGCAGTTAGAATTAAGCTTAATCTGAATATTTTGGGCATCACCACCGGTACTCGAGGTTCCACTCTGCACAGACGACATCCTCATCACTCTTACAAACCTTCATTTATTGATCCCATTCCTAATGTCCAAGATTAGACACTATGGCCAACTATCACACTTCAAGACAAATACAGATAAAACATGGTCAGGTCAGGTAGATGTCCAAGGATCCGCCAGAAGGCCCTATATCGACACTCTAAGAACGGTTTCCAGTATCCACAAATATCGTTTATCTGCCCACCTCACCCAATCTGTCCTGACTCATGCTAACCCGCACACTAGGTTTTAGGTGGACGTAGAAGCGGACTTCTTAAATATGTCCTCCCCCTATGCCCTTTATTGGCTAGACCCAAAGATCAACCTCCTCTACATAATCTTTCCCCAATGGTCCGCTTTTTCCTCTCCATGTGGAGATGTTGTGGCCGTACCTTCCGGCTCGTAGACAATCTGAAATGAATGATGCCTCTTTGGCACAACCCATCTTTTCCACTTGGTCTCAATCCAAAGGCCTTTACTGGCTGGACAAAGCACAACTTTAAATTTCTCCCGGACTTGTTCCCATTGGGCCCCTTCCCTGAATTTTCCGAACTCCGTGATCGACTCTGCCTCCTGTCCTCCGCTTTCTATCAATATCTCCAAATCCATCATCTCTATAACAACCAAATTGACCCACGCTCACAACCTACTGCCCCTCCACATACTGCCCCTCCCCATACTGCCCCTTAGCCCGATATTGCATTAGTGTGTATACTTACATGATGAATAAGAGTCATTCCAAAGTACTGATGGTTTTTTCATTTGATTGCTCCTTCTGTTTAAAAATCTTGTTCCACCCGACTTTCGATCCAGCAGTGCATATGCACTCACACAACTGTCTGCCAAAAGACAGAGTAGGAACCTGTCACTGTGTCTGTGTTGTTAAATATGGAGGGTGCTATAAGTGGATTAATTCGTCCCTTCGTTCTGAGACTGAACATTTCATTTCAGAGTCCCAGAAGCTAACGAAAATTATAATGACATTGTGGAAAAGTCAAAGTTTATTTTGTGTGTTATAATCAGTATGACAGGAATGACCGACTACACTGCTCTTGGACCAGATGAAGAGCACAGATCTGAAAGTAAATCGTGTATAGTGTGTACACATGAATCAGCAGACTGATTGGAACTTCAGTCGTTTGTTTTTGCAGTGTGTATCTAGCCTTATTTTAACCTAATTTTCAAATGCTGGTAGAAAACTGGTCACCTAGAAGTCACTTTAAAATGTCAGATTTGTTTGCTATTGCTTGAATCACTTATTTATCTTACATTAAAATACACACTGATATGTTATTACAGAGTGGTGTACCTTTCTTCAATTACCTGTATGTTTAATTTATAACTAAAATTAATCCTGCGTTCTATTAATTTATTTTGACAATGTATTTTCCCCACATTTTCATACAATTTTTTTGCATTTTTATCATTGTCAACTGTTTATTTTTTTTACATACATTTTGTGTTTTTTTGTGCTGCTTTGTGCCAGGCTATTAATAATAATTTTGGTAAGGTTTACTGTCATTTATTTTGATTAGGCCAAATATATCTTATCAAATTAATACATCTGCATATGTTATGCATGTATTATTTATTTTGTTAGGTACTTCTGTTTTACATCATCAAGATTAGTCCAATATAGATTAAATCATACTTGGTTATTAGATAGCTTCACTATTTGTCAATTTTTACTGTGTTTTTAATTATTTTTTTTCTATAACACACCTCTCCTTTACCTTTGGGGTTACAATTATAAATAAGTAGAGATGCTCAGGCTCAGTTCTCCGAGAACCAAGCCCACCCGAACTTAGCAGGTCCGAGTACTTTCGCGCGCCCTCGGTATTGAAAACGAGGCAAAACGTCATCATTACATTGTCGGATCTCGCAAGGTTTGGATTCTATAAGTAACGCCCTCCACGGCGATCCAGCGCCATTTCACAGAGAGACACAGAAGGGGTAGCATGGCTCTTGGCAGTGTCATAGCTATAAAAGAAATAGGAGGGGTAGCAGTGTTCTCTAAAGTCTCCAGTGACATTCTACTAAGTTATAGCTCACACAGAAGCAGGAGAGCTCCATTGCTTCATTGCTAATTGCCATTGCTGAAATAGAAATAATAGGGCTGGCAGTCTTGTTCTAAATCTGCAGTCACATTGTACTGTGTTATATAGCCAACACACAAAAAGGACAGCTCCATTGCTAATTGTCATTGCTGAAATAGAAATAATAGGGCTGGCAATCTTGTTCTAAATCTGCTGTCACATTTTACTGTGTTATCAAAATGGATTCACAGCAGTACACAAAAGACCAGGAGCACCAAGCAGCTGCTGGCATCAGTCATGATGATAGTAATCCCTCCACGTAATCTGCTAAAGCCTATGTTAAAGTACATAGTGTTTTTAAGTCAGGGAAACAAAAATGTAAAAAAACACCTTTTACCTTGGTCAAGAAAAAAAACCCTGTAATCCAGGCAAAGTTATCTGCAGAAAAAAATAAAATTGCTAACATGCCATTCTACACACACAGTGGCAAGGAAAGAATGAAGTCTTCGCCTTTCTCTATGAGTGCTAGTTCTGCAACTGTCACTGAGGCATCTTCTTGTAAGGTCAGTCATGATCAAGCAAGACCTTGTCATTCTGACTCCAAAAGTGGTGTCCAAATACTTTTACATGTAAAAGCAGAGCTGGAAGAAAACAGTAAGACATTAGAGGAAAATGTATATTCAGATTTATAAATGACACAAATCTCTGAGGAGAGTCTATCCATGAGTGCTATGTGTAAGCTTAACCTGTCTGATAGTGTACCCATGAAGAAGGCCCCTCTCAGCATTTCTGCAGATGTATGCATGAGCAGCCCAAGTGTAGCCAATGATACACAAATTGAGGATGCCACTTTGGAATTGCAACAGGATGAGGGGGATATTTGTTTAGCTGTTGAGGGCGCAAATGAGGATTTTGATGAGGTTGATGTTGTTTGTGTAAGTCCTGCACCAGTGGAAGCAAGTATGAAAGCTGTCACCCAGAGCTGTCACAGAAGTCATGGCGACTATGCTAGTATTAGATCTGCGTTCAATATCCACTATTAATGCAGCTGGTTTTAGACAGTTACTTGAGGTCTTGTGTCCCCGTTACCAAATTCCATTCAACACCATTTTACTAGAAAAGCCATTCCTCACCTTTTCCAGAAGGTTCGTAAAAATGTAATTATTGGGCTACAAAATGCCATTCTATCCATTGTACACTTAACCACAGATATGTGGACAAGAGGACCGCCCACTGGGTTGGTGATTCGCCTTCACAAGCAGGAACAGCAGCAGCATGTACCCAAGAACGTCACATATTTCAGAGGCAGGCTACTCTGTGTATCACCAGCTTCACTAAGAGGCATACATACAGCTGACAATTTGTTACAAAAACTAAGGGATATCATTGCAACATGGCTTATTCCGCTTGGACTCTCCTCAGGATATGTCATTTCTAATCACGCCACCAATATTGTGAGAGCATTACAGCTGGGTGAAATCCATCACATTCCCTGTTTTGCTGACACAATAAACTTAGTGGTGCAGAGCTTTTTAAAAATGAAAGTGTCAGGCGCCGTTCCGCGATCTCTACGGGGCGGCCGCCTGTGATTTCCCCCAGCGCGTCTGGTTGCCTAGTCACTTCCGGTCCCGGCCACCCGAGGTGTACTAGCACGTCCCGTTGCTAGGCACTGATCCCCCTGGCGCTATTATGACAGCGCTGCAGCGCTGTCACTCATTGGCCTTCTGCACTATAAAACACTTCCTTCTGGCCCTCCTACCAGTGCCAGAGTATCAAGTCTTCCTGCCTCCAGCGTTTCCAGTGTATTACCAGTTTCCTGCATTGTTCCTGACCTTCCTTGTTTTGCCTGTGATCTTTCTGACCCGGACCGTTTGACCACTTCTATTTGGATCTCCCCTTGTACTGCACTTTCTGAACGTTACCGACCCGGCTTGTCTCACCATCCTTCTGGATATCCTTGTGTACTTCTTTCTAACAGAACGTTACTGACCCGGCCTGTCTGACACCTCTTTGTATCTCGCTATTGACTCGTGGGAGGACCGCGACCTGCGTGTCCCTGCAGCGGAGTCCATACCTCCTTGCGGGGGTTCCTGGTGAATACCAGGGGCACTTTAGACTCCGCACCTTCCTCTGAGTTGCCCCAACAATAGCAGGTACACAATATATTTGTGACAGAAAGGGACGTGCAGGAGATGCTGTCTGTGGCCCATAAAATATCTGGACATTTCCGGCATTCAGCAACAGCATGTAGGAGATTGCAGCAGCTACAAGAGCAATTTAATTTGCCCTGCCACCAACTGAAGCAGTGACAAGGTGGATGTCAGGATCTGCCTGCAAGCTTATGCATTACATGCTGCTTTGCCTGGCAGCTCCTGCCTTTTGTCCTTATTATTGTATTGCAACAGTACCTCTGATTACAGAGGTGCTGCTATTGTGCCTTTCTTGTTTGCATTAGGGGTTAACTTGTTCACTAATTATCCCATGCACCTGGGTGTGTTCTCATTTCCCCTATGTATACCTGTCTCCCCCAGCATTCATTGCTGCTTATTGATGTTACACTCTGTGGTCACTTCCTCCTGCTGTGCTCCTGGGTTTATGCTGCTTGAGATCTCTACTTACATTCTGCTGACCTGTTTCATCTGTGAACCTGGTATTTACCTCTGCATTTCCCTGTACTTGCTGCCTGGAATCTTTCCACTCCTCCTGTTTACCGCGCAACTGCTGTATACCTGGTAATTACTGCAAGCTCATTATTACATCATCTGTTCAGACTCTTCAGCAATAAACTTGAATGTCACCTTATTTATGGTTCCTTAGCTGTATTCCTGCATTGATTCGTGACAGTGGAATTCCACCCTGTATATGTTTCTGAGGATTGAGGAACAGCGAAAAGCCATCCACGCTTACTCCCAAGCCATAACATTGGGAAAGGAGGGGAGATGTATTTTACTCAAGCACTGTAGAGAATTCTTTCGCTGAAACCATTCAAAGTAGTCACCTGTGAAGTGAGTTCAGACACTGCTAGCTTGAGTCAAGTGATTCCCTTAATTAGACTTTTGGAAAAGCAGCTTGAGAAACTGAAGGATGAGATTAAACAAAGCAATTACGATAAGTATGTCGGACTTGTAGATCAAATACTTTATTTGCTTCGCAAAGGATTCAAGAGTTACAAAATCTTGAAATCGGATCACTACATTTTGGCGACTGTGCTTGATCCTAGGTTTAAGAGCTATGTCTTCTCTTTCTTTCCAACTGACCCAGATCTCAAGAGATACAAGGAGCTCCTGGTGAGCAAGATGACAGCTCAAGTGTTACAAGACAGGATGGTGTCTACTCCTTCAGTCTCTCACTCAACTGCTGCTAGGAAAAAACTTAGCTTTCCCAAGAGACCCAGGGATGATGCAGATGACTCAGCACAACATTTTGACATCTGGGGGTAAATGTGTCAAAGTCCGATTTTTTTTAAAATCGTGGCAAATCAAGGGTGATAACCCGCGATTTTAGTCCCCAAGTCGCCAGATGTATTAAACTGTGACTTTTACTCTGATCTTAAAAATTGCTGGTCATCTCTGGCGATTTGCTGTGATGTCAAACACTCCCGTGTTTAGCTAACTCTCCTGTGTTGTCCTCATTTAGCTGCGTGATTAGTAAACATATCACTGTTAACTGCGCCTGTCTATACAGCTGGAGGTCCGGCGTCTGTTAAAAGTGTAAAAATAGATAAAAGTTAAAAAAAAAAAAAAAAGCTTGGGGTCCTCCTCGTCCTACGACTATTACCCTAGTACTGCCAGCGTACTGCTGGTTGCGTGAAAATCGGGGAAAAATTTGCGAGGGTCTCCCCAATTTTCACATAATCAGCACTCTATCAACTTTGGAAATAGCGATTTCGACAGAAACACATCTCTGGCAATTTTACATCAAATTTCCGGTTCAGCGAGTTTCAACTCTCAGAGAAAATCGTTCGATTTTCAAAATCGGAGCTTGATGCATTTGCGGTCTGGTCTAAAAGAATTGACCAAAAAATGTGACACCTCTGCCGTAACTCCACCTGATCCTACTATCAACATCCAAAGGATGGTGGAGGATTATTTTAATGACAGCATAGAAATAGACACATCAGACAGTCCCTTTACATACTGGGAGGAAAAAAGGGGAATTTGGAGACCCATTTACCAACTCGCTTTGCCCTGCCTAAGCTGCCCACCCTCCAGTGTGTACTCGGAAAGAGTTTTCAGCACAGTAGGGAACTTTGTCAGCAATCGGTGTAGAAGTTTACTTCCTCAATATGTGGAAAAGATGATGTTCATAAAAATGAACTTCAATTTCCACAAGGAAGGCATTTCCCGCCAATTACATAAAAATACAGAGACTTCTGTAATGGTGGTGTTAAAGTCGTATAATTGGATAAAAGAAAGTATATTGGTTAATATTGTTTTACCGGGCGATTGCCATCAGTCCGCCACATGTCATGGCGCAATCGCATGATAAATAACGCACGCATACACTCGCACTTACGCATTCACTTGTATATAGTTCATTTTTATAATAATTCCAATCCACAGTCATTTATGAACAAATGCTATTTAAGTTATAGTTAAATATTGTAATGTTATATGCACTTTAGTGATATTTAAAGTTCAGGGTCACATGAAGCATGTCGTATTTGGTATCATTCTAATGCCCTATTTATCGGCAGACGTCCGGTTCTTTCGCCGAAATGATCACACATTCCGTATGCTAGTTATCGATGATAGGGAATAAATTATTAGAATTATATTGTCTGTGTAATGCTAATAGACCAGTTTGAACCAGTGCTTGGTGGGAAAACTAAGTATGCATCTTCTGGAGAAGCCAAGCCCACCCCTACATGGCATCGTTTGAACTGGCCAATGACCTGCATTACACTGGACCTTCCTGAAGCCTGAACCTATGGAAGCAAGCCACATCATCTGTATTGTTTTCACTGTATCACTGAGTGTATATAACATGGGCTCTGAGACCAGCAGTCAGTCACTCTGACCAGTCTTCAGGACTGAAGGAATATAGCTGGATCCAGAAGAGAGCAGCACCGCGCAGCGTATGTATTGGCTGTACTGTACTTATTTAATTGAACTGTAATACTTTTGCTAAATAAATTGCCTGTGCTTTGGAACCACACAAATCGCATAGACAATGCTTATTGGAAAACTATGAAATTACTTTAATAGTGGATTCCAGAGGTGATGAATTAATAATGTGTGACAATGATGTACACACTGATGAGGGTGAGGATGAGAATGAGGATGATGACAACAACATCTTGCCACAGTAGAGTTCATTAACAGCACTGTTACCTTAGGTGCCTTAAGCCCATTGTTAGCTTGTTTTGTGGGGGCCCAAACAAACCAGGCACATCAGCCACAAAAGTGGCACTCTTTGTCGCTGAAGTGCTTGGTTTGTTAAAGTGTGCATGTCCTTTTTAAGATCCAACATAAGGGTGGGTGGGAGGGCCCAAGGACAAATCCATCTTGCACCACTTTTCCTTTTAGCTACCGCCTTGTGCCAGTGTTACCTACATGTGCTATATAGTGTTGTTTGCTTTGCAAAAATCAAAGACACCCATTGATAATGCAGATAACTCAGCACAACATTTTGACATCTGGGGGTAAATGTATCAAGCTAAGAGCTTTCCGGCAGGTTTGAAAAATCCAATCAGATTCTAGCTATCATTTCTTTAGTACATTCTACAAAATGCTAGCTAGAATTTGATTGGTTGCTATAGGCAACATCTCCACTTTTCAAACCCGCTGGAAATCTCTCAGCTTGATACATTTATCCCCTGGTCTTGTCTACTGTAAAAGAGTTGACCAAAATTAGTGACACCTCTGCTGTAACTCCACCTGATCCTACTATCAACTATCAACATCCAAAGAATGGTGGAGGATTATTTTGATTTTTTTTGAACGGTACAAAGACAACAGTTTTATTAACAAACAACATCGTTGCTTTCAGAAGTAATATAAGCATGGGCAGGCGTGGGCTGGCAGATTTCGCGTGTCATGTGATGCGCCCGCCGGTAATATTCGAGTAATATGGCATCCACGAGGGGGGGGCAGCCGGCCCAAAAAGCTGTTAGACTGAGCGATGCCCCCCGGCCCAGCCTGCCCCTGCATGGATGTCTAAATAGACGTGTATATGTATTACCTTCCACTTTGCTGCTGTTTCATCAGTATTGCACAATGTGTTTGTAATCTGCAGTTTACGTCAAAGGTACCTAACTATATTATAATTTTTTGGGGAAGTGATGACCTTGCTTTTTGCTGTGAATTTCAATGGCTCTTTTAGTGCATTGTCTGGAACAAGATCCGATATACTCATGTCAGAGTGATCACAGCCAATTTTTGGACACCTTGCAGATTTACCCTTCTGAAGTTTGTTTTCAATCATTCTTTCAATTGCTTGTCTCTCCTACGTGTGACCACATACTTTGTTTTTCACTGGGTTCACCATCTCCTACCCCCCCCGGAGCACCCTGGATTGGTCTTGGTCTGACAGATGCACGCATCCCTGGGGGGAGGCGGGCAGCGCTCGTCGCCATGTATTAGCTTTAGAGTTACCACAGTTATCCAATTTCATGAGTCATTCTCAGTTTCACTGCACCGTCCGTGTGCTTAGAATGACGGCGATCTCCTCGTCTTTATCTTCCAAAGCTTAGTCTACAGGGGCCGGTGACACCCATTTGTTTTCTCAGGCCTCTTAGCTGTTCTTTAAACTGGACATATTTATCCTCCTGCCTCAGGGCCTCCTCTGTATTATTATTCTTAAGCGCAGTGTATCTCTCGTGTACAACTCTCTTAAATCCGGGATCTCATCCGGTGGGTCACATTTTAACTTAAGTACGTTCTACTCAACTGTGTCTATATATTGCTTTAAATCATTACAGCTGGGTGAAATCCATCACATTTCAGTGTATTCCAACATGACAGATTCCATGCTGCCCACATGTTCCATGTCACAGTCTGTCTGCAGCAGATCTAATGCCACTCCAGTTGTAATATCCATTCCTGTGTCTACATAAGTTGTGTAGCAATGTTTCCTAGATGTGCTATGAACTGCCGTGTGTTTGTGTCGTTGCTCTGTCACTTAGCATCCAGCCAGGTCGCTTCAGTCTTTGTCCGAAAGTGTATGAAAATAATATTGTGACCTGTGAGGTGGTCAAAATTGACTGCAAATTAGAGATGAGCGGGCTTGGATTATCGCAATCCGAGCCCACCCGAACAGTGCGGATCCGAGGGCGATCCGAGCACTGTTCGGGTATTTCCGGCGGGGAGAAACACTGAAAGTGAGGCTGAGCTCCAAATCCCGCCGTCGGATTCTCGCGAGACTCGGATTGTATAAATTCCCCGCTTGCCGGCGCCATCTTCAGTCGGGCTCAGATCAGGGAAGAAGAAGTTTGTTAAAATGTACAAACGTAAGTAACAGCAAATTATATAGTCTCTGAAAATATACGGTGGTTGAACTGTAATCCATTAATCAGATTTGCTAAATATTTTCTAATCAAAATAAATAACGGTCAGAACAAGGCTTCTGAATATATGAAACATGATGACACTGGAGTTCTACGCTGCAGTGCATAGCTACAGTACGTGCAGCATTTACAGAAGGTTAGGGATTTCTCAGCAGGAAACGGTATATGTTCTCGCTCTTGCTCCTTGTGGAAGGAAATACATTAGCACTTCATAATTTTTAGTGCTATCAGCGATTATTTAAAACTCACTAGCACAGAAATCTCTGGAGGACGTGCAGAGGATTCACTAATTACACTTAAGTTGTGCACCTGGCCATACAAATAGGAGTTCAGGTTACAAAATAAAACGCACAGTAGGTTGTGTGATAGCCCTAAGTCAGTAAACATACACGTTGACAGACTGCCGCTTAACGTTCTGCAATGATCTCTCCATCACTACATACACCATGTAATCTAGCCATAAGAGCTTACAATCAGATTGTATAATAAGAGAGCAACATCAAATCTGCAGTTATGAGGGCCAGTTTAAAAAAAAAAAAATTTGTTATGATGGGAGATCTTGAGTCATAGAGCTAATTATTTAATGACGTAAAGAGAGAGGATAAACAAAGTGAGCTTGCAATCTAGTAGTATGAGACGCATGGCAAAGCAAAATAGTCATTGAATAGCATATTAAACATACAGCGCACAGAAATCACGGGGCTCTGTCTTGCTAAGTCCATTGTTATAAAAAATTTATAAAAAAATTATAAAAAAATATTATAAATAAATTATAAAAAAAGTATAAAAAAAATTCTACTGCATTATCTAACTACGTTCCCTGTTCCTGCAGTCCAGAAATATTAGTACTGCAATATTTAACTACGTTCACTGTTCCTGCAGTATAAAGGAATTTTACTGGCCATATCCCTGTGTGCATATTTGTACAGATTATTTGCGTTACCTAGGAGACTGCAAGCAAGGCACTGATCCTGCCGTATAAGTCCAGTGGTACTGCTATATAAGTTCACTGATCCTGCCACGTGTTGGGCCACGTGTTTGTGCCGCCCACTTGTGTCGCTTAGCTTAGACATCCAGCTACCTCGGTGCAACCTTTTGGCCTAAAAACAATATTGTGAGGTGTGAGGTGTTCAGAATAGACTGGAAATGAGTGGAAATGTTATTGAGGTTAATAATAGCAAAGGAGTGAAAAAAAAACAAAAAACTGGATTTTAGCACTTTTTATGCTTTTTAAGAAAAAAATCAGAACCCAAAACCAAAAACACTAAAAGTGGCCGGTGCATAGCCCTACTGCAAATGACTTGAAATTAGTGTTATTGAGGTTAATAATAATAATATAGGAACAAAAAAAGAGCAAAATTATGTGATTTCAGCATATTTTAGCAATTTTTCTAAAAAATACAGATCCAAAACCAAAACTAAAACACGCGAGGGCGATTTTGCCAAAACCAAACCCAAAACACGAAGTTAATCCAGATCCAAAACCAAAACCAGAACCAGAACACGGGGGTCAGTGAACATCTCTATAAATAAGTAACTGTACCTACCTAATCTGGATTTTGCAGGTTATTAACTTACCATAACCAGCAAGGTATACAGTCTGCCACCACCGCCATATAATCTTAATGTCCAATGCTCTTTTACCTCTCTGTTAATACCCAGTTTTGTATTAGTACTGTGTTTTTTTCTCAATTGTAAAGTGATATGAAGGATGCTAAGACTATATGGGGCATATTCAATTCTCGGCGGAAACGCTGAAAATCTCGTGGTCCGCGCACGATTACCGTAATAACAGTTCATACGGTAATTTACTCGCTGGATTTCAGCTCGCAGCTCCCTGAGCCGCGAGCTGAAATCCAGCTACATATTACTGTATTAACTGTACTAGTTCTTCCGCGGCACGGAAAACTAACAATTGAATATGCCCCTATAAATAAATATTAATTGAAAAATAAAAAACAATGTCAGGAAACTCAAACTACCAAGATATCTACTTAAGCTGACCATTTGAACTCCCTGATAGCAGGTGAATAACACAGCAAAGTAGTGTGATTCAAACTGCCAGCGATTAGCACTGAGAGTTAGATGTTCATAAAAAAGCACACCAGGTACTTTAAATACAGCTCAGGCAGGGGGGCATTGAGAGTTGCAATAAATTCAGTAATAGTGATATTTTAAAGGACCACTAAATCTAAACCCAAAGATGCTTTATATAAAAGGTAAGAGATTGCTCTCAAAATTATATAGGTTAGGAACAGTTGGTAGCACCGGGGTCCAATGGTTGGCATTGCTGCCTGAAGAAGATCTATATAATTGAATATTATATATATATAATTTTCCTTCCTTAAATAACTATTGTCTCTATATCAAAGTACATAGCTTTTGTCTGAAGTGAACTGTGAGGCTCAGTACATTTTCATATCAAAAGAATTGGCCTCCTCTCAGGAACCCCTCCAACCAGTACAACACCACCCGGAGTCTACTCTGACAGTTAGGTGTTCACTGGAGCCCCTAGTGGTGGGGACAGACTTGGCTGCAGACTACAGAGGGTCGTGTGATGTGTACCAGCTGCGGGGAACCCAGAAGCAGAGGGTAATGACAGCAAATCCAAAGAACAGGCCGAGGTCAGGGGTCACTTACGTGCAGGGATAGCCGGCTTCAGGAGAGAACAATGGAAAGTATTCGGCATCCTAAGTGACTGAGGAAGCTTTAGCCTGAAGGCGACAGAATTGACCTGTTTGGTAATCAGGAATGGGCCAATAAATCTAGGGCCCAGTTTTTTGCAGGGCTGTTTAAGCTTGATATTGCGGGTGGATAACCAGACTTTTTGCCCCACCTTAAATGAACAGTCCTTCCGATGACGGACAGACTTGGTTGCGGACTACAGAGGGTCATGTGATGTGTACCAGCTGCGGGGAACCCAGAAGCAGAGGGTAATGGCAGACAGCAAATCCAAAGAACAGGCCGAGGTCAGGGGTCACTTGCTAGGAAGATTCATCAGGAAACACGCCAGGGGTCGCGTTCATGGGCAAAACAGCAGAAATGGAGATATAAGCCAAAAGGTCAAGGGCACAGGCAAAAGACAAATCCAGGAAACAGGCAGGAGTCATACACATCAGGCAACAATCCAAAGGCTTAACACCAGGAGTACAGGAGTACAGCAGCAGGCAGCAACACAGGAATCTGGAAGCTATAACCGGCAGGGAAGCTAAGCCCTCCCTGCCTTAAATAGTATAAGCAACCAATCAGAGCCTGGCTCTGAAGTCCCACAGCCCCCTGCATATTTAATCTCTTTCATTAATTAGCCCGCAGGCTGGTGGGGCCAATTTGCGCACGCGCCCAGATTTCATTCATTGCCGGGACGCGCCGGAAGTGATGTCCCGGTCGTCAAGGTGACGGCCGGGATCTCAGGGAAGCCAGGAGACGAGTCGCGGCAGCGGTGAGTGCAGCCGCGGCTCGTAACACCTCCAATCAGATACATCAGCCCATCCCACAGAAGTTTTGTAATTACCTTCTGAAGACAAAATTGCTTTTTGGGATCAGACTAATTATGCAGAGACACACACCAAGGATTCTCTCCCTGTTTGGACTGAAAAATAGTAAAGTATATATGAGCCCTTTAATAGGGCTCTGCTGACATTGTAAACAGGGCTGGACTGGCCATCTGACACTTCTGGCAAATGCCAGAAGAGGGCCGATGGCCAGTAGGGCCGGTTCGAGCAGTCAGTGCACTGACCATGCACTGGACAGTCAGTGCACCAACACTTCTAGGGTACATGTGCTGCGCGCAGCGCTGCACAGTGGCATAGTGCAGGTCCTGGAGGGCAGGTAAGGCAGGTCCTGGAAGGCAGGTCCTGGAAGGCAGCTGAAGAGCGGACAGGAGACAGAAACAGAAAAAGCTGAGAAGGTAAGTAAAGAAAATGGGGGGGGGGGGAGTGGAGAAGAGAAAAGGTGCCACACAATAACAGGGGGGGGGGAGTGAGAAGAGAAAAGGTGCCACACAATAACAGGGGGGAGAAAAGGTGCCACACAAAAAACGGGATAATATGATTTGGCCCACTACTGTGTGGCATAATATGAACTGGGGGCACTATTGTGGCATAATATGAACTGGGGACACTATTGTGGCATAATATGATTTTGGGGCACTAGTGTGTGGCATAATATCAATTGGGGGCATGTACTCAGGCATGGGGGAAGGGGGAGAATGTTAATATAATGTGGGAGGTAGGCTATTAATTTAATGGTGGAGTTTAGGTGGGGGCTAATTATTTAATTTGTGCTATTTTATTTGTGGGGTGATGTGGGTTAATTTTATATTAGGGCCTAGCAATTTAAGATAGGGTGATTGGGCCTTTAATTTAATGCTGGGGTGGTTTGGGGGCTATTAATTGAAAGTGGGGCTGTTTGGGGAAAAAATGTGAATATGAATTATTTAATGGCAGTGATGGTTGCGGGAAATAGGTAAATGCTATTTCATTTATTGCTGGGGTTGTTTGGAGGGAGGGAAATAGGTTTATTTATCAGCAGCAGCAGCTATTTATATTAAATGCGAATACTAGTATTTTAATGTTGGGGCTTGAGGGAGGTCTAGTTATAAAACATGGGTTGGGTTGTATTAATTAAACACCAGGGGGTAAATGTATCATACCCAGGTTTTTTCATCTCGCGGGAGATCGGCATCTTCGCAGCTGAAATTTAAAGGGGCGATGGCTTGTAAAGGCAAGTTTGCCTTTTGGGTATGATACATTTACCCCCAGGGCTGGTTGGAGTTTTCTAAATTACATGTACCCATTTTTTTTTCCAAATAGGGCCTCCAACATTCCAGTATCCAGACAAGCAGCAACTAAACTAAAGACACCAGGAGCCAGAGGTGGTGAAAGTAACAAGACAGGTAGGAGAGAGCAGGACAGTCTGCAATCTGTCCTGAATCTGGTGGGGAAGTCCCGAATTTTGGTGACTGTCTCGTTTAGTGAGATTTGGTCCGACTACAAGGACAGTTGGGAGGTTTGTCCCGCTTCACACTGTACTGCTTGTAAAGGCAGAGCTGCGTGCAACTAACAGTATTGCACACAGTATTGCCTGTGTATTTGTCTAACATTTGTCTAAAATGATAGCCATGTTACATAATAGGGGCTCCCTGTCTTAAATACCCCAGGCCCCCCAAGTGTTAATCTAGCTCTGGTTAGCAAGAGGGAGCGGATAGCTGCTCCAAGTCTCTGGATAGGACACAGCCTGCAGAGCAAGCCGAGGAGCTCTAAGTCTCACAAGATTTGTTAATCTTGTGAGACTAAGAGCTTCCCTGCTCACTCTACAGGAAGTTTCCACCCTGATGGATGTCAGCAGCACCAGAAGCATAGATAACAACAGTGGGCTGGGGGTGTCATAATGTGCCTCGGGGGAAAGCGTGATAAATGTAATGTTTTATTTTAATGTATGTATCATTGCGCCATGTTGGCCACACCAACAACCCAATGTGATCACGCCTTTTTCGGTGCTGCCGCGCAGGCCCACCTCAGTTTCTTTCCTGCTGGAACTGAGGTGGGCCTGTGGACTTTAAATGCCAGGGCTGATTTTTAGTCCCAGTCCGGCCCTGATTGTAAATATGAGTAAAATGTACTCTGTGTATTGTTAGTTATCTATAGACTATAGGAGCTACAATAGGCTGTGTAGTAAGCTTTGTTATAGAGTCACAGACCATGTGGTGTAGCTGTTAAGAAGGATTTTGTTTCGTTTAACACTGTAAGCATAGAAAGTGAAGTTGCATGGGATAGTCATAGAATTAGATGTTGTCATTGAAGTAAATGTTAGTTTGCTTAAGAAGTGATGCCGTTTAAGGGTTTGAAATTAGTAATGAGTTTGATTGTATCAATACAATAGACTTCATACTTGAATAGTATTGTATTTGATGTAGCAATAGTGTGGCTTCTCTGTGAATATCTACTAGATAAAGATTCATACTGTATAAATATATATTGAAGTTCTGGTTGTTGATTTTAATACTGACTGTATTTGGTAAGTGGTCTGGCTGGTCTGTGCTCTCATCCCCTCCCCCCTAAGTGTGTAATTGCTACTAGTTAAACAGATGTGTGATAAGATGAAAAGACTTCTTTGAATGGTGCTGGGAAGTTTGTAGAGAGATCTCCCCTCCCCCTGTTAGACAAGAAATACTAGTGGACATTGTGTGATCCTGACATTACATTGTTAGTGTCACTCACCGGACTGTGAGTGCCGCTTCTCGTGTGTTTAGGAACCGTGGCCGTCCACCATCCTGAGGGTCTGCGCATGTGCAGCCCTTTCAAACCTTCAGTACCTGTTGCTTTTAGTTAATTGGCTGATCAGGCAACACTCCCTATTTAAAGCACCTGTGGTCAATACCTCGTTGCCTGATCTTGGAGTCTCATTCCCCATGAGCCTCTGAAGGTGTTCCTGTGTTTCCTCGTGTATTCAGCTCCTGCTGATTCCTGCTGTTCGTTTGTGGTTTCCAGACCACTTCAACTCTCCTGTGTTCATCGTGACTGCACCAGCTGATTCCTATCCGCTGCCTCCGTGCTTCTACAGTATCCTGCTCACTTCAACTCTCCTGTGTTCATCGTGACTGCACCAGCTGATTCCTATCCGCTGCCTCCGTGCTTCTACAGTATCCTGCTCACCTCAACTCTCCAGTGTTCATCGTGTCTGCAGCCAGCTGATTCCTATCCGCTGTCTCTGTGCTTCTACAGTGTTCCTGCTCATTTCAACTCGCCTGTCTTCATCGGGTCAGCGCTCCGCTGCTTTCATCTCAGCTACTGGTTATCAGACCGCCTCAACTCTCCCGTGTTCTCCAGGTGTCCAGTTCCATATACTACTGCTTCCTGAGTATTGCCTTGTTCTTGCTGGTCTACCTACCGTGCGCTGCACCAACTTGGTTACCGCTTCCATCTTCCAGTGGCCTCTCCTCCTGCCGGCCTTCAGCCGCTCAGGTATCCCTACACGTCTCTCTGACAGCCTGCTCTCCTGAATCGCGGTATGCATACTTCTCATTGACTGTGCTTGTGTATTGCATATCTAGCTGGACTGAGTTTGTTCTCCTCCGGAGTTCCTATCCACTGAGACTATTGCTATCATTTGACTGTGTTTCCTATTTGCCTGGATAGTTATTGTGACTTTGTATATTTGTGCAGTGCTGCTCAGTTATTATTATATTGTACATATCATCGTGGGATGAAGTTCTGTGTGCCCGTGTATACTCTGCATTGCATTCATCTCCTCGTGCTCCTCCTCACATATATATTGCAGTGGTACAACTTGCTAGATGCAGACCACTGTCTCCTGTTCCCTGTGACACCAGTTTCAAGTATCCTCTCACATAGCAGTGGTACAACTTGCTAACGCAGACCACTGACTCCCCTGATACCTTCACCTGGATTCCATTCCTTCACCTAGACAGCGGTACAACTTGCTATACGCAGACCGCTGACTCTCACCACCTCCTCGTTACTCCTGGACATTCCTCCTCACTATAGCAGTGGTACAACTTGCTATCCGCAGACCACTGACTACCCTCACATTTCCTTGTCCATCTAGTTCCTCGTGTACAGTTATCTACCTATTACCAGTGCTGCTAGTCATAGACTTTTCTCGAGCATTCTCTTACCATCTGCTGTCTCCGGTTCCGTGGTCACCCCGCTACCAGAGTACCATATTACCAACTATACTGCTCTGGTAAGTCCATCATCTGGTGATACCTTGGTAAAGACTCCTAGTGCCCGTGACAGTTAGTAAGTGAGGCCTTGTGAGCCAACATGAGTTTGTAACAAAGCATGGCAAGTCAGCCATTTTGGATGGTGACTTTGCATTGTAAAAAGAAGTTTCATTATAGTCTGAGATACATACACACAGTCACATGCACATACACACACACATGCATAAATAACAAGAAATTAATAAGTTATTGTACCTAGACACAGAATGCCATCTATTATATGTACCGTGTGTAAGATTATGTTATCGAAATTATATTATTACATTATTGTACAAGTAACGATTCTATTTCATACATATATATCTGCGTTGTGGTTATGAATTTATAATGTCTTGATATAGGAGATATTATAAATATAAATTTGTGTGATACAGTAAATCGAGTTTAAAGGTCTGAAGTAGGCGTGTGATACATGGGAAAGTGTAAATGCATATGGTAAGATACCAGTGTATCCAGAAATAGAAGAAGAAGATAGCGTGCGCAATTATGGCGTAAATATGGACCCTTTAACACTGCCTCACCGCACTGGGTCATGGGTTCAATTCTGACCAGGGCAGTATCTGTGTGGAGTATTTATGTTCTCCTTGTGTTTGTGTAAGATTCCTCCCACAGTCCAAAAATATACTGATAGGTTGATTGGCTTCTGACAAAAATGGACGTGTGTGTGTGTGTGTGTGTGTGTGTGTACCCTGAGTGACTCATCAAAGAGAGATCCTCAATCCATTTTTCATCATTTCCAGAGCTCTATAGGACTCACAGGACTGTTCAATCCATTTCAGTGAACTTCAGAATTTATTATATGTTCAAAAGTGATATCTATATTTCGATCCCCAAATGGACCTTGATAAATATGTATAAATGTTACTGAATGGTATCATCTTATCAAAACTGAAGTTATTTAACATGAGACTTGTCTTGGAGGAAGATTTTTGTCCATGAACACTAGATTTTTGTTTAAAGGGTTTCTCATCATAATCCTCACTCCCACATTTCACCCATCCTTTGGAGATAAGAATTGACATAATATATTTGCTAGTATTCAGTACTGCAGAGTGCATGGCTACTTAGTTTACAGTTAATTATCCTTCTATGTGACAGAGTTGTGTGTGCTCTCTCATACAACTTGCTTTCTTACATGGATCTTAAATGTCTGTTCTGAACCATCAAAACAAGTTAAACACTCAGAATGTAAATCAGATTGGACAATGAATCTCATTGTCACATGTGTGTGTGGTCAATGGTTCATCTGGAAATCAGAAGTATCACCTGTACTGTGCATTTGGCTCTGTACCCAGTTGACCTTATTTGACCATAGGTGTGGTAAAATTGACTTCAGATATGGTCATTTTGCAGCTCGATTTCATTGGGTATAAACACTACGGGGAATATAAGGAGATCCATTTACGTTGTAACTGGTTTTAATTGTCTGCGCTTGTGGAGGGATGTGTTGTTTATTCCTACCTGACGAGTTCTGGGTCCATTTTTCTTTTAGAGTGTTGGAGGGTTTCATGGCGCAGTGATATCTTGATTCTTGATCTGGTGTCTTGGTGGATCTGTGATCACAGATAATGAGAGAGAGAGGGCGTCTGGAGTTGGGGTTTGTGGTGTACTCTCCCTGCATATAAGAAATGAAACAGGCAGGGCCCCCACCCTTTTCATTCACCACCTACACCCTCCATGGGTCCAGGGAAAGCAGAAATGTAGCATGGAGCCATGACGCCCTTAGCAATAATATGCATCGCAGACATCCCCACATGCCCTTTATTTGCCCATTAGCCCTCCCCAAATGCCATCAGACTTACCCACATGTTCCTTACATGCCCCTCAGTCCTCCCCACATGACATCAGACCACCTCAAATGGCCCGTACATATCCTTCAGACCTCCCCATATGGTTAACAGAGCTCCACATATGCCCTTTACCAAAGCGAGACAAAGGCTAAACATTTGATGAATACAGTTATGGGAAATGATTTACTAGTATTAGCCCCAACCCAGAGACTGCCTTTTCACAGGCTAAACATTCTAATGAACCCTGTGATTTTCTGCTACAGTTAACATTTCCAAAATAGTCCCATCAGACCCCACATAATATTAATATCTATCCCACATATTATAAATAACACACCCATCCATAACAATAATACCCACCCAGGGGTGTTTCAAGGTTTATGCAGCGTCCTAGGCAAAGCTTCAGCCTGCTGTCTCCCCCCCCACCCAAAGCCCACTTTCCAGCCCATCACACGCTTGACTTTTGTAAAATTAAAATAATAAGGCTTACCTCCTCATGGCTGACTGGTAAGGCTGCAGTCCTGATGCACAGATGTCATTATGTACATATACCTGACGCAGAACTCTGCCCATGCTCTACATCTGCAGAGGGGCAAACGTAGGATTTCTAGATGGGGTTTCAAATGTTAGCCCTCAGAACAATGTAAAAAAAATTGTTGCAATAAGTTGGCAACAGACACTCTCTTTACTTACCCTATATACCCTGATCACTATACACGGGTCAACCTGACATTACATACCTGATACACACTGAACTCTATACATCGGTCTCACACATCAGAATCACACACTTGGTACATACTTACATGCTCCCCTCCCCACCAGTTTTTCTTACACATGCCACCCTGCCTACCAGTCTTTCCTTACGTACCACTCTATTTACTTACCACATACACACTGATCAGTATACACAGGTCAACATGAAGTTACACCCCTGATACACACTGATCACTATACATAGGTCACACACACCTGCCCACCAGCTTTTCTCTTACATGCCCTCACTGCCCACCAGATTTTTTTCTACCATGCTACCCTCTGACCAACAGCTTTTCTCACACATACCTGCTTGACCCAAAAGCTTTTCGCTCACATGCCCATGCTACCCACCAGCTTTTATCTCCCATGCTACCCTCTGCCTACTGTTTTTTTCCTCACATACCACCCTGCCTACCAGATTTTCTCACACGTCACTAAGAGCATGCCAGCTTTTCTCACATATGCCCCTTGCTGCCCACATGCTTTGCCCACTCCTGTCTCTCTGCCCACCAGCTAGTCTCTCCCATGCCACCCTCTGCCCACCAGCTTTTCACCACATTATTCTTTTTTTTTTCCTGTCCAATACAGTTTATTGTGATTGTTTACATCTGTTTCTTTTATACATAAAGTTTAAAATAAAAATATTCCAAAAGACTTCTAGAGTTCTTTTTTGAACACTTCTTTCTATATTCTTTAGCTTAGAATCTCAATAATAATGATTAGAGAGGTGCTACTCATATATAACAATGGTGGTGCAGAGCTTACATTGCTTAGGTGTATCATACATGACGCTGAGACCGAAACACAGACCAGCAGGAAGGTCCGCCCCTGCTGCTCTGAGTGCAGCGAGTGCAGTGCAGTGAGTGCAGCTGCCGAGTCTGCAGCTTTCTATTAAATATGTCATGTGCCCGTACTGCTTCTTCGCCATGGAGGTAGTGACGGGGCACCTCAGTGGCGTCCCCCAATGCCTGGCACCCTAGGCAGCTAAAGCCGCCTAATGGTAGCGCCGGGCCTTTACCCACCCTATAGATTTTAAACCCATCCTCCCCATTAATCGCCACACATCACTTACCAATCTTCCATAGTCCCTCCTCATGTAAGGAGGGGATGGGGTGAAGCAGACAGGCTAGAATAGTGGAAGTAGAAGGAGAGGAGATGACTGGGATGGGGAAGAGAGGTAGAGGATGGGAAACAAGGGGAGGAGTATGACTAGAAACAACGATAACTCATTGGTGGCTAGTCCCAGGGGGAAAGGGGGGGGACGGACCAGCCACAGGGAAGTGCAGCAATGGTATTGTCTGCACTCTGTAGGACAGGACTGGATGATCAACTTAATGTTCGTACACTCAGGCAGCATTGGATTAACCTTGCAACTAGCTCTGACTTTATAATACCTCTTGCTCCATTAAGTCTTTTCATCAATGTATTTCTGCGCAATCAATTAAATGAACAATTAAGGCACACATGTCTCAATCTAATAAATGTAGTTTGTTTTTATTCACATCATACATATTACTGTTTTAATTTGTCATACCAGAAAGACATTTTCAATGCATGCACAACATAGGCCAGTTGCAGGATTGTTGGATTTTAGTTGTATAAGTACAATACATACATTCCAAGTAGCTTTAATCTAATACAATTAGATGAAAATATCCCACCTAATCTGATGGGATTATCAGTCACTTCTCATTTTATGTGAAGTGAGGAACATAAAGCTGAACGTCCTTAAACTTATCCATGTTCAAAAGCATAGCACTTACCCATTGAGGGTTAAGTTGTTGGAGATCTCCAGCCAATAGAATCCTGTGGGAGTGTTTAGGTTGTGTGCGCATATATTCTCACACAAAGGATGCTGGGTCTCTTCCATCGCAGAAATCCTCAGGGAATAGCTGTGTCAGGTTGAGTATCTACATTTTGTAATTTAGCTATATTTTAGCTGTCCTTACTGTAGTGCTGTTAATTTGAGTTTATAGTGGTAGTGGGGTTTTATTTACTGCTGTATTTATATCCTACTGCTGTACTATTTCTGTTTAATTGTTCCATAAGCTTCTTTAATTTTTATCCCTCCCACTTGCTTTAGCCTTGCTTTAGCCTATTTCTGTGCCCTGTATTTTGTTTTCCCCTCTAAACATGTCTCGTCCGAAGAGATGTGCCCCCGCCCCCGCTAGATTCACCGAGGGCTCTAGTTCTCCTCCCTGCGCTGTCCCCTCCACCTCCTCAACAGCCAAGACTCCTGCTGTTTCTCCCGGTGCTAGCAGTGTTCCTGCGCGGCGGGGGAGCAGCGGGGTGAGGCGCGCATCAGCAGCATTTTTATGGGGCCAAAAGGGTTAGGAGTTCAGAATTGACAGAACCCACTAATGAAGAAGGAAGGGATGGCAGTGACAAAGTGCGTTGCGCGAACACAGGTCTTAGCTATGGAATCAGACCATGCGTGAGAGATCGAATAAACAAAGGTTTTTATGTGGACATCTTTACAAACACGGGACGCGCTAAAAAAGATTTAGAGAAGGCAGCAGGTAAGGGGGAGATAGGCGAGGAGGCCTATAAAAGTGGATCTCTGGTTTCTGCTCATTTGCTGTTGTTCTATCTGGAAACCAGACCGGATGCCATGCAAGATATACTGCGTTCTCTACATATGATAACGGTAATGTACGAGTCGGACGCCCCGTTCATTTGGAGGGAATATGATCAGGTGTTTAGGGAGAGGTTAAGTGGAAGGTGAGACATCCCGTTTGGTACTAAAGATGTGGAAACATGGATGGATATGGTTCATCGCTCAGTTTCAGAATTAAGGGGTAATGCAGTACACAGGTTTCCAGGGCCCGGGAGGCAAGGGGCCTCCTTTCCCGCCCGCAACAAATGCTTTGCGTTCAATAGCGGTACATGCTCAAGGGGTGTCGCTTGTAAATACAAGCACATTTGCACCCTATGCAGAGGGGCCCACCCTGCGTGGGATTGCGCAAGAATTAAAGACGGGGCAGGCAGAGGAGGGCCGTCATCAGGTGCTAAACAGTAAGACACACTCACCTGTGAGTTAATGATGCTATAGATCCGGAGGACAGCTCAGTGACGTATCAGTCGTTTGAGGAGGCATTGGAGTTGGTTAGATTGTTTGGGAAAGGGGCGCTACTAGCGCAGCTGGACATAGAATCGGCTTTTAGGTTGTTGCCTCTGCATCCGGAGTCTTTCTGTTATATGGGCTTCAAGCTCCCGGAGGGTATTTATGTTGATTTATGCCTCCCAATGGGGTGCTCTATTTCCTGTGCTTATTTTGAGAAGTTTGGTTCCTTCCTTCACTGGTGCGTGCAGGTAGGATCTGGTCATCCCGGTATCGCTCACAACCTGGATGATTTCCTTTTCATAGGACCGGCTAATTCCCCAGTTTGCTCAGGTGTATTGCGTGATGCGCAGTACTTGTTCTCAGTGTTAAGAGTTCCGGTAGCTCAGGATAAAACTGAGGGGCGTATGACCTGCCTGTCTTTTCTAGGCATAGAAATTGACACGGTTAGGGGATGCTGTAGGTTACCATCAGCTTGGTAGCTGGTGGCTTCAATTCAAAGGGCCTTGCAGTCGCGGTCCCTAAAGCTGCGGAGCATACAGTGTCTCCTAGGGTCTCTTAACTTTGCCTGCAGGATAATACCTATGGGGAAGGTCTTCTGCAGGAAGCTGCAAATGGCAATCATCGGGTTCACTCGCCCTCATGCTTGGGTGACAATTTCATGAGAAATCTGGGAGGATTTGTGCATTTGGTTGTAGTTTTTGGTTAAATTTAATGGTATTCGTATCTCGCCCAGTCCCATCACATCTAACGAGCAGCTGAATCTACACACTGATGCAGCTGGCTCGGTGGGCTTTGGAGCATACTTTGACGGCGAGTGGTGTGCGGCGTTGTGGCCTGATTCATGGCGGCTTAGGGGGATAGTTTAAAACTTGCTAGTTTTGGAGCTTTTTCCTATAGTAGTTGCGGTGGAGTTGTGGTCAGATAAGCTGGTAGGCAAACAAGTCGTTTTCTGGTGTGATAACCTGGGGGTGGTGCAGTGCATTAATAGGCAGAGTTCTTCATCTCCACCTGCGATAGCTTTGCTAATACATTTGGTTCTGCGTTGCCTGGAAAAGGACATTACATTTAGTGCTAGGCATGTCCCGGGAGTAGATCACAATGTAGCAGATGCCTTATCGCGCTTTCAATGGTCTAGGTTTAGAACTTTGGCTCCTCAGGCTAAGCTCACTGGCTCCCCGTGTCCCCCATCTATCTGGCAGATTGTCGGACAGGCTTGCAAGATCTAGCTGAAAGATCGTTGGCCCCCTCTACTAGGAGAGCGTATCAAGTAGCCTGGCAGTAGTGGCTTAGCTTTCCGGAATCAAAGGGTCGACAAGATGGAGGTCCGAGAGAGGACATGGTCGCTTTTATTTGGAAACGTTTCAAGGAGGGTGTATCGAAGGCGGCCATGTCCTCCACGCTGGCGGGCATCTCCTTTATGGCCCGCTTATATTTCGAATTGGGGCAGCTACTGCAGCAGCTGAGAGAGGATCATCCATATCTGTAATTAAGTCTATGGGTAGATGGAAGTCCAACGCTTATAAGAAATATATTAGACCTGAGCTAAGCTAGTATGCCCCTCCATCGTACGTTAGCCCAGGGCTTTGCTGCTCGTCGCTTTTAGAGGGGGTGTGGAGGGATTTTTCCCATCTTTTCTGGATCAAGGCCTGATTAGTGGTGTGCCTCCATGAAGTTGATGGGTTTTTACCTTCACCTGGGCCAACGTTTCTCCCCTTCCCCTTGCTTATCACTTTACTATTAATTTTAGTCCTAGATTATTACTGCATATGTTTGATGTAATATCATTAATTTTGCTTTGTGGTCGCGGTTCTCCACAATGCGGTGTTAAATGATGCATTGGTACCGACTGTATCAATATCGGTTCTGGTAAACATTACCCCGGTGTGGGGCTGATGAAGGGATGTGACGGGTGAAGGAGTTTGAAATTGTTGGTAATGGTGCAGGTTTGATCGTGGTGTGCGATCCAGTAATAATTCATATTTTGTTTGCAGGTGTAGCGGATCGAAGGAGGCAGATATGGTTTGTAGGTCATTCCTAAGTGTACTGGGCATCCAGACACGATAGGGAGGTAAGGGGTTCAGAGATACCCGATTCATATCAAATAAAATGGTTTGGGAATAGGGGTATGCAGTGGAGTGCTCTTATCCCTTTGTTAAAGAAATTGGAGCGCAGTGAGGGAAGGCCAGACATTTTAGTGTTACATTTAGGGGGTAACGATTTGGGTAAGGGGGAAGTCCCTGGATCTGTTGATAGCAATAAGGGAAGATCTGCGTGCTATTCAGGCTTACTGGCCGCAAGTATGTATATGCTGGTCCAACATCATACCTAGGCTTAGGTGGAGGTCCCCCATGTCAATGGCCATTATGAAAACGCTGCTTTCAAAAGCCAATAGAATGGCGAGCAAGACGTTGCAGTCCGTAGGGGGGTAGTTATTCCGCATCCCTGGATCACGGCTGCAAAAGTTAATTTGTATAGGCAGGACGGGGTACATCTGTCAGATGAGGGGAATAGTTTGTTTATAGAGCAGATTGGGTTGTCTTTGAGCGTGGTTGTTAGGTCACTTGGTGGCGGGCTGGTTGTCCGTTAAAGGACATCAGCTTGGTAGGAGAGCCCTTGCAGTTAGCAGCTAGGGTGTACGGTGCTATCGCTGATTGGCTAATGCCACCACATACTTCGAAGCACATTGGTTCGTGGTTATCCGGTATGGGGACACGGTGTTCTGCATTGTACGGCAATTCATTTCTGAGCCCTGAAGTGATGTGGTCACTATTACACCAGATTTAGCACCAGCCAATCGTAAGGGACTAGGTCCCGGTACCAGTGGTAGGCTGGATGGTCGTACACTGTTTGGTTTAGCTTTTATTAGTTAGCTGAAGGCAAGTGCTCTCGCCCCCCACTAGGTTTATTCACTTTAATAAACTGTGACCTATTTAGCCAAAGCTGAAGTTGTCGGTGTCTTTATTTATTAGTTGGTAAGAGATATGGTTATACCTGAGGAGAGGTTGTGTGTGGAAGAATGAATCTGTGGTATGAAGTTTATCAGAACATGGCTTTTTTCAAACTTCTAGTGGTGTTGCTAACTCCACCCCTCCATCCTTGGTAAGCAGTGTGTCCAAGGGAGTGAAAATGACATAAACAATTAAAAACAAACAACCTGAGCAAGAGAGTGGGATCACGGTTGGGTGCAGATCAGGGAGATTTTCTTATTTTTTTCACATAATTCCGAAAGCAATTTTTTTTGTATTTCTAGGTGGTGTTTAGTAAGGCTCATGTGAACTTATCAAATGGGGGTGGGGGCCATGTGTTTATAATGCATTCATAATAAAATATAAGGTAAACCCAATGTAAGTAAATAGACACATTTTGTCCTTCCCCTCTTTTTCCAGTTAGCCTGGAAGAATGTCCACAGTATAGCCCAATATGTGAATAGGTCAACTTCCAGCACTAGATTGGCTGACCTCTCCTCGCACTATACTAATACTAATACATATATACATAATAAAAATACTAATACAGGCACCATTGGAGCCATAATTTGAAGGGGTGGGGTAGAGAGGTAGAAGAGCACAGCCCAACTCCAATTTGGGGGCATATTCAATTGTCCACGTTACTCGCAAAAGTAATGCGGCTTTCACACTATTACCATTATTACGGTAATAGCGCACGTAATTACCTTTATTACGGTACCTTTAACGCCAGCTTTCAGCTCGCAGCTCCCTGAATTACCGGCTTAGAATTAACGTTAATACTCTTAACGCTGCGTTACTTTTGCGAGTAACACTGACAATTGAATATGCCCCTTGAAGTCCAAAATAAGTTATTAGCATATCATTAGCTACATTGTCAACTCTATCTTGAGCGATTAGCAAAAATGTTTCACTTATTTTTAAATCCTCTTTTTTGTGGCAATTCTATTTTAATATCTAGAAGCATGTAAGTAAATCCAGAATGACTGAATTGTGAATGAATCCAAAATGAATATATTTGATCTTCCAATATTTTAGCTAATTGGCCTATTCCCTGTAAACAGCATTCAAAGTAAAAAAAAAAGTGAAGGAGGACAGTTAACCGCTCACTGAACCCTTTCATATCCCACATTGACACATGTCAACAGCAATATGTCTCTTAGAGAAAAGGAGCATTTCCTGAGTAGAGGGGAATTATGTGATAGGTCATCTACATGATTACATGGCACAGTAATGATTGACTTCATTGAATTCACTATAGAGCTTGGAAGGGGCAGATAAAAGCGAAAAGATGAGTATTATTACATGGAGAAATGGGATACATACTGCAAAGCTTTCTAGTAATTTACAGACTGCAGCAAACTGTATACACTATTCTCAAAATCAGTTACCCTAATTTTATACAGAAAGAGAATTATCTCCAACATACATATAATTTTTACTTATATATTGCATTTAATTAGATAAAGTAATAGATAGATAATAGTTAAACTTTGCAGTGCATGTTATTAGAATCAAGTAGTACATTTCTATTACATGTTTGTTTGTTTTTATAACATTCTTAACCTTTACTCTATTGGGTATATTGGCATAGCATAAAGGGATAGAATGACCAGCTCAAAGAAGATGTTATCCACTGTGGCCAGTTGGCAAAGCAGCAACCCGACAACCGACAGTAACATTATTAAAATTAAAGATTTTCATACTTATATTCTTCCTAAGAGGCTTCGGGGTTCCCCATCTGTGCTATGACCTTCTGTTAACATAAACAGAGTCACTCCGAGCGTGAGCGGAGGGTCAAGCAGAAACTCTGCATCTACTATGGTGCTTCCGGCTGTTGTGAACCTAGAGAGCTTGCAGTTGTTTATAAGAGATAAAATCATAACTGCAGTGTAAATATGTTATGTCAAAGGAATCCATTGATAAATTGAGTTAAAGTCTAAAATTTGAAGTCAGAGAGTCTGATGTAAATTTATTGGATGGCTTTGCACATCCCAATGTGAGAAGATAGAAGTGTCACCTGGGGGGCAGCTTCAAAGAACTCCTGGGGTGAGATCTAGACTATTTGTGACACTTGAATAGGCTTTTAGATACCGCTCAGCATGTGGTCTGGCTCAAAGAGGCCATGTGCTGACATAGGCTATACGTAATATTGACCAAAATAATTCAGTTTTAAAATATGCCCCTTAAAATCAATAAAAGTAGTGATCAACCACATATTCCTCAATCGCATGATGAAGGGCAGCTCATATGTTAAATTAAGAATTCTGCCCCACAGAGAAATGAAGAAAAGGAGTGTAAGCTCTGCGAATGCACTGTAGTTAGGCGTGTTTGATATCAAAAGATGGACAAAGTCATAGGGGGATTTATTAATGATAAAATTGGATCGATGTAATGCTCTACAGATAAAAATATATCACTTAGTAGAATTGATTAGAAAATCAGGCAACATGTAAATGGTGATTGGAAAAGTGCCCCAGGCCGCAACCCGATTAGCATTAAACGCTGCCCCTGTGAAGACCATCCCATTTCATGTTGCTTAAAAACCTGTAAAGGTAAAGACCGATAAAAGGGTTCAGGAGCGGTTTCCTGACAGAATAGAGGTGATATATTGTATGACGGTTGGAATATATGATAAGATATCTAATCAGGGAGTAGCTAGAGGGGCTTATCCCTGACACCGGCCACTGTCTGAAATCTTGCTCCCAGAGGTCGGGAAACGCCATCTTCGAACCAACAGTGAGGAGGTTGGGTTAGGAGTTACTGTTCGCCCTCCTCAAGCTAGAGACTGTCTTCCTGTGACGTTGAGTCTGTCTCAAAATTCTGTGTACACCTCTGCTTTCTTGGACTCAGGAGCTGCAGGCAACTTCATGTCAGCTCAGTTAGCCAAGCAGCCATTCCTCTGGTCGAAATGTCTACACCCATCTTTCTAACAGCTGTAGATGGGAGTCGTATTCCTGGTGGCACCATCTCCTGCCTTACATCTCCAGTGACCTTGCAAGTAGGGGTTCTGCATTCTGAGATCATTCAATTTTTAGTGATTCCTGAGGCCACCAATTCCATTGTTCTTGGTTTCCCGTGGCTCCAATGTCACAACCCCCGTATCGACTGGTCTTCTCCCCAAGTGCTCTCCTGGGGCCTGGAATGCACTAAAACTTGTCTTCAGAAGATATTGCCTCATCGCAAAATCTCCAACAAAGAGACTCCTGTTATTCCTGTGCCCTACCTAAACTACATAGATGTCTTCTATAAATGGGCTGCAGAGACTTTGCCATCTCACCGGATTTGGGACTGCCCCATAGACTTGATACCAGGAAAGATTCCACCCCGTGGACGGGTTTACCCTCTCTTGGTTCCTGAGACACCGGCTATGTCTGAATATATCAAGGAGAATTTAGAAAGAGGCTACATTCGCTCATCTTCTTCACCTGCTGGGGACGGATTTTTTTTTGTTAAAAAGAAGGATAGTGGTCTTCGCCCCTTTATAGACTATTGGGGACTTAATGACATCACTGTAAAAAACAGATACCTGCTGCCTCTCATCACAGAGCTCTTTGATTAGGTCAAGGGAACTACCATCTTTACCAAGCTTGATCTCTGTGGTACCTATAATTTGATCCGGATTAGACAAGGTGATGAGTGGAAGACAGCATTTAACACCAGGGATGGACATTATGAGTATCTCGATATTCCCTTCGGACTCAGTAATGCCCCTGCTGTCTTTCAAGTCTTCATGAACAAACTTTTCCAAGATCTCTTGTACAACACCCTAGTAGTTAACCTGGATGATATTCTTAATTTCTCTCCAGATATCAAGTCTCATAGAACCCATGTCAAGGAGGTCCTTCAATGCCTCCATAAGAACAAGTTGTACTGTAAGCTGGAAAATTGCACCTTCAAGGTTAACTCCATTCCTTTCCTGGGTTACATCATCTCAGGAAGCGGTCTACACATGGATCCAGACAAGGTACAAGCCATTATAAATTGGTCTCAACCTACTACCTTGAGAGCAATACAACATTTCCTTGGGTTCGCTAATTATTACCGGAAATTTATTCGAGGCTTTAACCCGAAAAGGGTCCAACCCTTCCAAGTGGTCTCTCGAAGCTTTTCAGCAATTGAAACAAGCATTTATTTAGGCTCCTATCCTCTCGCAACCTGACATTACCTGCCCATCTGGAGGTTGATGCTTTCTCGGTTGGTGTGGGGGCCGTACTTTCCCGGAAGTCTCCTGATGAACATTGGCATCCGTGTGGATTCTTCTCTAAGAAATTTCTCCCTGCTGAGTGGAATTATGCCATCGGAGACAAAAAATTGCTCGCCATTAAGTTGGCTTTAGAAGAATGGCGATATTTGCTGGAAGGGGCTCGTTATCCAGTGACAGTTTATACAAATCATAAGAACTTATTGTATCTGAAGACTGCACAGTGTATGAACCCTCGTCAGTCTCGCCGGGTGCTGTTCTTCTCTTGGTTCGACATTCATGTTACTTACCGTCCGGGTGTAACAGATTCTGGATACTATATTACTAATCTTGATTAGCACTGGCTTACCTGAGGTGCGGAGTCTAACGATCTCCCCGGTGTTCACCAAGAACCGCCGCAAGGCGGGGTGGGCTTCGCTGCCAGGAGTCGCAGGTCGCGGTCCCCAGGTTCGCCTCAAGATGTAGTACAGCGGAGTGAAGCGGTGGTAGCGGAGTCAAACAAGCCGGTTCGGTACACAGGAATGGAGTCAGGCAGAATCAGAAGGCAACTCGGAGTCAACAAGCCAGGTTCGGTGCACAGGTCACAAGAATAGGAGAATGGTCAGCAAGCCGGGTCGGTACACAGGGATAGGAGAGCCAGGGAAGTCAAACAGGCAGAGATCAGCACACAGGAAGACACTGGAAACTGGAAGACACTGCAATCCACGAAGAGCAGGAGCCAGGAACAGGTAAGTGTTGCTCTGACACTCAGCGAGTGTCAGAGTGAGGTTTTTATACTGAAGGGGATTCAAAATCCCCGCCTCTAGGTTGTGGTCATGTGACCGCCTCCGGGTGCGGTCACATGGTCCTGAATGCGGAAGTGCGGCTTCCGGACGGAGCGGCGGGGATCAGGTAAGCCCGTGACAGTACCCCCTGCCATAAAGGTGGACTCCGAACACCTAATAGGGTTTCAAAGGAAATTTTTTATGGAAGTATTTAAGTAGACGGGGAGCATGTAGATCAATGGCTCTTACCCATGAGCGCTCCTCAGGGCCGTAACCCTTCCAATCTACCAAGAACTGTATGGCACCTTGAACTTTACAAGAATCTAGGATAGTTTTAATCTCGTATTCAACTTGATCCAGATCCACAGCAGGAGGAGGAGTTCTGGATGAGGTGGAGAATCTGTTGGTTACCATCGGTTTTAACAAGGAGACATGGAAGACATTGGGTATGCGTAAAGAGGGAGGCAGACTCAATCTAAAGGCTACGGGATTAATAATCTCAGATATAGCGAATGGGCCAATAAACTTGGGAGCAAATTTTTTACTGGGAACCTTTAAATGAATGTTCTGGGTGGATAGCCATACCCTGTCACCAACTGCAAAACTTGGAGTCATTCTTCTCCTTTTATCGTAGAATTTTTTGGAACGAGTAGTTGCTTGCTTTAAATTTGTCTTGGTTTGTTCCCAAATATCAGAGAAGTTACGAAACAGAGAGTCCACTGCTGGAACTTCAGAAGATGAGACTTGAGAGAAGGTGGGTAGTCTAGGATGGCAGCCATACAGAACAAAAAAGGGGGAGTTAGAGATGGCCTCATGGAAATGGTTGTTATGGGCGAACTCGGCCAAGGGGAGAAGGTCCACCCAGTTGTCTTGGTTACTAGAGATAAATATTCTTAGAAACTTCTCTAATTCTTGGTTGGTTCTCTCAGTAGCCCCATTGGACTGGGGATGATATGCGGAAGAAAAGTCAAGCTTAATCCCGGATTTATTGCAAAAAGACCGCCAAAATTTTGATATGAATTGTGATCCCCTATCGGAGACAATATGTTGAGGACAGCCGTGGAGGCGAAATATTTCTTTAATAAAAATATCGGCTAAGGAGGAGGAAGAAGGAAGGCCTTTGAGAGCAATAAAGTGGGCTGTTTTAGAGAAGCGATCCGTGACCACAAGCACTACAGTACAGGGTTTGGAAGGGGGAAGGTCTGTGATAAAATCCATGGAGATCTGTGACCAAGGGTAATCAGGAATGGGTAATGGGAGCAAGCATCCATAAGGCTTCTTCCTAGAGGTCTTGTGTTGAGCACATTTGGAACAAGCAGCAACAAATCTCTTCACATCCTCCAGCAAGGAAGGCCACCAGTAGCTTCGGGATAATAAGTCCCAGGTCTTGCGAATGCCGGCATGCCCAGAGAAGAGTGAGTGATGAGCCCAGTGAAGGAGCCGGGTGCGTAGATGTGGCAAGATGAATGTTTTGCCTGGAGGACAACCCTTTTTCAGGTGTGTAGCTGCCAATACTTGACAGGGATTTACAATGAATTTATTATCTTCCGAGGATTCCATGTCAGCTGGATCAAAAGAGCGAGATAAGGCGTCTGCCTTCGTATTCTTAGATCCCGAGTGAAAAGTGATGTTGAAATCAAAGCGTGAGAAGAATAAGGACCACCTTGCTTGTCGAGGGTTTAGACATCGAGCAGTGCGTAAGTAAAGCAAATTCTTATGGTCGGTATATATGGTGATAGGAAATTGCGCTCCTTCTAGTAAATGTCTCCATTCGGAGAGAGCCAACTTGATGGCCAGGAGCTCTTTGTCGCCAATCCCATAATTCCTCTCAGCAGGTAAAAAGCGACGGGAAAAGAATCCGCAGGGATGAAGTTTTCCAGAAGGACCTCGCTGTGATAGTACGGCTCCTGTGCCAACAGAAGAGGCATCTACCTCCAGGACAAAAGGACGAGAACAATCTGGCTGTTGAAGAATGGGTGCAGATGAAAAGAGAGACTTTAATAATATAAAAGCTTGGATAGCCTCAGAGGACCAAATATCAGCATCAGCAGATTTGCAGGTCAATGCTGTGATGGGAGCCACGAGAGAGGAGTACCCCTTGATAAAATGACGATAATAGTTGGAGAATCCTAGGAAGCGTTGAGTGGCCTTAAGGCCCGAAGGTTGGGGCCAGTCAAGTATGGCTTTCAATTTTGTGGGATCCATCTGTAGACCGGTGCCCGAAATAATATATCCCAGGAAGGGAATTTGTCTCTGCTCGAAGGTGCATTTCTCCAATTTGCAAAATAACTGATTTTTTCGGATACGAGAGAGGACCTCCAATACATGAGTACGATGAGATGCTAGATCTTGAGAAAAGATGAGAATGTCGTCCAAGTAGATGACTACAGATTGGTACAAGAGGTCTTGAAACAGCTCATTCATAAAGCTCTGAAATATGGCTGGGGCATTGCATAGCCCGAAAGGCATGACCAGATATTCAAAGTGGCTGTCTCGGGTGTTAAACGCCGTCTTCCATTCATCCCCCTCCTAAATGCGTATAAGGTTATACGCTCCTCTGAGGTCAAGTTTAGAAAAGATGGTGGCACCCTTAATCCGGTCAAATAATTCAGAAATCAGTGGCAGTGGATACCGATTTTTAATGGTAATGGCATTCAGGCCTCTGTAATCAATGCAAGGGCGGATGCCCCCATCTTTCTTTTTTACGAAGAAGAAGCCAGCCCCAGCTGGGGAGGCAGACTTGCGGATGAAGCCCCTGTTTAGATTTTCTTGGATGTGCTCCTCCATAGCCTTAGACTCCGGGAGGGAAAAGGGGTAAACACGGCCCCTGGGAATGGGTTTACCAGGTATCAGATCAATGCCACAGTCCCAGATTCTGTGAGGGGGAAGTCTAGTGGCCTCTTGTTGACAAAAAACATCAGAGAAGGTTTGGTATGGCTCAGGCAGGAGAGTCACAGGAAATTCTTGGAAACGTCTGGGACTATTCGGAGGAACCACTCTCTGTAGGCAGCGAGAGAAGCAGGACTGTCCCCAGGACAATATGTGACCAGATTTCCAGTCCAAGGTGGGAGAGTGGACACGAAGCCATGGAAGTCCTAGGATGACTGGGTTGGTAGATCTCTGTATTACTAGAAAAGAAATCTTCTCCCGATGAAGTGCTCCTATCTGAAGCAGAAGAGGAATAGGGAGTACCAGAATGGACCCCTCAGGAATTCTTCCCCCATCAATGGCCATCAGAGAGATGGGTTGTTCCAAGGCTTGTGTGGGAATAGCGAATTGTTTAACTACTGTGGCAGAAATGAAATTTTCTGCGGCTCCGGAATCTAGAAGAGCCGACTGCGGGAAGGTTTTTTGTCCTAACTGAAGGGAAATGGGAATAGACAGGCAATCATTACTATTGGGAACTGACTGACACTGAGAAAAGAGGCCCAACGATACAGCTCCAGAACTCGTTAGGCCCTGTCGTTTCCCGAGCGTTTGGGACAAGAACTCAGAAGATGGCCACTCTCTCCACAATATAAACACAACTTGTTCCGAAATCTCCTCTCCCTCTCTTCGGCTGATAGGCGGGTCCTCCCAAGTTGCATGGGCTCTTCAGGGGGAAGAACAGGGGTTTGGAAGTTGGGGGCCAAGCGAATCATACTACGCCGCGACTGTTCCTTCTCGGAATTACGTTCCTTGAAACGCAAATCAACTTTGACACAGAGGGAGATAATGTCGTCCAAAGACGTAGGGAGTTCCTGGGATACCAACTCGTCTTTGATTCGGTCTGAAAGGCCCTGCCAGAATGTAGCTACTAGGGCCTCATCGTTCCAGCGAAGTTCAGAGGCCATGGTTCTGAAGTGGACCGCATACTGCCCCACAGACTGGTTTCCCCGGCGGAGACGTAGTAAGCCGGAAGCGGCATTGGACACCCTTCCTGGCTCATCAAATATTTTCTTGAAGGTGGACAAGAAGAGGTTGAAGTTATTTAGAATGGGGTCGTCCCTCTCCCATAAGGGGGAAGCCCATGCTAAGGCTTGACTGGACAATAACGAAATCACATAGGCCACTTTCGTTTTTCTGGAGGGGAAGTTCCCAGGTAGAAGCTCGAATTGTATGGAGCATTGATTTAAAAAGCAATTTTTAGGGTCTCCATCGAACTTGGGTGGGTTAGGTAACCGTAGCTGCGAGGAAGAAGCTGCTGCTGCGGCCTAAGGTACAGGGACCACTGCCGGCCCAGGTGATCCACCAGCCACTAGGGTGTTCTGGACAACATCCAACCGAGTGGATAGACTATTGAGGAATTTTAAAAGTTGCTCTTGGTTAGCTTCTTACTTATCCATCCTTCCTACTAAATGCTCCAACAGATCTTTAGCTGTGGTATCCATGGTCAGAGCAAACTGTAACAGATTCTGGATACTATATTACTAATCTTGATTAGCACTGGCTTACCTGAGGTGCGGAGTCTAACGATCTCCCCGGTGTTCACCAAGAACCGCCGCAAGGCGGGGTGGGCTTCGCTGCCAGGAGTCGCAGGTCGTGGTCCCCAGGTTCGCCTCAAGATGTAGTACAGCGGAGTGAAGCGGTGGTAGCTGAGTCAGACAAGCCGGTTCGGTACACAAGAATGGAGTCAGGCAGAATCAGAAGGCAACTCGGAGTCAACAAGCCAGGTTCGGTGCACGGGTCACAAGAATAGGAGAATGGTCAGCAAACCGGGTCGGTACACAGGGATAGGAGAGCCAGGGTAGTCAAGCAGGCAGAGATCAGCACACAGGAAGACACTGGAAACTGGAAGACACTGCAATCCACGAAGAGCAGGAGGCAGGAACAGGTAAGTGTTGCTCTGACACTCAGCGAGTGTCAGAGTGAGGTTTTTATACTGAAGGGGATTCAAAATCCCCGCCTCTAGGTTGTGGTCATGTGACCGCCTCCGGGTGCGGTCACATGGTCCTGAATGCGGAAGTGCAGCTTCCGGACGGAGCTGTGGGGATCAGGTAAGTCCGTTACACGTACATCTTCCTCCTGGTCATATGCAGCATGTTATCCTGGGACAAGCGTGACTTCTGTCTGCAGCATTGGAGGCTGCCATCTTGGGTAAGACATTTGCGAAGCTTCCTGCTGAGTCTGAACACCTGATCCCATTCCCCAATTGTCTTCCTCTGCAGACTATAAGAGTCCCCTCCTACACTCAGCAAGTTGCCAGTGCAACACATCCTAGTTCCTGGTTCCAGATCTACAAGTTGCTGCTTTGGCTGCTCCAGTCTATCTGCTGTATAAAGAGCTCTAGCTTTTCTGTGTATTCAGCCTCAACCTGCTGTTATGTTATGGACATCTCTCAGTGAGTTCAACTTCTTCTGCTGCCATTATATGAACTGCAAACATTAACCATTTGTGTGAATTCAACTTCATCTGTTATCTGAATATCAACTATTAACCAATTGTGAGAATTCAGCTTCATTCTACCGCTGAAATAAATATCTTTGTTTGTTATTCCTCGTGTGGATTCACCTTCTTTGTACCTGTAAGCAAGCTCTATGAGCAAGACATTAATCCAGACCCCCAGTTTCCACTACACTCCTGCCACAGCTAGTCCCTGGGGTCCCGAGACGGATCCCAGAAACTCTATTGCCTTGACAGTCTGTTTTCTATCTGCTCCCACCCTAAGAGGACACAGTTCCCAGCTGATAGAAGCTGTAAGTTAAATGGAATGGAGGTTTGCGTATGTGTGAGATGGCCTGGAAGGCCATTTATATTAGAGGATGGCTAGAATCATCTGTCATTGGTTTGCATATGGTTAGTTTATGGAAAGGGATTATAGTGCATTTGAATGGATTGAATGGAAACTGTAACTGCATATTTTGCAATAGAGTTGCAGTGTAGTGAATTGAGTTTGTTAGGTTATGTAAGACAATGTGATGTTCCGAATGAGAATTATAGTTTTTGATAATGGAGATTGTGTTGCATAAATAGGAATTGTATGCATTTTAAATAGCACTATAATTGAACAATATAGCTGTTATGGCTAGCGGCTACTGACATAAGCTTCCAGAACAGAGGTCTTCGCCTATAGCAGTCACCTTTCCTGTAGAGCTTGTTGCACTCACGGGTACTTGCACGCCCCCAGGTCTTAGCTCTTAGCATAGTGGAAGCTTATATGCAGTACCACAGCAGGTGTGTAGGAGGCGGAAGCCAAGATAGGAAGCAGGCCGGGGTCAGGAGTCCATAGCAGGCAGAGTAGTCAGGGACAGGTGAAAGGGTCAGGGCTGGCAGCGAGCAGAGATATCCAAAGACTAAGCAGAAGGCCAGCACAATCAGAATTCAATCAAGATCCAGAACAAGCCAAGGGTCAATAACAGGTGATCAATCAGAAGTCAGCAGACAATCCTCAAGGAGGTCAGCAAAACACAGAATGCACGCTATAACTGGCAGGGCCAGATTAAGGGCTCAAAACTATAAAGGGCCTATTGTCAGAAGGGTCATCCCACCGAAGGTGTGGCCAGTGATGTGTGGGTATATATATATATATTAGTATATACGTTCACCTTCTACTTTATTAGATATACCTGAACTCCTGCTAGTTAATACAATATCTAATCAGCCAATCATGTGACAAACTCAATGCATAAAACCATGGTCAAAAATTGCAATTGTTATTCAGACCAAACACCAGAATAGAGAAGAAATGTGAATTAAGTGAGTTTTACTGTGGAATGATTGTTGGTGCCATACGGGTTGTTTCTGTACCTCAGAAACTGTTGGTCTCTTGGGATTTTTGCACACAACCGTCTCTAGAGTTTACAGAGAACAGTGCTCATCCAGTGAGCGGCATTTCTGTGGGTGGAAACGCCTTCTTGATAAGAGACATCAGAAGAGAATGGCCAGCCTGGTTAGAGATGACAGGAAGGCAACAGCAACTCAATTAACCATGGGTGGTATGCAGAAGAGCATCTCTGAATGCACAGCACATCCATTCTTGAAGTGGATGGGCTACAGCAGCAGAAGACCACACAGCACCCTTGTGACCACAGCACAATACATAGCTCCCTTGTCACTACCACACAATACAGTGGACAGACATGAGGCCGCCACACAATACAGAGGGCAGCCATGAGACCGCCACCAAATACAGAGAGCAAAATATGATTTTTATTAATACAAACTGTGCAGTTAATATGGGAGAATGTGATTTATCAGCTGTTGGTCATTTTCATACCCCCTAACACCTCAAATGGCCAAATGGAAATGTAGAAGAATTGTTATATATAACTATTCTTTCTTCAAGTGTTGATACATTTGATCAGACTTCAAAATACAAATCATCAAACACAGGTAACTATCACCAGGCTATAATCCATTGAAAAAGTTGGTAACTTTGTTGTAAGAAAGGGTACTAGTCCCCATGCTAATACACATAGACTATTCACACATGTATATTATATTATATTATATTTTTACATATCCCCTGTTCGGCCTGTTGTCACATGTCCCCTGATGTCACATATCCCTTGATGTCACATATCCCCTGTTCGGCCTGTTGTCAGAAATCCCCTGATGTCAGATATCCTCTGTTGGGCCTGTTGTCATAATCCATATTAACAATAAATTGTTCCTACCTGTTGTGCTGAGCACTAGTGACATCAATCTGGGACTGGGTATAGGTTGGTGCAACACAAGCCACACACAGTCTCAGTAGGCGCAGCCCCCACTTAGCAACAGGCAGCCTTGCGATTGGATGCCTATTGTTCTGCAACGACGGGACCATCCCCTGGCAAAGGGAACCACCAGCGGGTGGTCTACATCAACACCCTGCACCACTCATCACCCCAAACCACACTCCCCCTTCCCACGCCAGGTGCCTTCACACAATATATATATATATATATATATATATATAATTAGTTTCCCTCCTGGCTGGACTGGACCTATGTCTGTGGAGAGTCCTAGGCCGGCAGCCACGTCAGGCCCATTGTTAATATGGCCCTGCAGAGAAGCTAAGCCCTTCCTGCCTTAAATACAAGAATCCAACAATCAGGGGCCATAACGGTTAATTAGCCATAGGAGGCTAAATATAATTAATGATACATAACGCTTGCGCACACACCTGGCTGCCTTCATGCCGGGTAGCGCGCGCAGACAAACAGAGCGTACTGGCCATTGCCCTGGTGATAGCCGGGCAGTAAACAATGAGCCACAGCGGCTTGGGCTACTGCCGTGTCTCATGACAATAGCTGAATGTAGTGTTAAGATGGCCGACAATGTGCCATGTTTTTAACTCCTGTAGTGTTGTACTATTGTGGTACTATACATTTAATTTATGGGACACAGTGAAATAGGATTATGGTGTTTGGAATATATAGAGTTTGTATTGTTTGTCTTTGGTTTACAAAATGGCTAGAATCTGAAACTTTTAGTCATGGAGTTCCTATGACATTTAGAATGGAGTGTGGATTGTGCAATGATTGAAGATAGTTTGTAATGTATGTTAGGGCTGGCAGAAAATATCATAAACTTCTAGAACAGGCAGGAGAGGTCTTCACCTATAGCAGCCGCCTTTCCCTTAGAGCTGTACGCGCTCACAGGTACTCAGATGCCCCCCGGTCTTTAACTCTGAGTAGTAAAAGGTTATAATATTACTGCAGCGCAAGTGAGGGCCTGATGGTAAAAGGTAGCGGAGTTCAGAAACAAGCCGAGGCCAGAGGGGCAACAGCAGGCAGCAGAGTAAAGTCCAGGCAAGGGTCATGGCCGGCAGAAAGCAACGTATCCGGAAAATAGGCAGAGGTCAGGGTCACAAGCAATCCAACAAAGTCCAGTAAGCAAGCCAGGGTTCAAACACAAAGAATCAATCAAATCTAGCTCAGGAGAAATGAGCAGGTTAGCAACAGAGACAGGAAGCTATAACCAGCAGTGAGGGTAAGCCCTCACTGCCTAAAATAGTGATGTGGCCCAATGAAAATGTAGAGTGCCCAGCAGACTAATCAGCCCAGGTGATAGTGGAACACCCCCCAATCAGCCAAGGAGGCTGAGCTGTACAGACCAGCGCGTGCGCCCGGCTGTTTGACAGTTGGCCGGACGTGGCGGCAGGGAGAGACAAGCGTCCCGGATGTTGCCCAGGCTACCGGGAACGAAGAGGGCGGAAGTGACATCCTGGTCGTCATGGTGACGTCTGGGATGCCCAAGCAGAGAGAAGTGAGCCGCTGCGGCCAGCAGTGGAGCCGCGGCTTGTGACAATGTGAAACTTTTGAAAATAATGCAGCTTAGTGATTGAGAAATGGAGTCTATGGGATGATAACTACTGTGACAGCAAGGTGATATACAATGTGCTTAGAGGAGGCTGAGTTTCAGACAATAGAGAAGATGGAAGTTGATCTAATTCCCGATGCCTTCAATATGGCTGCCATTGTAAATTAATTTGATCACCTTTATTGGACAAAATGGCTCCTGTGTGAGATACATGGTACTGCAGTTGTAATGCTATAAGTTTCTATGTGAGATAACGAGTTTATATTGTGACAATATATGATTTTGGTTCATGCATAATGATTGTGAGTAGGGAAAGTTTTGTGTATTCTGGCTGAGAAATGTGATTTTGCTAAGCTGACACCATCTTGTTGCCTTATAGCCATTTTTGTTCTGTTATAGCTTGAATACAATTAGATGCACCTATTTTGTAGGAGTAATTCATTATTTGCAAGGCTATGCTTATAACCTTGGACATACCAGACAGGGGATAAGCAAGCCCCCTTCCCCCCTGGGGAGTTCTAGTGTGGATAATGAGAATATACTAACATCTGTGTGAAGGGAACATGAGTGGTTAAAACCTTTTGGGACGTAGTTTTCTGAAATTCGTGATTTTTGCTATATAGATAGGAACTTGTAACTAATAAAGCAGAGTTTATTTGTACACTCAAACCATGCAGTGTATTTAATTCTCTCCAGCTGATGAGCTCATAACTGATAATCTGACACTTACAGGTGAACAATCTGATATAGATTCAACAGCATTGGAGGTACCACCGAGACTGCTGACCTGAGCCAAGGACAGACAGAACTGGAGGTCGCCCTGGACACAGGACCCTGACTATAACCCTGGTGAGTAGTTTTCTACTCGTCAGGCTCCTCTGTTTAGAGCTATCTCATGTCCATCTAAGGTATCAGGCACGCAGATCTGTAAGTCTCAGAATTATAGAGTTACTAACAATTTGTTTATTGTAATTGTATTGGTAAGTAGATTTCTGAAAGATGAGTGAATTTTGAGTGCATGTGTGATACACCATCCCCAGAACTTTGTCAAGAAGTTTAGAAAGAGTTTTCAGACCTTCGTCCCAGATGCTGTCAGGCTATTCTGCATGGACACCAGTGTAAAAAGTCAAAAAGGGACATCCAGTGTAAGGAGTCCAAAAAGGGGCATCCAGTGTATGGATCCCGAAAGGGGAATCTAGTGTACGGAGCCCACAGACCTGGACATTCACTGTTAGGTGTCCACAGAACGGGACGTCCACTATTGGGACAACCCACAGAAACTAGACCAGAGTCTCTATTGGGACTCAAAAGTACTGTCAATATAGGGGAATATAGACAGTAAGCAGATAGATGACAGCAACCCCCCCATAGAAATGATGCGCAGATTTCTAGGATGTGTGGGGAGTAGAAGGTCTGCAAGTAATTTATCAAGAAAGCGGGGATAGCCAAAGAAGGAATTGATATGTGTTAATGGGGAAACAAGGGTGTTGCAAGTGGTAATGTGACAAGAACAAAGGGGTATTGAGCCCAAACCCCAAGAGATAGTGAGGTGGCAAAGGAAAGTTAAGAGATCTAGAAAGTTGCAAAATATGTAGATAGGCTACATGTATCACAAGCTAAATGATATAATGACTAAAACAATGAATGAAGTAGGTTGTGTACTAAAAATGTATGTTTGATGTTGCGCAGCTTAAAGAGTGAGATGTGCCCTTCCCTTATTCTGTGTAAAATATTTCAGTGTGTTGAGATAAGAAGGACTCTGTATTTTGTTATCTGGCAATGTATGTAACATTGATAAAAAGGTTCAAGTATGCTTCAACATTTCAAGAGAAAAAAATATGTCCGGAGTGCTGAGTGATAGTGACACGTTGAAGCTAATGTGTATTTAGTCTAATGCTGGGACTTGTAGTTCCACAGCAGTAGGCTGGAAGATGGCAGTTAATTTTCCTTCACTGTATGTGAGTTTTATCTCCGTCTTACTGCGTGTGAGGGAGATCCGTGTTTGTCTGTCTTGACCGTTTTACAAGAGACATGTTTCAAGGTTGAAAAAGCTGTACAGTTGAAGAGATGCAAAAGAAGTTTTAAAATCTTTGGTCCGTCACAAGACTGTAAATAATGTACATTATCACTATTATTACTGGTGTCAGAACAAAGTTGGCTGGGGTCCAACAGGCCGTTTTCTGTATTAAAACAAAGTAATTTTGTTTCTGAACTTGAGAAAAATAGCTTTCTCTTTAATGAAGTTGAGAATTTTGGGAGTGAGCTTTACATGCAGAGATATATTACAAGCTGTTTTTATCTGTGTTAAAATGGCGCTGATAAATGTTCTCAGAAATCAGGAGGGTTTGTTATGCCCATAAAGAAATGTTACGAGATAAAATGTCGTCTGTGAGCGAGAATTGTGAATATATATTTGTACTTTAAACATGGAAATCACAGAATCTGAAAATATGTGTGAATATTTGGTTTACAAAGAGATGATGAGAAAGGAGTGGCTTTGAACACTCACCCAGGTCTCGTCACTTTGACATTCCCTGTTTGTGAGATAAGGGATTGCCCCTTTGAGGAAATCAGTTTTTCATTGCATGGAACGCATACACAGTTAAGCTACAAAGAGAAACTTTTAAACAAGTGTCGTATTAGCAGCTGTTCAATGTGAATTAATAACAGTTACTGTAATTCCTAGTGAATAAATGTTAATCTCTATGCAAAAGTTTTTTTTTTTCTTCACAGAAGCTCTCCAGCTACAAAGCACCCTTTCAATCCAGATTGCATTGATCCAACTTCCAATGAATAGAAGTTTGCAATATGTTTTGGTCAACAGCCACAACAAGCATAAGTATAAACTAATGAAGGATTTAAAGAACGTAGATTCTGCTGAGTAATGTTTACCTTGTTTTGGAAAGAGATATTAGAGTTTATGGGCTATTCGCATAGCAAATGCATGAACTAGGTGGTTTTTCTGTATGTCGAAGAAGGTGAGAAGATGTTTTTAAAGAGAAAAGGAGAAATGGACTAACATAGTTGAATATGAAATAGTGTTTAAGTTTATTTTTGGGTTTTTTTAACCAAATTTTATATCAGATGGTTTGAAAGAAAGTAATGCAATGTAATGTCAAATTATGGTAGATAACAAAGGTTTTTATTCTTTTATCCTCATAATAGTTTTGAGTCAATCAGTGTTGTCTTTTTTTTTTTTTCGAGCGCGGAAACTTCTCCCGCAATTGTAATCTTTTTTTTTTTTTTTTTTTACCGAAACGGTCTTATCGCGCTCCAACCGTTTGTCAATGTTAAAGTATAGGCTGGATGCGAACCCTCAGCGGAAAAAGCTATTCAATTGTTTTTTAATGCTGTGGGTGAAACAGGCAAATATGCTGTTTCATCTCGCACCTCCTTGGTCTGCTCAAAGAAAAAAAAAAAATTTTAAGTTAAGAAAAATCTAAATTAAACTGAAAAAAATAGGTGTAAAAGTTCATTAAAATAACCTGAAAACTAAAAAGTACTATTTTTTGTAAAAAATAACAGTGTAATAATTTTTTTTTTTTTCAAAGTTCCCCCTTTAAAAAAGTCCATTAGTGGTGCATGTATTTAAACTTTATTATTTTTTTTTTAGGGGGGGGGGGGGGTGGTTGTGCCTGACCTCAGTCAGCTCTCATCAAAATTGTGAAAAGTAGCATGTCATTTATTTATTTTTTAAAACCAAAAGCGTTTGCTCCCCACTCTATACTTTAGTCTTAACCCTAGTGCTGGCAGGCTATTGCTGTGTGTTTAAATCTTTTAAAAAAATTTGCGTAGGGTTCCGCCTATTTTCATTGAACCAGCGCTAGGCAAACCAGCCGGGGTGATAGGCACTATAGCAGGGGGCGGGGGAAAATGCAGTTTGGGTCCCACGGCCATAATGACTAAACACCCACAGACTGTTCAGCGCTGGCCTGGATTCCCTAGGGAGTGTGGTCCGCTGAAAAATGTAAGCGGGCCACCCCCCTAGGGACACCAGCGTACCCATGGCACCCAGGGCATGTTTGCGCTTGTAGAACCACAAGTGCCAACATGCTCTTACACCCACGGCTGGCAGTGATCTGTAGTTCCACAAAGCAAAATGTTAAATAAAAGCACAACACCCTCATTCCAACCACAAATCTTTATTAAAAATAATAAAACCCCAAGAAATGCAGTAAACACCCTCATGTACACCATAGATTTTTATTAAAAACAAAAAAAAACAAAATACTCACCATGGATGAAATTCTCAGTTTTCTGATGCTTACCTACACACACTCATTTACGCAAAGTCCCAACAATTATTTGTAGCTTATAAATGTCCATGCTTGGCCAGTGTTCACGAAATGTTTGTAAATGGCAAAAAATTTACCTGCTTGTAAAATCTTTAAATCTGCTGTCCAGGGGGGGGGGGAGGGTTGCTTACAGTGCTGGGGCCCTTCTTGATTGCAGTGTGGGGGCCCATTCTCTTGTGCAGTGCTGGGGCCCTTCTTGATTGCATTAATTTTTTTATACTAAAATGACTGCCTTAACTACTCCTCATTTCAAACTCGCTAGGACCAATAATAGAGCGCGAGGGGGTGGATGCAATGTTAACAATTGAATTGAGCGGGTTTTTTTTACAACGAGCGCTCAAACAGGAAAAAAAAAACGAGTGGGTTTTTTTTTTTTTTTTCGAGCGCGGAATTTTCACCTGTCTTGCTAACAATTGAATATGCCCCTTAGAGCTGCTATTTGTGCTCCTGCAATAGCACTTCTGGATGATAGCAAGCCATTTATACTCTCCTCTGAGCAGAGCCAAATGTGTAACTAATTTTAAGTTGAAGTAACTTCAACGCCAGCACTGACTTTGCCAGATTATGACAAGCCTTTCACATTATTTTGTTATAAAGTAAGTGCACATACACAAGGAGTACTGACACAGATACATGGTCGCAAGCTAAGGTCACTTGCATACTACTCTGCACAATGAGACCCAGTCATACGAGCAATGGCTGCAGCGTCCATGGTGTTTGGAAAAAGTACAGATATTGTGCAAAGGCACCCAGTAACCCTAATGGTGCCACATGCAGTAATAGAAATTTTAAATCAAGCACAAACAAAACACTTCTCAGCAGCCAGACTAAGTAGCACTGCTAACTCCCTGTAACGTTACACTTAAGTGGTGCACAATGTTGAATCCTGCTGCCTTATTGCAGCAAGTTTCAAAAGATGGGAGAAGTACTTGTATATATCGGGGTTCCCCTAGGGATTTGGGGGAATCCCATCCCAGTTTGAACAGGAAGAAAAAAATGCAAACACAAAATTTTTCTGAATATGATTGTGTAGAACTAATGAGACAAGGCTCTTTGGTTTTATCTGACATAGATACACCGCTACCAAATGCAGACATCTTACGCTACCACATAGATGGTGTTTCTTATACAGGGTGTGCTGTAACCACACACACAGAAAGAGTGATTCAACAGACTCTACCAAGTCACATGTCAGCACAAGAAGCTGAATTAAAGGCCCTGACACTTGCATGTATATATGCAAAAGGACAAAGAGTAAATATTTACACTGATTCTAGTTATGCGTTTGTAATTGCGCATGATTATGGCCAATATAGCACACGAGAAAATGCATCTGGGGAAAGATGCTATGATTGTACTCACTAATAGGTTATGGATAGCAGCAGGGTTTGTCCAAGCAGCACAGGTGTTAGTAGCAGGATGCTTAATCTGTGCATAGAATAACCCAGGTAAGTCTGTCCTATGGAAAACCGCACCCCGGACACAGTATCCTTATAAGAGGATGCAGATGGACTTTATACAACTTCCCAAATGCTCGGGCTTTGAAAAAGTGCTAGTCTGTGTCGACTTCTTTAGTCACTGGCTGGAGACATGGCTGTATAGAAAAGCAAATGCTAAAGCAGTAGCCATGAAACTTACGAGTGAGGTAATCTGCAGATATGGGGTACCAGAGGTCATTGAAAGTGACAGAGGGACACACTTTATGGGGCAAGGATTCAAGGAACTGTTAAAAGACATGGGAATCATATCTGCCCTTCACACCCCTCACAGACCCCAAAGTTCGGGATGTGTGGAGCGCTTTAATGGTACTCTGCAATTGAAAATGCAGAAAATAATGGCTGAAACAGGTCTGCCATGGATCTCATGTTTACCTGCACTGAGTAAGAAACACTCCTAGGAAAGACACTGGTTTAGCACCAAATCAGATACTGTTTGGCACAGCACACAGAACAGGCTGTTACTTTCCATAGCAACTACAGCATGTACATGGTGATTTGTTGAACTATGTTGCTTTATTATAGAAACAACTAACTGAAATACATGGTCAAGTGATTTCTTCCATTCCAGGCCCTAATTTTGATGCAGGTACCCATAAACTGCAACCAGGGGACTGGGTGGTCGTGAAAAAGCACGTCAGGAAGAGTTTTGAACCCAGATATGAGAGTCCTTTCCAGGTCTTATTGACAACTCCCATGATAGTGGAAGTACAGGGAAATGACACCTGAATACACGCATCCAACTGCAAGATCTTCAGACAAGGGGAGTCTGAGTAAAATGTATTTTACAAGTTTTTTAAAGGTCCAAGGGAGACCAGGGAGTGGTGTTCATTGATATTAGCAGGAGGAATATTGATTGCACATTATGTTCCTTTGCTGTAGGCTGTAGATGTGTACTAGTCTAGAAAGGAAAGCTAGGTCTGGAAGAACCAGACTCATGCCAATAGTAATGTAGAGATCATTATACATAATGAGAAAAATTCTAATATGAAAGTTTAACCCAACCAAATAAGAAAAGAGCAACCCATGACTGTAGGGGTTTACACCCAATACATAAATGTATTTATGAGCATTGTGGCCGAACACATTATTACATTTACACAAGACAATAGGTTAATATTGGACTACCTGACATTTTAGTCTGGAGGGTACTGCCTAACCCTAAATATGTAAATTGAAGCCCAGGGTTGCACCTTTTTAACTAGTGACGCAGATGATCCAGAGAAAATGTTTAATGAACACTTACAAAAAAATTAAGACATGAAATATAATTTTTTAAAGGAGCACACTGGAGATGCTTATCTAGAAGGATAGTTTTCGTGGCTGTACCATGCCGATTGGTTCAAGGGTATAGGAGGATGGTTATCAGGTTATATACATGTTGTACTTCAAGGACTGTTACTAATCTTTATTATAATAAATATATACTAATAAAACTGATGTGGCTTAATAGCAAGTGTATTAAAGCTAAGCGTTTCTTTTCCAGAAAAATTAAAGTTACCACATCTGTCTTAACCGCTGTACTGTACACCCCATCTAATGAGTGTGAACCATGTGGAACTCTCAGTACTACTGCCAGTTGTGATCAGTGCAGAAACATGGTCGTTACTGAGGTTTATCCTTATGAAGATATACAGCACAATGGACAATCCTTTCTATTGTAAAATAAGTAACATATAGCACTTGCCGAGCGCACTGTGTATTTTCTCCCTCCCTTTCCTTTTTTCCTTCCCTAAAAAAAAATCCATAGTTAGAAGACAAAAAGGAAGCACAAGAGGCCCCAGAGCCTTTCATGTTCACTGATATATGTGAAGATCTGACATCAGGACATGTGTCGGGTGCAAGACGGTTGTCGACTCATTGACCATCTATCAGATAGAAGAGGGTTTATGGACTTGCTATTGGTGGGGGATGGGTTGTTCTATGTATCCAGTTTTAGGCAATCCCATTCATATGTTCTGTTAGAAGGGTGTATGTGTATAAGTACCCATTAAAAGCGACAGCAAGAATGTGATCTCTGATAGGTAGTGTTAGGGCAAATAATGAATAAAAAGATGGGAAATGAGAAATGTGATTTTGCTAAGCTGACGCCATCTTGTTGCCTTATAGCCATTTTGTTCTGTTATAGCTTAAATACAATTAGATGCACCTATTTTGTAGGAGTAATTCATTATTTGCAAGGCTATGCTTATAACCTTGGACATACCAGACAGGAGGTAAGCCAGCCCCCCCCCCCCTCCCCTGGGGAATTCTAGTGTGGTTAATGAGAGAATATACTAACATCTGTGTGAAGGGAACATGAGTGGTTAAAACCTTTTGGGGCGTAGTTTTCTGCAATACGTGATTTTTGCTATATAGATAGGAACTTTTAACTAATAAAGCAGAGTTTATTTGTACACTCAAACCATGCAGTGTATTTAATTCTCTCCAGCTGATGAGCTCATAACTGATAAACTGACACTTACAGGTGAACAATCTGATTTAGATTCGACATGGCCGTCTGAGGACATCTGCATGCCCACTTACACCGACACCTAGCCTTGGAGGCTACAGCCTTGTTCAACCACTTTGCATCATTTCAACAAGTTTGATCCCTCTTTAAAGCTGTTATGCAGTTCTTTATGTAGAATTTCACCCTCGACCAGTTCCGATCTTTCAGTATGGATGGTTCAGCCATGAGGCATGCAACACAGTCTCGCTTTCCGGGCACCCAAGATGTCTATATAAAACTCTTCAGGTGCTTCTCCACAGCCTGGACCTTCTCTCTGTCCCAGGATTTCCTCCGCACTTCTTTGCAACCTGAAAGGAAGTAGAGTGGTCCATTATGGCTCTGTAAAAACAGAGAAGGCAAAGTTCTTCTGCCTAGCAAAACTTTGTGCTACACCTAGCTGTGGAAGCCATGGCTGGGCACTGGTCCGGTATTGTCAGGTCCATACACCGCCTCTCTTCTGACATGAAAGTGTAGACTAAATGCTTGTCCACTTGTCCCTCTGTCACGGGGGATTGCTCATCATCCAACATGTCGCTCTGTAGCTGGACCAGTTCTGAAAAGAAGCAGATATGTAAATGACCGAGACCGATGTCAAAGTCAAAAGCATACATCAGAAACCAGATTTTCCACTTACCGTCCGGATCAATGTGCATCTCATCCAAATTCTTGCCTTTAAATTCGGCCAGTCTGAAACTCTCGAGAGCCATTCACAGTTTGCTGATTTTGTCGAGTTGGAGTGTACCTTCTGGGAGGCAGTAATACTGCTGGTGCACCCTGATGTCGTGTCCAAGGAAGTCTGTCAACTGATCCAGTTCTGTGTCGTTTTGGTTGAGGACCATTGAAAGAGTGGCAATGTGTTTTTGAAGCTTCGTGGAAGACAGCGTGTGGGGATGCTTGGCCCCACACTTCCAGGTAAACAGTCGTATGGAATCGGAGCCTCTGAAGTGTGACAAGACAGCTGGTCTGGCGAACATGTAGACATTTTGGCTATCCACTCCACATTTGTCACGCTTTTCTGCGAGAAGTTCCATTGCAGCTTGCATAGCTGGTGTCAGCAGGATGGAGACTTTTCTCCTTCATTTTCCTCGGATTTCAATGAGAATGTAGTGCTGGCAGAGCTTCCTCTCAACCTTGGAAAGCGCTAGTTATACATCTTCGTGGAGATCCAAGGTATCTCTTGAGGAGAAGGTAGTCAGCATCATTTTTGAAACTTCCCCTTCCCTTCTTCGATTGAACAAGATCACCAGTGCCAGGGTGACTTTTGCAAGTAGTGCCCAGTGGTTAACCATAGGCTCGGTGGATAGCCCAATTCAGTAGGCTTGCTGATTCTCATCGAGGTACAAGTGCATCTTTTTTACATCTTCCGTGAAAGGTGAAAGCTGAGGCATGTTTCATTTCAAGGCAGCCGATGAGATCAACTCGTTCCATCTCGCCTCATATAGCTTCCTGAAATTTCGTGTGTTTTCAACCACAGAAGTGCAGCCTTCCATCATGGCTCGGCACTACACAATGCTCTCTATCTTTTGTAGGCCGTACCCGATCTTGAGTGCCAGCGAGGGCATCTTAAATGTACCTGTCTCCTCATCATAACCAGCTACCAGCTTCACAACTTCTACTACCTGCAGAAAGTTCGATGGGATGGTAAAGTCTTCCATCCTATCCAAACGGGTAGCTCTTCTAGATTGTAGCGGTAGACTGCCCATTTCTCTAAGCTTCTGACGGATGTACTCGTGCCTGCCCACATCTTATCCGACCCGGTAGAACAGATGCTGTCCCATCTGCATGATGCATCAATCATTTTTGACTGCGAGTTAGACTTCATCCTGGGTCATGTCACTCAAGAGCTTCCAAAAGCCATCACTGATGTCAGGTGGAACAGGCTGAGCAAAGGCGCACAGTGACTGGAGTCCATTCATGCCAGGTGTGAGCTTGTTGCCCCTTCGGTTTAGCTTGCATCTCTTCATGTGTTGCCACAGGTATTTACTTGCAAACAAGCCCTGGCAGGCTACACAGTGCATGAAGCCTTCAGCATCCATCTCTTTGTCTGGAAGTTTGCTCGGGACCAGAACGCTATGGCATGCCCTCATTGCCTCAGCATTGTGTGCAAAGTTGCCCCTATTGTGAAGATGTATGAAAAGAGGAAGAATGAAGCCACTCCATAGTGTAAGCAATTGTTTTTATTCAATAATCACCTCTTTGGTGATAACATGCATACTCGATAACATGATCATAATCAAGTCACTTACAATTGAGAGAAAACGACAAATAGGTGTTTGTGATCTAATTCACATTTTTAGCTTGGTGTGGCTCACACAAACTCTGTTTTCAACTATGGTGTCACGGGCACTAGGGGTCTTGCCCAGGATTTCACCAGTTGACTATGCTTACCAGAGAGGCGGAGTTTGCACAGCGGTCCTCTGGCAGCAGGGTGAATAGTGGAATGTATATAACAGCAGATGGAGAGAGGATGCCAATGGAATTGATGATAGTCAGTGACTTGCAGCTATACTGGTAAATGAGTCAGCGACTTGCAGCTATATTGGTAGATGAGTCAGCGACTTGCATCTATAGTGAAAAGGCAGGTTTGAACCACAGAGACCAGGGTGGACGTGAGCAGGTGAAGGAAGGTAACAGGAGAGTCAGTGGTCTGCGGATAGCAAGTTGTACCACTGCTGTGAAGGGAAGACTTGTCCAGGTGCAGGTAGGTAGCGGGGAAGTCAGTGGTCTGCGTACAGCAAGCTGTACCACTGCTATGGTGAGAAGACTGGTCCAGGTGCAGGGAGGTAGCGGGGAAGTCAGTGGTCTGCGTACAGCAAGTTGTACCACTGCTATGGTGAGACGACTTGTCCTGGTGCAGGTAGGTAGCGGGGAAGTCAGTGGTCTGCGTACAGCAAGTTGTACCACTGCTAGTAAGTGAGGAGTCGTTCAGATGCGGATGAGTGGAGGCATGCAAAGAGTCAATAACGGTATGAAGACACTAAGAGCACAGAGGAACTTGTTCCAAACAGATATGCAGCGTTTACAGCTAATAGTCTATAACGGTATGTATACCGCTGCTGGGTAGAGAGGCTTGCACAGAGTGGATATGCGGGATAATAACTGATAGTCAATCACAAGTATGCATATCACTGCTGAGTATAGTAGCTTGTTCCAAACAGATATGCAACGTAACCACAAATAGTCTATAGCGGGTATGGATACTGCTGCAGGGTAGAGAAGCTTCTCCTAGGCGGATATGCAAAGTAACAGTTGATAGTCAATAACAATTAAGCATACCGCTGACGAGTAGAGAAGTTTGTCCACAAGGATATGCAGGCACAGCAGGGACGCTGAACGGCTGTAGCAGGTATGGGAACCGCAGGTGAGCAGAGCAGGTAATCAAAAGCCAGCTGAGGACATGAGCAGGATACAGGAGTCTGTAGCGGGTATGAGAACCGCTGATGAGCAGGGCAGGTAATCCAGAAGCCAGCTGAGGACACGAGCAGAATACAGGAATCAGTAGCGGGTATGGAAACCACCGATGAGTAGCACAGGTAATCAGCAGGAAGCTGAATACACTAGCAGGACACAGGAGACACCTTCAGAGACTGAGGGAATGAGACTCAAGATCAGGCAATGATGTAATGAGCACAGGTGCCTTAAATAGGGAGAGGTGCCTGATCTTCCAATTAGATTAAAAGTAAAGGTCATAAGTTCTTGGGTGCTGCGCATGCGCAGTCCATCAAGATGGCGGACGGCCACGGCTCAGGACAGGCGCCGGCAGGAAGGCTAGAGAACCACGCACCAGCGCAGAGGCACTCACGGTCCGGTGATTGGCATATGGGTTGAATCCTGAGAGGGGAATACTCAATTGGGCTGTTAACTCTTGATTTTCTCTACATTCTTTTGCCCTACCCATTATGTATTTATGGATAGAGAGATCCAGATGTGTGCTCCAGATGAGCCCCCAATACCAATTTATGGTACAGTTCGTAAAAGCTGGAATCTCTCTTTAAACATAATGAAATACCCAGATTTCTCACATTCTTTGTGGTTCTGTGATATCTCAGGACATCTCAGCAGAGTGACACGAGGCTTAGCATCTGGGCTATGTTTGAATGAAGGGAAATCAGGACTAATTTAAATGTCATATTTGCTCAAATATCATATGTACAGTATTCATGTCTGGTATGTAAATGAAGGGGAAAAAAATCATTACCTGTTGTGTAGAGATAATACCATCTTTGTAGGACATGCTGGTAAAGATTCAGGTCAGTATGAAGAATTCTTGAGTAAAAATGTGTCATGAAAAGAGGGTAGTAAACTAATTGGCATTTACCCTGTCTTTATGGTTCTGACCTCACAGTGGAAGAGGGGTTGTGGGCACCTGAAGCAAGTTTAAAATGTCCCATAAGTCTAACAGAGTTATTCACCTTTGGGAGTAAATTTCATATTGAGAAGTGTTCCAGCAAATTAATGCCCTACCTGCAGTCAGAAATTTGATCATTCATGAGTGTACCATTTTTTTGTTGCTTAGTCCTTTTTACTTTACAAGGAACTATTGTATAAAATTTTGGTCTATCATCTGTTAATGATTTTGCATCTTAATTATTGTTGATTCATTTTCCATATTAAATCACACAAGTTCATGTCTCTTTGTTCTTACGAATTCAAGTGTCAGACTTAATTGTGAATTAGAACGCTACTGTAATGGATTAACTGGATAATAACGATCTCCCTGGTGTTCACCAAGAACCACCGCAAGACAGAAAGGGCTTCGCTGCCAGGAGTCGCAGGTCGAGGTCCTCTGGTTCACCTCAAGATGTAGTATAACAGGAGTTGGAGCCAGGAGAAAGCGCAGTCGGGCAGCCGGGATTGGTACACCACGTGGCGACGTAGCACAAGATCAGTGGGCAGGCTCAGAGTCAGACCAGCCGGGTCAGTACACAGGGTCACCAGAATCAGAAGAGAGGTCAGCAATCCAGGTTGGAGAGGCAGAATTGTCAAACAGGCAGAATCAATACACAGGAGGCAGACAGGAAGCTGGAAGCACAGGAATCCACGAGGAAACAGGAGCCAGGAAGCTGGTAAGATGCTCTGACACTCACCGAGTGTCAGAACAAGGTTTAAATAGTTTTGGGGAATTGAAATTCCCCGCCCTGGGTTGCGGTCATGTGACCGCCGAACCTGGACGTGTGGTGTCCGACGGAGCAACGTTGGAGTGAGGAGAGGTGAGTTTCGTGATAGTACCCCCTACCTCAAAGGTGGATTCCGGACACCTAAAAAGGTTTCAGGGGAAATTTCTTATGAAAAAGTTTGAGTAGACGGGGGGCATGAAGGTCAGAAGCTCTCACCCAGGAGCGTTCTTCAGGTCCGTAACCCTTCCAATCAACTAGGAACTGTACAGAGCCCCTGATTTTGCAAGAGTCCAAAATTTGCTTCACTTCATACTCCATCTGGTTCTGATCAACAATAGGGCAGGGAGTTGTAGAAGGGGTGGAATATTTGTTGATGACCACGGGCTTCAACAGGGAAACGTGGAAGACATAAGTTATACGGAGGGAACGAGGTAGACTTAACCTAAAAGCTACTGGATTAATGACCTCTAAAACAGAATGGAAAGGACCAGTAAACTTGGGAGCAAATTTCTTGCTGGGAACCCTCAAACGATTATTTTGAGTGGAAAGCCATATCCTGTCACCAATAGTGAGATTGGGACCAGCTCTCCTCTACTTATCATAAGCCTCCTTAGAACAAATAGTAGCTCTCTTCAGGTTGATCTGTGTTTGTGTTAGTAGCCGCATCAGCCACGGGCACCACCGCGACTCTCTCCTTCCCCCTGCTAGCGTCACGGCCGTCGCTATTACGACTGGGACGTCACTTCTGATGCCTTAGTCCCGGTTGCCTGGACAACAACCGGGACGCTTGAGATTCCCTGCCGCCGCCGCCGGCCAGCTGTCAAACAGCCGGGCGCACGCGCGCAGGTCTGGTGGGGCCAGCCATTCATGGCTGTTTAGACGATTAGGAAGCTGGGCACTCTGCTTCCTCATTGGCCTGTAGTGTCATTTATTAATTAAGCAAGTCCTGGGTATACTTTCAGGGCTCTTCCCTGATTGGCTGTTAGTACTACTTAAGGCAGTGAGGACTGAGCCTCACTGCTGGTTATAGCATCCTGTCTCAGTACTGCTGCCTGCTCCTGTACTATTTTGGTGTTGAACCTTGGATTGATTTATCTGTGTATGACCTCTGCCTGTTCCTGGACTCTGACTTTTTGCCTGTACCAGGACTCAGACCCTGCTTGTACCTGACGTCTCCACCAGTGCTCTGTCCAGTCCGCAGATCTCTGGCTTTTCCCTAGTCCGCGTACTACCTCCTGCACCTCTGCGCTGCTGTGTGAACATAAACTTATACTACACTGAGTGTAAGTCCTGGGGGCATCCGAGTACCTGTGAGCATAACCAGTCTCTACAGGAAAGGCGGCTGCTATAGGTGAAGACCTCTTCTGCTAAATTCTACAAATTTATAGTGCACTGGTAGCCATAACATAATAACCGTCCAGTGAAGATTGGAGGTAATACTGTCATGGACGACAGCGAGTCAAATTTTTCTCCAGCCCAGGTCTTGGCAAATCAGATCCAGACCCTGTCACAAGTTGTTCAGAACTTATCTCACCGCTTTTCAGCAAGAAGAGTCCTCCAGAAACCCACAGCTTCAACAGGCCACCTCTAGCGTCTTTTCAGAGCCGAAACTGAACTTACCCGATGGATTTTCTAGAAGCAGACCTGCCTTCCGCAACTTTAAGGAGAGCTGCAAGTTATACTTTCATCTGAGACCATGCTCCTCTGGCTCTGAACAGCAGAGAGTTGGTATTGTAATCTCTTTACTCCAGGGTGATCCCCAGTCCTGGGCCTTCACCTTTCCACCAGCGAGTCCCTCCTTACAAACCGTGGATGCCTTCTTCCAGGCCTTTGGTCTGCTATATGATGGCCGCGACAGAGTGGCCTCAGCTGAGTCCCGTCTCCGGGCATTAAGGCAAGGACAACGCTCTGCTGAAGAGTATTGTGCAGAATTCCGGCGGTGGTCAACTGATAGTGAACGGAACGATTCGGCGCTGCGGAGTCAGTTTCGCTTAGGCCTTACGGAACAAATCAAGGACTCCTTAGTCCAGTATCCTGCGCCCACCTCACTTGAAAGTTTAATGCAACTGGTAATCAAGAATGATCGTCGAATCAAAGAGAGGAAAGCTGAGAGGGAATCATCTATACCTCCTTGCTTACCGCCAAAGTCTGGTTCTACCTTTCCGGACACTCCTGAACCCATGCAGCTGGGCGCTTACCATCTGCCTCCGTAGAAACGTTCCAGACGGTGCTCTCTGAGTCTCTGTATATATTGTGGCCAATCGGGCCCCCTAGTTCGTTCCTGTCCTATCAATTCGCGAAACGCCTAAACCTAAGCACTGGTGAAGAGCTGCGCTTAGGTCTCCAAGTAATCTCTTCAGAAAACTCTTTGTTAGTCCCTGCACACTTAGTCTTCAGAGATCGTTCTACTGAATTATCAGCCTTCCTCAATAGTGGTGCAGCAGGTAACTTTCTGGACATCCTCTTGGCTCAAACACTTGGTATTCCTGAAGTCAAACTGGGTTTGAGCATTTCCGCCTGTGGCTTGGATGGTAATCCCTTGGTTGGGGGGCGAATATTCGCTAAGACTTAATTGGTACGCTTATCTGTTGGAGCCCCACATACGGAGGAGCTCTCATTCTTCCTGATCACCTGTCCCTCCGCTCCATTGATTCTGGGTTATCCTTGGCTGCAAAGTCATAATCCCCTTATTGATTGAAAAAAGGGGGAGATCATTCGTTGGAGTCCAGAGTGCTCTTCCACATGCTTGACCCTACCTCTTAGGATTCTACAGCCCAATCCAGAGTTGTTACCTGCACCTTACCAGGACTTCAGTGATGTCTTTTGTAAAAAGAAGGCTGACTCTCTCCCGCCTCATCGGGACTACGACTGTGCTACTGTATGTGAAGGAGAACCTGGAAAAGGGATTTATCTCCAGTAGGAGCTGGATGTTTCTTTGTGGCAAAAAAATATAGGAAAGCCTAAGGCCCTGCATAGACTACTGCAGCCTTAATAAAATTACGGTCAAAAACACATTTTCCTTGCCATTAATTTCTGTCTTATTTGACCAGCTCAAGTCTGCCACCATTTTCTCAAAAACTGACCTCCGGGATGCTTATAACCTCATATGCATTAGAGAGCGGGACGAGTGGAAGACTGCCTTTAATACTCACTCCAGGAATTATGAGTATCTGGTGATGCCATTCGGGTTGTGCAACATCCCGGCAATCTTCCAAGACCTGATCAACGACGTCTTATGTGAATTCCTGCGAAAGGCTGTGGTGGTTTATTTGGATGACATTTTACTTTACTCTCACTTTTTGTCTCAGCACCGCCAACAAGTTCAGGAGGTTCTGGAGAAGTTGCGCCAACACCACCTTTATGCAAAGTTGGAAAAATGCGAATTCGAGGTCTCCAGGGTGACCTTTCTAGGATTTATTATCTCATCATCTGGTTTTTCCATGGACCCCAGTAAAGTTCAAGCAATCCAGGACTGGGTCCTTCCTACTAACCTGAAGGCAATTCAAAAATTCCTTGGCTTCGCCAATTACTATCGGAGGTTTATACGCTCATTTTCTTCCCTGGTGGCTCCTATCGCTGCTCTCACACGGAAGGGTGCTAACACGGCTGACTGGTCTGCACAGCCAGTGGCGAGCTTTTCTGCCCTTAAAGCCGCCTTTTCGTCTGCACCTGTTCTTAGGCACCCAGACCCAGAACTCCCGTTTATTGGTGGAAGTGGACGCCTCAGATGTAAGAGGAGGTGCCGTTCTTTCTCAAAGGGATCTACAAAGTTTGAAATTACATCCTTGTACATATCTGTCCAGGAAATTCTCGTCTGCTGAGATTAACTATGGCATTGGAAACCGTGAATTGTTGGTCATCAAGTGGGTTCTCGAAGAGTGGTGACATTGGTTGGAAGGAACAACCCATGTCATTACAATCTTCACTGACCACAAGAATCTCCAGTATATTCAGACTGCCAAAACTCTAAATCCCTGACAGGCCCGCTGGGCTTTGTTTTTCACCAGGTTTAACTTCATCATCAAATTTCGTCCAGGGTCAAAGAACACCAAAGCTGACTCTTTGTCTCGGAGTTTCATGGCATGCCATCTTTAGCCTCCTGACCCGCAACCTGTTATTCCATCATCCTCTATTCTTATTTGTCTAACTCAAGACCTTGGGGACACACTCCGCCAGTTCCAAAAAATTGCTCCAACTCAGACTCCTCCAATATAGATTGTTTGTCCCGGTTCTTTTGAGAAAGTCTGTCCTCATTGAATGCCATGACAACCGCTCAGCACATCATCTTGGAATCCATAGGACCATCGAAATACTTTCCCGCTGGCTTTGGTGGCCCACCTTATCTTCTGATGTGGAAAAGTACGTCTGCGCCTGCCCAGAATGTGCCATAAACTTCTGGCTCCTTCGTCCTGGTTGCCTGGGCAACAACCAGGACTCTTGAGATTCCCTGCCGCCGTGCCCGGCCAGCTATCAAACAGCCAAGCGCACGCACAGGTCTGTGTAGGGCCAACAATTCATGGCTGTTTAGACGATTAGGAAGCTGGGCACTCTGCTTCCTCATTGGCCAGTAATGTCATTTATTAATTAAGCAAGTCCTGGGTATACTTTCAGGGCTCTTCCCTGATTGGCTGTTAGTATTACTTAAGGCAGTGAGGATTGAGCCTCACTGCCGATTATAGCGTCATGTCTCAGTACTGCTGCCTGCTCCTGTGCTATTTTGGTGTTGAACCTTGGATTGATTTATCTGTGTATGACCTCTGCCTGTACCCGGACTCTGAACCATTGCCTGTGAGTCAGACCCTGCTTGTAACGGTCTCCACCTGTGCTCTGTCCGGTCCGCAGATCTCTGGCCTGTCCCTACTCTGTGTACTACCTCTTGTACCTGTGCGCTGCCGTGTGAACATAAACTTGTACTACAATGAGTGTAAGTCCTGGGGGCATCCGAGTACCTGTGAGTATAAACAGTCTCTATGGGAAAGGCGGCTTCTATAGGTGAAGACCTCTTCTGCTGAAGTTCTACAAGTTTATGCCGCACTGGTAGCCATAACAGTTTGTTCTCAAATGTGAGAGAAGTTGCGGAATAGTGAATCCACTGCTGGAACCTCGGAAGGGAGAATTTGAGAGAAGGTGGGTAGTTTAGGGTGACAGCCATAAAGGACGAAAAAAGGAGTGCTGGAAATGGCCTTGTGGAAATGGTTGGTGTGGCCGAACTCGGCCCATGGGAGAAGATCCACCCAATTATTCTGATTAGCCGAAACATACAATCTTTAAAATGTTTCTAATTCTTGATTAGTTCTCTCCATTAGTCCATTGGACTGGGGTTGGTATGCGGAGGAAAAATAAAGTTTGATTCCTGCTTTGTTACAAAAGGACCTCCAACATTTGGATATGAACTGGGATCCACGATCGGAAACAATGTGTTGAGGACAACCATGGAGGCAGAATATCTTCTTGATGAAAGTATCGGCTAAGGTGGAAGAAGACGGAAGGCCACTGAGAGGAATAAAATGAGCAGTTTTGGAGAAGCAATCCGTGACGACTAGGACTACTGTACAAGATTTGGATGGAGGAAGGTCGGTGATGAAGTCCATAGACGTTTGGGACCAAGGGTGCTCGGGAACTGGTAACGGAACTAAATGTCCATAAGGTCCAGGATAAATTTGTTCTCCTCCACCGGTTGCGTGTCAGCTGGATCATAAGGTCTCCTTCTAGGGGTCTTATGTTGAGCGCACTTGGAACAGGCTAAAACACATTTCTTCACATCATCAAATAATGAGGGCCACCAATAGTTTTGGGATAACAGATCCCAGGTCTAGCAAATGCCCGCATGGCCGGTAAAGAGGGAACAATGAGCCCAACATAGGAGTTTGGTACGAAGATGAGAAACGATGAAAGTCTTGCCAGGAGGACAGCTCCTCCTGAGGTGGGTAGCTGCCAGAATTCGGCTGGGGTCCAGGATAAATTTGTTCTCCTCCACCGGTTGCGTGTCAGCTGGATCAAATGAGCGATATAGGGCATATGCCTTGATATTTTTTGAACCAGGATGGAAGGTGATGTTGAATTCGAAGCGGGAGAAGAATAAGGACCATCTTGCTGCTGAGGATTTAGACAGCGGGCAGAACGTAAATATAGTAAATTTTTATGATCCGTGTAGGTGGTTATAGGGTATGATGCTCCCTCCAAGAGATGCCTCCACTCCGCCAGGGCCAGTTTAATAGCTAAATGTTCTTTATCGCCAATACCATAGTTCCTCTCTGCAGGTTACAGGCGACGAGAAAAGAATTCACATGGGCAAAGTTTGCCAGAGAAATCTCGTTGCGAAAGTATGGCTCCCGTACCTACAGAGGAGGCATCCACTTCCAAGAAAAAGGAGCATCAGCAATAAGATTGTTTGAGGATAGGTGCTGAGGAGAAAAAGGATTTAAGAGTATCAAAAGCTTGAGTAGCCTTAGCTGACCATACCTTGGCGTTAGCAGTCTTACGGGTTAATGCTGTGATGGGTGCCACTAGGGTAGAGTATCTTCTAATAAACTGACAACAATAATTAGAGAATCCCAGAAATCGTTGAGTAGCTTTTAGGCCCAAGGGTTGGTGCCAATCAAGTATAGCCTTCAATTTAGTGGGGTTCATCTGTAACCCAGTCCCGGAGATGATATACCCCACCAAGAAAGGTACTTGCTCTTGTTTAAAGGTACATTCCTCATTTTTACAAAACAGGCGATTCCTTCGGATACAGGATAGGACCTCCAACACATGACTGTGATAAGATACTAAGGGCCTGATTCATTAGTGATCTTATCTGCCATTTTTTTTGCTTATCTTAAGCAAATCCACTCTGTGCATGCTCAGAAAAGGGAGAGAAGAAGCAAAATCCACTGCGTAAGTGAAGAATTTCTTAAGTTAAGATGAAAATCTTAACTTCACTCTTATCTTCCTGTTTCTTCTTAAAAATAAGCATCTTAACTTTTGCACAAGATAAGATCACTAATGAATCAGGCCCCAAGTATTTAGAGAAGATGAGGATGTCATTTAAGTAGATAACCACGAACTGATATAAGAGGTTTCGAAAGAGTTCTTTCATGAAACCTTGAAAGACAGCAGGAGGGTTGCACAAACCGAAGGGCATAACCAAATATTCGAAATGGCCGTCTTGAGTGTTAAACGCCGTCTACCACTTATCCCCTTCCTTTATGCATACAAGATTGTACGCTCCTCTAAGATCAAGTATAGTGAAGATGGTGGCTCCCTTAATGCGGTCAAAAAGTTCAGAAATCAAAGGTAACGGGTAAGGATTCTTTACAGTGATGGCGTTAAGGCCTCTATAGTCAATACAAGGGCGGAGGCCCCCGTCTTTCTTTTTAACAAAGAAGAAGCCTTTTCCAGCCAGAGAGGAAGACTTACGAATGAAACCTTTAAGTTCTCTTGAACATACTCCTCTATGGCGTTAGATTCGGGAATGGAAAAGGGGTAGACTCAACCTCGAGGAACAGGTTTTCCAGAAATGAGATCGATTCCACAATCCCAAATTCTGTGAGGAGGTAGACTGGTGGCTTTTTGCTCGCAGAAGACATCAGAAAAGGATTGGTAGGGCTCCGGTAAGAGTGTAAGAGGAATTACACAAAGACTCTTAGGATGGCTTTTAGGAACCACCCTCCGAAGGCAGAGAGAGTGACAGTACTGCCCCCAAGACAGGATACGACCAGACTGCCAGTCTAACGTGGGAGAGTGAAGGTGTAGCCAGGGCAGACCGAGAATGACTGGATTGGTAGATCTCTGGATGACAAAAAAGAAAATTCTCTCCTGATGAAGTGCCCCAATCTGCAGAGTGAGGGGAATGGTACGTACAAGAATAGAACCTTCAGGGATCTTCCACCCATCATTGGCCATGAGAACGATGGGTTGTTCCAGAGTAGAAATGGAGAATTCCTTTACTAAAGCAGCTGAAATGAAGTTACCCGCAGCTCCAGAATCGAGAAGCGCAGCCAGAGAGGAGGTGGAGGATCCCAGCCGTAAGAAAATGGAGGTCAGAAGGCTATCCTTATTATAGTTAGGCCTTGTTGTTTCCCGGACGTTTAGGACAGGACGCCAGAAGATGACCACTGTCCCCACAGTACAAACACAATCTATTACGGAACTTTCTCTCTCTCTCCTCGGCCGATAGGTGGGTTCTCCCTAACTGCATAGGCTCCTCGGGGGGAAGTACGGGGGTCTGAAAATTAGGAGCTAGACAAACTATTCCTGTTACGTTCTTTAAAACATAGATTAATCTTGACACAGAGGGAAATGAGGTCATCCAGGGCTGTGGGAAGTTCTTGTGACACTAGCTCATCCTTTATACGGTCCGAAAGACCCTGCCAAAATGTGGCCACAAGGGCCTCATTGTTCCAACGAAGTTCGGAAACCAAAGTCCTAAATTGGACCGCATACTGACCCACCGACTGGGTTCCTTGGCATAAACACAACAAGCCGGTGGCATCATTAGAAACCCTCCCATGTTCGAAGATCTTCCTAAAAGTAGACAAGAATGTAGTGTAATTGTGCAGAATGGGATCATTCCTCTCCCATAAAGGTGAGGCCCAAGCCAAGGTCCTGACCAGAAAGCAGTGAGATCACATAGGCCACCGTGGATTTTTCAGAAGGAAAATTCTCCGGCAGTAGTTCAAACTGAATGGAGCATTGGTTCAGGAAACCTCTACACAGTTTAGGGTCCCCATCAAATTTTGGGGGATTTGGGATACGCAACTGGGAGGTAGAAGCAGCCGCAGGTACCGGAGGGTCAGATGCAGAAACCACAGGTGCAGAGGGTCCGGTGGCTACTAATGTATTCTGGATTGTATCCATCTGAGCGGATAAGCTCTGAAGGAATTTTAGAAGTTGCTCCTGATTGGCCTCTTGTTTCTCTACCCTTCCTACTAAATGCTCCAAGAGATCCCTCGCCACAGAATCCATGGTCAGAGCAAACTGTAACGAATTAACTAGATAATAATACTAATCTTGATTGGCACTGGCTTACCTGAGGCGCGGAGTCTAACGATCTCCATTGTGTTCACCAAGAACCGCCGCAAGGCGGGATGGGCTTCGCTGCCAGGAGTCGCAGGTCGCCTCAAGATGTAGTATAGTGGGAATAGGAGCCAGGAGAAAGCATAGTCGGACAGCCAGGACTGGTACACCACGTGGCGACGTAACACAAGATCAGCAGGCAGGCTCAGAGTCAGACAGGTCGGGTAAGTACATAGGGTCACCAGAATCAGAATAGAGGTCAGCAAGCCGGGTCGGTTCACAGGGGCTAGAGAGGCAGAATCATCAAACAGGCAGAGTCAATACACAGGAGGCAGACAGGAAGCTGGAAGCACGGGAATCCACGAGGAAATAGGAGCCAGGAAGCAGGTAAAATTCTCTAACACTCACCGAGTGTCAGAGCGAGGTTTAAATAGTTTTGGGGAATTCAAATTCCCCACCCCGGGTTGTGGTCATGTGACCGATGGACTCGGAAGTCCGGCTTCTGACGGAGCAACGCTGGAGCGTGGAGAGGTGAGTTTCATGACAGCTACATAGTTGAAATAGAGAAGATCATTTGGTTTATGATAACTCTGGGTCAGGGCAGTCCATTTGGTTTATGATAAATCTAATTAAAGTAAATTGTGATAGATTATTTTAGGTTAAGGAAGAACCGAAAAATCAAAAGAATGATTACCACCAGGTCAAAATGCTACTACTGCTAGACAAGATAAGAAACTGCTGCAGATTAACTATCCAGCTATCAACCAGCTGAGCAGCCGGGTTTTCATACAGTTCATGTTGAGTGCTCAATGAGAGCAATGCGTCATTTCATCTGTTTTTTATTTTCTCCCCCATTTGATTATGTAGGACTAGGACAGGATGAAATGTCAGGTAAGTATTTATGTATTTATTTGTTGTCCTTTTTTAAAGTGTTCAATACAATGTATTACATAAATTATGGGGGCACTAACATTTTTATTATTATGGAAGACACTATTTAATTTAATAATAAAAGTGGGGTCACTATTTTATTAATAATTAAAGCAGGGCCAGAATTATGTTTAATATTTAAACCACTAATATTTCAACATAAATGAATGGAGGCATTATTGTTTTATTTTTATTAAACTTGTATCCAATTACAGGGGTACCAGAGGGGACCCATTTCTCTTCAGCATTGGGCAAGGCAGCTCTTGCAAAGCTGTAATTCAGTAGTAATGCTGAGACACTGCCAACCCATCATCTCCATGATTGTGCCATCCACCTCGTACTTGGGGCATCTCCTCCTAGGCAGTGCCGTAACTAGACATTTTAGTGCCCTGTGCAAGACTGGGCACCGGCGCCCCCCATCTAAGTGGGAGTGACATTTGTCAAGTGGGTGTGGCCAACCTAATGTGGGGGTGTGGCTAGCACTTTACTGAAAGAATTCTAATACACATATTTGCAAATACATGATTATAAATATAGATATATATACATATATATATATATATATATATATACATATATATATATATATATTAGAGATGGGCGGGTCCGGTTCCCCGAGAACCGAACCCACCCGAACTTTGGGTATCTGAGTACTGAGCCGAGTAGGCTCGGTACTCTCCCGCCCGCTCGGAATCCAAATTGAGGCCGAACATCATCGCAATGTCGTCGGATCTCAGGGCTCGGTTCTCGCAATACTTGAAGATGATAAATACACGCCTCCACAGCAATTCATCGCCATTTGAAAGAGGGAGAGAGCAGGGTGTAGTCACAGGCTGATTAGAGCAGGGACAGAGATTACAATATTCTTATTACAATTGAGCTACCAGAGAAGAAAGGAGGATAGAGGATTTTTTTTTTCAATATTTGGCACTCCCCAGTGCTTTTGGGGTGTCCCCCATAATTGTGCATAAATATATCTTGCTGTCAAAATTACTATCTGTCAGCAGTATCTACCAAATAATTGTTAGCACTCCACAGTGCTTTTGGGGTGTCCCCCATAATTGTGCATAAATATTTCTGGCTGTGAAAATTACTATCTGTCAGCAGTATCTACCAAATAATTTTTAGCACTCCACGGTGCTTTTGGGGTGTCCCCCATAATTGTGCATAAATATTTCTGGCTGTCAAAATTACTATCTGTCAGCAGTATCTGCCAAATAATTTTTAACGCTCCACAGTGCTTTTGGGGTGTCCCCCATAATTGTGCATAAATATTTCTGGCTGTCAAAATTACTATCTGTCAGCAGTATCGGCCAAATAATTTTTAGCACTCCCCAGTGCTTTTGAGGTATCCCCCATAATTGTGCATAAATATTTCTGGCTGTCAAAATTACTATCTGTCAGCAGTATCTACCAAATAATTTTTAGCACTCCACAGTGCTTTGGGCTCAGAATGGATTCAAAGCAGTCCACATATGATCAGAATGAGCAACCAGGTTCTGTCACCAGTCCTGATGTTAGTGTTCCCAGTACGTCATCTGGTCAAAGCGATGTCAAACTACACAGTGTTTCGAAATCAGTCCAAAAAAACAACAACAACAAAAAATGTACTGTGTTGAAGCGAAAACGAAGTGTTACTGAGCAAAAGTTAAGTGCCGATAAAAAAAAAAAATTGCCAACATGCCATTCTACACACGCAGTGGCAGAGAGAATGTTACAGAGCCTACAATTGGTGCACAACTACTGTTACGCGTCAAAGCCGAGCTGCAAGATAACAGGTAAGGCATTAGAGGGTAATGTTTGCTCTGATTCTCAAATGACACCAATTCCTGTGGAGAGTCCATCCAACAGTGGTATGTCTAATCGTGAGCATTCTGATAGTGTACCCATAAAGAAGGGCCCTTTCAGCAGTTCTGCTGATGTGTACCTGAACAGCCCGAGTGTAGCCGGTGATACACAAATTGAGGATGCCACTTTGGAAATAGAAGAGGATGAAGGGGAGATTTGTGGAGGTGACGAGGGCGCTAATGAGGATGTTGATGATTATGATGCAGACAGATACCAAATTGCCTTTCTCAATTTCTATTTATATTTTAGATTATATAACGGCTGAATAGTTTTCTATTTTACTCCTAGTGGAGAGGGGATCTGATGCAGACAGATACCAAACTGCCTTTGTCCATTTTTTTGTATATTCTATTTTTAGTTCCACAGTCTGTGCAGGCTGCTTTTTTTATATTCAACTACAAGTGGAGGGCGGGAGGGGCATAGATAGCCACCAAACTACCGTGGTCCATTTAATTTTACTTTCTAGTTCCACAGTCTGTGCAGACTGCTTTTTTTAATATTCAACTACAAGTGTAGGGTGTAATATACACCCAAAGACGATGGCTACATTGCCAATAATCAAAGATGGAGGAGGTAGACAACCAGGTTTGTCTGTATAATTTGCAGACAAGTGTTCGAATTAAGGACGGCCTACCAGGGATTAAACTGTTTTTTAAATAATTTATTAGCTTTAGAATTACCTCACTTATCTAAGACACTGGTGGAGCACTAAATTAGGTTATTTAAGACCAAAAAAATTGTATTTTTTTAGAAAATGGCAAAACAAAACTAAAACCAAAACCAAAACACGCAAGGGGCGGTTTTGCAAAACCAAAACCAAAACACAAAGGTAATCCAGATCCAAAACCGAATACAAAACCAAAACACGGGGGTCAGTGACCATCTCTAATATATATATATAGATATATATATAGATATATATATATATCTATATATATATCTATATATCTATATCTATATCTATATCTATATATATATATATATATATATATATATATATACATACAAGTTAACCCGTGCATGATACTCATGCATTCTAGTCAAATCAAGCTACTTAAGGTGTTAAAAAGGTTCTTGTCATGCATTTGGGCCATAGCCCAGGCCTCAACCACCAACTACTCCCCACTGTCACCCCCGGCAACCACCAACCACTCCCAACTGTCACTTCTCCTTCAAGAAATATATATATATATTTTGTTTAAATCTTTATAAACACTTTTAACAATTAACAAATTAAATTAACAAATTAAAAACATCTTAGTATACCAAATTTCAGCCCTTTCTGAATTTTTTTTCCACACACACTAAGAATTTAGTTGGTCAGTGTATAACTCCGCCCAGCAGGTGGCGCTGCAGCTTGGTTTTATTTTTTACACACACACACACACACACACACACACACACACACACAGACTAACACACGCCACTAGACATTTATATTATAGATACAATATATATATATATATATATATATATATATATACAAAAGGAGGCATTTAGCTGTCAATATGCAGAGAAAGCAGGGAAGTAGAGTAAAACATTGGCACAGTTATGTACCTAGGTGGAGATTAAACCAGGTAAAAACATATGTGTAGTTTAAAATTGGTTTACTTACATGATTTAAAAGCTGCTTCCTCTCAGCAAACAGACAGGGTGGGTCTGATAGTCTAAACAGAGCCAGGGATGGGCATTTCCTTTTAAAGAGAAGATGGGTGTGTCACCTGTCCATCAAGCTAGGCCTGTGGGAGGAGTGTCAGGTATAAAACCCTGCTTGTTTCATTGTTCAGGGAGATCAACGCTGGGCTAGCTGGCTGATCTGGACAGAGAGCTGGACTATGTATAGTAAGCTTTGAGGGTCTCCATAATTGCTGTGCAAGTATACGGTGTCAAAACATTATTACCATACCATCCTGACAATAAAGAACCATAAAAAGGAAGAAGTTGTACGCGTGTGCTTCTGCAGTAGCGGGCTCTTGCCACAAGTGGTGTCAGGAGTGGGATTCTCCGGGAAGCAAGTTTCTGCTACCCAACCCATGCAGATGTCAACATGGAGGAAGTACTGAGAACCTCGTGAATGTGGCCGCTGCGCAGCAACAGCAGCAAGCTCAGATGCTACAAGTCGCCGAGGCACAGGTGGAAAACACAAGGCTCTTAAGAGAAGAGTTAAGCCAGGTGAGGCATGACAGAAATGAACCACCTGGTCCTGTTCTCCAGAAAATGTCACCAGCTGATGACGTAGAAGCATATCTGGTGTCTTTCGAGAGACTTGCAAAAGGGGCAAAATGGCCTCCTAAAGACTGGGCTAAGAGGCTGGCGCCATATCTGACTGGTGAAGCTCAGCGAGCTTATATGGATCTAGATGAGGAACGGGCCTCTGATTATCTGTGTCTAAAGTCTGAGATATTGGCTCGCATTGGAGTTTCCGGGCCAGGCCGAGCTCAGCGCTATCACCAATGGCGCTATGATAAAGAAAAACCGGTCAGAGCGCAAGTAGCTGAGCTTTCTAAAGTTTTAAAGAAATGGCTGCAGCCTGAGGAGAATTCGCCTTCTCGGATTATTGAAGTTCTTGCGATAGATCACTGCATCCGGGGGCTGAACCGCGATTTGCAAAGGTGGGTTCTGCAATCAGACCCACAAACTTATGAAGAGCTTGCCACCATGGTAGAAAGGTTTTGTGTGCTACAGCAAATGACTAAAGAACCTGCATTTGTGCCAAAGCCGCTGCCACGCCAAAAGCCAGGTTTGACAATCCTTTCCACAGGGCCCAATGGCAAAACTGCTACGGACAGAGGGCCAGGTGCAAAGCTGTCTAATCTGAAGTTTTTTGAATGTGGTAAACCAGGCCACTTTAAGGCAGAGTGTCCTAAACTACAGGAACCCATGGACTGTTCTGTAGCACATATTGGACCTGCATTTCCAAGCTGTTTTACCATGAGTCCCACATCAGGAAGTCCTTGTTTGTTCCGGGTGACTGTGCTAATCAACCAAAACCTTGTTCTGGCCTTGGTTGACTCAGGGAGTGAACTCTCATTGGTTTCCAGCTCTGGTTTACCCAAAACCATAACTTCTCGGTTGCCCAAAGTGAAAGTTCTTTGCGTACATGGCACAACAGAGGAGTATGAAAGAACAATACTACCAGTCACACTCAAAGACAAAACTGTTATGGTGGTAGCTGCCATAGCACCTAAACTCCCATATCCACTCATTTTGGTGCGAGACTTCCCACTGTTTAATGATGTCCTCGGTGAGCGGATCCGGCCGGACATGCCGGCAACTGATTCAACGGTCGGAAGCCCGGTCTTAAAGGAACCGCCTAAGAATCCACAACATCTGCACATCGATCTTTGGGAACCGCCAAACCGGAATGCCATCCTGGGAGTCACAGCAGGAGTTCCACAAAAGCATCCAACTGTGGGGAAACATGGACAGTCCAAACTAGCATTGGTCGGTGATGTCGCAGATGAGCCCACCCCGCCTGTCAGTGAGGATACGGACTGGTCCGCAATACCAATTTTGTTTCCTTTGTAGGACTTTGCTCGAGACCAACTTAATGATGTCACTTTGGAACATGCCTTTAAAAGTGTGACTGAGGTAAATGGGGTAGCGAAAGCCGCCCAGCCTGCAGAAGGTATACCATATTTTATTGATAAAAATAATTTCCTGTATAGAGTTGCTAATGTACAGGGGGAAAAAGTAGAACAATTAATGGTTCCTCAGGTCCATGTAACCCTAGTGTTAAAAGCAGCACATACACATGTCTGTGGGGGACACCTAGGGGAGGATAAAACACGGGAACGAGTTCTGCTTAGGTTTTACTGGCTCGGTGTACACATGGCAGCGAAAGAGTATTGCCGATCCTGTCCCATTTGTCAGAGAACCTGTCCCAAACCCATGTACAGGGCACCTCTCATTCCAATACCAATAGTACAAGTTCCCTTTGAACGGATAGCTATGGACCTTGTGGGGCCCCTGGAAAAATCCGCACGTGGGCACCAATATATACTAGTGGTGCTTGACTATGCAACCAGGTATCCAGAGGCAATTCCCCTATGAAACATAAAGTCCAGCACCATAGCTAAATAACTTGTATTGATGTTTACACGCTTGGGAATACCCAAAGAAATTCTCACAGACCAGGGTACTCCATTCATGTCTAAACTGATGAAGGACATGTGCCAGTTGCTAGGGGTTACGGCGCTTGACACCTCTGTATACCATCCACAAACAGATGGCTTGGTGGAACGCTTTAACCGCACATTAAAGCACATGCTCAGAAAAGCAGTGGCTCAAGAGAAAAAAGATTGGGACACTCTTATTCCCTATTTGATGTTTGCCATCCGTGAGGTACCTCAAGCTTCAACAGGGTTTAGTCCCTTTGAGTTATTGTTTGGGAGACAGCCCAGGGGTATCTTGGATATGTTAAAAGAAGGGTGGGAGCAGCAAGGTCCCAGGGAGCCAAATCTGGTACAATTTGTGTCCCAAATGTATGAGAGGCTAGGAAAGATAGGGCTCATTGTGCAGCAACATGTAAAAGAGGCTCAGGAACGACAGAAGAAAAGTTATGACAAAAGTGCTGTTGTTCGATCTTTCAAGCCTGGGGACAAGATCCTAGTCCTGGCTCCTACCCAGGAAAGCAAACTTTTCGCCTATTGGCAGGGTCCATATGAAGTTCTAGAGGCTGTCGGTCCTGTCAATTACAGAGTCCACCACTTAGGTAGGAGAAGGGAGGCGCAAATATATCATGTGAACCTCCTTAAACCCTGGCATGATGAGGAAACCTCTCCTCAGGTAGTGAGTACTGCCATTGAAAAGTCTGAAGTGCCCATAGAGCCAGCCTTGTCCATTCAGCAGAGACAACAGACTGAAGAAATGATTCGCCGGAACAGGGATGTCTTCTCTTCCATTCCTGGGCGCACTATCTTAATCAAACACGACATTGTCACTGCGCCAGGAGTCATTGTCAAGCAGAAGCCATATCGTATTCCAGAAGCCAGATGGGTGGACGTGAGAACGGAGGTCGAGAAGATGCTCCAGTTAGATGTAATTGAAGAGTCCACTAGTGAATGGAATAGTCCCATTGTGCTTTTCCCAAAACCCAATGGGACAATTTGGTTCTGCATTGACTTTAGGCGCCTAAACAGTATGTCGCAGTTTGATGCCTATCTGATGCCACGTGTGGATGAACTAGTGGAAAATCTTGCTGGTAGCAATTATTTAACAACCCTTGATCTAACAAAGGGTTATTGGCAAGTTCCCCTGACTTCCACGGCCAAGCCAAAGACTGCATTTTCCACCCCTGATGGTCTCTATCAAAATAAAGTCCTACCCTTTGGGTTGCATGGGGCACCTGCCACCTTCCAAAGGGCTATGAATAAATTGCTACGACCTCACACAGCTTATGCAGCTGCTTACTTGCACGATATAGTGATTTATACCCCAGACTGGGGATCACATTTAGCCAAAGTTGAGGCGGTCTTAGCTTCATTACGGTCTGCAGGGTTAACAGCTAACCCAGAGAAATGTGCCATAGCCATGAGAGAAGCCAAATATTTGGGCTACATTGTTGGTCGAGGGCATGTAAAACCCCAGCTAGACAAAGTGGAGGCAGTCAAAAATTGGACAAGACCAGAGAAAAAGTCACAGTTAAGAACCTTTTTAGGCTTAGTAGGTTACTACAGGCGGTTTGTAAGCCACTTCGCCACTAGAGCTGCTCCACTTACGTACATGTTAAAAAAAAGTTGTCCAGATAGATTAACCTGGTCTGACTCTGCAGAAACCGCCTGGTCTGATCTTCGGTGAGCTCTTTGTTCCTCCCCAGTTCTACAAGCACCAGATTTTACCCGGAGGTTCTTCCTCCAAACTGATGCTTCTGGTGTTGGCTTAGGTGCAGTCCTGTCACAGGAGAAGAATGGAGTAGAAAATCCTGTCCTGTACCTAAGTCGTAAGTTGCTTCCAAGGGAACAAAAATATGCCACTGTGGAGAAAGAATGTCTCGCCATAAAATGGGCTACAGAAGCTCTGCGCTATTATCTCCTAGGCAGAGAGTTCACCCTAATAACAGACCATGCACTATTAAGATGGATGCAGAACAACCGGGAGGTAAATGCCAAGGTAACCCGCTGGTTCTTGGCACTACAACCTTTCAAGTTCTCAGTAGAACATAGGCCTGGGATTCTACACAAAAATGCAGATGCGTTGTCACGAAAATATGCGCTTCTCGCGATGTCCGCGTCCCCCTACTTGGAGACGCTAGGGGGAGGGATATGTAACAAAAGGAGGCATTTAGCTGTCAATATGCAGAGAAAGCAGGGAAGTAGAGTAAAACATTGGCACAGTTATGTACCTAGGTGGAGATTAAACCAGGTAAAAACATATGTGTAGTTTAAAACTGGTTTACTTACATGATTTAAAAGCTGCTTCCTCTCAGCAAACAGACAGGGTGGGTCTGATAGTCTAAACAGTGCCAGGGATGGGTGTTTCCTTTTAAAGAGAAGGTGAGTGTGTCACCTGTCCATCAAGCTAGGCCTGTGGGAGAAGTGTCAGGTATAAAACCCTGCTTGTTTCATTGTTCAGGAAGATCAACGCTAGGCTAGCTGGCTGATCTGGACAGAGAGCTGGACTATGTATAGTAAGCGTTGAGGGTCTCCATAATTGCTGTGCAAGTATACGGTGTCAAAACATTATTACCATCCTGACAATAAAGAACCACAAAAAGGAAGAAGTTGTACGCTTGTGCTTCTGCAGTAGCGGGCTCTTTCCACAATATATATATAGTGGTGGGATTTAAATAAATTAACAACCGGTTCTCTGCCCTAATGACCATTTAAAGTATGCAAAAATATGTACCGAAAGCTATTCAATTATTTCATGCACTTAATACTCAAATAAGAACAGTAAAAGAGATACTCAAAACTAGATTGTTATAAGAAAGAGTTTTAAAATGTTAAAGAAAAAATAATAAATACCTTACCTGACAAAAATCTGTTATTTAATATTATATTCATATTATGGCACAGTAATGCCCCCAGTTCATATTATCCCAGAGTAATGTCCCCAATTCTTATTATGCCATAATAATGGCTCTCTTCATCACACTGTACCATGTAGCCTTCCTTTGCCCCTGAAAATACTGCGATGCAGCTTCCTTTGCCCCTCAAAACACTGCGATATGTAAAAAGGTGCTTTGGGCAATAGAGAATGCACTATTTTAACCATAAGGGGGAACACTAAAATCTAATTTTAATAACTACAATGTGCTTTTAGAACTAAATAGCTAACAATCTTTAGAACTGGCACTTGTATAAAATGTACCAGAAATGTAGATAATGCTCAGACCATTTAATAAATATTCATATTAGTTCTACCTAAACAAGGTGTTTGTTCCATTGTCATTAATTTCCAGAGGGGTGGAGGGCAATATTAGATCTCCCATAGTTATAAATTATGGATACGTCATATTAAAACGATAAACACCACATAACGAGACTTTCAGTCAAAGAGAAAGAGAGAGAGAGACACACACATAACCTAAAAGTGATCCAAAATCTACACTACTTTCATCATGATCATGTTGGTGCTTGAGATACCATAGCATCCAATCACATTCTGTAGTGAAAAGAAATGTGGTTTCAATACATAGTACTGCAACTTTTTTCCCTGCAGTAGTATTATCAATCAGACCTGTTTTGGCAAGTATCTGAATGTATAACATAAAGTGTCACAAGTATATATTCTTCCTAAGCACAGCATTATGTAAAGAGAACATACTGCACCTGGTTAGTTGAGAGCTCTGCCTTCAGCTACTAAATCTGTTTTGATATTAGCATCCGGCCAAATCAGCAAGTTATATGGTTCACTTGGACCACTTGTCTACTCATTTTCTTTTTATTTTTACCACGATTTACCAATAACCTTTACACTTTGTCATTCATCCTCCCAGTTACCAATTACTCCATCTGTTACGCCTGTTTAGCTAACTGTCACATGCTTTATTTGGACACAGCAACCTCTTTCAGGTTAATGCTGAGAGTTCAGCTTTTTACTTTCTACCGCAGTGCATTTATTCTCCATATTAAATTACACTTAATAAGTTCAGGTCGCTGTGTTCTTACAAATTTATGTCAGACTTAGCTTAGTTTTAGAACACTACATAGTTGAAACATGGTAGATAATTTGTTTTTGTGAACTCTGTGTCAGGTGTGGTCTTTTGGTTTATGATAACTGTCACGAACACGCTCCCAGCTGCCGTGACTTTGGGGTGTTTGCTGTATGAGGTCACACACGATTTCAGCCCGCAGTCTCTCTCACCTATCACACAGGTTCTAGACCTACGGAATCATCTCCAAACACAGCGCTCTCACACCCCCAGACACTTCAAGGTTCAGCCACCACCTATTGGGTACGGGCAATAAGACCCCAATATACTGTCCCACACTGGCACACAGGCTTCTAGTTCCACAAACTAGCAAGACCCACACCAGCACACACAGGGTTAACTCTTCACACCTCCAGACTGTTACACAAATGTAAATACAAGCACACACAGCTTGTTAATCAAATGTATCAACAAATCACACACGGGGTAACCTGGACGAGCAATCTCTTCTAAACAGACTAATGAATCCGTTAGAGTATCAAGAACGCAACTTATTAAATTTTAGATTTAATATACGAAAATACAGGGCATTCAGATATAAAGAAAAATAATAAATAAACAATTAATATATTGACATAACAAGCAAAAACAGTTTAAAATAAAAAGGATTACATTCAGATTTGCACTTACATGAATTGCATTCTGGCCAAGGGGAATTTGGCTAGGAAGATGGACAGCTTATCAATGTAACTTGATTTCCCCAAAAGTCTGACAGTTTTTCCCCTCAGAACACAGACTTTTAAGCAAACTCAAATGGGACGGCATTCACAGGGGCAGTGGGAATGCTAATGTGGGGGCGGAAATGTCCCCTGGGTGTTACCTCAGGTTTGGTCAAACTATTCCTAAGTTTTGACCTGTTGGTAATTCTTCACAGATATATCTCAGAGAAATAAGACCCCCCTCAATAAACCGGTCATAATCTCCCACACGTTTAAATACCAAATATGATGAGATTACAACAATATCCAATCTCATCCTGGAATACATGTGACTATGGTTGTTCCCGGTGTAGTTGGTATCTATGTTTTAAGACCCTTGTGTGTTCTTTGCCCCTCAGTACGGAGTGCCATTCAGATTTCCCCAAAATATGAACTATGGCAACATTTTCCTTTTGAAGGTCATATTTCTATATACCTGCATAAAGACCATGCAGATTTTTATACCAGAGTCTCCAAGATTTGCACCTCGGCATATGGCTCTCCAATTTACACCCAGGAGTTAGCTTGTGTTTACACTACCTATTGAAAGGAAGTCAATTAGCTAGGGAAATACATGATCAAATACAATGGATGTCTGTGATCTGCATATCTTAAGCTGGTCTCTGCACAAAGGGTTTGCCTAACTCAATTACCTCCTCCTGGGGCTCATTTGGTCACACATTTATCTGAGTTGAACATCAGGTTAATTTAGGTATTCATGCAAAGATTTATTTTGGGTTCTGACTTGCAATATTCTATTTCAGCATATCAGATTTATGCTCTCATCCTGACAATAACTTTTTTATGATGAAAGTAAAACTGTGATAGATTAGTATATGTTATGGTTTAGGAATTTGGATCCTATGTTTGCCTGGATTAGCACTACTCCAATGAGGCGCGGAGTCTAACGGGAAACAGTTTTCACCAGGGGCTTTCACAAGTCGGTTTGGTCTTAGCTGCGTCTATCCTGCAGGTCGCGGCCCTCATTGAGAGTACCAGGCGAAACCCTATAGGGGAATATACAAGAGAGGTCAGCAATAGCAGATAGCACAGGACAGGAGAACTCACTAGACGATAAGGGACAGTATGAGGGAGGATGTCACGGTTCGGTGGACAACAGGTTAGTGTAGTAATGATGAGGTGTAAGCTCTGCGAACAACAGGTTACTGTAGAAATGATGAAGAGTCAGCTCAACGGACAACAGATTACCACTGGGATAGTAACAGAGTTCACGGATGAGTGTCAGCTCTGCGGATAAGAGGTTACTGCAGGATACAATCCAGAGAAGAGAAAACACCCAACAGGAGCAATGGAGCCACGTCTAGTAACTAACAGGTAACTTGAAGAATAGGCATCAGACACCAGAAGGAGATGCCTTTTGAATTTGGAGCCAAAATGAGTCAGCCATTAGAAAGCAAGCAGAGGAGATGAATAGATCGGTTCTGCACATGCACAGACCCAAAACGATGATAGCGGTAGCCAGGACAGAGCGAGCTGTCAGCGGGGACCAGGTAAGTGCGTCAGGCATCGGGTAGACACCCCGACTGCCTGGCATGTGACAGTTTAAAGGGTGAACCAAAGTAAGAGTGTCAGCTCTGCACAAAAATATCTTAGTGGTGGCATAATTGGTAAGGCAGAGGTAGTGCATGGCATACACAGAGAAAGTTTTAATCATTTTAAATAGATGAGGTGGTTGTTTTTGATTAACCCTTTGTCACACACACATCACGCAAGCTGAGGTGAGTGCTGGATTATGACACTTTGCTATCCATGAATTATGTACCTATAAGTTTTCAAAAAAATTCTGGGATCCAGACATGAAACCAACAGCTGCTTGTGAAAGCTGCAATAACAGGATGGAGAATAACACAGCCCACCAGCAGCCTTGATTTTTAGCCCTCCTAATTTTGTTACCAAACCTTTCTTGCTCTCTCTCTCTTTTCCACTTTTTTTCAACCTCTCCCCTACTGTCCTCTATCTTTCAGCTTCCTCAATGTCTTGTCCACCCCCTCCTGTGTTTCTACTTTCCATCTTGCTTACTTCCCCATTCTTCCTTGCTACCTTATCTTCCTCTCCAATCTGATCACCCTAGGCTAACACACCCATAGCATCCCCCTCCCCCTTGAAATCATTAAAGGAAAATTCAGGATTATAATCCAACAAACAAAATTTAGACAGATTCTCTTACCTCTTCTTGCTGTTCTTTCTTGCTTGTTCTTGCAACTTTGTTGTCATTTAGCTGTCTTCTGGAAAGTTGGGGTTCCGTTTTGAAAATGTGCAAACATTACAAACCCTCAATGATTAGGCTCTTTAGAGAGCATCCTCATGAACGCCAAACAATACAGAGATCATGCCCCCCTCCCCCCACAGCCATTTCATCACACCACAGTGACCAATCCATGATGCCCCTGGCAATTTCATCACCTGCTTACCAAATTAATTCATCACCTATCCCACAGCGAACTCAACATCCACCTTCGCTCCCCCCACATACCTTCCATTTGCCAATTTATAGCATTAGTGAAAAGTATGTATGCGCATAAATGTCTCTTAACACCCAGTGGCCAATTCATGACCCTCACCCACCTAGCCATCAAATCACTGTGCGCCTTTTCACATGGCCCCCTCAATACACTGTGCCCTTTATCACACTCTGCCCCTCAGTACAATGTCCCCCTTGCAACACACTCAGTCCCCCTTCATCATTTTCCCCCTTACAGCCCACCCTGATGTCCCTCTTCAGCGCACACTGTCCCCTTTGCAGCACACACTGCCTCCCACTGCAGCACACCATCCCCCTTGCAGAGCACACTCTGCCCCTCTTAATCACACTCTGCTGTCCCTCTTATTTAACTATGCGGCTATGCCCCTCAGTGCTGGTGAAAGGTTTTTCGGCGTCCTAGTCAAAATTTCCTAGAAAATTTCATCCACACCAAATACCCACATCCCAGACCATCACACACTGACTTGTGTAAAAAGAACAAAAACACAAAAGATAAGCCTTACCTCCTCCAGCAGTCCAAATGCAGTGATGTTTGATGCAGACTCCGCTACTGCCCAGGGTGCAAACACAGGATTTCTAGATGGAAGAGGTATCCTGGTGTTAGATTTCAGAGCAAAAAACACTATAAGCCTGTGTATTATGCACTTGTTAAAAGCAATGAGCATCTTCTTTCCATTATTGGACCAAATGGAAATGAAAAGTAATTAGAATAGACAGTCCTAGAATGTCCTTTCATCACACCACTGCCCCCCCGTGCATAACACCACTGCCCCGTCTGTGCATCACACCACTGCCCCCCCCTGTGCATCACACCACTGCCCCGCGTGTGCATCTCACCACTGCCCCCCCTCTGTATCACACCACTGCACCCCCCTGAATCACAATGTCCCCTCCCCCACAGCGTACCGCCCCTATCCACTGTACACCATGTTTTGCTTACCTGACACACAGTTGTCTTTGGGCTGCTGCTCCTCTCTGCCGGGCTCCTCAATGACACTGTCGGAACGTGATGATGACATCACGCCCAACAGCCAGTGAGGAGGTGGGGAGGGAAAGACAGTGTAGTGGAGCAGGTAGGGGTGGCTCCGGGTGCAAGTACTCAATACTAAAAATAAAAAAAGTAAAAAAAAATCTTAAATTCTGCCGGCGCTGCGCCCCCCCCCTCCCCCCAGGTTCCAGAGCCTCAGGCTGCAGCCTGATCAGCCTATTGGTTGATCAGGCCCTGTTCAGGACAGTGATAATAAGCTTGAGGCACAAAGAACAGAGCTCAACCATTAACCATCACGTAAGTGAAAACTTTAATTTCTTTTAGGTGATGTTTGTCAGAGAACAACTGTTGATTTTTTTTCCACTTCAACCTGCCCCTCCCTATGCTGCATATTGCCCCCTCCCTTAGTGAACTTCAGTACTAGGTTGGGGGAGTGCTTTAGCATGTGCTTGCTCCATGCTATACCTCTGCTAGTAATCTCCTCTCCTTCAACCTGGAGAAATCTGTGGGACAAGAGGGGTAAAAAGTACTCCTGACCAAAGTCCCATCTTTGGGGGGAAATAGATGCATCCATGGTGGGATGAAATTGAGCGTTGTTTCATCACAGTATCCTTCTTTAACAAATCTTTTATTAATCTAAAGTATGGAAATGAATATTTTGGCTATATTCTGTAGAGGCCACATTTAAAAAATACTCATCCCCATAGAAATATTTTAATGGCCTTTGCATGCATTTAACCAAACTATAGATACACGCACAGGTTGCATCCAAACTTACAGTTCAAGCACCAGAAAGCAGTGAAATACACAGTTTGATAGCCAGTCCTAAAAAAGATAAATTGACAGAAGGACTCTGTTGGAGTATTTTTCCCGCTGCACATATTTGTGAATATAATCTATGTGTTCGCTAAAGCCTCCTGTTTTTCCATTCCTCCACAGATACACACACATACACAACCAACTGTACACATTTTGTGTTTTTTTTTGGTTTTTTAAATTAAAAATAACTTATATTGTTCAAGCAAACATTTGCAGGCAGCTGCAGGACAGCCCACTCATTTCAAGTTCCACACCTCATCAGAGCCACACTGCTGTATTCATTCACACAGCTGACGTTTCATGACTCCTTTTGACTTTCCACTTCCTCCTGTGTCACCACAATCCCCAGTCAGCTCTGATTATTAAACTGATACAGCCATCATAATTGCAGCAGGCAGATTGTGATGTTACCTCATCAGATTTATTCAAAAATGCATTCTACAACTTATTTGTCAATCCTTTTTTCATGTTAGACTTAATTTAGTTTTATCGGAATAAATATCAGAATGATTATTATTATTAATCTTTATTTATAGGGCGCCATAAGGTTTCTGCAGCGCTGCACATAATACAGACAGTGGACCAAACAGGGTAAAACCATATAGAACAATAAATAAAAAATACCAGGACTTCAAAAGCTCCAAACATAGCTTACACAGTGAATTTGGAGTAGAAGAATAGGTAGAGAGACAGGAGGGGATAGAGCCCTGCTCGAAAGAGCTTGCATACTAAAGGGAGGGCAATCAGGAGGCACAATGGGGAGCCAGATGGGATCAGTTGCAAGAGAGGTGAGTGGCGGCACAAGGGAAGAGAGAGGTGAGGAAATCAGGCATAGAGAGCAGGTTAGGTGGATTGCTGTTAGGCTTTGAAGAACAGATGAGTTGAAGGTGCGGAAATTAGTAGATAGTCGGATAGAGCTTGGGAGGTCATTCTAGTGGAGGGGGCAGCCCAGGAGACATCCTGGATTCTGAATTGGGATGAGGTGATCTGAGTGGAGGAGAGGTGACGGTCATTGGCCGATCGCAGGAAATGGGATGGGATGTGCGTAGAGAGGAGTTTGCAGATGCAACGGGCAGTGGGGTGGGAGAGCACCTTGTAAGTGAGGGTGAGGAGTTTGAAAAAGATTCTGTAGGAGAAGGGAAGCCAGTGTAAGGCAAAGCAGAGTGGGGAGGCAAAAGAGGAGCGGCAGGAAAGGAAGATGAGTCTCGCAGCAGCTTTAAGTATAGTCAAGTCTTTGAAGCCAATATATCGAAGGACAAAATTCCTATTGCAAAAAGAGGTGTTCTCACTAGTGATAGGGCTTGTTTCCACTTCAATCCTATCTATTTAGGTGTTATGGCATTAAAAAGATGAGACCATTGAAAAAAGTAATTATTTATTAAATAATAAATAATTTTCCATCTCAATGTTTTTGAAATGAATAGAAAACTGATTTTTGTGGGTGGGGTGCGTGTGTGTTGCAGTAGATATGCTATAACTTATATATTATATCTATGGCTGTATTTTTGTGTATGAAAGCTTTTAAGTTGTTTTTTTTTAATAGCGGAACTACAAACCAGGCTTTTGGCTCTATGCATGTTAGAGGTAAGACAACACAGGGGCCTCCAGAATAACCTTTTTAGCAATTTTTATCACTGCAATAAGCAATGATAAAAATTACACTTATTGCCACAATAAATGTCATTTATTGCTAAGAAATAGTCTTTTGAGCACAATTGCTGCTGTAATTTGGAAAAATTTGGTCAGAATGATGTCTCTACTACTGTAGTAATATATTATGGCCAAAAAAGGGTGTGTATATGCTGCTATGCCATACCGCCACTTCTCCTAAAGCCTTCATTGTAAAACTATTACATTTCATTCCCATTACAATTTTCATACCGCCACTTCTAAATGTATCTATAAATAATAGTAATAACATCCTAAGACAACTTAGTATAGTGCACCACAGGATAGTACATTACTCACCAGATCAAAATGGGGTAGCCCAAAGGAAGAACAGAACCCGGACTGACATGATCAGAAAAATATCTGAAAAATACTGGGGCAAAACCACAATGTGAGCCACATATTTACAGAACAGACTATTCTACTGAACAGTGGAGAAAAGTCTATATGAATTATGGCATGGCAAGAAACCTACTATAAAATATATTAAAGTATTTGGGTGTAAAGCATTTGGCTACATTCTCGCGGAAAGACGCAAATTGCAATATGTAGTAGTTGATGTGTAATATCTAATAGTTATCCTATACCTTCTTTGTATTTTTTTACGGCTAATAATATGCTAGTATGAATAAAAGTCATTACAGTTTAATTTGTTGAAACTATGTAAATAAAATGTTAGTACATAAACCATTTGTACTCTTCCGTAATGGGCACATAGGAGGAAACCCACACAAACATGGGGAGGATATTTAAACTCTACAGAGATAAGGCTGTGAATCAGGATTTTAACTCATGACTCCACTGTTGGAAGGTGGATTGTCTAACCACTAAGACAACATGTAGATGGAAAAAAAATACACACATTATATAGACTACACCAAAAAGCTCAACAATACACAATACACCATTGCCTGCAAGTCAAGTGCTAGTGACAAGCTAGAGTGTTACTGAGAAAAATTCACAATTGCACACACCAGCAGCACTGAATAAGGCACAACACTAAACTGTTGTAAAGCTAAGATTTGCTTTAAATACCCATAATCACAAATAACTATGCACAACATACACCTGCATACGCTTCTCTCATAACAAACATTTATTCTTTTTTCATTTTTTATTACTGTCAATAATTATACAATGAACTATTTTACCCCTAAATCCATGGAATCCACAGTTTTAATAAATTGCAAGGTAAATTCATTGATCTATAATATAATGATAGTAATAATAATAATAGTTGTACTCTAATTTGTTTGTCATTTTTTTGGCTTCTGCAGATTTTTTGGGGGGACTTAGGTGTTGTTTGCTTTTATCTGTGAATATTTTAAATTTGTTTGGATTCACTTTATTTCGAACAGCTGCTTGTCTCTGTTGTATCTCCAGACAAATTTCAACATTCAATTTAGACATATTCCACAAAATGGGTCAGGAATCAAACTCATGACCCGACTGTTGAAAAGTGGATTGTCTAACAACTAAGGCAACGTGCAGATTGAGTATTACATACATTATATAGACTTGAATTACAAGCATCATGTCTGAAAGTCCTAGGTGCTAGCTAATAGTGCTGCTAAAAAAATATACAACACAACACAGGCACTACTGGCAACATGAATATTTAAGGATAAACAATAAACAATTACACACACATTCTCTTGTTTTCCGACATAAAGAATGTGTCATCTGAATTCGCATGCACATTTATTTCCAAAACAAAATTACAAAGACTAATAATTTGCATTCATAAATATACATACACGATACAATACTCAGTATAAACCAAGCAAGCACCAAAACATATACTAGAGTACACATTGGATTAAACCAACAGAAACATGGGAATATAGTCCACATAGATACAGGCGTGACTCAGCATTCAAACTCATGACCCTACTGTTGCCAGGTGGGATGTCTAACCACTAAGGCATAGTTCAGATGGAAATAAACATACAACACAACACAGGCGCTAGTGGCAACCTAAATGAACAATTGCACACACCTTCTTAATAACCGACATGAAGGATCATGTTTTTTTTTTTTTAATTTAAAATAAGAATGTCTATACAAGTGCATCTCAGAATAAATCGCAATAAAAAATAAATGCAAACATATTTTAATCAGTATAAAATTAAACAACAAATATGCTGGGTCTATACAATGCTGTTTAAGATCTCATCATCTGATACCACAGTGGGCCATACACCTGCATATACTTGTCTCATTAGAATCCACTATAAAAGACTGGTTCACGCACAGTTGAAGTTGGTTAGGAGTCTATAGTGGAGTTTACTGGTGTAGATTTGTATAGTTGTCACAAACTTACCCGTCCTCGCTCCAGCACTGCGGCTCTCTGCATCGGAACTCTCACTTCCGGGTATCGGCAGTCAAATGATCGCTAGTTCGGGGTGGGGAATTTGAATCTGCAGCAGTACTTAAACCTCACTCTGACACTCGGTGAGTGTCAGAGCGACTTGTATGCTTCCTGGCTCCTGGTTCTTCTTGAATCCCTGCTACTCCTATGTTCCAGATCTGATTCCTGTGTACCAGTTCCTGCCTGTGTGACCTTCTCTATTGTCTTGCAATTAGTGTACCGACCCGGCTTGCTGACTATTCTCTGTTATTCTTGTGCCCCTGACCTAGCTTGTCTGACATGGTTCCTGCCTGCTGATTCTATACTGCTAGTGTTCGTTTGTGTACCAGTCCCGGCTGATCGACTACTCTCCTATATGCTCAATCCCTCCGCCAGTACTACATCGCGAGGCGAACCAGAGGACCGCGACCTGCGGCTCCCGACAGCTAATCCCATCCTGCCTTGCGGCGGTTCTTGGTGAACACCGGGAAGTTCGTTAGACTCCGCACCTCTGGTAAGCCAGTGTTTATCGTGATTAGTACTAGATCCAGCTATTCCGTTACAATAGTGTACTTTTATTTGTTTTGAGAGTTACATTTTCTCTTACTCTTTAATAGACACTTTAAAACTTTGTATTTGTAACATATTTTATGTTCCACAATAACAGTGCATCTCTATGTCCATATGTAATGTGCATTTTAACGTGTGTGTCGTTTGCATTATAAATTATTTTTTTTTGGGGGGGGGGTGTTTTGAAGCTTTTCAATCTAATATCTATTAAGATGATTCTTATGTGTTTTGGCACTTCCCCATGTTACATGTTTATCCAACAGATCCCCAGCCCTCCTGAAACTGTGGAGGCAGACCACTTCAGGTTCCAGATTTTCAAAGTAAAATATTTTTTTAATATGGTTTATATTACACTTTTTAAATTCTCTAACATACTAAACAAAATTGTTGTTTGGTGATGAAAGTAAAGTCAAGTTTCATTTTTCTCAACATATAAAAATGCATGCACCAGACAGTTTTGACTGAAAAAAATGTTTACCTTTGAAATCTGCAATTATTTTCTAATAGGGCTGCCTCTGCCCCTGCTGAGATTATCAGATGTGAGTTTTCAAGCCATAGCACTTATAAAAATAATGTTGACGCTTGACTGTTAAAACTTAGCAGAAAAAAGACCAAACTAAAGGCTTTCATTGATGAACTACCAGGCCTTAGCTAGGAGATGTCTGGGAAGAAATGCAAAGGAAGAAGCGTGCATTTAAATTGTTTAAGTCTGAAGGGTCAGAGGAGTCCTTCCATAGGTACAAGGAATGTAATAAAACATGCAAAAAGGAAATTAGATTGGCTAAATTAGAAAATGAAAGGCACGTTGCAAAAGAAAGTAAGACAAACCCCAAAAAGTTTTTTAAGTATATAAATGGCAAAAGGATTAAAAAAGATAATATAGGACCCCTAAGAAGTGAGATGGGTGAATTGATAAATGATACTAAGGAAAAAGCAGAGATATTAAACACGTTCTTTTCTTCAGTATTTACCAGAGAGGAACAAATGGCAGGAGTAATACATAAAAATGGAAATGAAACCATGCCATTAATTAATACTTGGTTGTCAGAGGAAGAAGTCCAAAGGCGACTGAAGAATATTAAGATAAATAAAGCTCCAGGTCCAGATGGCATACACCCAAGGGTCCTTATGGAGTTAAACTCGGAAATAGCTAGACCGCTATTCTTAATTTTCAGAGATTCAATCTCATCAGGCTCAGTACCAAGGGATTGGCGAATAGCAGATGTGGTGCCGTTGTTTAAAAAGGGGACGAGATCACAACCAGAGAATTATAGACCTGTAAGCCTGACATCAATAGTGGGGAAACTACTGGAAGGTATTTTAAGGGACAGTATTCAGGATTACTTGGTACGCAATAAAATTATTAGTGGGAATCAACATGGATTTGTGAGGGATAGGTCATGTCAAACTAATCTAATTAGTTTCTACGAGGAAGTTAGTGGAAGCTTAGAGCAGGGCAGGACAGTAGATGTGGTCTACTTAGATTTTGCAAAGGCCTTTGATACAGTGCCACACAAGAGATTGGTTTACAAAATAAGGGAACTGGGTCTAGAAATCAAAATTTGTACTTGGATCGAAAACTGGTTAGAGAATAGGGAACAGAGAGTTGTGATAAATGGAACATTTTCTAATTGGTCAAAGGTCTTAAGTGGAGTACCTCAAGGTTCCGTGCTGGGACCACTCCTTTTTAATATATTTATTAATGACCTTGGTGATGGTTTAGAGAGTAAAGTTTCTATTTTTGCAGATGACACTAAACTCTGTAAGGTAATAAAATCAGAGCAAGATGTAGCTTCTCTACAAAGGGACTTAAATAAACTGGAGGATTGGGCGGCTAAATGGAATATGAGGTTTAACACAGATAAATGTAAGGTTATGCATTCAGGGATCAAAAACAAGAACGCAATCTATAAATTAAAGGGAATTAATTTGGGAGAATCTATATTGGAAAAGAATTTGGGAGTGCTCGTAGACAGTAGACTTAGCAATAGTGCTCAATGTCAAGCCGCAGCTGCAAGGGCAAATAAAGTATTGGCATGCATAAAAAGGGGCATAGATGCAAGGCAATTTTGCCACTGTATAAATCGCTGGTAAGACCTCATCTTGAATATGCAGTACAGCTCTGGGCACCATTCTATAAAAAAGATAATTTGGAACTAGAAAGGGTTCAGAGAAGAGTGACAAAATTGATAAAGGGTATGGAGTCATTAAGTTATGAGGAAAGGTTAGCCAGTTTAGGCATGATTACTTTAGAAAAGAGGCGTCTAAGAGGAGATATGATTACTATGTACAAATACATTAAGGGTCAATACAGAGAACTTTCATGGGAACTTTTTACCCCAAGGACTATACACAGGACACGTGGTCATCCCCTAAGGTTAGAGGAGAGGAAATTTCACAACCAGCAAAGGAAGTAGTTCTTTACAGTAAGCGTAGTCAAGATATGGAATTCATTGCCAGAGAAGGTTGTGATGGCAGATTCAATAGATATGTTTAAAAAAGGGTTAGACAATTTTTTAGCGGAAAGGTGTATCCAGGGATACGACCATTAATTAAAATGAAGGATAGTAGTGTATATAGGGTAAAAATAGGACTGCAATATTGGGTCTGGGGGGATTTTCACAATTGAAACAGATTGGCGGTGGCTTACTCTGGATCAATTTAAAATATAAGTGCAGGATTGCAGGAGATCCAAAATAGGTTAAACTTGATGGACTGATGTCTTTTTTTCAACCTCATCAACTATGTTACTACAAGGCCAAGAATACTCAATGACTGCATAGCTATGCTGGGATCTAGAGGGCCAGATTCCTGAAGCAAAGTAATACACAATTAAATGAACCTTAGCAAAATCATGTCACAAAGTAAAGGTTCAAAATATTTGTCTGAAATTGTAAACATAAGTAAATTACTGTCTGCCCTTTGTGGTTGTGGATCACAAATTCCACACTTTATTTATACACTGACACTTAAAGCTCAGCTAGGACAAGAACTACCACACCTCTTTCTCAAAGCCTACCACCCATCCACTTAACCCCTATTTCCTCCGCTCATTCTCCCCTCTTCCCTCCTGTCTCCTCACCTGTTCTTCTGCTCCATGCTTATTGCAGCAGCCTGCCTGGAGTTTCTGAAGTATTGGTATTTTTGTTTATTGTTCTGTACTGTTTCATCCTGTATAGTCTACTGTTTGTACTGTGTACGGCGCTGCAGAAATCTTGTGGCGCCTAACAAATAAATGATAATAATAATAATAATAATAATTATAAATCTGGTGACTGTAACCAGATGTAATCAGGTGCCTGCAATTAGAGATTCCTGTTATCAAGTGCCTGTAGTTGCGACCAGCGGTACACACTTCGCATAGATCCATCACCCCTCCTCCCCCTTTGTTGTTAGGACCCGAGAAATAAATGACAAGCGGACATTTTGCAGACAGGTATGGAAAAGATCTGTGAATAACGGGAGCTTGCCCACACGTGCTCTGAGAACCAACTTAATCATAATGATTATAATTTATCATTTACAGGCAATTGGAGTACTGATTCAGTAAATGTTTGGGACCTCACACTCCTGACACAAGATTCTAGAATAATAACGGATAATTATCAGAAACCAGTAGATACCAATAATTACATAGAATTTAATAGTGAGGCAGCACAGTGGCCTAGTGGTTAGCACTTCTGCCTCACAACACTGGGGTCATGAGTTCGATTCCCGACCATGGCATTATCTGTGGGGAGTTTGTATGTTCTCCTTGTGTTTGCCTGGGTTTCCTCCAAGTGCTCCGGTTTCCTCCCACACTCCAAAAACATACAGGTAGGTTAATTGGCTGCTATCAAAATTGACACTAGTCTCTCCCTGTCTGTCTCCCTCTCTGTATGTCTCCCTTTCTGTCTGTCTGTCTGTCTGTCTGTCTGTCTCCCTCTCTGTCTGTCTGTGTGTGAGTGTGTGTCTATATTAGAGAATTTAGACTGTAAGCTCCAATGGGCAGGGACTGAAGTGAATGGGTTCTCTGTACAGTGCTGCGGAATTAGTGGCGCTATATATAAATAAATGATGATGAATAGTGGACACTATAGACCATGGTTAGAAAATATTCCCAAAAACCAATTTAGCAGAATGAGAAGAAATTGTACAGATTTTAATAGTTTTAACAAACAAGCAAAAAATATGATAAAAGCTTTTGAAGAAAAATGTTATCCATTAAAAACTCTTGAAATAGCATATGAATACAGTAAAAAAAATTGGACAGTAATCTTTTATTAGAACCAAAAAAGATACCGTCTAAAATTAATGACAAAGAAAAATTATCTGAGAAAATGAAGGATGTAAAATTCATTACAAAATATAACAATGAATCGAGAGCAATAAAACATATTATTCATAAAAATTACCATATTCTAAAACAAGATTCTATCCTAAGAACCACCATTACAGAAAACCCCATAATAATATTTAAGAAAAATACCAACTTAAGAAATCTTTTAGCACCAAGTAATTTTTGTCTAAAGAAAGAAAGAACCAATGAATTACAATTTTCTAGTGTAATAAAGGGGAACTACAAATGCGGAAAATCATGATGCAGTACCTGCCAATACATAAAGAACAAAAATAAAGATGTTGTCTCATATCGTACAAAGGAAATTTTCACTATTAAAGGTTTTTATAACTGTGATACCATTTACGCTATCTACGTGCTGCAGTGCCCCTGTGGCCTAGAGTGTGTTGGTAGGACGACTAGGAAAGTACATATTAGATTTATGGAACATAGGAGAAATATTATTAATAAAGTACAAAATCATAGTGTCTCTAGACACTTTGCAGATTCACATTCTGCAAACCCTTTAGGTTTAAATATAATGATTATAGAATCTATAAAACCCACAGTTAGAGGTGGGGATAGATTCAGAACCCTATGCGAAAGGGAGACTTTCTGGATTTTTAGACTCCAAACTCTTACACCTGAGGGTCTTAATGAACATTTAGAATTTAATTATAGATAATTTTATTTATTACTATTTCATTACACATACATATCTGTATATTGTGTTCATATTACATTTATTTTATATGACCATACTGTTTCATTATCTGTTATATACATTTTTTACACTTATATCAACAGGTGTTCACACTTCAGCATACATGTTATGTTTTATTTATTATTCATTTTTTAAAAACATATCAGATAATCCAATTGATTTAGAACCCCATATAGTAATTTGGTGATATGAGTTCTGTCTTCGGTCATATCCTTTTGAATATATTTCCAAATTGAACTTTAATATTAATTATGTAACAATATTTTTGTGGAATTTCAATCAGGTTGTTATCTACCTAATAACTCATGGTTATACTTTACAATCGATGAGGTTATGCTTGATGGGATATCTCATACGTCTAGATAGTTGGATATGTATATATGTATATATTTTTTATGTATGTGCATTTATCTTAATATAATTCTTCTATAATTATACATTATTGTGCATCTTGTTCACAATGATTAAGGATTGATTTAGTATTGTATAAACATAGCAACATTCATTTGTTCATTCCAATATATTTACAAATAGTATTCTGTGATCTTTACCTCTCATATCATATATTTTTCCTATTAAAATTTAAAGATTGGGTGGCCTAACACATTTATACCTTGCTATAGTGATTCAGTTGTGATTTCTAATCTATGTCAGAACTTATTTTACAATGTATCGAACTTTGATCTGAGTCTCTTATATTATATATATATATATATTTATATATATATATATATATATATATATATATATATATATGTATTAAAAATTTCCTATTAAAATCTAGAGTCTGAGTTCCTCAATAGTCATATGCTCTGTCCTAGAGATGTAAACTTATTTTTGTAATGTATTTCTAAAGACAAGCTATATAACTAAATTTTTGTGAATGAACTAAATCTTCGTGAATGATAATTAGTACAGCATCAATTTTGTGTTTAGAGAGTGCAGAGTATCCCTGCTTTTTGTCTATACAATGTGGGCAACCCCCTCTTGCACCACAGTCTGTACATGGAGAGTGCAGATGATCTACGTCTGTTTTTGTATTGATTTTTTGTAAAGCTGAGTACATAACATAACATACAAGCCGTAGATGAACAAAAAACAAGGTTTCCAGACAATAGTTGCATTTACCTCAAAGGAGCCTGTCCCCTCAATATCAACCCACCCCCATTCGAGTCTTAGGTCATTCATAGTAATAGATGTCAGCATGCACATAATAATGTGAATGTGTCCTGTGAAGCAGAATCATTTTTGAAAGTAAAACACTGTAATAAATAAAAAATGCCCCTTGGCGTAACAAAGTTGCATTTGAGGGGAGGGAGCCAGTGTTGTGAGACAGAAGTGCTAACTACCAAGTTAGCATGCTGATCTTATGTCCAATATATTTTTAGTAATAATGAAGTTTGTGAGGAGAGTAGCAGGTATCCCCAAACTTTAACATTCTCCCCTTCTTATGTATGCAATGAATGAGGTGGCCTTTCCACACATTCCATAGGAAGATGTGGTGAGCCTTTCCACTCCCCTCCTTATCTTGTGATGAAAGCACTCTAACCCTTCCCTGAACGTTGTGTGTGTTTGCAATTAATATATTATAGCAATACCAGTTTAAAATCATTTGTCCAAGGTAATATAATTATATAAATACTAATGCGAATAATTAGGTTACAAGAATTCTACACAATACACTCCAGATTGTGTTTAAACATTTGTAAACAAACCCTTGCACCTCCCACATTTGCCGTTACGTAACACTGTCTTATCTTTAAATAAGAAGCGGATGATCTTAAGATGAACTGACTGAAGATCAGTTGCATCCTATTTTCCATTGCGTAAATGGTTTAAGATGGGTATGCCTCTTAACTTCCGTCCATTGTTGAATCGCTGCTTTCTAATCTCCCCTTTGTTCTTAAAATTTGCATCGCAACTTCCGCAGAAGATAAGGGGCCTGATTCATTAAGGATCTTAACTTAACATCCCCTGTTATATGATGCGGCCGCCTGTGTGTCCCCCGGCCATCCCTCTCCCAGCCCGCGCCTGACACCAAGTGATTAGGGATCTGCTTGAGAAGGAATGGGATGAACTGAAAAATAAGTAATCCAACTTTAAAAGATTGGAGAATATGTTTCCCTTTCAAAAGAATGAGTGGGACTAAGTACCTAAAGTTGATGCTGCCGTAATCTGTGTTTTGGCAAAAACTATTCCATTGGAAGATGGATGACAATTAAAGGACCCAATGGAGAAATGTTTTAAAAAGCTTTATATTTCTTAACGGATGGTAATTAAATCTGGGATAGCCATTGCTTCAGTCTCCCTGGCACTCAGAATTTGGGTGGATAATCTGTATAAAGACATTGAAGAAAAAGTAAGAAGACAACACTTGCTGAAGAGTATGGAAATATTAAAAAAAGATATTGAAATGAATTTCTTTGTAAGGCATCACTGGATACTATCACGTTTTCCACAAGAAGTGTATCTTCAACAGTGGTGGCCAGGAGATCACTCTGGCTGTGTCCTTGGGAAGCAGCTCAACAGTCTATAAAGTGCTTAGCTACACTCCATTTCGACTGAGGTTTTCTTTTTGGTGATAAACCGGATGCTATGAATAAAAAAGGTTATAGAAAATAAATTACATAATTTTCCACCGGATTGTAGAAGACCATTTTCTGCTTCAAGATAGCATTTTAAAGAGGCCTGAACCTATCATCCTGGCAAGTAGTATGTTAGCTTAAAGCAAATGCACCTAGGCAGCTCATCAGGGGCGGATCTAGAAAAGTATCCGTATCCTACCCGGGGCGATTTAGGGGAGGCGATTTAGGCCCCGCCCCCTTTTTGACTTCAAGGCTGCCGGCGGCTGCACAATATGTGCAGGTGACAATGTGCTGCCCGGCTGCTCTGACTGTGTTTTAAACACAATCAGAGCAGCTGGGCAGCACACTGTCACTGCCGAGCGGACCTGCACATATTGTGCAGCCGCCGGCAGCAAGCCCCTGCTAGGGGGGGGCGACCGCCCCGATCACCCCCCCTTCTGGATCCGCCACTGCAGCTCATGGACAAACAGATGATCTCCCTAGTCGCTACTGCTCAGAGAGGGACCAGCTTTTACTACAAACTCTTTTTCATGGAGAAATAGTCAGGAGACTTTTAAACAGTTGAAGAGGTGCCTGGGACAAGTGAACCACTTACTTGCTCGTTGACGATAGACAGGCAAGTTTCAACAGCCACAGAACACCCTGACCCTGGACCAAGCTGACTGCATAATCACACCACCCGCTCACTGCGGATAGAATTATCTGTTGCGAACAGGCACAGTCATACATAGAGGGAGCAGTGAAGAGCTCCCAAAGAGAAAAGATTCCCTAACCGAAGACAGAAGATGGCAGCAGCGCATTGAGGATGGTGGCGGGCGGCACGTCAGGCAAGAAGATGACGGCAGAGTATTGAGGATGGTTGTGATCGGTAAAATAGGAGAGAAAAAGCTGGGATCAAGCCAACTCTAAGGAACTTACCTCTCCTTGTTCCTGCTCTCGATCTCAGCCGATGCTCCGTTCTTCCGAGCGGCTTTGGTCATTTCACAGTGAAGGCAGGGAATTTGAAATCCTTTCCCCTATATCAAGCTTGCTCTGACACACTGCCTGTGTCAGAGCATCAAGTTACAGCTTGGCATCTGACTCTCCCTCTGTGTGTCCTGTGCTGATTCCTGCTGTCTCCTCCGTGTATGATCTCTGCCTTGTTGACCACGTCTTCTGGATTATCCTGCTGACATTATGTGTATCCGAACTGGCTATTCACATTACGTCTTTGCTGCCCGTGTTCCAGTATATCCAACCCGGCTGTGCTCCTGGGTATCCGATCCTGCGCCTCTCCTATCTGTGGTATTGCTTCAGTGTATCCGACCCGGTGCTCCACTGAAACGTGTCAGGAATCTTCAAACCGCGTTGTTTTATCTCGGCTAATTATCCTGCCCAGCTTTACCGCTACAGAGGCTGCTCTCTGGATCTCTCATCTACAAGTCTCTCACCTATTATGTCAGGGGGCTAACCCAGAGACCATGACCTGTGGGCCTCCGGCAGCAAAACCCATCCCATCTTGTGGTGCTTCTTGGTGAAGATCGGGAGGTCTGTTAGACTCCACACCCTGGGTAGACCTGTGTCAACACTGACTGCTAGAAGTCTCCCGTGAGATGTAACACCAACAGACCAGCCAGTGGCACTATTGTGGCAGGGGGAAGGCAAAGAACCTTCACATTTCTCCCCTGCTGCCAACAATTGCTGCCAGATCAGGTTAGGCCTTTGGGCACTAGGCCTGTGGGCACTCATAGTTTGGGGCACTAGGCTCGCGGGCACTGTTAATTTGAGCACTAGGCCAATGGACACTTATAGGTTAGCTACTAGGCCTGTAACCTGTTATATATTAGGAGAGTTGTTGCACCAAAACTGCAAACCAAACCATACATAAGGAGGTTCTCCTTGCTCCTTTTTAATGAGCACGGCAGTTGTGTGTACCTATAGCTATTAACCACTTTAATTTCCCTGGAGGACTCTCTGTTCCCATTTCCCATAGAATCCTTCAGTCAGGCCTGCTTGACTTCCCATTGCATATCGACTATTCTTCGTTTTTATTGTTTGTTGCTGTACTTCTGCACCTGACACTGTTGTATTGCTGTGTATTTGCTGCATTGTGGGATTGTGACTGCTCCACAGAATTTGTTAAGATTGTGCATTGTACCTTCTTCATCATCAGTTATTTATATAGCACCACTAATTCCACAGCGCTGTACAGAGAACTCACTCACATCAGTTCCTGTTCCATTGGAGCTTACAGTCTAACTTTCCTGAAACATACACACAAGCACACACACACACACACACACACACACACAGGGCCAGATTTACCACTAGGCAACCTAGTCACTGTTTGTCAGCCGCTGCACCCATTGCCCAACCTTGGCTGGCTGTAAATATGACACAATCAGCGCTGCGACGGGAGACCAGGACATGGAAGCTGCGTCGCTGCTTGTGTAACAAAAGGAAGGAAGAGACCAGGCAGAGGCGCTGGTTATCAGCTGCAAGAGACGAAGATGCGAGGAGGAGAAGCCCAGCTCCGTCACTAAGCAAGTGTTCAGGCAAGAGAAGTGCAGTGTACAGCGGTGCTGTAGTCTGTGGCTCTATCATTAACTTTTATTTATAGGGAGCAGTAACATGGGGAATAGCACAAAACCACAACACACTACATAATACAGAACGGGAGACTTTGACAAGCTGGAAGCAGATGTGACAAGCTTGTAGGCACGAAGATAAGCACAATGTACAGAGCATAAACTGCAGCACTAAGACCAAGCAGAAGGTGAGGGACAGGATACGGGTAGACAGCTATTGGGGAACTATAATTCTCAGCATCCCCTGCAATCCATAGGACTTGTAGTTGGAAAACAGTGAGAGAGCCACAGGTTGCCTACCTCTTATAAACTATGGAATAGTTTAGTTCCTACACTCACAAAGTAATTTAAGGTATAGACACAGTGAGCCTAAAACTCAGTTTCTATTTAGAACCCCTCTTTTAAATCAGCACAAATAGTAACATGAATAAAGAAAATAATATTGCTCAATCTTTACCCTTTTTCTGGCATATCAAATATCAGTTTTCTGCAGCTCTTGGATCCGGAGTGTCAGTGTGCTATTGTTTTAGCATTGCAGAAGAGATGGTTCGCCATAGAATGAATATCCTATGTTATAATTTGTTTCTTGCACCATACTCTTCTTATAGGGTTATGTCGCCAATCCAGTTGGGAAGGCTGTTGGATATTTAAGTGTAAATTGCTGGAATTGTTTGGCTAAATGTTGGAGCAGTTTTTAGTTTATTAGTGTTATAAATAAAGTTATATAATACTGATTGAGAAAGTTGAAACATTAGTATTCAAATTCTATGTAAAATCAGAAATGGTTAGATTAACATGTTATGTGTGTGCTTTCTGTCCACCTTTAGAGTGAGCCCATTCAGAAATACATACATGATGCCATTTCCCGTGACTGTGCTTCTCAGGTGCATCAGCCCACTCTCTGGACTTTGCAGTGGATCCCGAAAGACCTACGAGACCGGAAAGACGCTGAGCGCCAAAAAAAGCCGTTACTGTTTAATATTAAGTCTCCATCCAAAATGTGATGGTGAGCTGGACAGTGGATCTGGTAATAGCCAAGCTGCCAGCCTTGTAAAGGACCAGCTGCCCATACAGGAGAAAGTGGAGGCCTCTCACAAGAAAAGATGCCAACTTTCACGTCTTTGACATGGTGCATGAGGAAGCTGAAAGGGTAGAAGCCAATTTAAAGGTTTATATCTGTCTAGTTACAATGTCACTGAGTGCTAAATTTCATGATTAGCCCCTTAATGACAGGAGGAATTTCATACTTTTGTGATCAAACCACATTTTAATTTTGCTACCTAATGGCTAAACAGGGAATATCTTGACTGCATTCTCTGTCCTTGTAAACTTTAATTTGTTTTTCTCCGGACAGATTGAGCTCTACTTTATTAGGATAGTGAATAAAATATATTTTAATGATAAAGGCAAATTGGCAAAGAATACACTTATCTGTGATTCTCCCTATAGGCACCTTTACACAATTAGTACAAATCTGTGTAAGTAATGTCAGGTACATAGTGGTATAGGGCCTAGAAATAAAGGTAGGTTTTTATTAGATTCTTTATTTTTATATATGCTTTATTTCTTCAATTAGAAAGTGAAGAAAAATAAACATCGTAGGTAGAACATCTGCAATCCAATGCAAAAAATACAAATCATTGCATAGTCATGTACATAATCATGTATATATATTTAAGACACTGAAATATTTGTGTTTGGGCTAACAATTTCTTAGCTTTAAATGCGTTATTTCAGACAAAGAGCAAACTTAACATTGTTTGCACTTTGTCTGATATAAGGCATTTAAAGCTAAGAAATAATTTTGTACAACATTATTTACACTCTGTTTTAGGTAAGGAGTTAAAAAGATAATATTTTCTGGTATAACATTGTTTGCACTATCTTTTCTAGTATGTGTTAAAAGGTAATATATGCCATGCTAACAAAATATATTGCATACTTGCCTACTTTTGGCAAGTTCTGTGTGGGAGAGGGGCGTGACTGGAGGGAGGGGGGGCACAGCTTTTCGGCCATGCACCCGCTTCAAAAATGCCGTTTGGCGCAGAGGGTGGGGCCAAAATGACGCGATTCACCGCAAAACGCATCATTTTGGGAAGGCAGTTACGGGAGACTTGCCTGCTCTCCCGGGAGTCCGTGAGACCGACCCGAATTTCGGGAGTCTCCTGGACATTCCGGGAGAGTTGGCAAGTATGATATATTGTTATGGACTGTTTTAGGGATGGGGGCCCCAAACCATTATCTTGCCTAGGGCCCTATGAGGTCTAAATCCGGCTCTGTACACACACCACACACACACAGACACACACACATGCTCTATAGTTGTTAGCACAGTGAGCACAGTTGTTAGGATTATTGCGCCATGTTAGACAAACACTAAGTAGTAGTTTACTAACCTGTGGAAAGGATTATATTGTGTCTGTCGCAGGTGAAATAATTGAAGTGGGGAACTTCAATCAAGAAGAACTGGTGCAATTCACAGTACAGAGTATCTGATTCTGCCCTTACACTTGTGCCAGTAAGGTATCTGTGCAGAAAATTGTTATCCCATGGTCCCAGACTAGCACAACTGAGGTAGTAGAAATAAAAAAAATTAGACTTCCTTACATTATCAGATATACAGGATGCTTATCTACACATTCCTATTGCACTGCAATATTTCCAGTTTACTTGCCTGCTATTTGGCCTCTCAACATCCTTCAGAACATTTACCAAGGTAGTACTGGTGCTAATCTCTTTTCTACAAGAGCATGGTTAGATTTATAAATACAATCAAGAGTCACCTAGCGCCTTCTCAACAGCTGCCATTTATGTGAATATAGATAGTCACAGTGAAAGAAAAAGCACCAGTGTCAGAAGAAAGACTTGAAAAACTTCAGTACTTGACCTATTAGATTCAGTTTTGGCAACAATCCTCAATAAGTCAGTGTCTCAGGCTATTAGGTTTGTTTTCCTCAACCATATCTGTCCTTCCATGGGGCAGCTGGAAAATTAGAATCCTTCAACTAGAGATACTTAATCAGCAGGTTTGCAGTGCAGATTTATTGGATCAGCCTACAAGGCTGCTAAAGAGCACCAGTGAATCCCACGAGCTGTATTAAAATCCAGCATTAACAGAAACGAGTACACCTCTCAAAACCGAAATGGACTGTGCTAACAACTGAATCAAGCTCCAATAGTTGGGGTGTTCATCTGCATAGAGAAGAAATAAAGGGTGTATAGCTTCAGAAGAAGAAACTGCATATAAACATGCTGGAAGCAAGGGTAGTGTGGCTTGCAATACAACATTTTGTACCTCAGTTTCAATACAAACATCTCAAGTTATTTTGAGACAACCATATGCCACTGGCGTTCATAAACCAACAAAGAGGCACTAAGAGCAAAACCATGATGACAAAGGTATCACAAATCATATAATGGGCAGAATACAATCTGATATCTCTTACATCTCTTCATGTAGCAAGCAAGGAGAACAAGATGGCAGATTATTTCAGTCAGGATCGGATCCACCCAGGATTACCATTACACAAGGGGGTGTTCCAACAGTTGGTGGAGAAATTTGGAAAATGTGTCTATTCCTGTCACTAGCCACAGCTTCACTGCAGACCGCTGCAGCTTGTTGTCTGTTGGTGTCTCATGCCGCAGCCATCGCAACAGCCGGAATACTCCTGACATTCACCGCTGCGGCCTAGCTAGTGTGACAGTTTGGCGCGCATGCGCACTCGGCACTCTATTAATTATGAGCCTACTGTGGCTGATTTTTACCCCTGTGGCTCCTCAATGTTCATTGGATCAAATATGTTTATAAGGCAGAGAGGGCTTAGCCTCCCAGCCGGTTATAGAGTCCAAGCTCTGCATCAGCTTAAAGGCACCTGTATCTCTAGCTCCTGTGGATATTCTCTGACCTGATTCTCCGTTGTGACCTTTGGCTTTGTTTGTGGACCCTGCTTCTATGCTCGCTGCCAGCCCTGACTCTTTTGCTTGTTCCTAACCATGCTATCTGCTACGGACCCTTGACCATGACTTGCTCCTGACTACTGCTACCATCTTCCAGCTCCTAATCTGCGCTGCGGTATTACTCATAAGTTTATACTACAATTGAGTTTAAGACCTGGGGGCATCTGAGTACCTATGAGCGGGACAAGCACTACGGGAAAGGTGGTTGCTATAGGTGAAGACCTCTACTCCTAGTTCTGCAAGCTTCTGACAATAGCTGCAAGCCATAACAATTCCAGATCCTCTTATTGCATGCACAATCGAAAATGATCAAGAGACAGGCATTGAAAGTAATAGCAGTTCTTCCACTCTGGTTTCGCTGGCTGTGATTCGCAGTGCCATGGGAGATGCAATAAGAACAACCTTGGCCTCTACCTCTGTGGCCAAATCTTCTGCATCAAGGTCCCAAATCAAAAGACTCTCTCGCTGAGGAGATCATTGTTCAGAGTTAAAGAATCTGTGACAAAGTGAGTGAGGTTTTATTGCAAGCACGAAAGAAAGCTCTTCTGTAGTATATTACAGAACTAGAAAGGTATTCATACTCTGGTGCAATCCCAGATTGATCAATCCTGTTGATGTGTCAAACTAAGGAGGTGGATTTCCTTCAAGAGGGTTTACAGAATTCTTGGCCCTTAGTATTTTGAAGGTACAGATTTCGGCACTTAGTGTTTTCCTAGAGAGAGAGACTATCTTCAGCTGTTCTGGTGGAAAGATCAGGTCTCCCTTTGGCAGCGATAACAGCTTCCACTCTTCTTGGAAGACTTTCCAAAAGATGTTGGAGTGTTTCTGTGGGAAATTATGCACATTCATTCTGTAGAGCATTTATGAGGTCAGGTACTGATGTTGGATGAGAAGACCTGGCTCGCAATTTCCGTTCAAGTTAATCCCAAAGGTGTTCGATGGGGTTGAGGTTAGGGCTCTGTGTGCGCCAGTCAAGACTTTCCACATCGAACTCATCAAACCATGTCTTTGTAGTCCTTGCTTTGTGCACTGGGGCACAGTCATGTTGGAATAGAAATGGGCCTTTCCCAAACTGTTGCCACAAAGTTGGAAGCATAGCATTGTCCAAAATGACTTGGAATGCTGAAGCATTAAGATTTCCCTTCACTGGAGATAAGGGGCCTAGTCCAAACCCTGAAAAACAGCTTTATACCATTCCCTAATCCACCAAACTTCACAGTTGGCATAATACAGTCAGGCAGGTAACATTGTCCCACATCCGCCAAACCCAGACATGCCCCTCTGACTGCCAAACAGAGAAGCGTGATTCGTCACTCCACAGAACATGTTTCCACTGCTTCACAAACCAGTGTCGGTGTGCTTCACACCACTCCCTCTGATGCTTGGCATTGGTCTTGGGGATGTGAGGCTTACATGCAGCTGCTTGGCCATGAAAACCCATTCCATTAAGCTCCCACTGCACAGTTTTTGTGCCTATATAAATGCCAGTGGAAGTTTGGACCTCTTCAGTTATGGAATAAGCAGAAGGATGGCGACTTTTACGCACCATGCACCTTAGCAGTCATGGACCCTGCTCTGTGATTTTATGTGGTCTTCTGCTTCGAGACTGAGTTGCTGTTGCTCCTAAACGCTTCCACTTTCTAATAATATCACTTATATTTCACAGTGGAATATCCAGCAGGAATGAAATTTCACATACCGTCTTATTGCTAAGGTGACATCCTTTCACAGTACCATGCTTGAAGTCACTGAGCTCTTCAGAACGACCCATTCTATATTACAAATATTTGCAAATGGAGACTGCATGGCTAGATGCTTGATCTTATACACCTCTGGCAACGGGTCTGATTGAAACACCTCAATTCAATAATTAATAGGTGTGGCCAAATACTTTTGCCCATATAGTGTACAATCGAAATAATACAGTTAATGTTCAGGTGGTCTTAATTGAATTCAGAGAGCATTCTAGTGACCAATATACAACACAGACAGCATTCTAGCAATTTTTTACAATACAGATAGTCTCTATACAATACTGAGAGCATCTTAAACAATATTGTGACAGGATGGACCGCCTATGCCACCCTGTCTGTTGTTGCCGGAGAACGGATTAGAAATTTGGTCTAATCTGCAGATCACAGAAATACAGCAATATTGAAGACGTTTTCAAGCAGGTCTTGAAGCAAGATGTTTATTTGCTCACACTGGTTAGTGGTACAAGTGATCAGATCAGATGAAAATCAGAAGAACACATTTCAGTATACAAGTGCATTTATACATTTCAGACACATGCTATTTTTAGCATCAGATATATACTCTATTTACACAAACATGAATTTAGATGCATTGCAAAGCTAACAAAATTTGCGCTTATCTATGAAATTCACTCTGGACAAAAGGCCACACAGTAACGACCCCCTGCTGGGTCTTTGGCCAGAGCCGGCATGACACTTCATCACAAAACTTCGTTAGCACTTCCTGCTATCAGACTCCCTTCCACATATGCCTAATTGGAGGTTTCCACTAGCAACCTTACAAATCCCAAACAATGACACTTCCATACTAAACACATCCCAATACACACAAGACCTCCATCCACAAAGGCCTATTGTATCAGATATACGCATCAGATATAAGGCATATCCTTTAGTTAGGTGAAAACAGGAAAAAACTGTTTCTACCCTGGTCTCAAAAATAACGATTTCCTAGCTCAGAATATATACAATATTAAAAATAACTGCATTGGCAATTTATGTAAATCAGCGCCCTGTGCTATTTCCCTTAAATAAATTGATACCATAAGTGATTCAGTGATACCATAAGTGATTTATGAGTGATCCAGTCATACATATACAATAGAGATAATATTCTAACAATCACTATACAATACAGCTAGCATCTTAATAAACAATATACAACAGAGAGTCACATTAAGCTTCTGAGATGGTGTTTGCCTCCATTGCAAGTCATTGTTCTTTTTCTCTTGCAAAAAGGTGGCAAGTAGACTTTCAAGGCTCCTCAGGGCGTCATAAAACTGTGAAAATAAGATAAAATAATAGCGTCCATATAGTGAAGTATGAATGAATAAATGTGTGCTACTGCCATGTAGAAAAGTGATCACACCAAACAAATATTGAATAAATGCGTATGTGAGAGTCCCAAAGGACCTCCTCTTCCAGGGATGACAATCTTCCAGGTGAAGAAACAAATGGAAAACATAGTATTATATGCTAAAAATGCATTCGTTCTTTAAAAATTGTAGGAGAATGTACATTAAAAAATAGTGGTAAAACAGCTTATCTGAAGCATCTCTGAGGAAACCACATATCAAAAGTGGAGAAGTGAGTTGAAAAGAAGGCTAACCAAACAAATCGCTATCTCTAAGGAAAGCACACATGAATAGTGGATAACAGGACTTAATTATAATTCTACTGATTGAATTGACTGACCTAAGGAGAGGTCACAATCTCAGTTGGATTCCACCATGAATATTGCACATTCTCCCTTTTTACAAAGCCTGAAGTGGGGTAAGATCGATATAGCAGAGAGAGAACAAGTTTAAATTGCAGAAGAGGGATTCGGTATGTAGCTCTAGCAGGCGGAGCTAAAATCCGCTTGCAGGACTTCATGAGTCAGATATACTGATTATGATCTGTATCTCCAGGTTGCTATATTGCTGTATCATATGAATGATCGTGACTGAAAAAAGGAATTGTGATCCACACAATAGTGTGGTGTATATCATACAACGAATGTGTGAAATTTAATAGATACAATTGTGTCTTGTACTGTGGGCTAATCCAGTGATCTCATATTATCAAAAATTCCAGGTTATGCAATGAATTATTGTCTATGACACTTTTTTCTTCCCCTACATGTGCACTATAGGTGATTTCAACATACTTTAAGACCAAAATTAGTACGGATTAATGGTTTGGTGGAATATGTTTTGACATTTTGTTTTCTTTTTAATTTTTTGCTTTATATATGTATTATTAATGGTTATACAAATAAAATACAAATATATTTTATTATATATTTAAAATCTACGGTGGTATTTATTAGATAGGATCTATTTGTGCTTTTTTTTGTTATCTGAAGTGCTAACTGTATAGCCAGCCTTCTGGAATTATTTTACCATTAGTACCATCCTTGATGGTGATACTTGGCAAACATTTAATTTTTCCCTATGTGTTCATAAAAGTTACAGGTTTCATCAGGGTAATGACAGCCATACAGGCTCAGGCTTATACTGTATATACAAACACAACTGTCCACAAGTTGTAAGAACCAATTTTTTCAGAAAATAATTATATCCAAAAGGTTTTGATTGTCATTTATATAATAACAGAAATAATAGAATGCACCTTCTTGTGTGCATGGTTATTATTGCTGGTGGTAGTGTGATCACCTCAAAGCAGCCTCCTAAACTCCTGGCACAGACAAGGAAGTAACAGTATGTCTGAGCACCCCCCAATTTGCGATAGAATGTCACTTCCAGGAATTGTTTACCACAATCAACAGCAGCACAGTGATGTGAGATGATGCCAGTGACTTGCTGCTTTACACAAACATGTAAAGTGATATAAAGCACGCAAAGCAAACTTTATACAACGTTTCTCTGTCATGCATATTTTAGGTTCTTGTTTTTTCCGGAACTTGCATAAATTGCTTATCCCAAATTCCGGTGTAGAAAATGTCTGTCTTTAAAAGTATTCTGATGCACTTACTTCGGTTCAACCATTGATTTTATGATTGTTCACATAAACCTAAATGTGAGAAATCTAAAAACAAATGTTACAATTATGCAATACAATTTTATTAATTTTTAATAAATTGAGCAAAAATCATTATGTTTGTGTAGGATATGCAATCAAAATCAATCAAAACTATACAATCAGATTATATAGAATTCAGATTGGATTAGATGGAAGAAAAATTGTTAATGCAACTGTGTGTAGTTGTAAAATAATTAATTATTCTAAACAGGGAAATATTAGCAAGTGTGGGATAATTACTTGATTACTTTTTTTTATCCATGTGGTATAATTTATCTCTAATCAGACCTCATAAAATCATTACTGTGTTGTGTTTGGGGAAATTTCAAAGTTACAATCTACAATCAAAGTTCAGGTTGTTTTTTTAAAACATTAAGTAAAGAATTAGCACACAAGGTCAAAAAGAACCAGTAATTGCCAAGTGCAATAAGACAACCCCAAAACATTTACACACATTTACTCTATTATCTATTGCTTAAACAACCTTTCTTCTTCCCAAGACGTTATCCTCCCTAGTTCATATTATGCCACAGTAGTACTCCCAATTCATTTTAAGCCACACAAGTGCCCCCAATTCATATTATGCCACATTAATGCCTCCAGTTCATATTATGCCACAGTAATGCCTCCAGTTCATATTATGGCACAGTAATGCCCCCAGTTCATATTATGGCACAGTAATGCCCCCAGTTCATATTATGCCACAGTAATGCCTCCGGTTCATATTATGGCACAGTGATGCCTGGCTCGTGCAAAATCTGTAATAGAAGGTTGTTGGAAACAGGATGAACCTGCCCCACTCCTTTACTTAAAACAGTATATGGCATTTGGCATTCATGGAAAAAATTACTTACCATCTCCAGCTTTTAATCAACTGTCAGTGTGTCTCAGGTAGGTGAGTAAACAGTGTTCAGGCTACTAGCATTTATTTGAGTTCATTTCAAATGATTTGAGAGCCTGTCTCCAGAAACTCACTGACAGTCTTTGCAAGCCTCTGCATGTATACACTATCCGCAGTATATACTTAAATATAGGAGAGCATTCTTGAGGTATCTTTTCCCCAATAATACTAGCCAATGTTGTGAATGCCTACAACCAGCTTCCATGATGCAGCCGCTTGGCTCTACGAGTGTAATTGGGGGTTACTCCCCCTGGCTGCACTTTGCCCATGTGGCCCTGCTGTTCTTAGTTTCTCCGCCTGTGAATTGCCATGTTGTCAATGGTGTATTTGGCCATCCAAACTCTGATCAGCTGAAAAACCTCCTCTCTCTGTTCGCCTGTTCTTGTTTCTTCCCCTTCCTTGTGGGACTATGCTTACTGTATTATTCCAAGCAGCACATTTAATGGGACTTTCAACTAACCACATCAGGCCTACAGTAATAGTCCTATCACTTGATTCCGCATGAATGTCTACTGCATTTCCTGTACCAGCTTGAAGTCCAGTATTTGCAGTCGAATGTGACTCGAGCTGTGGAGCACATTTGCCTTCCACCCCTCGCTGCGTCAGCAATGCAAACAATGCCTCCTTATCATCATCATCATTTATTTATATAGCGCCAGCAAATTCCGTAGCACTTTACAATTGGGAACAAACATTAATAAGACAATACTGGGTAATACATATAGACAGAGAGGTAAGAGAACCCTGCTCGCAAGCTTACAATCTATAGGACAATGGAATTTGAAACACAAGGGAATGTGCTACATCATATTGCACAATGGACCAGCTAGAATGCAAAGGTAAAAGTATTGAGTGGGCTGTGTGTGTGGCAATGTTGGTCAGAGGGTTGTTGTCTTGTGTTAGCTGTGTAGATGGTGGCAATATGGTAATCTAGGGGTAATCTAGGGAGATTAAAATGGTGGTTGAGGAATAGTATAAGCTTTTCTGAAGAGGTGGGTTTTCAGAGAACGATCGAAGGTTTGAAGACTAGAGGAAAGTCTTACTGTGTGAGGGAGGGAATTCCACAATGCGGGTGCAGCCCAAAAAAAGTCCTGTAACCGAGAATGGGAGGATGTGACGAGAGTGTAAGAGAGACGCAGATCTTCTGCAGAACGGAGTTGTCGAGTTGGAAGATATTTTGATACTAGTGAAGAAATGTATGTCGGTGCAATTTTGTTGACGGCCTTGTATGTTAGTAGAAGAATTTTATATTAGATTCGTTGAAATACAGGCAACCAATGTAGAAACTGACAGAGTGGCTCAGCAGAGGAAGAATGGTTTGCAAGGAAAATCAATCTAGCCGCTGCATGCAAAATAGATTGTAGGGGTTCAAATCTGACTTTGGGAAGACCAGTAAGGAGGGAATTGCAATAGTCGATGCGGGAGATGATCAGTGCATGAATTAAGGTTTTTGCGGTGTCTTGTGTGAGATATGTGCGTATTCTGGAAATGTTCTTTGGGTGTTTGTAACATGATTTAGATACAGAGTTGATGTGGGGAAAAAACAACAGTTGTGAGTCAAGGATTACACCTAGGCAACGAGCTTGCAGGGTGGGATTTATGGTCATGTTATCAACAGAAATAGAAATGTCAGGCAGGAAGCTTGTGTTTTTGGGTGGGAATAATATTAATTCAGTTATTGAAAGATTGAGTTTGAGATGGCGAGAAGACATCCAAGATGAAATGGCAGAAAGACAGTCAGAGAATAGATACATTTGTGTATTATCCGCATAGAGATACTGAAATCCAAAGGAGCTTATTAGTTTTCCAAGAGAAGTGGTGTAGATAGAGAATAACAGAGGACCTAGGACTGAGCCTTGTGGTACTCCAACTGATAAAGGAAGCGGAGCAGAGGTGGATCCAGAGAAATTAACACTGAAAGAGAGATTAGATAGGTGGATAAGAATCAGGATAGGACAGTGCCTTCAAGACTGTTATAGCTCACGCCCCAGGTATCAACTCCTAGAACTGCTTCAGAGGTCTTCGCCTATAGCAGCCGCCTTTCCTGTAGAGCTAGACACACTACTCAGTAGTAGAAGGTGCTGATAACCTGAGATCGTAGCGCAGGTATTACAAAGAGGAGGAATCAGGTATCCAGGCAAAGGTTTCAGGGTCACGAGCAAATCAGCAAAGTCAGTATTCAAGCCAGGGGTCAGAGTCACAGGCGAATCAGCAGCATCAATATGCAAGCAAGGGGATAGGGTCACAGGCAAATCAGCAATGTCAAAATCAAGACCAGGGGTCAGCAACGGCAACACAGAAGACAGCAAGTACAACAACAGCAGGAGAAGTATGCTAGCAAGCAGTGACTATAACCGGCAGTGAGGCCCAGTCCTCACTGCCTTAAATACTTTGATGGACAAATCAGAAAGGAGGAGGACAGGGCTGACAATCAGCCTCAGGAGGCTGCTAATTAATTACTAGCTTAGAAATAGCATAGGTCATATCACAAACCAGGAACATGTATGAAAATATAAATGACAGATTAGAATCATGGGAGAGCTCCCCCTGGAGTTGGAGGATGTCCCTACACCCCCCTACTCTATGCCACAAACATAACAGCGCATTGTAACTAATGCACATGCTCAGCTGCTACTTCACGCCAGGATGCGGCGTACCGCTGCGGCTCGTGACAGTACCCCCCTTAGGAAGGGGTCAAGGTACCCCGACATCCAGGCTTTTTCGGAATTTTTTTAAGAAATAAGCAAGTAATTTATCTGAATTTAAACTTCTTTGTGGCACCCAGGAACGTTCTTCGGGGCCATAATCCTTCCAATGGACAAGGTAATGAACCTGACTCTGAACTTTCTTTGAGTCAAGGATCTTCTCGACCTCAAATTCTTGATGTCCATTAACCGACATAGGCTGAGGTCTAGAGGATCGGCAAGGTCCAAATTTTCTGGAAGGCAAGGCAGGTTTCAACAAAAAGCAGTGGAACGTATTGGGAATTCTTAGAGATTCAGGAAGCTTCAGTCTAAAAGCTACTGGGTTGACTTGTTTCGAGATGGTAAAAGGACCAATAAATTTGGGTCCTAACTTCTTGCAAGGTTGACGGAGTCTTATATTCCGAGTAGAGAGCCAAACTGAATCTCCAACCTTGAAGGAGCAGACAGAATGATGTAGATTGACAAAGACTTGAAAGAGGCTCGGAGTAATGACTGATGTACTGATTTCCAGATCCTCATAAGCTGGGTGGCCGTAGCTCTGATTTCAGGTGGTCTATCAGTAGATAGAAAGGACAATGAGTTGAGGATGGTACCCAAGGTTGCAATAAAAGGGAGTGTACCGGGAAGAAGTGTGGCATATGTTGTTGTATGCAAATTTGGCCAATGGAAGAAGGTCAACCCAGTCGTCGTGATTCTTGGATATATACAACCGTAAATATTGCTCCAGGGATTGGTTCACCCTTTCAGTTTGTCCATTTGACTGCGGATGGTAGGGAGATAATAGGCTGAGACTGACACCTAAGAGGGAGCAGAAGGCCTTCCAGAAAGCTGCAATAAACTGTGAACCCCCGGTCTGACACTTTATCCTCCGGAAGACCATGAGACTGAAACACATGCTTAACAAACAATGAGGCCCGAGAGCGTGCTGAGGGTAACTTGGCCAAAGGAACAAAATGGGCCATCTTACTGAATCAATCCACGGTTACCCAGATGGTGTTGCACCCGGAAGATAGAGGTAAGTCAACAATGAAATCCATGGACAAGTGGGTCCAGGCTATTAAAATAAAGTTATCGTTTTCCAATCAGCATTGTCTAAGCGATTTATGTGTTCCAAAGCACAAGCAATTTATTTAGCAAAAAGCAAGAAAAGGTTTAGCAGTTCCCTAAACAAGTAAAATACAGTACAATATAGCCGATACATGATACATATTAAAGATGTTACATTAAAGCAGGAAAGTATAAAACACAAAATACATTACATCTACCTTATAGGGTTCACCCAGGTTCAATCAATGCAGCTATGCTCTCACATTGCCAGAATCAAAGAGAGATAGAACAAAAGCCAGCATGCTTGTATATACTTGTACAGATAACACTTAGTGAGGTCTTCATTCGTCCAGGGTTAATGATATTCCAGTTCCTTGCAAGTTATAGGTCAGTACATTTGATCCTTACAAAGGGTGAGGGGAAACTTCCCCCACCCGATTGTTCCCATGATTTGACTCTGAATGACCAGTTCAGACTGACCCGCACAAAAGTATTTTTGAGCATTAATCTCATATTGCTTGTATCTTGCGATCGCTAGATGTGATCGCTATTCCGTCCACACCGGGTTAATGCTGGTGAAATAAGCTTTAATATGAGACCAAACTCTTTACTTTTTAAAACACCTGAACCATAAATACCTTTACTACAGTATTATATATGCATAAATAAACAATCTAATACATTTTACTAATAAATGAATGTGGATTGGAACCTTAATAAATATGAACTATATATATAAGTGAACCTGCAAGTGCGAGTGTATGCGTGCGTTATTTATCGTGCGATTGCGTCATGACATGTGGCGTTCTGAATGCAATCGCACGGTAAAACAATATTAATCAATATACTTTCGTTCATCCAATTATATGACTTCGACAGCTCCACCCTTTGATAGTACAATAAGCTATCACCTTAAAGATGTTATATGCAGGATCTCAGTACCACGTTTCATTGCTACGTAATGTAAGTCCCCCTTGGTGTATGACCATGCTGTCTGTAGATCTCTGACAGGTTACCATAAAAGAAAGTCATAATCCTAGAAACAATTTTACTTTTACTATAGACCGTATACCTCTGGAGCTTAGAGATAACCTTTTGTATGCCCTTCAAGGGTGCAATAAAACATGTAATGCATTATTTGGAAGGGTACAAGGTACGATAGAACATGTATCAACAATATAGAATATTCTACTACAGTTCTTCATGTCTAACAGGTTCATCCGTCCAAAGCATGTCTTTAAGCTCAAGACAACATTTAAACACTGCATGTTCACCAAAAACATCATCAACCTGAGTCAAAATATACATTCCAATAATATCAACATTTCCTTTCTTCAACACTTGTGGGGCAGGCTATTGTCTGTTCGTTCTTCCCAGTCTCCCAATACTCAAGTTTCTTTGTGCGTGAAACAGTGATCGGCTTGCCAAATATTGGGAGACTCCAGACTAAGGGACCTAGCTGTCTTACCTTTTCCCTAGTGGCCTCCCACCCCATAATTCGGGTACCTCAGGAATATTTAGTGGAAAGAGAACTAGTGCTGCTCGATATAATCTTCTGAGGCATGTGAGAGCACATCCAGCACTTAGTTTGGTCTAAAACCTTACCCACCCAAGAATGATAATCATTCTCAAGGATGCCTGCTCAAGTCCGAATATTACTGGACTGGCATCGCTGGATGTACCTCTCTTCAACTATGGTGTCAACGTACTTACAGATGTAATACTCCTCAGAAAATAGCCCCACGCACTTTCTCCAAGCTCCAAGGTTTCCAAATTTTCCTTTACCCCTGAATTGAATAGAGTAATTGGCTGGACCGATTGTGCTACCAACTTCTCCTTCATCCCCAACTTCTCAATATCACTACCTGAACCAGCCTCTGTCGACTGTTTACCATCGAAAGAATTGACTGTCCTGAAAAGAGAATCAGATGAGAGAAACACTTCTTATAACCCTAGGGCTATCACATTGAATAACAAAAGTCCTGAGTATGATACACAATACATTAGAAACATTTCAATACACCTCCACCCAGACATATTTGATCGGTACACCAGTGCATACTTGAGGATCCTGCAAGGTGGTAATTGGATGACGTGTATTTGTTTTACCTGGAGAAAACCCATCTGCAGGAGGGATATGGGATGGCTCTATTGGTATCATCTTCCTGACATTATCTCAATCAAGACAGGACATTTCCTTCCTACTAGCTTGAGAAGAAACGTCTGGTGCACCCAAATATACTCTTACTAGCTTGCACATACCTTTTGTACCCAGCTGAGCCAGACCATGTGCTGCCTCTGCTAGGTCTGGAAGATACACTCTGGGAGCTACTGGTCTACCTTTTCCATCTCTCCAGGGTCCACCAGACTCCTAACCACATCTCTTCACCTTCCAGACAGTTATTCTTCAGGTAACACAAATCTTCATATATTAACTAATATGTGTATGTGTGTACACATTTTAAAACAATACAACGAAAAAAAAACAAACATAGATTTGTCAGCTGTCACATAAAACCCTACTGTCTATTTGACTGCTATGTTCGCCCTGGTGTGACAGCCTTGTACAGTCGTGTGTGTAAGTGTGGACTTTTTTAGCAGCTACTTCAGTTGGTAACTGTGTCACTGTATCAAGTCCTCTATGTAATATCCTACTCATGTGTTGGCATTGCTATATAAAAAGCTTTTCAGTCACCTCAACGTCACCCCCTAGACTAGAAAAATGCTGAAGACCAATGTATATCAATCGATTTTCCCTCTGCCAACTCGCATGCCATTTTCAATCCCACATGTTCAGCTACTTAGCTAAGTGAGAAGGGCAAAGGGGTCTATCTCTATAACACTTTCTTCAAATATAACAGTATCCAGTACATGTCTGTCTAACAGTGAAAAAATATAAAACATGAAAATTTTACATTTTCTAGGGTTTCACATTATGTCATGTAAAAATCCTACTCCAATGTTCTACACAGAGATGCATATCTGTATGTCTAACCTCCAGCAATCTCCTAACCACCCTTTGTGCATACATATAAAGGCACATTTTGTACAGCAGACTAAAAAAAAAAAAACAGATATGCAATCTATAAAACATGAATCGTATTTCCACAACCAAAAACCTTTCTGCTTAAAATTAGCAGCTTCTATACACATAAAAACAAACCCCTAGCTGCTTCTGTGACTTATGTCAATCTAGTGTGTGTATCCCTGAGTCCGTCTGATGTCACAAACGTCTTAGCCCCATGAATGAGACCGTGTCTTCATCTTTTTTGTATCTCTATACAAGAGAAGAGAGAGATACTAACATAGATGTAAAGAAATGAGAAATAGGAGAGTAACGAACAATAAGAATACAAGGATTTGAATACAAGGATTTGAAAACAAACAGAAAGGCAGAAAGGGAGATTTTACAGCAAACATGACAGCTGGAATTGATACTATGGGAGAATGGCTGTATTTATTCCACTAATCCCCTTAGCTATTCGCTAACACGTGGCGTACTGATCGCAATCGCACGGTAAAACAATATTAATCAATATACTTTCTTTCATCCAATTATACGACTTCGACAAGGGTCTGACCAGGAATTGTTGAAGGGTTTTACCCAGGTCCTGGCAACCAAAATAGAAGAAGCAGGAACAATGGAACAGGGCTTAGAGTTTGATAAGAGATAAAACTACAAGACAAGGCATCAGCCCTGAGGTTCTTTGAGCCAGGCCAATAGGTGATGATGAAGCGGAAACGGTAGAAGAAGAGGGACCACTGCACTTGTCTGGAATTTAACCTCTTAGCTGATTCAATGTAAGACAAGTTCTTGTGGTCGGTTTATACTGTGATAACATGTTTTGCACCCTCAAGCCAGTAGCGCCATTCTTCCAATGCCCACTTGATTGCCAACAACTCCTGATTGCCTACGACGTAATGTTCCTCAGCCGAAGAAAATCTTCGGGATAAGTAGGCACAGGGATGAAGGCGACGGTCTTCCAAGTCATTTTGGGATAGCACTACTCCCACACCTACATCCGAGGCATCCACTTCGATGATGAATGGAAGGTCTGGATTGGGAAGTCTCAGAACAGGGGCGGATACAAAGGCACATTTCAAGGCTTCAAAGGCAGTAATTGCAACAGAATGGCCAGATTTTCGCGTCAGCTCCCTTACGGGGTAGGGCTGTAATAGGAGAAACAAGAGTAGATAAGGAACTGATAAATTTTCTATAGTAGCTAGCGAACCCCAGGAACCTTTTGTATAGCTTTGAGATTTGAGGGTTGCACCAAGTCGAGAATGGCCTGTACCTTTTCGGGGTCCATAGCAAAACCTTCTGGGGAAATGACATACCCCAAATATGTGACTTTAGAAACTTCAAACTCACACTTTTCCAACTTAGAATAGAGGTGGTGATGGCAGAGTTTCAGAAGAACTTGTCGCACATGCTCACGATGTTGTTTTAGTGAGTGGGAGTAGATCAAGATGTCGTCTAAGTAGACTACTACAAAGGAGCCCAGAAATTCATGAAGAACGTCGTTAGTCAAGTCTTGAAAGATGGCTGGAGCGTTACTGAGGCCGAAAGGCATGACGAGGTATTCGTAGTGGCTTGTTTGGGTATTAAAGGCCATTTTCCATTCGTCGCCTTTCCGGATACGAATCAAGTTGTATGCCCCACGAAGATCAATCTTTGAGTAGATCCTAGCTCCTTTAAGCTGATCAAATATGACCGAAATAAGTGACAAGGGGTATGTATTCTTTATGGTTATTTTATTTAATCCCCTGTAGTCAATACAGGGCCTCAGGCTGCCATCTTTCTTAGCCACAAATAAAAAGCCTGCGCCAGCAGGTGACTTGGAAGGCCTAATAAAGCCTTTCTGCAGATTCTCCTCTACATACGATTCCATGGCTTGAGTCTCTGGAATAGACTGGGCATATAATCTTCCCTTGGGTAATCTGGAACCTGGGATTAGATCAATAGCACAGTCATACTCCCGGTGAGGAGGGAGAATGTCTGCTTCCTTCTTGGAAAAAACGTCATGGAATTCCCGATAAGAAAAGTGTAGCTGCTCTGGATAAGTATGGGTAACCCTGAGCGGCAAAGATAAACAAGAGGAAGAGCACAGAGAGATCCACTGAGTTATCTCACCCTTAGTCCAGTCGATACAGGGATTATGGAGGGCAAGCCAAGGATAACCCAGGAGGAGGTACTGAGGGACAATGAATTAGGTACAGTGAAATAGTCTCGGAGTGAAGGACACCCATCAGCTGCAGAGGAGGTAAGCGATGATGGATCTCACCCCTGTTCAGTCGATTCCCATCCAGCTCATACACAGCGATAACGGTTTCAAGAGGAACAGCTGAGAAACCCAGGGACCGGACGAGAGTCAAGTCTAAAAAGTTTCCAGCAGCTCCACTGTCTAGGAATGTAGGAACAGTAATATCTTGTCCACCATATGTGAGCTGGGTAGGAATTAGTAGGGAATCTTTCGGAGAGAAAACCTGTAGGCACAAGTGTACTCTCTCTCTGTTCACTTGGCCTGGTCTTTTCCCGGCTTAACGGGACAGGTAGGAAGCAGGTGCCCCTTCTCCCCACAATACATGCAGAGACCTAGAAGAAGACAATCAGTAGGCTCCCAGTTGTATGGGTTCAATCTGATCGCCGAGAGAAACTTGAGACGGAACAGGGAAATAGGACGAAGGACCTTCCTTCTACGGCTTTCCTTTCCTTGAACCTACGGTCAATCCGAATAGCCAGCTGCATAAGCTCTTCGAGGGTTCCCGCTGTAGGATACTGGACAAGGGAATCCTTAATCTGTTCAGAAAGGCCCAAACGGAACTTGCTGCAGAGGGCCGGGTCGTTCCATTCACTGTCCGAGGACCAACGTCTGAAATCAGAGCAATATTCCTCAGCAGTCCGTCGTCCTTGTTTTAGAGACCGAAGCTGTGCCTCTGCTAAAGCCACATGATCCAGGTCGTCATAAAGTAACCCCAGTGCCTTAAAGAACGCATCCCTAGACTGCAAATGAGGACTGTTAGGATCCAAGCTGAACGCCCAGGACTGGGGATCCCCTTGCAGAATAGAAATAATTATCTCCACTCTCTGTTGTCGTGACCCCGAAGAGAGTCGCTTTAGTCTGAAATAAAGCTTGCAACTTTCTTGGAAGTTGCGGAAAAGTCTGCAGTCCCCCGAGAAGCGATCAGGTAAGTTAATTTTTGGCTCCGGAACAGGAGATTGGGCAGCCTGTGAAGTCCTTGAAGCCTTCTCTTGTGCAGATAGCCGCTGAGACAGCTCTTGGACCATTTGGGACAAGGTCTGGATTTGACCCGCCAATATGTGAGCTGGGCTTGGTTCCATGGCAACCAAAATTTAGAATGGTTCACTCACTTCTTTGATATTTTTGGTCTGGTTATACTGTTATGCCTCACGCCCCAAGTATCAACTCCTCGAACCGCTTCAGAGGTCTTCGCCTATAGCAGCCGCCTTTCACGTAGAGCCAGATACGCTCACAGGTACTCGGATGCCCCCAGGTCTTGTTCTCTAGTAGTAGGAGTTGATTACCTGAGATCATAGCGCAGGTATTACAAAGAGGAGGAATCAGGTATCCAGGTAAAGGTTTCAGGGTCACGAGCAAATCAGCGAAGTCAGTATTCAAGCAAGGGGATAGGGTCACAGGCAAATCAGCAATGTCAAACTCAAGACCAGTTGTCAGCAACGGAAACACAGAAGACAGCAAGTACAACAACAGCAGGAGAAGTATGCTAGCAAGCAGTGACTATAACCAGCAGTGAGGCCCAGTGCCTTAAATACTTTGATGGACAAATCAAAAAGGAGGAGGACAGGGCTGACAATCAGCCTCAGGAGGCTGCTAATTAATTACTAGCTTAGAACTAGCATAGGTCATATCACAAACCAGGAACATGTATGAAAATATAAATGACAGATTAGAATCATGGGAGAGCTCCCCCTGGAGTTGGAGGATGTCCCTACACCCTCCTACTCTATGCCACAAACATAACAGTGCATTGTAACTAATGCACGTGCTCGGCTGCTACCTCACGCCAGGATGCGGCGTACCGCCGCGGCTCGTGACAAAGACCTAGGAATTGTAGCATTTCTATGAAGAGAGAGTGGTCAACAGTGTTAAATGCAGCAGAAAGATCCATGAGAATTAGAAGAGAGTATTGGTTATTACTTTTTGCTGTGATCAAATCATTGACAACCTTGGTCAGCGCAGTCTCTGTGGCGTGTTGAGAGTGAAAGTCTAACTAAAGAGGATCCAATAGGTTGTTTGCTGTAAGAGAGTGTGTGAGGCGAGTGTAGGCAATTCTCTCGAGGAGCTTGGAAGGGCATGGGAGCTGAGAGATGGGGCGGTAATTTGCGAGAGAGTTAGGGTCAGAATTTTGTTTTTTTTAAATGGGAGTAATCACTGCATGCTTGAATAGTGATGAAAAATACCAGTAGAAAGAGATAGATTACAGATTTTAGTTAAAGGGAGAATGAGCACAGTAGACAGGAACCTACCAATTTGTGAGGGAATGAGATCAAGAGGACAGGAGGTAGAGTAGGAAGAATAGAAGAGAGTAGAAACTTCCTCTTCATTTGTGGGATCAAATGAAGAGACAGTGCTAGAGGGTGCTACAAAGGAACTGAGCTGATTGCTTGTCGAGGGAGATGATACAATTTCAAGTCGGATCTTATCTATTTTGTCTTTGAAATAGGAAGCAAGAATCTGGGCACTGATGGTAGTTAGAGGATTTGGGGCAGCAGGATTCAGAAGAGATTTAAATGTGTTAAAAAGGTATTTGGGGTTAGATGCCTGAGCATAGATGAGAGATTGGAAGTATGTTTGTTTAGCAGTGTCCAGAGCATTTCTAAAGGAGTGGTAGATATCAGTATATGTGATGAAATCATTAGAGGTACAGGATTTACGCCAGTGACGTTCTGCTTTACGAGAAAGTTTTTGTAGAGTTCGTGTTACTTTAGTGTGCCACAGTTGGCAACGAAGTCTACGTGAAGTATATAGTGTCGCAGGAGCCACTTGATCCAGGGCAATTGCTAGGGTTTGGTGAAAATGGGATACTGCTCGATCAGGGGAGAAGAATGTAGAAATTGGGGAGAGAAGATGTTGGAGAGAGGTGGAAAACTGTTGAAGATCAATAGAGTTGGTATTCCTGCGGTTGTGAGGAGGCTTGGAAGAGTTTGACACTAGGGAGTGTAAAGAACTGGGGGTGAGCGAGTAGCTAATAAGGTGGTGATCCGAGAGGGGGAAAGGAGTGTTAAGGAAATCAGAAACTAAGCATAGTCTAGAGAAAACAAGTTCAAGACAGTGGCCATCCTGATGAGTAGCAGATTCAATCCACTGTGAGAGGTCAAGTGAGGAGGTTAGAGAGAGTAGCTTGGAAGCAGCATTGGAACGTGGATTAGAAATAGGGATAATGAAATCACCCATGATGATGGTGGGTGTGTCATAGGATAAGAAGTGAGGAAGCCATGCAGAGAAGTGTTCAAGAAATTGTTGGTGTGGTCCAGGGGGGCGAAAGATGACTGCAACACGCATAGAGAACGGGTTATGATGTGGGGAGACATGTGGGGGAGTGGGTGGAAGTGTTGATTGGAGAGTAATAAAGAGCATATGATTGAGTAGCTGAGTTTTTGCAGAGTCTGTTTGCCACTTAAATCACTACTTACTTGTTAGGGTAGGCTAGCAAGAAAAGCTGTTATGTATATATGAAACTAAATATTCAAACCTAATACCACCCAATCTCGATGTAACACCATCCTTTTAATGAAGCATAATAGTGTCAGTAGCATGTTATAATGTTGTGGTAATGCTTCTTGTGAGAGTCAGAGAAGCTCCTCAGAATTGAAAGAAAAATACAAAAAACAAGAATAGGCAGATACTGCTGCTGTAAAAAAAAAAAGCTTACATTGCATTGTACAGTGTTTACTAATAGAAGTAAAACCAATAAATTAAATAAGCCTTATCATATGATTGGAAGCTCAGTCCTTTTCAATAGTCAGTAAGTACAGTAGGTATATTCTGTACAATGTACAGTTTAAGGCAATATGAGTGAGTCAACTTGTCATTGAAAAACTCTAGGGGCAACTCTATAGGCAACATCTCCATTTTTTCAAACCCACAGTTTGGTAAATATACCCCTAGGTCACTTCTGAAAATCTAGTATAAACTATCCACCTAGCACTGAGTCACAAAAAGTATAACCTAAGTGAAACCCAAATTAGCACTACCTAGAACAGTGTTGTGTGTTAGATTTTCAGGGCATAACCTGTGACTTCCTTTAAAGGTCTGCAAAATTGTTATTTTTAATTTCGCAAAAAGAAAATTATTGGCAATTTGTGATGTGCATTGGGGCTATGATATATGGACTTCGAGTCACCAGGACAGATGATCTTTCTTAGGATATTTGTGTGTATACATATATCTAATATATAAATGCTTAGTGGCGTCTGTCTGTCTGTGGGAAAAAAAAACCAAGTTGCAGCGCCACCTGCTGGGCAGAGTTATACACTGACCTACTAAATTCTTAGTGTGTGTGGGAAAAAAAATTCAAAAAGGGCTGAAATTTGGTAGGGCTCAAACTCATTTTCGTGAGGTAATTTTACCTCATGAACACACATGTGTAGAGGCGTGCGTTAGTGTGTGTGTGTGTGTGTGTGTGTGTGTGTGTGTAAAAAACTATTTTCTCAGAAAGGGCTCATCCAATTGACCTGAAATTTGGCATACTGACATTATTTGACAAAAAAATTAGAATAGTCAAGTCAGTTAACTTCCATCATCCCCCCTTCCCCCTGTGGGAGGGGTAGTAAAGGCTAAATTTACGAGTTGAGGGGTCAAACTCATTTTCATGAGGTAATTTTACCTCATGAACACACATTAAAAAGGCCGCTTGCATCTGGAAGTAACGATCTTCCACTGAGGAGGCCTGAGCTAGGTTTAAATGCATGACAAGAAACTTTTTAAGACCTTAAGTAGCTTGACTTGACTAGAATGCATGAGTATCATGCACGGGTTAACTTGTATATATATATATATATATATATATATATATATATCTACAATACTGTGCAAAAGTTTTTTATCAATTAACAATATGCAATGTGAATGAACAGAAGAGAAATCTAAATCAAATCAATATTTGGTGTGACCACCCTTCGCCTTCAAAACAGCATCAATTCTTTTAGGTACACTTGCACAAAGTCAGGGATTTTGTAGGAATACAGCCTGGTTAATTGATAAAAATAAACTATTAACACTTTTAATATTGAAAGTATTATATATATATATTGTGGCAAGAGCCCGCTACTGCAGAAGCACACGCGTACAACTTCTTCCTTTTTATGGTTCTTTATTGTCAGGATGGTAATAATGTTTTGACACCGTATACTTGCACAGCAATTATGGAGACCCTCAACGCTTACTATACATAGCCCAGCACTCTGTCCAGATCAGCCAGCTAGCCCAGCGTTGATCTCCCTGAACAATGAAACAAGCAGGGTTTTATACCTGACACTCCTCCCACAGGCCTAGCTTGATGGACAGGTGACACACCCACCTTCTCTTTAAAAGGAAACGCCCATCCGTGGCTCTGTTTAGACTATCAGACCCACCCTGTCTGTTTGCTGAGAGGAAGCAGCTTTTAAATCATGTAAGTAAACCAATTTTAAACTACACATATGTTTTTACCTGGTTTAATCTCCACCTAGGTACATAACTGTGCCAATGTTTTACTCTACTTCCCTGCTTTCTCTGCATATTGCCAGCTAAATGCCTCCTTTTTTTACAATATATACAAGTTAACCCGTGCATGATACTCATGCATTCTAGTCAAATCAAGCTACTTAAGGTGTTAAAAAGGTTCTTGTCATGCATTTGGGCCTAGCCCAGGCCTCCTCAGGGGAAGAGAGTTACTTTCCGACGCAAGCGCCCTTTTTTAACGTGGTTTTGTCCACATGTCACCACCTCATCACTTTTCTCCATCACCTTATCCTTCATCTTTATCGCCACATCTAGCCAGATGTCTATCCAGACACAGGGATCTCTCTCAGCGGTCCTGAGTATCACACTCCTCTCGCTCTGTCACCATCGGCAACCACCAACCACTCCCAACTGTCACCCCCGGCAACCACCTACCACTCCCAACTGTCACTTCTCCTTCAAGAAATATATATATATTTTTTTAAAATCTTTATAAACACTTTTAACAATTAACAAATTAAATTAACAAATTAAAATCATCTTAGTATACCAAATTTCAGCCCTTTCTGCGTTTTTTTTCCCCACACACACTAAGAATTTAGTAGGTCAGTGTATTTCTCTGCCCAGCAGGTGGCGCTGCAGCTTGGTTTTTTTTTTCACACACACACAGACTAACACACGCCACTAGGCTTTTATAATATAGATAGATATATATATACATATATATATATATATATATATATATATATTATGACAAAAGGAGGCGTTTATTTGACAAGATGCAGAGAAAGAATGCAAGCAGAGTAAAATAGTTGTGCAGTAATGCACCTAGAGTGAAGATAAACCAAATAAAAACTTATGTATGACAAACAATAGTTTAGGTTTGGTTAACTCACATGGTTTGAAAGCTCCTTCCTCTCAGCAAACAGACAGGGTGTGTCTGTTAGTGCAAACAGAACCACTGATGGGATTTTCCTCTTAAACGTTAGGTGGGTGTGTCACCTGCCCGTCAAGCTAAGGCTGGGGGAGGAGTATCATGTATAAAAGCTTGCTTGTTTCATTTGTCCAGGGAGACCAACGCTGGGGAAGCTGGCTGGTCCTTAGAGAGCTGGTCTATGTCTAGCTAGTGTTTAGGGTCTCCAGAATTGTTGTGAAATTCATATGGTGTCAAATACATTTTTCCATCCTGACAATAAAGCTGCATAAAAAGAAGAAGTTGTTCGCGTGTGCTTCAGCACTAGCGGGCTCTTGCCACAAGTGGTGTCAGAAGTGGAATGCTCCGGGAAGCAAGTTTCCGCTACCCAACCCGCGCAGACGTCAACATGGAGGAAGTACTGACAACCCTCGTGAATGTGTCCGCTGCGCAGCAAGCTCAGATGTTACACGTCGCAGAGGCACAGGTGGAAAACACAAGGCTCTTAAGGGAAGAGTTAAGCCAGTTGAGGCATGACAGAAATGACCACCTGCTCCAGTTCTGCAGAAAATGTTGCCAGGTGATGACGTAGATGCGTATCTGGTGTCCTTTGAGAGACTTACAAAAAGGGCAAAATGGCCTCCTAAAGATTGGGCTGAGAGGCTGGCGCCATATCTGACTGGTGAAGCTCAGCGAGCTTATATGGATCTAGATGAGGACCGGGCCTCTGATTATGTGCATCTAAAGTTTGAGATGTTGGCTCGCATTGGGGTTCCCGGGCCAGGCAGAGGCCAGCACTATCACCAATGGCGCTATGATAAAGAAAAATCGATCAGAGCGCAATTGGCTGAGCTTTCTAAAAGTTTAAAGAAATGGCTGCAACCTGAGGAGAATTCGCTTTCTCGGATTATCGAAGTTCTGGCAATAGATCACTGCATCCGGGGGCTGAATCGCGATTTGCAAAGGTGGGTGCTGCAATCAGACCCACAAATTTATGAAGAGTTGCCACAGTGGTAGAGAGGTTTTGTGTGCTACAGCAAATGACTAAAGAACCTGCATTCGTGCCAAAGCCGATGCCACGCCAAAAGCCAGGTTTGACAATCCTTGCTACAGGGCCCAATGGCAAAACTGCTATGAACAGAGGGCCAGTTACAAATGTGTCTAATCTGAAGTGCTTCGAATGTGGTTAACCAGGCCACTTTAAGGCACAGTGTCCTAAACTACCGGAACCCATGGACTGTTCCATGGCACATATTGGGCCTGCTTTCCCAAGCTGTTTTACCATGAGTCCCACGTCAGGAAGTCCTTGTTTGTTCCGGGTGACGGTGCTCACTAACCAAAACCTTGTCCTGGCCTTGGTTGACTCAGGGAGTGAACTTTCATTGGTTTCCCGCTCTGCCTTACCCGAAACCATAACTTCTCGTTTGCCCAAGGTGAAGCTTCTTTGCGTACATGGGACGACAGAGGAGTAGAAAAGAACAATACTACCAGTCACACTCAAAGACAAAACCGTTATGGTGGTAGCTGCCATAGCACCTAAACTCCCATATCCACTCATTTTGGGGCAAAACTTCCCACTGTTTAATGAGGTCCTCGGTGAGCGTATCCGGCAGGACATGCCGGCAACTGATGCAACGGTTGGAAGCTCGGTCTTAATGGAACCGCCTAAGAGTCCACAACATCTGTACCTTGATCTTTGGGAACCGCCAAACCAAAATGCCATCCTGGGGGTCACAGCAGGAGTTCCACAAAAGCATCCACCTCCAGGGACACATGGACATTCCAAACTAGCATTGGCTGGTGATGTCGCGGATGAGCAACCCTGCCTGTCAGTGAGGATACGGACTGGTCCGCAATAACAATTTTGTTTTCTTTGCAGGACTTTACTCGGGATCAACTTAATGATGCCACTTTGGAACATGCCTTTAAAAGTGTGACTAAGGTAAATGGGGTAGCGAATGCCGCCCAGCCTGCAGAAGGTATACCATATTTTATTGTAAAAAATAATTTCCTGTATAGAGTTGCTATTGTACAGGGTGAAAAAGTAGAGCAATTAATGGTTCCTTGGGTCCATGTACCCCTAGTGTTAAAAGCAGCACACACACGTCTGTGGGGGACACATAGGGGAGGATAAAACACGGGAACGAGTTCTGCTTAGGTTTTACTGGCCCAGTGTACACAAGGCAGTAAAAAAGTATTGCCAGTCCTGACCCATTGGTCAGAGAACCTGTCCCAAACCCATGTACAGGGCACCTCTAATTCCAATTCTAAAAGTACAAGTTCCCTTTGAACGGATAGCCATGGACCTTGTGGGGCCACTGGAAAAATCCACACGTGGGCACCAATATATACTAGTGGTGCTTGACTATGCATCCAGGTATCCAGAGGCAATTCCCCTACGAAATATAAAGTCCAGCACCATAGCTAGAGAACTTGTATTGATGTTTACACGATTGGGAATACCCAAAGAAATTCTCACAGATCAGGGTACTACATTCATGTACAAACTGATGAAGGACATGTGCCAGTTGCTAGGGGTTATGGCGCTTCACACCTCTGTGTACAAATGGTTTGGTGGAACGCTTTAACCGCACATTAAAGCACATGCTCAGGAAAGCAGTGGCTCAAGAGAAAAAAGATTGGGACACTCTTATTCCCTATTTGATGTTTGCCATCCGTGAGGTACCTCAAGCTTCAACAGGGTTTAGTCCCTTTGAGTTATTGTTTGGAAGACAGCCCAGGGGTATCTTGGATATGTTAAAGGAAGAGTGGGAGCAGCAAGGTCACAGGGAACCAAATTTGGTACAATTTGTGTCCCAAATGTATGAGAGGCTAGGAAAATATGGCCCATTGTACAGCAACATGTAAAACAGGCTCAGGAACGACAAAAGAAAAGTTATGACAAAAGTGCTGTTGTTCGATCTTTCAAGTCAGGGGACAAGGTCCTAGTCCTGGTTCCTACCCAGGAAAGCAAACTTTTTACCCATTGGCAGGGTCCATATGAAGTTCTAGAGGCTGTCAGACCTGTCAATCACAGGGTCCATCAGTTAGGTAGGAGAAGGGGGAAGCAAATATATCATGTTAACCTCCTTCAGCCTTGGATTGATGAGGAAACCTCTCCTCAGGTAGAGAGTACTGCCATTGAAAAGTCTGAAGTGCCCATAAAGACAGCTTTGTCCATTAAGCAGAGACAACAGACTAAAGAAATGATTCGCCGGAACAGGGAAGTTGTCATGGGCACTAGGAGTCTTTGCCCAGGATATCACCAGATGATGTTCTTACCAGAGTAATATAGCTGGTACTATGGTCCTCTGGTAGCAGGGTGACAACGGAACAGGAGAATCAGCAGATGGTGAGAGAATGCTCAAGGAAAGTCTATGACTAGCAGCAACTGGTAATGACTTAGATGTATGAACACGAGGAACCAGATGGACAAGTAAACGTAAGGAGAGTCAGTGGTCTGCGTACAGCAAGTTGTACCACTGCTATAGTGAGGAGGAATGTCCAGCAGTAGAGAGGAGGTAGTGAAAGTCAGTGGTCTGTGTATAGCAAGTTGTACCACTGTCTATAGTGAAGCAATGGGTTCCAGGTGCAAGTAGGTAACGGGGAAGTCAGTGGTCTGCGTACAGCAAGTTGTACCACTGCTTATGTGAGAGGATACTTGAAACTGGTGCCAATGGGAAACAGGAGTCAGTGGTCTGCGTTCAGCAAGTTGTACCACTGCTATATATATGTGAGGAGGGGCACGAGGAGATGAATGGAATGCAGAGGATACACGGGGCACACGGAACTTGATCCCACGATGATAACCACAATACAATAATAACTGACAAGCGCTGCTTGAAGTATACAAAGTCACTATAAAGATCCAGGTAATAGGAAACAAAGTCAATAGTAACAATAGCTTCAGTAGATGGAAGACTCCGGAGATGAACACAACACAGTCCAGACGGATATGCAATACAATAGCAAAGTCAATGGAAAGTATGCATACCGCGGTTCAGGAGAGCAGGCTGTCAAGGAGAAGTGCAGGGATACCTGAACGGCTGAGCGCCGGCAGGAGGAGAGACCACTGGAGGATGGAAGCGGTAATCAGGTTGGTGCAGCGCACGAAAGGTAACCGGTAATCAACGGAGCAATACACAGGAAGCAGTAGTAAGTAAAACTGGAAACATGATGAACACAGGAGAGTTGAGGCTGTCTGGTATCCGGCAGTAGTAGCGGAGGCAGCGGAGGGGAGACACGCTGAACACAGGAGAGTAGAGACGGTCTGGAATCCGGCAGCAGTAGCAGATAGGAATCAGTGGAGAGCTGACACGATGAACACAGGAGAGTTGAGACGGTCTGGAACCCGGCAGTAGTAACAGATAGGAATCGGTGGAGAGCTGACACGATGAACACAGGAGAGTTGAGACGGTCCGGAACCCGGCAGTAGTAACGGAGGCAGCAGAGAGTAGACACGCTGAACACAGGAGAGTTGAGGCGGTCTGGAATCCGGCAGCAGTAGCAGATAGGAATCAGCTGAGTGCAGACACGATGAACACAGGAGAGTTAAAGTGGTTTGGAAACCACAATCGTAGTAGACAGGAATCAGCTGGAGCTGAATACACGAGGAAACACAGGAACACCTTCAGAGGCTCATGGGGAATGAGACTCCAAGATCAGGCAACTAGGTAATGATCACAGGTGGTTTAAATAGGGAGGGTTGCCTGATGATCCAATTAATTAAAAGCAACAGGAACTGAAGGTTTCATAAGGGCTGCACATGCGCAGACCCTCAGGATGGCGGACGGCCACGGTTCCTGAACACAGGAGAAATGGCACTCACAGTCCGGTGAGTGACAGAAGTCTTCTCTTCCATTCCTGGGCGCACTACCTTAATCAAAAACGACATTGTCACTCCGCCAGGAGTCATTGTAAAGCAGAAGCCGTATTGCATTCCAGAAGCCAGACGGGTGGACGTAAGAAAGGAGATCGAGAAAATGCTCCAGCTAGACGTGATTGAAGAGACCACTAGTGCGTGGAATAGTCCCATTGTGCTTTTCCCGAAACCCAATCGGACAATTAGGTTCTGCAATGACTTTAGGTGCCTAAACAGTATGTCGCAGTTTGATGCCTATCCGATGCCACGTGTGGATGAACTGGTAGAAAATATTGCTGGTAGCAACTGATTGACAACTCTTGATCTAACAAAGGGTTATTGGCAAGATCCCCTGACTTCTACGGCCAAGCCAAAGACTGCATTTTCCACCCCTGATGGTCTCTATCAATATAAAATCCTACCCTTTGGGTTGCATGGGGCACCTGCCACCTTCCAAAGGGCCATGAATAAATTGCTACGACCTCACACAGCTTATGCAGCCGCTTACTTGGACAATATAGTGATTTATACCCCAGACTGGGGATCACATTTAGCCAAACTTGAGGCCGTCTTAGCTTCATTAAGGTCAGCAGGATTAACAGCTAATCCAGAGAAATGTGCCATAGCTATGAGAGAAGCCAAATATTTGGGGTACGTTGTTGGCCGAGGGCGTCTAAAACCACAGCTAGACAAAGTGGAGGCAGTTAAGAACCTTTCTAGGCTTAGTAGGTTACTACAGGCGGTTTGTAAGCCACTTCGCCACTAGAGCTGCTGCACTTACGGACATGTTAAAAAAAAGTTGTCCGGACAGATTAACCTGGTCTGACTCTGTAGAAGCCGCCTGGTCTGATTTTCGGTTAGCACTTTGTTCCTCTCCAGTTCTACAAGCACCGGACTTTACCCAGAGGTTCTTCCTCTAAACTGGTGCTTCTGGTGTTGGCTTAGGTGCAGTCTTGTCACAGGAGAAGAATGGAGTAGAAAATCCTGTCCTGTACCTAAGTCGTAAGTTGCTTCAAAGGAAACAAAAATATGCCACTGTGGAGAAAGAATGTCTCGCCATAAAATGGGCTACAGAAGCTCTGTGCTATTATCTCCTAGGCAGAGAGTTCACCTTAATAACAGATCATGCACCATTGAGATGAATGCAGAACAATCGTGAGCTAAATGCCAAGGTAACCAGCTGGTTCGTGGCACTGCAACCTTTCAAGTTCTCAGTAGAACATAGACCTGGGATTCTGCACAAGAATGCAGATGCATTCTCACGAAAATATGCGCTCCTTGCGAAGTCCGCGTCCCCCTACTTGGAGACGCTAAGGGGAGGGATATGTAACAAAAGGAGGCGTTTATTTAACAAGATGCAGAGAAAGCAGGCAAGCAGAGTAAAACAGTTGTGCAGTAATGCACCTAGAGTGAAGATAAACCAAATAAAGACTTATGTATGACAAGCAATAGTTTAAGTTTAGTTAACTCACATGGTTTGAAAGCTCCTTCCTCTCAGCAAACAGACAGGGTGTGTCTGTTAGTGCAAACAGTACCACTGATGGGAGTTTCCTCTTAAACGGAAGGTGGGTTTGTCATCTGCTCATCAAGCTAAGGCTGGGGAGGAGTATCATGTATAAAAGATTGCTTGTTTCATTTGTCCAGGGAGACCAACGCTGGGGAAGCTGGCTGGTCTTGAGAGAGCTGGTCTATGTTTAGCTAGCGTTTAGGGTCTCCAGAATTGCTGTGAAATTCATATGGTGTCAAATACATTTTTCCATCCTGGAAATATAGCTGCATAAAAAGAAGAAGTTGTTCGCTTGTGCTTTATCAGTAGCAGGCTCTTGCCACAAGTGGTGTCAGAAGTGGGATGCTCCTGGAAGCAAGTTTCCGCTACCCAACCCACGCAGACGTCAACATGGAGGAAGTAATGAGAAGACTCGTGAACGTGGCCGCTGCGCAGCAAGAGCAGCAAGCTCAGATGCTACGAGTCACCGAGACACAGGTGGGAAACACAAGGCTCTTAAGGGAAGAGTTAAGCCAGTTGAGGCATGACAGATATGAACCACCTGGTTCGGTTCTGCAGAAAATGTCGCCAGGTGATGACATAGAAGCATATCTGGTGTCCTTTGAGAGACTTGTAAAAAGGGCAAAATGGCATCCTAAAGATTGGGCTGAGAGGCTGGCGCCATATCTGACTGGTGAAGCTCAGCGAGCTTAGATGGATCTAGATGAGGACCGGGCCTCTGATTATGTGCGTCTAAAGTCTGAGATTACCCAGTATTGTTTTATTCCTTGTTTGTTCCCAATTGTAAAGCGATACTGAATTTGCTGTCGCTACATAAATAAATGTTGATGACGTGGATGATAATGAAGTCCACTACATACTTTATGCAAACAACTGTACAGCAAGCAGACACCTTTATTGGATAATTTAACATAGGAATCTAAAGAGACTGAATGAAAATTGTACTTTAACTTGTCTTTACGATTATCTTTTGTACTCCATATACTATATGTTATATAACCATTTCTCTGCCACTTCCTCTTCTTATAATTAATGAATAAAAAGTGTCTGTGGTTTACTTAACAGATTAATAGGACAGTACTTTTTTTTTAATAAAACACATGTAAACCGCAGGGAAAACATCAGAAAAATAGAGGTGTTTCTGACAAGCAGCATTTGATCATTAACTTATAAATTATGGGGGCAATCCTTATTTATTGAGTAAAGGGGCAAAATTTCTTTTTTGCTGACCCTATCTCCCTAGGTAAGCCAGCCCTGTCACTATTTTGTGGCGGCTGTAATGCTGGCGGGTTAGCCAGCGGTTATTGTCCTTTGAATGTTGACATTGTAACAGTTGACATTACTACTGTCAACAGTCACAATGTCAACATTTTAAACATGTGACAGAATGAATCTGTCGACAGACTGACTGTTGACATTGTCGACTGATTCACTGTCGTCAATATGACAACATCCGGTCCTAGGCATGGCAAGCTGATGCATCTGCCAATCATTCAGACCTGGACGCATCTTCAACTCTGAATATGGTGTACAAATGCATACACTTGCATGATGCAACTTTTTCAATTACACGTTACACTTACGCTTGCGTTCCACTTTGAATCAGGCCCATAGTCTGCTTACCGGAAATCCTGTTTTCCACAACCATTCTCCCCAACTTTTTAAAATAGATGGTGTTTTGCATCCTGGCCAGAGAAGAATGAATAGAATTAATTACATGTTTATAAACCAGTCTCTCTTCCCAAGTGTTGTTGCAACATATATCGGGTTTGATTTATACTTGCCCACTTTCTTCAGCTCCCTTCCGGGAGCCAGCCAGTGGAGGGGGGTGTGAGGGGGGCGGGGCTGCCAAAATCGCATCATTTTGGCCCCGCTGGGGCCAAACGCTGCGATTCATCTTGAATCGCGGTGTTTGGGATCTAATTCAGCCCACTTCCTAGTGAAGTGGGTGGAATTCGGGAGATTGCCACACTCGCCTGGGAGTCCGGGAGACTCTCGCAAAATGCGGGAGTCTCTCGGACATTCCGGGAGAGTTGACAAGTATGGTTTGATTGCCTGGTCAGATCACACACTTGTTAGCATTTCACTGCAGATATTTGAACATACTTCACTTGAGAACATAGAAACTGAATAACTCATTATTAGATAATAATATTTTTACTACTACATTACATCAAAAATTCAAAAAGAATTGAAATGAGTCAGAGTCATGTATGGGAACTTCATAAACCTACCATGCATTACTAGTCAAAGCAGTTACTTAAAAAAAAATGGAGGAAAATAAATTAGCACAGATGACTACTCCTTTGCAACACTTAGAAAACTTCATAAAAACACATAATATTAAGGGCTTGCTTATAACAGAGCAGCTTTTTTATGAGCATGGTGACAAAGCAGGTAGTGTGCTTGCTAACAAACATAAAACATATACAGACAGCTGGAAATCCCCACAGGGATGCTCAGTTATAAGAAAATCAAATATTTCTATTGTAAGTTACAATTTGTAACCATTATACTTTCCCAGTATGTTCTTCTCCTTAAAAGCTGAGAAGACCTTTGACAGCATCAATTGGAATTGCTAACACTCGTACAATTTAACATTGGCTCAAACATACCATATAATGAGAGAGCAGCACAATGGCTTACTGGTTAGCACTTCTGCTTTACAGCACTGGAGTCATGAGTTCAATTCCCACCCATGGCCTTATCTGTCAGGAGTTTTTATATTCTCCCCGTGTTTGCGTGGGTTTCCTCCGGGTGCTCCGGTTTCCCCCGACACTCCAAAAACATACTGGTAGGTTAATTTGTTGCTAACAAATTGACCCTAGTCTGTGTCTGTGTGTGTGTTAGGGAATTTAGACTGTAAGCCCCAATGGAGCAGGGCCTGATGTGAGTGAGTTCTCTGTACAGCGCTGCGGAATTAAGGGCGCTATATAAATAAATGATGATAATGATGGCTAAGATTAAAAGTGACCTATAAATTCATACTTTAGTATATCCTCTGTAGATTATTTCCCAGTTAAAATTGCTGCAATATATTGTTTTTAAAGGGACACGTTTGTTCTTCTCCTTTATTTATATAGTGCCAACATATTACAGAGCAATACAGATAATTTGTTCATTCGGGTTGGTTCTTGCCCCAGTGGAGCTTACTTTCTACATACACAATACTCCACACATCTTCAGAACTACAAACTAACGCCTAGTCCCTTAAGTGACATTTCTCCTTACACTCTACCCTGAAAAAGGACACCACATGGTTTGCCTGCTCTCTAGGGAGTGCAGTGCGTGTGTAATTTTTATGAGCAGGATAGGTTAATTCCGTGTCACTGTGGATTAATGCTGACAGGAGAAGAAGAGGAGGGGTGCAAGGGTCAGATCTTGACAAGACAGATGACGGAGCTACATGCCAATGCGTGAGAATCCTGCCATTGCTCTGTTTTTCTTTCTTGCATGACTGTTGCTTCCTCCTTTCCAACAGACAAATCTCCCGACAGATACTCTTAACCATTTTCATTCCAGGATTCATGTTAGTGTAGTTCTAGTAATTCCAGGAGTTAAAGAAGCAAAATAATTACAAATGGAACTGACTTCCACTGTGTTAAAAAAAAGTTAAAGTGTTAATAAATGGCAAAAACACCTATGAATATCTGTGTACTCATATTCACCCATTACATGCAAGATGACATGTAGGTGAAAGAAGCTACATAAATAAACATGATTACAGATGCAGAAGCCACAGATGTGCTATGTGTCCCAGCCTCATCTGTAATGTGATCAATTTCTTGGCTGCAAGTCTTCCCCAATTGGGCACCCCAGACATTTATTTAATGAGCTTCTATATTATATCACATATCAGTTCCAGTTACAGCCAATACAAACATGTGACTATTTTATTTAACTAATGAGAGTTAATCTGGATCTTCCTAAAACTAGGAACTGTCACTCTTGTAGGGATCATTTGAGCAGAAGTACCACATCCTGTATATCAGACCTTGCCAACCTGTAGCTCTCCAGGTGTTTGAAACTACAAGCCCCAGTATACCTTGCCAGTTATTGGCTGGCTATCTGCTGGCAGAGCATGCTGGGATTTGTAGTTTCACAACACATGGAGAGCCACAGGTTGGCCAGGCTAGGCTGCCTGTTGCTCTATGGGCTCCCACAGTGCTGTTCGGCAGACAGGAAGTCTTACTTCCTTTCCTGTCTGCCTGATTTGAGGAGAGACACCAGCCAGAACAGCTGAAGGTAAGTGAGGGGGGAGGGGGGCTGTCAATACTATACTATACTATGGAGGGGCTGCCAATACTGTACTACACTAAGAGAGGGCTGCCTATACTATACTATGCTAAGGGGGGCTGCCTATACTATGCTAAGGGGGGCTGCCTATACTATACTAAGGGGGGGGGGCTGCCTATACTATACTAAGAGGGGCTGCCTATACTGTACTAAGGGGGGCTGCCTATGCTATACTAAGAGGGGGCTGCCTATACTACACTATAGGAAGGGGGGGGGCGACTGCCTATATACTATACTATAGGAAGGTGGGGGGGGGACTGCCTATATACTATACTATAGGAAGGGGGGGCTGCCTATATACTATACTGTAGGAAGGTGGGGAGCTACCTATACTAAACTATAGGAAGGTGGGGGGGCTGCCTATACTAAACTACAGGGAATGTGAAGGACAGGTGGGGCTACTATAATTTGTGAATGAAAGGGGGGTATGTTGCTATAATGTGTGATATGAGGGAAGGGAGGGGGGCTGTCTTAATAACACATCAGTGGAAGGTAGGCTATTAATTTAACGGTGGTGTTTAGGTGGGGGGCTAATTTTTTAATGCTTGCTATTTTATTTGTGGGGTGATGGTGGGGCAATTTAATTTATTTGTGGGCTATTTCATTAAATAGTGGGGTCTATTAAATTAAGATGGGGTGGCGGGACCTTTAATTTAAAGCTAGTGTGATATGGGGCTATTAATTGAATGAGGGGCTGAGTTTGGGGAGGAGAGTTATTTACTAAATGTGAATATGAGTTATTTAATGCCGGGGATGGTTGTAGGAAATGGTAATATTAAACGTAAATGCTATTAATGTTTTGCTGGGGTTGATTGAAGGGAAGTAGGTCTACTTATTAAATGTGTATACTATTAATTTATTGTCAGGGCTAGTTGGAGGAAAATAGATCTATTTATCAAATGTGAGTACTAATTTTTTAATATTGGGGCTGGAGTGAGGCCTAATTATTTAATGTGGGTGCTGTTGATTTAATGCTGGGGCTGGTTGGCATATTCTAAATTTCATGTACTCAGTATTTTTTCCAAATAGGGTATCCAGCATTCCAGGGTCCAGACAAGCAGGAACTGATTTAAAGAAACCAGCAGCCACAGATGGTGAATGTGACAAGAACAGGTAGGAGAGAGCAGGACAGACTGCCAACTGTCCTGAATCTGATGGGGCAGTCCCGAATTTGGGTGACTGTCTCTCTTAGTCAGGTTTTGGTCAGACAGCAAGGACAGTTGGGAGGTATGTCCTGCTTCACAGTGTACTGCTCATGAAGGCAGAGCTGTGTGTATCTAACAGTAGTGCACACAGTTTTGCCTGTGTATTTGTCTAAAATGTATCTAAAATGATAATCCCTCTGTCTTAAGTGCCCCGGCCCCCCCAGAGCCTTACTCCAGCTCTGGTGATACTTTAGTGGTTCTTACATTGATTCCATTGCCTCCTTCTACTTTGCACTGGTCCCATTCTCAGATCACTTTGTTAAACATATGGCCAGCCCCCATTGCACTGACAATATCATTAATCCTGTCTCCTTTGCACTTTGTATATCACCAGAAAACGCTTGTAATAGCTTTTCCCCTTTACTTATGTCATTGTCTGTCAACCCTCCCTACACTGTTAATTCAAACCACCCCCAATCACTGGGCACATTTAGGGCTCATACACATTTGTTGCAAAAGAAGTGTTTTCTTGCAGATGCTATTTCACCTTTGATGATCACACCTGGACAGCCATTTATTCTAAAGATTATTATTAATGCATTTTTGAAACACTCAGTAGACATTTATATATTATATATAGAGAGAGATTTAACTGGTAGTTTGCATCTCATGACATCAAGGAAACAGCAGTGCGTGAGGTGCTCATATGCTGCTCTGGCAGACTGATCAAATACAATTGTGCCACCATGTTTCGTAATAGTTAAACTTATTAAACAAAGTCAGGTATGTTTCTATGAAGGGAATTTCGGAAGGATTTGTTAGTAGGCAACTAAACAAGTTTGAGCACAGAGGCATAAACCAGTCGCAGATAATGTAAAAGGATTCATGTAAATTTATAACACAGGACTGGCAGCATTTGCCCTGCTTTGCTTTAGAGATGACCCACTGTTTGTAAAGTCATCACATCTATGTTTTCCTAAATGTTACTACAACCAAATTCCAGTAGTTCTAAATCCTGCATACTTTCGTGTTGGCCCCACATACAGTTATTTTGGTCCCGTCCACATGAGGCCACTTCAGTAATTTTTTCCAGGGCCACTTTAAATTCCCAATCCGCCCCTGGCCAGGCCTGCTGTATATGCTGCACAGTTCCTGGTGGACAGCACCATTTATAGCTGTCATAAAAACACGACACTTAGGAATAGAACCCAATTCCGTCCATTGTAGAAAATGGCCCGTGTTAGCATGTAGAAAGAACTAACGCTTCTCTCTGTTTCACAAAGTCTAAAACCCATGCAATTTTAAAATATGGATCTTACTGCTACACACTTTTGAAGACACTTATTGTTTGCAGAATCAATTTATAGTTTGGATTTTTTTATCCAAACACTGGATTATTAAATTAATTCTTCTCACGCGGACGGCAGTTGGAGATCAGCTCTGTGCTTTACTTCCCACATAATCATTTTCCCACATTTTCCTAAATTACATGGTGGTACCAATAAGTGTCATCAAACCAAGGATAGGGTTTTTTAGAAGATTTTCTGAATACCATCTCAATTCAGCTGCAAGAACCAGTGAGTTTAATTGCTTTTGCTGTCAATTGTTATTGCTGTTGCCATCTCATTTCCGCCTTTGGTGATCTTCACTGCCTCCTTGGTGACAGCAGCTGCTGCCAAATATGGGGAACAACTATCCAGACTCTTTTCCAGCAGTGAACATGACGCAAAAGAGAAACACCAGGCTACACACAGTTACTTCAAAGATAATATACAAAAGTGCACGGGCAAGAGCCTTCTCTAGAACCAGCCAGGGAATGAGACCCAGTTAAAATAAACATTTAAGCAAAATTATGGTTTCCAGCTGCTGATTTTGAGATTTACGTTATCTCTCAACGGTACTGCACCCTGGTAGCTGCACAGAAATGCCAGTCACCAATGACAGCTTTATTATTGGAGACTAATACTACCATTTTATTAGAGCCATACGTACCTACCTGCAACTACCAAATGTTATTCTACTACCTTATATATCAAGTGTTCCCCACACCTTTCAGATTACAAGCTCATTGAGGCAGGACCTCTTTATCTTCTGTTCCATATCAATGTATGTAATGTGTTTGTGCCCTGATCCCCTCAATGTACAGCGCTACACAATATACACCGATCAGTCACAACATTAAAACCACCGGCCTAATATTATGTAGGTCCCCCTCGTGCCACTCAAACAGCTCTGACCCATCAAGGCATGGACTCCACAAGACCTCTGGAGGTGTGCTGTGGTATCTGGCACCAGATCTGGCGGAATTTGGAGGCCAAGTTAACACCTTGAATTTTCTGTCATGTTCCTCAAACCAGTCCTGAATAATTTTTGCAGTATGGCAGGGTGCATTATCCTGCTGGTAGAGGCCACTGTTACTAGGGAATAGTGTTGCCACAAAGGGGTGTACTTGGTCTGCAAAGCATAACATTGCCCAAAGCATCACACTGCCTCCACTGGTTTGCCTTCTTCCCATAGTGCGTCCTGCTGCAATCTCTTCCCCAGGTAAACAACGCACTTGCACCCGGCCGTCCACATGATGTAAAAGAAAACATGAGTCATCAGACCAAGCCTTGATTCATTGCTCCATGGTCCAATTCTGGCAGTCACGCTGTGATGCACTGTGTGTTCTGACACCTTTCTATCATAGCCAGCATTAACTTTTTCAGAAATGTGTGCTACAGTAGCTCTTCTGGGGGATTGGACCAGATGGCTAGCCTTCACTCCCCACGAGCATCAATTAGCCATGGGTGCACATGACCCTGTCGCTGGTTCACCGATTGTCCTTCCTTGAACCACTTTTGGTAGGTACTAACCACTGCATACCAGGAACACCTCACAAGACCTGTCATCTACAAGACCCAGTCGTCAAGCCATTGCAATTTGGCCCTTGTCAAAGTTGCTCAGATCCTTCCAACACATCAAATTCAGCAAGTTCATTTCTAATATATCCCACCTCTTCACAGGTGTTATTGTAGTGAGATAATCAATGTTGTTCACTTCACTTGTCAGTGATTTTAATGTGAAGCTGATCAGTGTATGTAAGAGATAATAATAATTATATGTGAGAATGTTGATCCAAGATAAAATCAAATCACCGGTTTGGGTCCAGGAAATATGTTTCTATCCTCTACGGAAAAATTAGAAATAGCTGAAAACAGATATTTAACCTTCAGGGTCAAGATATCGGGGAGTTGCAGGAAGTGAATGGTTGATGACCTTTGAGACTTATTCACAGCTTTGAGATTTCTATTTCTAAACAGTTTGCTATTTAAACAACATGTTCTGACTTAAACTGGTAGTTTTAGGATGAATGTGAAGTTTTATGACAAAAGTTACAAATAAAGACAACAGTTCAACAACTATGTATAAATGTAGTAGCATAACACAAAGCAAATAGAGATCCATCAGGTACATTAATTTAACATTAAAAAAAAGCAGGCAGGGTGGTCAATATTGTTATCTGCTGTCAAATTCAGTATTAATCTAATAATTTAAAGCAAAGCCACATGTTCTCATCAATAATGGTAATTTATGACAGCCCAATATTATTACCAGATTTAGAGACTGTGTGTTTTTTGCAGGAGTTTAACTGCTTGTGTCACAAACCACAAGCATTCAGTAAATATGAGCTGAAAACCGCTCGCGTGAGAATCTGCCTGTGCCTCCACTGTGTGCAGTGCAGACATTACAGGAAAATGACTGATTGGCAGAGAGAACGATATTGCAGGAATGGAGATTATTTTTTTCTGGAATAATTTTTCATTTTTTGTTGTGAGGTTGTATAACTAGATGAGGAGGCAAATGTTTAAAAACCATGCACTCATATTTTGGCAGACAGTAGATATGGCATAATAATTTAGCAAAACCATTAGTATAAATATTGGACATTTAATTCCCAGTTAATTTTTTTAAAACTTTTTATTTTGAACATGTACAAACAGTATAAATGAAAACCCCAAAATGTTCAAAAATGTAATTTATTTGTTATACAACAATCGAAAAATAATTATTAAAATAAAAAAGCATTGATTAGGGAGAGTAAAAAAAAGAAAGGGAAGCTTAAGGAACGCAAGCTCAAAATTTAATAAGAGTAACTTGCACAATATGCCTACTAAGTTGTTATAATACGGTTAATTGAATTTACTCACTATTATGTGAAAGGTCCACAGAGCAGAGTGTACCCAGGGGTTATGGAATAACAGGAGTGGGTGAAGCGAGCGTAACTCAAGTCATATTTGTCCGATTTTCCTTGAAATTGTAAAGTAATTTTTTTCCATAGAGACAATAAAACAATTTTTTCCTTAACATGCTGGAGAGTATACACGTGACCTTCCGAAATGTAGATATAGGATATTTGGCTGCATTTAAGTTATGAGAAGCTAATTTACTAGATTGTGCTCCTAAGCCAGAAACAGGAAAGGATAATAGAACAGACCAAGGAGATTTTGCAATGCTTTACAGTAAACACCATCTGTAGATTGTCCTTTAAAAAAAATAATATTTAAAGTGTTAAGTTGATGGTTGTTAAAAGACGAACTCTGCCAATAAGCCTTTTTTCATATTGTTCCCCTTCCAAAACAGTGGGGGTCAATAGCTGATTCTTTTGCTACAGCAAGCATTGAAATTTTGACTTAAAGTACTGCTGACGCACATGTGTCAATCACACCTGATTGGTTCGTTGCAGCAGTATCTCTCAAATAGTGGGACATCAGTCCCATGACGTTCTGATGGTTGCAAGATGGAATGCTACGAAAAAAGAGTGTACAAGTCCATTTTTTATTAAATAGTGCTATTAAAATTCACAATGGAAGAAAATAAACATGTTATATCAGCACATACAGAAACAATTTTATTAACCTACCCTTGTACCGGACTCATTATATCTCAGTTAAACAATGACAACCATAGTAGTGAATGTGGGCTTATCATTTGACTCAGAAATACAAGGGTGTTGATTGCGGCATCTTAAAAAGAAATTAGTGTGGCCAAACTCAGTACTGATCTGGCCGGACATCAGTCATTCAGCTGTTGTGTCTTGCTACCATATCACTGCATATGGGCATACTAAATGCCATAACATAGACATAGTGAGACAACTAGTAAAGGGTAGTATTTTACTATTTATCCCATGGCTACAGGCACTTATTACTATAGATGGGGATACCACTTTGAAATGAAGCCACACCAAATCCAAGGAGCCATAGTCAAGGTTCTATTTTGAGAACCTCTGCAATTGACCACCAATATCATAACTCTTTTCCCCTTGCAACCAGCGCACCAAGCCTCAGTTTACAATTTTGCTGGAACTTAGTGAGAGTTGATTGGTTGCTCTATCAGCTATCAATCCATCTACTGTAAAAATGTTTTTTTTAAATGTATGGTATGACAGGATGGGTCGCCTTTGCCACCCTGCCCTGCTGGGAACCGGCTGGGCTTACATTGCTACCGATCCCTTTCATTATCCCAAATGCGCCCTCTTGCCGCAGTAGGAGGGGCTTACAAATGCTGCTAACACTGGACTCCTTACCGACATCCAGAACCAGGTTTCTTCTGGGTAACTGACGCTGATAGTGTACCTATTACTGGTGTACCTGGGCTGGTACTCCTGACCTCTTCCTATAGATCAGGGTTACTGTGGATGGATCTCCCCTGGCCTCTTACACTGACCAGGGCTGCAGGGTAGCAGCAGAGCACTGGTACCGCAAAAGCTGGGTCCAACCTCAGAAACAGCCGAAGAACGGATTAGATTTATGGCCTAATCTGCAGGTCACATGAATACAGCAATATTGAAGATGTTTTCAAGCAGGTATGTGATGCAAGTGATGTTTGTTTGCTCTTACACTGGTTGGAGGTACCAGTGAACAGGTCATATGAAACAAGAAGAACAACTTTTCAATACAAGATAGTACCTTTTATACAGTTTGGACACAGGCTATTTTTAGAATCAGGAAGCAAGTTGTTTACACAAACATGGATTTACATGCATTGCAAAGCCAACAATATTTACACTTATCTATGAAATTCTAGAGACGCTGTGATGTCCTGCATCACATGCTGTTTACAATGTTCAGAAAGGTTTGAACACTGACAAAAGGCAACACAGTAATGACCCCCTGCCGGCCAGAGCAGACATTTAACACTTCATCACAAAACTTAGTTAGCAATTCCTGCTATCAGAATCCCTCCCCATATGCCTAATTGGAGGTTTCCACTAGCAACCTTACAAACCCCAAACAATGACACTCCCATACAAAACACATACCAATACACAAAAGACTTTGAAAACAAAGGCTCATTGTATCAGATATATACATCAGAAATAAAGCATTTCCTTTAGTAAAGTTAAAACAGAAAAAACTAATTTCTACCCTGGTCTCAGAAATAACGATTTCCTGTATCAAAATATACACAATATCCAAAATAAGTGCATGTGCAATTATATAAATAAGCTCCATGCGCTATTTCCTTTAAATAAATTTATACCAGAAGTTATTTATCAGTGATCCAGTCACATATGGTAATGTTTGATTCTTTTCCATTTATAGCAGTATATCTGTGCACAATTTTTAGTCCCTATAAAAGGGTGCTACCAGGGGTATGGAGTTCTAATATCCTTAATAGTCTGGCAAATGTATGGACGACCATTTAATAACGTAATTTATGACTATTACTGTCAACCAAATTCTCACAAAGGTAATTCTTATTCAACCTAATAAACATACTTCTTATTTTCCCTTAAATCCACAAGATCAATTTATGCCATAATTTATACTTATATCTACAAGAAAAACTGCATACAAAATGTATCTTCATTTAAAATGCTTAGTATTATTAATTAACATTCTAATTGTAAAACTTATATATATATTATAAAACTAGACAGTGTATATTATACAAACTCAACAGGTTTCGTTCACTCTATTGACATGGGTGGTATAGCATAGATGTACATATAATGCATTACATTGATTGCCTGTTTTCTAAATATACAAGTTATTGTGTGTGTGTTTTGACCAACTATTGTGTAGTGTATGGCAATGGGTGTATGAGTCAGTCTCACCTATTGTTTAAATGGGTGTGAATGTATTGTGTGTGTGTGTAGGAGGAGGGGGAGGGAGACACACAAGCCAGGCTCCATTTTTCTCACATATTAACTTCTACCATTTTTCTCACATAAACTTCTACCATTTATCCACATATAAACTTCTACCATAAGACATTATTTACATATGGAAACTTCTAGCAACTCAAACAGCTCATAATACTTACAATGGCCGACCTCATACCAGGCTTGTTAGCTGCACGTGCTTGTAATGGCCTAATTTACTGCCAGTGCAAGTTTCATAGCAAGAGTAACAGGGCCCAGTTCTTATTAGCCTACATAAACCTCCAGTAATACAATATACCATACTTGCAAATCCACACCAAACACCTCTCTATTTAGCAATAATTAAACATTGTCCTCTTTACACACATAAAGTGGAGGGAATGTAAGAGAGTGAGAGCTAGTAAGGCATATTACACAAAAGTCATCTATTTCAAATAACTTTTACAACAAACACAAATACTACAATTTAAAATCCACATATACTGTATTAAGTTAATTTTATCGCTTACCAATAAACACTATCCTATGCAATTTATTGTGGTTCCAACGCACAAAGATTTTTAATTGCAAAATATAGCAGGATTTAGAGCAAGCCATCATAATGCATAAAAGATATTACAATAAAGCAGGAAAGTATAAAAATCCGAATACATTATGTATTTGCTTTCCCTGGGCCCAGGGTTCAGATGCAGTCATGTGGTCTGTTGTCAGGAAGAGAGAGCAATGGGGAAACGAAGCTTTCTTATATGCAGCTTTAGTTTACAAAAAAACATTAATAATGTCACTATGTAAACAGATAACACTTAGAGAGGTCTTCTACCGGCCACTCTAATCTAGTTTTAACCATCATTCTATTCAAATTTGTTCTGGCTAGTACCATTTACTCTATTTTCCCACTGGTTTGTGGCTGATCAAAACTATGTAACTTACTATCACTGCTCATACATTATACCCATTATCTAAAAGCTATTACCAGTAAGAATGAATACCCCTATCACCTTCTATATAACTCTAGTAACAAAAATCTTGAATATGATACAGCAATATTAGAAACATTTCAATAAACCTTTACCCAGATTTATTTCATCAGTACACCAGTACATACTTAAGAATCCTGCAAGGTGGCAATTGGATGAAGTTGATTTGTTTTACCTGAAGAAAGTCCATCTGTAGGAGGGGTATGGGATAGCTCTATTGGTATTGTCTTCCTGACATTTTCTCTCAATCAAGTAAGGCAGGACATTGCCTTCCTACTAGCTTGAGAAGAGACGTCTGATGCATACCAGTATGCTCTTACCAGCGTGCACACACCTTTATCCAGCTGAGTCAGACCATGTGTTGCTTCAGCTAGGCCTGAAAGATACACTCTGGGAGCCACAGGCCTACCTTGTCCATCTCTCCAGGATCCAGAGGACTCCTGACCACATCCCTTCACCTTCCAGACCACTTTTTTCTGCAGGTAACACAAATCTTATATATTAACTAATTCATGTGTGTTTACAATTTAAAAACAAAACATTGATTTGTCAGTTCTCATGTTTAAACCTGCTGCCCACTTGACAGCTATGTCTGCTCAGTTATTAAAGTCATGTGTGTAAGCTTTAACTTAAATAACAGCTACTTCAGTTGGTAACTGTGTCACTGTTACAAGTCCTTCATGTAATGTGAGTGTTCTACTCATGTACTGTTATTGTCATAAAAGTTAGTCGCCTCAACATCGCTCCCTATCCTAGAAAAGTACTCAAACGCAATGTATATCAACTGATTTACCCTCTGCCACCTCACATGCCATTTTCAATCCCACAAGTTCAGTTATTTGGCTAAGTGAGGAGGGCAAAGGGGTCAATTTTTATAGCACCTTCGTCAATTATAACAATATTCAGTATATGTCTAACCCTAACTATGAAAAATATAAAACATGAAAATTTTACATTTTACATTTTCTAAAGGGTTTCACTTGTGGTAAAAATCTTAATCAAAAATGCATATCTGTATGTCTACCTAATTCACCTTCAGCGAGTCTCCTTTCTCCTTCCACAATTTGTGCATGTAGAGGCACACTTTGTACTCTTTGCTCAGCAGACAAAAGGCAGATACCACATGCAATCTATAAAACATGAATCACATTTCCACTACAAAATTCCTGCTTAAAATCAGCAGTTTCTATAAGCATAAAAACAAACCATTAGCTACTTCCGTGACTATGTCAGTGTAGTGTATGTACCCCTAATTCTGCCCATTGTCAAAACAGTCATAGCCCCATGGGTGAGGCAATGTCTACGTATTTTGTATCTCTTTATAAGAAAGGATTGAGATACTGACAGAGATGTAAAGAATGAGAAATAGGACAGCAAAGAAGAAGAATACTGAAGTGACTTGCAGATCAATAGAAAAGCAGAGAAGGAGACTTACAGCAAAATGACAGCTGCATTGGGCACTAATGGGAAATGGCTCTACTATTTCACTAATCCCCTCAGCTATTAACTAATCTATGACCCCTCCACCATTCTTATTAAGTTTACCAGGGAGTTACATCACCCATCCAATCCAGTGTCTTCCATTGTTAGCTCGTATGGAACTTGGTATCTATGATCGAAATAAATATAAAACCTTGCGATGGACTTGTGACTATAATGGAGAAGTGCAAAATTAACCCTTTGTGACGCATACTCTGTATCTCCCATGTGTGTTCCTGGAATACATAAAACAACATTAGAAGCAGAGTATATACACACTTCATTTTAAATAATAAATCTAAGCCAAATAAGTTATCATAGGCCACTGCAGTTAGAAGAAAGAGTGTTACAATGACCCATTGTTAACTTGTATTTTAAGAGAAAATTTTGTATTTCTCCTGCAATCCCCATAATTACTAAATATATATATTTCTTTGGCTGTCATTATCTACAACAGAGAGGAACAAAACAAAAATAGTATCAAATAACAAAGAAAAACAAACATTTTAATTTCTTTACTTTCAATCCTTATCATCGACCAGCGACAAGAAAATAAATACAAGACAACAGAAAACAAACAAACAAAAACAAAAAGAACAAAACAAACATAAAAAAGTCTCAGTCTGCTTTTATTCCTTGGTGACCATTGTTTTTATGCAGGAAAATTCACTAGCAACGGTTATCTACAATCCTATTGTTCTAAGGCTATATAGCCTCATTGCAGTTTCAGTTTCAATTTATTTTATACACTTCTTTTCCCTGTCTGCACTTTATGAATGGAATAAAAACAAAAGTTTCTTCCGACTGTTTGAAAAACTGGTCTTTTTTTTCCTATTGCAGGGTTTTGTTTTGTTTTTTTTCGAAATTCAGTCACATTCCATACACAAACACAAAAAAAAATATACATTTAAGTTACTCATCTTCTTCAGAAACATTACCTTTAAAATTGCTTAACATGACTTCCGGTGGGCGGGGCATCTGGAATGGCCGCTTCTTAGACCGGCTCCATACAAGAACTTACCATCTATTGGCATCAGTGGTCTGTTGCACTCTAAAACCATCAGAACTTGGCTGATAGTAAGCCCAGGAGTGCACAAGATCTTTATAACATTACGGAACCCACCTGTTGTACATCCCCGGAGTCCGGCTCAGAGAGAGCCACGCTAACTTTCTCGCCATGTGGCGGATACATTTGCAAGAGCCAAGGTGGAAATCCCTGCCCTGTTTGTGTGTATATCAGTCGACTTGGGAAGAATATTATAACCCCCCAAGCAAGCGAAATTGAAGTGGGAGTCGCTTACACCCATCCAACCTTCCCAGCGGAGGACAGCGGTGACCTGACCGAAAAGAGGCGCGAGCCTGAAAGCGCTGATACCTACCTGGATTCCGTGCTGGAGGGTCTGGCTTTGGCAGTGGAAGACAGGTGGCAGGCGCGAGAGGAACACTCGGTGAGACCTCGGTGGAAAGAGACCGTTATCGGGAGAGAGAGTGAGGTGGGAGGTGCCGTTGCCGGAAGTCTGGCTGGAGGGTCTGCCGGTGGTGGAGTGAAACGGAGACCGAGCCAGGAGAGAGAGGCGAAAGGCGCCATTGCATGCCTGACGGCTGTGCTGGAGGAGCTGGATCTGGTGGCAGGTGCGAGGGGTGAGATCCCAGGAGCGGACCTGCGGAACCGTGGAAATTGGCCAGCAGCGAGGGAGCAGACATAGCGGAGGTGCACCCCGTTCCCTACTGCATGAAGGAGAAAAGGAGAAGAGGGCCTGATCCGTGCCTAACATTGTAGCAGCAAAGAATAGCTACATACCTGCAGGTAAACAACTTGCCTAATTGTTTAATATCACCTGGCGCACCTGTCCGCCAGGGAGGGGTTTGGGCAGCGCGGGCTGGAGACTCTGGACACTCCTGTATTCTCTGGCCGTGTCCCGGCTGACTGGGTCTAGATCTACTTTTTGCAACTGACTGTATATGCCTCCTCAGAAGAGTGTCTGTTGAAACCGTTAGGTAGAAGGTTGCCAACTTATATATTAGGAGACTTTGCCTTTCTCTTGTTTATTATTTTTTTGACACAGCTAGTATAAAACTGAAGTTATACAGCTTAAACTGCCTTTCAAAATTTGAATACTTGCCTAATAAGTTGTAATATTTTGCATAGTTGTCAAAACCTATACTGTTATTGAGAAGGTGATAAAATCTTACAAGGTAGTTTTGAACAGGCTGCAATTTATATAAGTTGTGACTCTGCTGCCACCTTGTGGCAGTAGTTGCCAAATATCTTTAGATCAATATATGGTGTTTTAATTGCATTAGCAACTGTTCAACCAGACGTCAACATGGAGGAAGTAATGAGAAGACTCGTGAACGTGGCCGCTGCGCAGCAAGAGCAGCAAGCTCAGATGCTACGAGTCACCGAGACACAGGTGGGAAACACAAGGCTCTTAAGGGAAGAGTTAAGCCAGTTGAGGCATGACAGATATGAACCACCTGGTTCGGTTCTGCAGAAAATGTCGCCAGGTGATGACATAGAAGCATATCTGGTGTCCTTTGAGAGACTTGTAAAAAGGGCAAAATGGCATCCTAAAGATTGGGCTGAGAGGCTGGCGCCATATCTGACTGGTGAAGCTCAGCGAGCTTAGATGGATCTAGATGAGGACCGGGCCTCTGATTATGTGCGTCTAAAGTCTGAGATTACCCAGTATTGTTTTATTCCTTGTTTGTTCCCAATTGTAAAGCGATACTGAATTTGCTGTCGCTACATAAATAAATGTTGATGACGTGGATGATAATGAAGTCCACTACATACTTTATGCAAACAACTGTACAGCAAGCAGACACCTTTATTGGATAATTTAACATAGGAATCTAAAGAGACTGAATGAAAATTGTACTTTAACTTGTCTTTACGATTATCTTTTGTACTCCATATACTATATGTTATATAACCATTTCTCTGCCACTTCCTCTTCTTATAATTAATGAATAAAAAGTGTCTGTGGTTTACTTAACAGATTAATAGGACAGTACTTTTTTTTTAATAAAACACATGTAAACCGCAGGGAAAACATCAGAAAAATAGAGGTGTTTCTGACAAGCAGCATTTGATCATTAACTTATAAATTATGGGGGCAATCCTTATTTATTGAGTAAAGGGGCAAAATTTCTTTTTTGCTGACCCTATCTCCCTAGGTAAGCCAGCCCTGTCACTATTTTGTGGCGGCTGTAATGCTGGCGGGTTAGCCAGCGGTTATTGTCCTTTGAATGTTGACATTGTAACAGTTGACATTACTACTGTCAACAGTCACAATGTCAACATTTTAAACATGTGACAGAATGAATCTGTCGACAGACTGACTGTTGACATTGTCGACTGATTCACTGTCGTCAATATGACAACATCCGGTCCTAGGCATGGCAAGCTGATGCATCTGCCAATCATTCAGACCTGGACGCATCTTCAACTCTGAATATGGTGTACAAATGCATACACTTGCATGATGCAACTTTTTCAATTACACGTTACACTTACGCTTGCGTTCCACTTTGAATCAGGCCCATAGTCTGCTTACCGGAAATCCTGTTTTCCACAACCATTCTCCCCAACTTTTTAAAATAGATGGTGTTTTGCATCCTGGCCAGAGAAGAATGAATAGAATTAATTACATGTTTATAAACCAGTCTCTCTTCCCAAGTGTTGTTGCAACATATATCGGGTTTGATTTATACTTGCCCACTTTCTTCAGCTCCCTTCCGGGAGCCAGCCAGTGGAGGGGGGTGTGAGGGGGGCGGGGCTGCCAAAATCGCATCATTTTGGCCCCGCTGGGGCCAAACGCTGCGATTCATCTTGAATCGCGGTGTTTGGGATCTAATTCAGCCCACTTCCTAGTGAAGTGGGTGGAATTCGGGAGATTGCCACACTCGCCTGGGAGTCCGGGAGACTCTCGCAAAATGCGGGAGTCTCTCGGACATTCCGGGAGAGTTGACAAGTATGGTTTGATTGCCTGGTCAGATCACACACTTGTTAGCATTTCACTGCAGATATTTGAACATACTTCACTTGAGAACATAGAAACTGAATAACTCATTATTAGATAATAATATTTTTACTACTACATTACATCAAAAATTCAAAAAGAATTGAAATGAGTCAGAGTCATGTATGGGAACTTCATAAACCTACCATGCATTACTAGTCAAAGCAGTTACTTAAAAAAAAATGGAGGAAAATAAATTAGCACAGATGACTACTCCTTTGCAACACTTAGAAAACTTCATAAAAACACATAATATTAAGGGCTTGCTTATAACAGAGCAGCTTTTTTATGAGCATGGTGACAAAGCAGGTAGTGTGCTTGCTAACAAACATAAAACATATACAGACAGCTGGAAATCCCCACAGGGATGCTCAGTTATAAGAAAATCAAATATTTCTATTGTAAGTTACAATTTGTAACCATTATACTTTCCCAGTATGTTCTTCTCCTTAAAAGCTGAGAAGACCTTTGACAGCATCAATTGGAATTGCTAACACTCGTACAATTTAACATTGGCTCAAACATACCATATAATGAGAGAGCAGCACAATGGCTTACTGGTTAGCACTTCTGCTTTACAGCACTGGAGTCATGAGTTCAATTCCCACCCATGGCCTTATCTGTCAGGAGTTTTTATATTCTCCCCGTGTTTGCGTGGGTTTCCTCCGGGTGCTCCGGTTTCCCCCGACACTCCAAAAACATACTGGTAGGTTAATTTGTTGCTAACAAATTGACCCTAGTCTGTGTCTGTGTGTGTGTTAGGGAATTTAGACTGTAAGCCCCAATGGAGCAGGGCCTGATGTGAGTGAGTTCTCTGTACAGCGCTGCGGAATTAAGGGCGCTATATAAATAAATGATGATAATGATGGCTAAGATTAAAAGTGACCTATAAATTCATACTTTAGTATATCCTCTGTAGATTATTTCCCAGTTAAAATTGCTGCAATATATTGTTTTTAAAGGGACACGTTTGTTCTTCTCCTTTATTTATATAGTGCCAACATATTACAGAGCAATACAGATAATTTGTTCATTCGGGTTGGTTCTTGCCCCAGTGGAGCTTACTTTCTACATACACAATACTCCACACATCTTCAGAACTACAAACTAACGCCTAGTCCCTTAAGTGACATTTCTCCTTACACTCTACCCTGAAAAAGGACACCACATGGTTTGCCTGCTCTCTAGGGAGTGCAGTGCGTGTGTAATTTTTATGAGCAGGATAGGTTAATTCCGTGTCACTGTGGATTAATGCTGACAGGAGAAGAAGAGGAGGGGTGCAAGGGTCAGATCTTGACAAGACAGATGACGGAGCTACATGCCAATGCGTGAGAATCCTGCCATTGCTCTGTTTTTCTTTCTTGCATGACTGTTGCTTCCTCCTTTCCAACAGACAAATCTCCCGACAGATACTCTTAACCATTTTCATTCCAGGATTCATGTTAGTGTAGTTCTAGTAATTCCAGGAGTTAAAGAAGCAAAATAATTACAAATGGAACTGACTTCCACTGTGTTAAAAAAAAGTTAAAGTGTTAATAAATGGCAAAAACACCTATGAATATCTGTGTACTCATATTCACCCATTACATGCAAGATGACATGTAGGTGAAAGAAGCTACATAAATAAACATGATTACAGATGCAGAAGCCACAGATGTGCTATGTGTCCCAGCCTCATCTGTAATGTGATCAATTTCTTGGCTGCAAGTCTTCCCCAATTGGGCACCCCAGACATTTATTTAATGAGCTTCTATATTATATCACATATCAGTTCCAGTTACAGCCAATACAAACATGTGACTATTTTATTTAACTAATGAGAGTTAATCTGGATCTTCCTAAAACTAGGAACTGTCACTCTTGTAGGGATCATTTGAGCAGAAGTACCACATCCTGTATATCAGACCTTGCCAACCTGTAGCTCTCCAGGTGTTTGAAACTACAAGCCCCAGTATACCTTGCCAGTTATTGGCTGGCTATCTGCTGGCAGAGCATGCTGGGATTTGTAGTTTCACAACACATGGAGAGCCACAGGTTGGCCAGGCTAGGCTGCCTGTTGCTCTATGGGCTCCCACAGTGCTGTTCGGCAGACAGGAAGTCTTACTTCCTTTCCTGTCTGCCTGATTTGAGGAGAGACACCAGCCAGAACAGCTGAAGGTAAGTGAGGGGGGAGGGGGGCTGTCAATACTATACTATACTATGGAGGGGCTGCCAATACTGTACTACACTAAGAGAGGGCTGCCTATACTATACTATGCTAAGGGGGGCTGCCTATACTATGCTAAGGGGGGCTGCCTATACTATACTAAGGGGGGGGGGCTGCCTATACTATACTAAGAGGGGCTGCCTATACTGTACTAAGGGGGGCTGCCTATGCTATACTAAGAGGGGGCTGCCTATACTACACTATAGGAAGGGGGGGGGCGACTGCCTATATACTATACTATAGGAAGGTGGGGGGGGGACTGCCTATATACTATACTATAGGAAGGGGGGGCTGCCTATATACTATACTGTAGGAAGGTGGGGAGCTACCTATACTAAACTATAGGAAGGTGGGGGGGCTGCCTATACTAAACTACAGGGAATGTGAAGGACAGGTGGGGCTACTATAATTTGTGAATGAAAGGGGGGTATGTTGCTATAATGTGTGATATGAGGGAAGGGAGGGGGGCTGTCTTAATAACACATCAGTGGAAGGTAGGCTATTAATTTAACGGTGGTGTTTAGGTGGGGGGCTAATTTTTTAATGCTTGCTATTTTATTTGTGGGGTGATGGTGGGGCAATTTAATTTATTTGTGGGCTATTTCATTAAATAGTGGGGTCTATTAAATTAAGATGGGGTGGCGGGACCTTTAATTTAAAGCTAGTGTGATATGGGGCTATTAATTGAATGAGGGGCTGAGTTTGGGGAGGAGAGTTATTTACTAAATGTGAATATGAGTTATTTAATGCCGGGGATGGTTGTAGGAAATGGTAATATTAAACGTAAATGCTATTAATGTTTTGCTGGGGTTGATTGAAGGGAAGTAGGTCTACTTATTAAATGTGTATACTATTAATTTATTGTCAGGGCTAGTTGGAGGAAAATAGATCTATTTATCAAATGTGAGTACTAATTTTTTAATATTGGGGCTGGAGTGAGGCCTAATTATTTAATGTGGGTGCTGTTGATTTAATGCTGGGGCTGGTTGGCATATTCTAAATTTCATGTACTCAGTATTTTTTCCAAATAGGGTATCCAGCATTCCAGGGTCCAGACAAGCAGGAACTGATTTAAAGAAACCAGCAGCCACAGATGGTGAATGTGACAAGAACAGGTAGGAGAGAGCAGGACAGACTGCCAACTGTCCTGAATCTGATGGGGCAGTCCCGAATTTGGGTGACTGTCTCTCTTAGTCAGGTTTTGGTCAGACAGCAAGGACAGTTGGGAGGTATGTCCTGCTTCACAGTGTACTGCTCATGAAGGCAGAGCTGTGTGTATCTAACAGTAGTGCACACAGTTTTGCCTGTGTATTTGTCTAAAATGTATCTAAAATGATAATCCCTCTGTCTTAAGTGCCCCGGCCCCCCCAGAGCCTTACTCCAGCTCTGGTGATACTTTAGTGGTTCTTACATTGATTCCATTGCCTCCTTCTACTTTGCACTGGTCCCATTCTCAGATCACTTTGTTAAACATATGGCCAGCCCCCATTGCACTGACAATATCATTAATCCTGTCTCCTTTGCACTTTGTATATCACCAGAAAACGCTTGTAATAGCTTTTCCCCTTTACTTATGTCATTGTCTGTCAACCCTCCCTACACTGTTAATTCAAACCACCCCCAATCACTGGGCACATTTAGGGCTCATACACATTTGTTGCAAAAGAAGTGTTTTCTTGCAGATGCTATTTCACCTTTGATGATCACACCTGGACAGCCATTTATTCTAAAGATTATTATTAATGCATTTTTGAAACACTCAGTAGACATTTATATATTATATATAGAGAGAGATTTAACTGGTAGTTTGCATCTCATGACATCAAGGAAACAGCAGTGCGTGAGGTGCTCATATGCTGCTCTGGCAGACTGATCAAATACAATTGTGCCACCATGTTTCGTAATAGTTAAACTTATTAAACAAAGTCAGGTATGTTTCTATGAAGGGAATTTCGGAAGGATTTGTTAGTAGGCAACTAAACAAGTTTGAGCACAGAGGCATAAACCAGTCGCAGATAATGTAAAAGGATTCATGTAAATTTATAACACAGGACTGGCAGCATTTGCCCTGCTTTGCTTTAGAGATGACCCACTGTTTGTAAAGTCATCACATCTATGTTTTCCTAAATGTTACTACAACCAAATTCCAGTAGTTCTAAATCCTGCATACTTTCGTGTTGGCCCCACATACAGTTATTTTGGTCCCGTCCACATGAGGCCACTTCAGTAATTTTTTCCAGGGCCACTTTAAATTCCCAATCCGCCCCTGGCCAGGCCTGCTGTATATGCTGCACAGTTCCTGGTGGACAGCACCATTTATAGCTGTCATAAAAACACGACACTTAGGAATAGAACCCAATTCCGTCCATTGTAGAAAATGGCCCGTGTTAGCATGTAGAAAGAACTAACGCTTCTCTCTGTTTCACAAAGTCTAAAACCCATGCAATTTTAAAATATGGATCTTACTGCTACACACTTTTGAAGACACTTATTGTTTGCAGAATCAATTTATAGTTTGGATTTTTTTATCCAAACACTGGATTATTAAATTAATTCTTCTCACGCGGACGGCAGTTGGAGATCAGCTCTGTGCTTTACTTCCCACATAATCATTTTCCCACATTTTCCTAAATTACATGGTGGTACCAATAAGTGTCATCAAACCAAGGATAGGGTTTTTTAGAAGATTTTCTGAATACCATCTCAATTCAGCTGCAAGAACCAGTGAGTTTAATTGCTTTTGCTGTCAATTGTTATTGCTGTTGCCATCTCATTTCCGCCTTTGGTGATCTTCACTGCCTCCTTGGTGACAGCAGCTGCTGCCAAATATGGGGAACAACTATCCAGACTCTTTTCCAGCAGTGAACATGACGCAAAAGAGAAACACCAGGCTACACACAGTTACTTCAAAGATAATATACAAAAGTGCACGGGCAAGAGCCTTCTCTAGAACCAGCCAGGGAATGAGACCCAGTTAAAATAAACATTTAAGCAAAATTATGGTTTCCAGCTGCTGATTTTGAGATTTACGTTATCTCTCAACGGTACTGCACCCTGGTAGCTGCACAGAAATGCCAGTCACCAATGACAGCTTTATTATTGGAGACTAATACTACCATTTTATTAGAGCCATACGTACCTACCTGCAACTACCAAATGTTATTCTACTACCTTATATATCAAGTGTTCCCCACACCTTTCAGATTACAAGCTCATTGAGGCAGGACCTCTTTATCTTCTGTTCCATATCAATGTATGTAATGTGTTTGTGCCCTGATCCCCTCAATGTACAGCGCTACACAATATACACCGATCAGTCACAACATTAAAACCACCGGCCTAATATTATGTAGGTCCCCCTCGTGCCACTCAAACAGCTCTGACCCATCAAGGCATGGACTCCACAAGACCTCTGGAGGTGTGCTGTGGTATCTGGCACCAGATCTGGCGGAATTTGGAGGCCAAGTTAACACCTTGAATTTTCTGTCATGTTCCTCAAACCAGTCCTGAATAATTTTTGCAGTATGGCAGGGTGCATTATCCTGCTGGTAGAGGCCACTGTTACTAGGGAATAGTGTTGCCACAAAGGGGTGTACTTGGTCTGCAAAGCATAACATTGCCCAAAGCATCACACTGCCTCCACTGGTTTGCCTTCTTCCCATAGTGCGTCCTGCTGCAATCTCTTCCCCAGGTAAACAACGCACTTGCACCCGGCCGTCCACATGATGTAAAAGAAAACATGAGTCATCAGACCAAGCCTTGATTCATTGCTCCATGGTCCAATTCTGGCAGTCACGCTGTGATGCACTGTGTGTTCTGACACCTTTCTATCATAGCCAGCATTAACTTTTTCAGAAATGTGTGCTACAGTAGCTCTTCTGGGGGATTGGACCAGATGGCTAGCCTTCACTCCCCACGAGCATCAATTAGCCATGGGTGCACATGACCCTGTCGCTGGTTCACCGATTGTCCTTCCTTGAACCACTTTTGGTAGGTACTAACCACTGCATACCAGGAACACCTCACAAGACCTGTCATCTACAAGACCCAGTCGTCAAGCCATTGCAATTTGGCCCTTGTCAAAGTTGCTCAGATCCTTCCAACACATCAAATTCAGCAAGTTCATTTCTAATATATCCCACCTCTTCACAGGTGTTATTGTAGTGAGATAATCAATGTTGTTCACTTCACTTGTCAGTGATTTTAATGTGAAGCTGATCAGTGTATGTAAGAGATAATAATAATTATATGTGAGAATGTTGATCCAAGATAAAATCAAATCACCGGTTTGGGTCCAGGAAATATGTTTCTATCCTCTACGGAAAAATTAGAAATAGCTGAAAACAGATATTTAACCTTCAGGGTCAAGATATCGGGGAGTTGCAGGAAGTGAATGGTTGATGACCTTTGAGACTTATTCACAGCTTTGAGATTTCTATTTCTAAACAGTTTGCTATTTAAACAACATGTTCTGACTTAAACTGGTAGTTTTAGGATGAATGTGAAGTTTTATGACAAAAGTTACAAATAAAGACAACAGTTCAACAACTATGTATAAATGTAGTAGCATAACACAAAGCAAATAGAGATCCATCAGGTACATTAATTTAACATTAAAAAAAAGCAGGCAGGGTGGTCAATATTGTTATCTGCTGTCAAATTCAGTATTAATCTAATAATTTAAAGCAAAGCCACATGTTCTCATCAATAATGGTAATTTATGACAGCCCAATATTATTACCAGATTTAGAGACTGTGTGTTTTTTGCAGGAGTTTAACTGCTTGTGTCACAAACCACAAGCATTCAGTAAATATGAGCTGAAAACCGCTCGCGTGAGAATCTGCCTGTGCCTCCACTGTGTGCAGTGCAGACATTACAGGAAAATGACTGATTGGCAGAGAGAACGATATTGCAGGAATGGAGATTATTTTTTTCTGGAATAATTTTTCATTTTTTGTTGTGAGGTTGTATAACTAGATGAGGAGGCAAATGTTTAAAAACCATGCACTCATATTTTGGCAGACAGTAGATATGGCATAATAATTTAGCAAAACCATTAGTATAAATATTGGACATTTAATTCCCAGTTAATTTTTTTAAAACTTTTTATTTTGAACATGTACAAACAGTATAAATGAAAACCCCAAAATGTTCAAAAATGTAATTTATTTGTTATACAACAATCGAAAAATAATTATTAAAATAAAAAAGCATTGATTAGGGAGAGTAAAAAAAAGAAAGGGAAGCTTAAGGAACGCAAGCTCAAAATTTAATAAGAGTAACTTGCACAATATGCCTACTAAGTTGTTATAATACGGTTAATTGAATTTACTCACTATTATGTGAAAGGTCCACAGAGCAGAGTGTACCCAGGGGTTATGGAATAACAGGAGTGGGTGAAGCGAGCGTAACTCAAGTCATATTTGTCCGATTTTCCTTGAAATTGTAAAGTAATTTTTTTCCATAGAGACAATAAAACAATTTTTTCCTTAACATGCTGGAGAGTATACACGTGACCTTCCGAAATGTAGATATAGGATATTTGGCTGCATTTAAGTTATGAGAAGCTAATTTACTAGATTGTGCTCCTAAGCCAGAAACAGGAAAGGATAATAGAACAGACCAAGGAGATTTTGCAATGCTTTACAGTAAACACCATCTGTAGATTGTCCTTTAAAAAAAATAATATTTAAAGTGTTAAGTTGATGGTTGTTAAAAGACGAACTCTGCCAATAAGCCTTTTTTCATATTGTTCCCCTTCCAAAACAGTGGGGGTCAATAGCTGATTCTTTTGCTACAGCAAGCATTGAAATTTTGACTTAAAGTACTGCTGACGCACATGTGTCAATCACACCTGATTGGTTCGTTGCAGCAGTATCTCTCAAATAGTGGGACATCAGTCCCATGACGTTCTGATGGTTGCAAGATGGAATGCTACGAAAAAAGAGTGTACAAGTCCATTTTTTATTAAATAGTGCTATTAAAATTCACAATGGAAGAAAATAAACATGTTATATCAGCACATACAGAAACAATTTTATTAACCTACCCTTGTACCGGACTCATTATATCTCAGTTAAACAATGACAACCATAGTAGTGAATGTGGGCTTATCATTTGACTCAGAAATACAAGGGTGTTGATTGCGGCATCTTAAAAAGAAATTAGTGTGGCCAAACTCAGTACTGATCTGGCCGGACATCAGTCATTCAGCTGTTGTGTCTTGCTACCATATCACTGCATATGGGCATACTAAATGCCATAACATAGACATAGTGAGACAACTAGTAAAGGGTAGTATTTTACTATTTATCCCATGGCTACAGGCACTTATTACTATAGATGGGGATACCACTTTGAAATGAAGCCACACCAAATCCAAGGAGCCATAGTCAAGGTTCTATTTTGAGAACCTCTGCAATTGACCACCAATATCATAACTCTTTTCCCCTTGCAACCAGCGCACCAAGCCTCAGTTTACAATTTTGCTGGAACTTAGTGAGAGTTGATTGGTTGCTCTATCAGCTATCAATCCATCTACTGTAAAAATGTTTTTTTTAAATGTATGGTATGACAGGATGGGTCGCCTTTGCCACCCTGCCCTGCTGGGAACCGGCTGGGCTTACATTGCTACCGATCCCTTTCATTATCCCAAATGCGCCCTCTTGCCGCAGTAGGAGGGGCTTACAAATGCTGCTAACACTGGACTCCTTACCGACATCCAGAACCAGGTTTCTTCTGGGTAACTGACGCTGATAGTGTACCTATTACTGGTGTACCTGGGCTGGTACTCCTGACCTCTTCCTATAGATCAGGGTTACTGTGGATGGATCTCCCCTGGCCTCTTACACTGACCAGGGCTGCAGGGTAGCAGCAGAGCACTGGTACCGCAAAAGCTGGGTCCAACCTCAGAAACAGCCGAAGAACGGATTAGATTTATGGCCTAATCTGCAGGTCACATGAATACAGCAATATTGAAGATGTTTTCAAGCAGGTATGTGATGCAAGTGATGTTTGTTTGCTCTTACACTGGTTGGAGGTACCAGTGAACAGGTCATATGAAACAAGAAGAACAACTTTTCAATACAAGATAGTACCTTTTATACAGTTTGGACACAGGCTATTTTTAGAATCAGGAAGCAAGTTGTTTACACAAACATGGATTTACATGCATTGCAAAGCCAACAATATTTACACTTATCTATGAAATTCTAGAGACGCTGTGATGTCCTGCATCACATGCTGTTTACAATGTTCAGAAAGGTTTGAACACTGACAAAAGGCAACACAGTAATGACCCCCTGCCGGCCAGAGCAGACATTTAACACTTCATCACAAAACTTAGTTAGCAATTCCTGCTATCAGAATCCCTCCCCATATGCCTAATTGGAGGTTTCCACTAGCAACCTTACAAACCCCAAACAATGACACTCCCATACAAAACACATACCAATACACAAAAGACTTTGAAAACAAAGGCTCATTGTATCAGATATATACATCAGAAATAAAGCATTTCCTTTAGTAAAGTTAAAACAGAAAAAACTAATTTCTACCCTGGTCTCAGAAATAACGATTTCCTGTATCAAAATATACACAATATCCAAAATAAGTGCATGTGCAATTATATAAATAAGCTCCATGCGCTATTTCCTTTAAATAAATTTATACCAGAAGTTATTTATCAGTGATCCAGTCACATATGGTAATGTTTGATTCTTTTCCATTTATAGCAGTATATCTGTGCACAATTTTTAGTCCCTATAAAAGGGTGCTACCAGGGGTATGGAGTTCTAATATCCTTAATAGTCTGGCAAATGTATGGACGACCATTTAATAACGTAATTTATGACTATTACTGTCAACCAAATTCTCACAAAGGTAATTCTTATTCAACCTAATAAACATACTTCTTATTTTCCCTTAAATCCACAAGATCAATTTATGCCATAATTTATACTTATATCTACAAGAAAAACTGCATACAAAATGTATCTTCATTTAAAATGCTTAGTATTATTAATTAACATTCTAATTGTAAAACTTATATATATATTATAAAACTAGACAGTGTATATTATACAAACTCAACAGGTTTCGTTCACTCTATTGACATGGGTGGTATAGCATAGATGTACATATAATGCATTACATTGATTGCCTGTTTTCTAAATATACAAGTTATTGTGTGTGTGTTTTGACCAACTATTGTGTAGTGTATGGCAATGGGTGTATGAGTCAGTCTCACCTATTGTTTAAATGGGTGTGAATGTATTGTGTGTGTGTGTAGGAGGAGGGGGAGGGAGACACACAAGCCAGGCTCCATTTTTCTCACATATTAACTTCTACCATTTTTCTCACATAAACTTCTACCATTTATCCACATATAAACTTCTACCATAAGACATTATTTACATATGGAAACTTCTAGCAACTCAAACAGCTCATAATACTTACAATGGCCGACCTCATACCAGGCTTGTTAGCTGCACGTGCTTGTAATGGCCTAATTTACTGCCAGTGCAAGTTTCATAGCAAGAGTAACAGGGCCCAGTTCTTATTAGCCTACATAAACCTCCAGTAATACAATATACCATACTTGCAAATCCACACCAAACACCTCTCTATTTAGCAATAATTAAACATTGTCCTCTTTACACACATAAAGTGGAGGGAATGTAAGAGAGTGAGAGCTAGTAAGGCATATTACACAAAAGTCATCTATTTCAAATAACTTTTACAACAAACACAAATACTACAATTTAAAATCCACATATACTGTATTAAGTTAATTTTATCGCTTACCAATAAACACTATCCTATGCAATTTATTGTGGTTCCAACGCACAAAGATTTTTAATTGCAAAATATAGCAGGATTTAGAGCAAGCCATCATAATGCATAAAAGATATTACAATAAAGCAGGAAAGTATAAAAATCCGAATACATTATGTATTTGCTTTCCCTGGGCCCAGGGTTCAGATGCAGTCATGTGGTCTGTTGTCAGGAAGAGAGAGCAATGGGGAAACGAAGCTTTCTTATATGCAGCTTTAGTTTACAAAAAAACATTAATAATGTCACTATGTAAACAGATAACACTTAGAGAGGTCTTCTACCGGCCACTCTAATCTAGTTTTAACCATCATTCTATTCAAATTTGTTCTGGCTAGTACCATTTACTCTATTTTCCCACTGGTTTGTGGCTGATCAAAACTATGTAACTTACTATCACTGCTCATACATTATACCCATTATCTAAAAGCTATTACCAGTAAGAATGAATACCCCTATCACCTTCTATATAACTCTAGTAACAAAAATCTTGAATATGATACAGCAATATTAGAAACATTTCAATAAACCTTTACCCAGATTTATTTCATCAGTACACCAGTACATACTTAAGAATCCTGCAAGGTGGCAATTGGATGAAGTTGATTTGTTTTACCTGAAGAAAGTCCATCTGTAGGAGGGGTATGGGATAGCTCTATTGGTATTGTCTTCCTGACATTTTCTCTCAATCAAGTAAGGCAGGACATTGCCTTCCTACTAGCTTGAGAAGAGACGTCTGATGCATACCAGTATGCTCTTACCAGCGTGCACACACCTTTATCCAGCTGAGTCAGACCATGTGTTGCTTCAGCTAGGCCTGAAAGATACACTCTGGGAGCCACAGGCCTACCTTGTCCATCTCTCCAGGATCCAGAGGACTCCTGACCACATCCCTTCACCTTCCAGACCACTTTTTTCTGCAGGTAACACAAATCTTATATATTAACTAATTCATGTGTGTTTACAATTTAAAAACAAAACATTGATTTGTCAGTTCTCATGTTTAAACCTGCTGCCCACTTGACAGCTATGTCTGCTCAGTTATTAAAGTCATGTGTGTAAGCTTTAACTTAAATAACAGCTACTTCAGTTGGTAACTGTGTCACTGTTACAAGTCCTTCATGTAATGTGAGTGTTCTACTCATGTACTGTTATTGTCATAAAAGTTAGTCGCCTCAACATCGCTCCCTATCCTAGAAAAGTACTCAAACGCAATGTATATCAACTGATTTACCCTCTGCCACCTCACATGCCATTTTCAATCCCACAAGTTCAGTTATTTGGCTAAGTGAGGAGGGCAAAGGGGTCAATTTTTATAGCACCTTCGTCAATTATAACAATATTCAGTATATGTCTAACCCTAACTATGAAAAATATAAAACATGAAAATTTTACATTTTACATTTTCTAAAGGGTTTCACTTGTGGTAAAAATCTTAATCAAAAATGCATATCTGTATGTCTACCTAATTCACCTTCAGCGAGTCTCCTTTCTCCTTCCACAATTTGTGCATGTAGAGGCACACTTTGTACTCTTTGCTCAGCAGACAAAAGGCAGATACCACATGCAATCTATAAAACATGAATCACATTTCCACTACAAAATTCCTGCTTAAAATCAGCAGTTTCTATAAGCATAAAAACAAACCATTAGCTACTTCCGTGACTATGTCAGTGTAGTGTATGTACCCCTAATTCTGCCCATTGTCAAAACAGTCATAGCCCCATGGGTGAGGCAATGTCTACGTATTTTGTATCTCTTTATAAGAAAGGATTGAGATACTGACAGAGATGTAAAGAATGAGAAATAGGACAGCAAAGAAGAAGAATACTGAAGTGACTTGCAGATCAATAGAAAAGCAGAGAAGGAGACTTACAGCAAAATGACAGCTGCATTGGGCACTAATGGGAAATGGCTCTACTATTTCACTAATCCCCTCAGCTATTAACTAATCTATGACCCCTCCACCATTCTTATTAAGTTTACCAGGGAGTTACATCACCCATCCAATCCAGTGTCTTCCATTGTTAGCTCGTATGGAACTTGGTATCTATGATCGAAATAAATATAAAACCTTGCGATGGACTTGTGACTATAATGGAGAAGTGCAAAATTAACCCTTTGTGACGCATACTCTGTATCTCCCATGTGTGTTCCTGGAATACATAAAACAACATTAGAAGCAGAGTATATACACACTTCATTTTAAATAATAAATCTAAGCCAAATAAGTTATCATAGGCCACTGCAGTTAGAAGAAAGAGTGTTACAATGACCCATTGTTAACTTGTATTTTAAGAGAAAATTTTGTATTTCTCCTGCAATCCCCATAATTACTAAATATATATATTTCTTTGGCTGTCATTATCTACAACAGAGAGGAACAAAACAAAAATAGTATCAAATAACAAAGAAAAACAAACATTTTAATTTCTTTACTTTCAATCCTTATCATCGACCAGCGACAAGAAAATAAATACAAGACAACAGAAAACAAACAAACAAAAACAAAAAGAACAAAACAAACATAAAAAAGTCTCAGTCTGCTTTTATTCCTTGGTGACCATTGTTTTTATGCAGGAAAATTCACTAGCAACGGTTATCTACAATCCTATTGTTCTAAGGCTATATAGCCTCATTGCAGTTTCAGTTTCAATTTATTTTATACACTTCTTTTCCCTGTCTGCACTTTATGAATGGAATAAAAACAAAAGTTTCTTCCGACTGTTTGAAAAACTGGTCTTTTTTTTCCTATTGCAGGGTTTTGTTTTGTTTTTTTTCGAAATTCAGTCACATTCCATACACAAACACAAAAAAAAATATACATTTAAGTTACTCATCTTCTTCAGAAACATTACCTTTAAAATTGCTTAACATGACTTCCGGTGGGCGGGGCATCTGGAATGGCCGCTTCTTAGACCGGCTCCATACAAGAACTTACCATCTATTGGCATCAGTGGTCTGTTGCACTCTAAAACCATCAGAACTTGGCTGATAGTAAGCCCAGGAGTGCACAAGATCTTTATAACATTACGGAACCCACCTGTTGTACATCCCCGGAGTCCGGCTCAGAGAGAGCCACGCTAACTTTCTCGCCATGTGGCGGATACATTTGCAAGAGCCAAGGTGGAAATCCCTGCCCTGTTTGTGTGTATATCAGTCGACTTGGGAAGAATATTATAACCCCCCAAGCAAGCGAAATTGAAGTGGGAGTCGCTTACACCCATCCAACCTTCCCAGCGGAGGACAGCGGTGACCTGACCGAAAAGAGGCGCGAGCCTGAAAGCGCTGATACCTACCTGGATTCCGTGCTGGAGGGTCTGGCTTTGGCAGTGGAAGACAGGTGGCAGGCGCGAGAGGAACACTCGGTGAGACCTCGGTGGAAAGAGACCGTTATCGGGAGAGAGAGTGAGGTGGGAGGTGCCGTTGCCGGAAGTCTGGCTGGAGGGTCTGCCGGTGGTGGAGTGAAACGGAGACCGAGCCAGGAGAGAGAGGCGAAAGGCGCCATTGCATGCCTGACGGCTGTGCTGGAGGAGCTGGATCTGGTGGCAGGTGCGAGGGGTGAGATCCCAGGAGCGGACCTGCGGAACCGTGGAAATTGGCCAGCAGCGAGGGAGCAGACATAGCGGAGGTGCACCCCGTTCCCTACTGCATGAAGGAGAAAAGGAGAAGAGGGCCTGATCCGTGCCTAACATTGTAGCAGCAAAGAATAGCTACATACCTGCAGGTAAACAACTTGCCTAATTGTTTAATATCACCTGGCGCACCTGTCCGCCAGGGAGGGGTTTGGGCAGCGCGGGCTGGAGACTCTGGACACTCCTGTATTCTCTGGCCGTGTCCCGGCTGACTGGGTCTAGATCTACTTTTTGCAACTGACTGTATATGCCTCCTCAGAAGAGTGTCTGTTGAAACCGTTAGGTAGAAGGTTGCCAACTTATATATTAGGAGACTTTGCCTTTCTCTTGTTTATTATTTTTTTGACACAGCTAGTATAAAACTGAAGTTATACAGCTTAAACTGCCTTTCAAAATTTGAATACTTGCCTAATAAGTTGTAATATTTTGCATAGTTGTCAAAACCTATACTGTTATTGAGAAGGTGATAAAATCTTACAAGGTAGTTTTGAACAGGCTGCAATTTATATAAGTTGTGACTCTGCTGCCACCTTGTGGCAGTAGTTGCCAAATATCTTTAGATCAATATATGGTGTTTTAATTGCATTAGCAACTGTTCAACCTGAAAGCCAAAACTTTGAACACAACGCCCACTTTTCATGTAGTCTCTTGAGAAGAGAAGAAAATGTAAACTTCTATTTCTAATCTAACAACCTAGGCACATATCGACGAGAGGGGTCTCTCTCTTTTACCTATCTTGTGCATTCCATGGAAAAAATTTTACACAAACAAAAAACAGGGACAAGTGTATCTAAAGCTCCCCTTTCTACAATGGGAAAACCAAAATCACAAACTAATAAATCTGTCCCATCTCCCCCGCCTCCCCCATCATCAGACACAGCCCAATCTGATAGTTCTGAATCTGTTATGGCCCCATCACAAAGCACATCTCCTTCCATATCTGCTATGGAATTCTCAGCCATATTCATGCCTCAGATTGATAAACAATTCCAAGCTTTGCGTGATACGGTTGAGAATGTCTTATCTACCATCACGGCTAACACAACCCGCATAGCTGCACTGGAACAGCGTACTAGTGATATAGAAGATAAAAACCAGACATGTGATGCCAAGGTAGATAGCTACTCTAAAACTCTTCAACAATTTACAGCAATTTAAGCTTGATGACCTGGAAAACAGGAATCGGAGGAATAACCTACGATTCATAGGTATACCAGAGAGAATAAAAGGGCCACAACTTACTCAGTATCTAAGTGTCCTGATCCCTCTGGCACTAGAGCTTGAAAAATCTATGGATAAACCTCAAATTGAAAGGGCACATAGAATAGGCCAAGAGAGTGAGGGAGATAGATCAAGACCCCGACCAGTTATAGCCAGATTCCTGGTGTCACGAATCAATGTAGGAATACAGCCAAGGAGCCATGGATAAGGTGAAAAAGCATACAATGTTATTGCTGGAGAGTATGAACAGATGATGAAATAACGAGCTTGCAGAAATTACCAGATATACAGCAGTTGCAGGTAAATGGGAGGTGAGGAAAGATTCCAGGCAGCAGGTACAGGGAAATGCACAGGTAAGTCCCAGGTTCACAGATGAAACAGGTCAGCAGAATGTATGTTAAGAAAGATCTCAAACAGCATAAATCCAGGAGCACAACAGGAGGAAGTGACCACAGAGTATAACAACAATAACCAGCCATGTGTGCTGCGAGGGACAGGTATATATAAGGGAAATGAGAACACACCCAGGTGCATGGGATAATAGGAGAATGGGTTAACCCCTAATGCAACATGAAAGGCATGATAGCAGCACATCTGGTGATCAGAGGTACTGCTGCAAATACACACTAATAAAGTCTAATAGTCCAGGAGGCAGGAGCTGCCAGGCAAAGCAGTATGCACTGCAAGAAACTTGCAGGCAGATCCTGACACCTGGACTATAGGGCGAAAGAAGCAATATGGGGGCCTATAGAAAGCAGTGGTCATTGACCATTGAAGGAACAAAAATTGTAATCTTTCAAGACTTTTCAGTCATTGCATCACAAAAGCGTAAAGGGTTCTCTGCTGTATGTAAACATTTGATAGACAGCAACAAGTGTTTTTCTTTACTCTATCCAGCCAGACTTTTGGTGGTGGAGAATGGAAAGACTTTGTTTTTTGACGACCCAATAGAAGCCAGTAGATATTTCCTTCAGAGATCGCCCTCACAAGGGATCTCAGCTGAAACTAGAGTATCCCCTCATCTTTGAAATAGTAAACTTATAAATTACATTTTGGAAAAAATAGTCGCTTTGATAAATAAGGTGCGTGGTCTTTTTTGAGCAGGTTGTATTTAGTACCAATATATTTAACACATTTCTTCTCATTATGGTTAAAAGTTATAAATTTATTGAAATGTTCATATCCGAGTGGATGTACTCCGGCTATGTGTCTGGGGTTTATCCCAGCTTGTTATTGGAAAAAGGAAAAATAAGAAAATGGTGGAAGAAGATTGTTCAGATTATAATACTTTTGTATATGTGCAAAAAGTTTAGATTTGAAATCAAATGTGAAGTGGGGTGGAGACTGGAACCTATTTGAATGGACAAAGGCATACGTGTTTTCTATCATCATCAGACTAAATGGGGAAACTCTGCAGTTCGTGAGTAACCAATCCCCGGGGGGGGGAAAGGGGGGCGAGCTGACCATGTCATCGACTCATTTTGACATTACCCCTCTTCCCCGACGCCCTCCAACTTTGAAGATAATCTCGTGGAATGTAGGGGGTTTAAATACTCCCATAAAACGAAAAAGAGTCACAACTCATAAACGTTATAGCCCTGATGTCATCTTCTTGCAGGAAACGCATTGGAAGATAGGAGACGACTCTAGTCTTAGAGACTCATGGATTGCCGAATGCATATCAGTTCCATATAGAAATAAATCCAGGGGGGTGGCCGTGTTGTTCGAGAGGAATGTCCCGTATGCTGTTACGGATAAAATAATAGACCCAAACGGTAGATACCTACTATTAAATATATACAGATCCATGATTATACGCTACTAAACATCTATGCACCTGATCTTGATCAAAAATATTTTTTTCACTTCATCTCTCAGCTTATTGCCTCAAGAGAAACACCGAACCTGGTGATTGGGGGTGATTTTAACGTGGTAGATGACCCGACTATTGACAAAAAATCCCATCCCTCAGAATCTCAGATCTGAACTGTGGACTCAGATTTCTACCCTTAAAATAACACATTGCCTTACAGACCCCTGGAGACTGTTAAACCCATCTGATAAATCCTTCACTTTTCACTCGGGAGTTCGCAACTCATTCTCTAGGCTTGATTACATACTATTGGCAGACTCTTTGATAACTGAGGTAGTTGAGACAGATATTGGATCTATATTGGTGTCGGACCATGCCCCTGTAATAGTATCGATTCGCCTCCCCCTGGAGGGACAACGGAACTCCTGGAGGATTCCATCTTACTTATATACATCAGAAAATTTTAAACAACACCTCAAATATCATTGGTTAGAATATCAAGATAATAACATTGATCATTTTGACAATCCAATATTGTTTTGGGAAACTTCTAAGGCGGTCATGAGGGGAAACATAATAGCACATATGGCAAACAGGTAAAAGGAATCAAATAAAATATATCAATCCCTCCTAAAAATAATGCGTACCCAATATAGTGTTTATCTTTCTGATCCTAAAGACGCAAATCTAGCCCTGTATAAGCAGGCGAAACAAACACTAGAAAATTACCTTTTGGGCCAGGCCCACTCTAGAATGGATTATACAAAGAACAAATATTATAGATGGGGAAATAGAGCAGGCAGACTTTTAGCAGATTTATCAAAACCTTTTAGATGCAGAAGTCACATAGTAGCTATTAAAAATCCAGATTCCCCAACACCTTTAACTAAATCCAGAGAAGTAGCAGAAGCTTTCTTTAAATATTATAAAACACTTTACACAGCCAAACCACTTAATGACCCATTGTTAAACGATATCTTACAGGAAGCCAATCTGCCTAGACTATCCTCTGAACAACAGGATTTATTAAACGCTGAGATTACTCCTCAAGAAATTTCAGACACTATCTCTGACTTGAAACTGGCGGTTATTCTGGGGAATATTATAAACTTCTGAAGGAAGAAATAATCCCGACTCTAATAGAGCTTTATCGGACAATTCATCGTCAACGTCCACAGTATTCTTCTTTTAATCAAGCATACACTACCCTAATTCCAAAACCAAATAAAGATCCTATGTGAATGCCCTCATACCGCCCTATAACATTATTAAACCTAGACTTCAAAATTCTTTCTCGCATAATGGCCAAGCGTCTACAATCAATATTACCCTCTCTATTGACCTCACACCACCAGCTAGGTTTTGTACATGGGCGACACTCGGTATGTGGTATTCGCACTCCAATAGCTTCAATAATAGCATCGTCCTATAAATTCTCATTCGTCTAATATGCTCCTTAGTCTGGACGCTCATAAGGCGTTTGATACAGTATCATGGTTCTATTTATCGGCCATATTAAGAAGAAGGGAATTTGGGCCAGATTTTATAGCATTGATAGACTATTGCTACGATACTCCTTCAACATCTTTGATAGTTGATACACTATTGGGAAACCCATTGGTGATGTCGAAGTCAGCAAATTGGATAAAGTCATTTCAATTAATATCGAGCAAACTTGGTTGTCTTTTTCTGAAAATATGCGTAGAGCGCGCTGCGGCGTGGAGGGGCGTGTCCAGCCGCAACACGTTGCAATAACTGTTTTTACACTTTTGTATACATTCACACAAACACACACATTTGTAAATAGTACACATTAATTGTACTTGCAACACATAGTTATTTATGTTGAAATATAGTAGTGTTTATGTGTAATATTATAAGTTATATGCATATTAGTAATACATATGGTAAAGGTTAAAGGAAATGTGTCATATCTGGTATCATATTAATCCCCTATTCATCAGCAGCTGTCCGGTTCATTCGGCGAAGAGATCGCACATTGCATACTCTAGTTATTGATGTTAGGGAATAAACCTTTAATGTGCTACTGACTATAAAATGCTTATGGACTAGTTGAAACTGGAGTCTTGGCGGGAAGATCGTAGCACATCCCCTGGAGAGATGACCCTCACCTTTGGATTCTTTAGTTTGAACTAGCCTATGATCTGCAACCTCCTGGACCTTCCTGAAACCACCATCTGCATTGTTTTACTGTATTTCTGTCTGCATATAAGCAGGAGCTTTTCATCTAGTGGACAGTCATCTTGACCACAGACTTCAGACCTGAATGACTGTTCACTGGATCCAGAGCGCCTGCGATAAGTAACGGCTGTACTTATTATTATTTTGTTTGAATTATTCTGCTACTTTTTGAGAATAAATATTTGTGCGTTGGAAACACAAATCGAGATTCAACAATCGTTATTGGATAGCGACAAAACGTGCATAACAATTTGGGGGCTCGAAGCGGAGGTTACGTTACCGGACGATACGCAAGACCAATGGATTTCGGTTCCGCAACAAAGGGTGGAGACGCGTCATATACGGGTAAGAACGCAATGTGTACAAAACCTGATTTTTACTCTGTGTTGTGAAACCGAATATCCGTTTTGCATAATCTGGAGGAGCACTAACTTGAATCTAGGGACAAAAGAGAAAACTGTTTCTTTTTATTGGCATATTGTGTTTTAATATATTGTATTGCTTAGCGTATGTGCACTTCCTGCCTAGCGTATGTGAACTTCTGGTAGATTTGCCACGTGTTTAAACAATCGTTTTTGATAGTTGTTATACGTGCATAGTATAATCACTTGTTAAAACCTCTGGAACATTATTACTATTGTTGGGAACTTTGATTTTCTGTGCAGAAAAGGTGTATGTCGTGTGATTTGGTGACTTTAAATACACTGAGGTTTTATCTATTGTTGAATAGAGTGCCAGTTGCTGTCTGATGAGGCAGGTGCCCAACTGGTGTACGGTATACAAGGCAGGTATACTGGTGGCGGAAACAAAGCAAGTTTTCGTAACGCACACCAATAGTAATCGCAACGTTTACTGATAACTAGTATCTTTAAGCGTTGCAATCGGACCGCACGGCAAGGAAAGCCGTGATTGCGACTTGGGAGCACGGGGAGGTAATCTGTTGGCAAGGCCGGTAATTGACTTTACCGGATGCTGCCAATTGTAATAAACTCAACAGATTTGTTGGAGAGTCAGGGGTAATCGAGGAGCTGATAACCCTTTAGTCCGCATTGATATTTCTGTATTAGGGGTCCTTGTTTAATACGAGAGGAAGCGAGTGGACGCGGCTTGTAGCAAATACGTCCACAGGCCAGTAAAATATCTCTAGCGGTAGATTGCGGGTGGCAGAGTGTTGAAAGTAGTGGCAGGATATTGTATTCCTGGGACCCTATATTGTGGCAGGATATTGTGTATTCCTGGGACCCTATATAGTGGCAGTATATTGTGATATTCCTGGGACCCTATTGTTCAACATGGGTGCTAAGCAGACGCTAGAGATAGCCGATGTACTGCCTAAGGAAGGGCCTATTGGCTCAGCAAGGTTTCTTATGTGTAAGAAATATGGTGCATAAGCAACTACGTATTGCGACACGTGGGTCAAGATGACCAAGGATTGTGTTAGGCCTTTCCCAACAATACGGAGTTTTAATGCAGAGGTACTAAATAATGTAAAAGATAAAGTGTGGTTGATTAAGTCAACAAAAGTGAGAAATAACTATAATGATTGTTTGAAATTGTGGCAAATGGAAGGCAACACGTGGCAGAGCAGAGAGTGCACAGCGGAAGTAGGCGTGGCGAAAAGCGAGCGCACAACGGAAGTAGCAGTTGAGAAGCATGGAGAACTTAGTGCAAGCGCGCCCCGCCACCCAATGTGGTGGGAGAAGTAAGTACAGCCATTATTAAAAATGAAAAAAGGAAATTGCTAAGTTATACCCTGTTTTAAGTCAGTTTAAAGCAAGTGTTTCTGAAGAAGAGGATGAACCCACTGTAATTTCAGCCATTGCCCATGCTGTTAATATGTTAGAGGTTCAGCGTAAGTATGGAAAGGGGGCAATGGCTGAGATAGGTGAGAGTAGTGGAGTAACCACTAGAAGGGATATCATCCAAGGTACTGAAGTAGCAAATCCTGTAGTCAATCCTGAAGATAGTGAACCAGTGGGTACATATCCAGTCCGCACAATATTAGTTCCCAATGGGAAGGCAGATAAGGATGGTGTAATTCCTTTAAGAAATGTTACAATGCAATGTCCTTGGACTAGATCAGAATTACGTTCCATTATGACTGAATTCCCAGATCCTAGAAAAGAGTTGGCTAAGTGTCATAAGTTTGTTAAAGACTTAGGAAATGCACACGAACCAACCAATAAGGATTGGCGTGTAGTGTTGAGGGCATGTCTTCCTCCCAATACTAACATACAAAAATGTATTAAAGATTGTTTGTTGGAGGGAGACGACACCTTGACAGATGAGGTGAATCAAAAGAATATAGAACAAATTGTCACACATTTAGCCATCTATTTTCCAGTAGTAGTAAATTGGAGTAAAAGTTTCACCATTAAACAGAAAGATAGTGAAACTGCAGTGGACTATTTTGCTAGAGCTCTTGCATCAATGACACAGTTTACTGGGATATCAGATATAAGGGAGATCCACATCATAGGGAAGTAGCTGTAACGGTACTGATGGATGGTTTAAAGGAAAACCTAAAGACAAGGGTACAAACCTCAACACCTGGTTGGAGGGGCAGCACGGTAAATTCTCTTAGAGAGATTGCTGTGGAACACGACAAAAATATTGTTAGGAAGAGAAGAGTGACAGGTTGATGACGGTGAGTATACAAGCATTAGAGGGAATACATACACGACCACCAGCATATAACCCACATGACAGGAAACCTAGAATGTTGAGATGTTATAATTGCAAAGAAGAAGTACATATGAGGAAAGATTGTAGAAAGGGAAGACACAATCCTAATGGAGGGTCACATAGATATCCTCCAAGGAGGAATTCACATAGACTAGAAGACTCACACCTACCTGCGCATGTAATAGCAGCAAATGCTGCGCGGGAAAGCGATAGTCAGCGCTAGGGGTCAGGTCATACCTGTAGTCTACAGTCAGTGAGGTTAACTGAGATTCTGAGAGAAGAACCAACAATGATATTTGACATAGCTGGTAGGAAACAAACTTTTCTTGTAGATACAGGGGCGGCCAGATCTGTGATAACCTCTCCTTTCAATCTACAGGTAACTAGTAGAACTATTCCAGCTATGGGGGTAACAGGAAGAGTGTTACATTATCCTTTAACTAAACTCACAGAATTTACTATCGGGCCTCTGCATACCAAGCATTCGTTTCTCTTGGCTGCAGCAGCTCCTACTAACTTGCTAGGAAGAGACTTGTTATGTAAAATGGGATGTGTCATATACTGTACCCCTGATGGTGTATTCCTAGATATACCAGAGAAGGTTGCGCATGAGGTACAGGATATATTAGACACCCCACAAAGGTTAATGTTGCATTCTACTGTTATAGAACAAAGTCCATCTCAAGTAAAGGGGATGTTGCTGGAAATACCGGGTTCCCTATGGACCAAAGATGGACAGGACACTGGATTGATGGAAAATGTAGCTCCTGTGATGGTAAATCTAAAAAGTGGTAGGATAGCTCCAAAAATCCCATCCATTAAAACCGGAGGTGGAACTAGGGGTAAATCCTGTTATTGAGAGGCTGTTGCAACAAGGGATTTTAATTCGTACATCCAACACAGCAAATAGTCCCATTTTCCCTGTGAAGAAGAGTGGGGGGAGGGGCTATAGATTAGTCCAGGATTTAAGGGGAATTAATAAAGTTGTTGAGAGCCAATTCCCCGTAGTGCCCAATCCAGCTGTCATCCTCATGCAGATTCCACCATCTGCGAGTCATTTTACTGTCATTGTGTTAGGAACCCCTCCAGCCGGTACAACAAAACCCAGTCTGCTCCGAAAGCCTGGTGTTCACTGGAGCCCCTAGTGGTGGGGACAGACTTGGCCGCAGACTAACAGAGGGTCGTGAATTGTGCACCAGCTGGGGAGAACCCGGGAAAGCGGAGAGAAGTCCAGGCAAGGGTCGAGGGCCGGCAGCAGACAGCGCATCCAATAAACAGGCTGAGGTCAGAGGTCACAGGCACGGTAGCAAGGTCCAAGATACAGGCAAGAAGGGTCAGGGTCACGAGCAAACAGGCAGGGTCCAAATCCAAGCAAGGGGTCATACACAAGAGAATAATCAGAGGTTAAACACCAACTGGGCTCAGAAGCAGGCAGCAGAACTGTGAGCAGAACGCTATAACCGGCAGTGAGGCTTCAGACCTCACTGCCCTAAATAATAGAGTCAGCCAATCAGAGCCTAGCTCTGAAGTCACCCACAGCCCCTGCTGATTAATCATGCTAAACTAAATTAGCCCACAGGCTTGTGTATATTTCTGCGCATGCGCCCGGATGTCCCCAACCGCCGGGACGTGGCGCTAATATAGCTGGCGTCCGACCGTGCAACGGTCGGGTAGACTCCGGAAATGACGTCCCTGTCATGAAGGTGACAGCCGTTGCCTTGCAATGGTCGGGTAGACTCCGGAAATGACGTCCCGGTCGTCAAGGTGACGGCCGGATAACAGAGGGCAGCAGAAGCAAGCCGCGGCGGCTGTGAGTACCGCTGCGGCTCGTAACACATTGATCTATGTTCTGCTTTCTTCTCAGTCCCTCTTCACCCTGACTGCCAATACCTATTTGCATTCTCCTACAGGGGGTGCAATATACATAGACCAGACTTCCCCATGGGTTCATTGACAGCCCCAGTATTTTCTCCCAAGCCTTACATGACTGTTTACAATCCTTCCAACCTAGCAATGGGTCTGTTCTAATTCAATATGTGGACGATTTGTTGTTGTGCTCTGATTCTTTTATGTCATGTTTACATGATACTAAATTGTTGTTTCTCCATCTCTTGAAAACAGGGCACAAGGTGGCAAAGGACAAGTTACAGCCATGTCAGACTAAGGTCAAATACTTAGGACACTGTCTCACCCAAGCTAAGACACTTGACGACAGACAGAATTGAGGCCATACAACACATGACTCTGCCGCAGAGCCAGGAGCAAATTCGTACCTTTTTGGGGATGTGTGGATACTGTAGATCCTGGATCCCAGGATTTTTTATTCTGGCACTTCAGGAGCTAGTCTCATCCTCAAAACTAGAACGTGTTGTACACCAGAGGAGTCAGAGCAAGCGTTCTTTAATCTTAAAGATAGTCTGACTAGAGCACCTGCATTGGGAATACCTGATTATGAAAAGCCTTTTGAGCTAAACTGTACGGAAGCTGATGGTTGTGCAGCAGGTGTCCTCACGCAGAAACATGGTGATGCTAACAGACCAGTAGCATACTACAGTGCACAATTGGACACTGTGGCAAGATCACTCCCAACATGTCTCAGAAGTGTAGCAGCGACTGCTTTTCTGGTAAGTAAGAGCGAGGACGTAGTATTAGGACATGATTCAACTGTCTATATACCCCATGCTGTATCAGCTCTGTTAAATTCAGCTCAAACCAGACATGTCTCTTCAGCCAGATTCACAAAATGGGAACTAGCTCTGATGGTACCCTCCAACATCACCATCAAACAATGTAGCACCTTAAATCCAGCTACATACCTTCAATATGTGTCTCAAGAGACACAAAGGGTGGGAGGTGAGGAGACCCTGGGTGGTGATGAGTTTGGCAAGAGTACTGATACGCATGATTGTATGGAATACCTGAACCAGACCATTACTGCAAGGCCCGACATACGTGACATCCCCTTAGAAAATGTAGATTTTACGTTTTATACAGACGGGAGTTGTCATAGACAGACAGAGACGGGAGAACTATGTACTGGTTATGCTGTTATAGATGATCAGGATGTTGTAGAAGCTAGACCACTTGGCCCACCTCACTCAGCCCAGGTGGCTGAACTAGTAGCATTAAGGAGAGCGTGTGAGTGGGCAAAGGGTAAATCAGCTAATATATATACTGACTTTAGGTACGCCTTTGGGGTAGTGCACGATTTTGGGGCCCTTTGGCGTCTTAGAAACATTACGACAGCAGCAGGCACACCAGTGGCACACTCACAACACATAAAAGGACTTTTGACAGCGATACAGTTACCCAGGACAGTAGCCGTCATAAAATGTAAAGCCCATACCTCTGAAGAAGACCCGGTGTCATTGGGCAACAACAGGGCGGACAAAGCTGCTAAATGGGCAGCAGGGCAACCTATGACTGTATCGACCGAGACTATGATGGTTTTTCAGACATTAGACATGCAGAAATTAATTGAAATGCAAGATTTGTGTTCCCTGCAGGAAAAGGCGGTCTGGAAGGCGAAGGGATGTGGTCAAGAGTCCTCAGGGCTCTGGAGAGATGGACAAGGTAAGCCTGTAGCTCCCCGAACATACTATCCAAGCCTGGCTGAAGCAGCACATGGCCTGACTCACCTGGGTAAAGAAGGTATGTGCAAACTGGTGAGAGCATACTGGTGTGCTCCCGGATTTTCCTCTCAGGCTGGTAAGAAAGCAATGTCATGTCTTACCTGTTTGAGGAAAAATGTCGGGAAAACTATTCCAACTGAGCCATCCACATCCCTCCTACAGACGGATCTTTTCAGGTAATACAAATTGACTATATCCAATTACCAACTTGCAGGAATCTAAAGTATACTGCAACATCCAATTCATCATCCAAGGACCCTTACTACCGCCTACATTTTCATGGGTGAAATGGGTAGGAGAATGGGTGTATGCATATAGTCAGTCGTATACAGTAAGGGTGTGCCAAGCTCGAGCACATGAAGCAGCAGTATCCAATTCAAGCTTTGGGTATCTCAAAGGAACGTGTTTTTCAGTCGTATCACTTGCACGACCTACAGATCTGGTACCGATTACTAGTGATGACAGTTCGGTATGCAAGCTAGAATATGTGTTTGCAATCAGGAGCATCTGTAAACATGCATTTTATGAGCAGTAGACATTCAAAACATCCTAATAAATGTATTTTATATTTAATTAATGACTATGAGCCTGATTCATTAAGGAAAGTAAGGCAAAAGATTGAGTAAGCAGTCTCCTGGACAAAACCATGTTACATTGCAAGGGGTGCTGTGACTGGATCATGTCACACGGCGCTCATTCGGCTTCCACAACCGAGGACAAAGACGCTCACCTGTTCCCCATTGAAGCATACTTCAGCTGCTGGCGCCCTGGCTTTGGCTCTGCACATGCGCAGAGCCTTTGTTTCCTTTGTATGTTTCCCATTGGTTCTCATTTCTGGCTCCAAACTTGAAAAGGCACTTCCTCCTTCTCCTCAGGGCCTGTTGATCAAGTTACCTGCCTGATTAGACTCTGTTTACTTTACTTTACTTGGATCCTCAGCGCCTCCTTGTCCTCGTTACCTTGCTGGCTGGATTATCCACGCTGCACCTGTCTCCGCTGTGCTGCTGTACTACGGGCTATACTGCTCAAGCTGCACCTGCCTCTGATACCTTGCTGGCTGGACCGTTCACGCTGCACCTGTCTCCGCTGTGTTGCTCTACCACGGGCTATACCGCTCAAGCTGCACCTGTCTCTGTTACCTTGCTGGCTGGACCGTTCACGCTGCACCTGTCTACACTGTGCTACTATACTACGGGCCCAAACACCTAAGCTGCACTTGTCTCCGTTACTCTGCTAGCTGGGCTGTTCGTGCTGCAACTATCTTCATTGTGCCATTATATTATAGGCTGTATCGCTCAAGCTACATTAGCCTCCATTTACCCGCTAGTTGTATTGTTCACTCTGTATCTTTCTTCACCCTGTTACTTGACTGAAGATCTTACATTCCATCCACTTCCATTGTGTCTCTATATAACATCTTACTATTTACTCGCCTAGGATCTCGCCTGACACTCCTGGTAGGGGTCGCGACCTGCGGGCGGACACCGCTAAGTCCAAATCACCTTGCGGTGATCACTGGTGAATACCATCCATTAGACTCCGCGCCCTGCTGGTAGTAGCGCAAAGATTGGGCAGATCCAAGAATCCAGTGTACCAAACCGTGACAGATCACTTATAAGTAACTTATGGTATAAATTTATTTATACCATGTTTACCTTATTTATATAATTGCAAATGTACTTATTTTTTTATATTGTGTGTATTTTGTGAAAGGAAATATCTTTATTTCTGAGACGGTGCTTCAGGTGCTACAGGAAATCTCCAATTAGCAGGCCGGGCTCTGGAGGGCGCCTCAGAAATAAAATTGCTATTAAAAAACTGTGCGGCGTCCGCTAACCATACCTTCCATGGCCGCCGCACAGCGTTCAGATAAATCCACGGGGAGGGGGGAAGGGGCTATTGATCAACACTGCCGCCTCTCTGCTCCGTCTCCTCCCCTCCACTCACTGACTGTCGGGGGGGGGGCGCCGATTTCTAAAGTGTGCCTGCGGCGCTGCTTGGGGGGAAGGGGCGCCGATTCTGGCAGTGTGCCTAGGGCGCCATGGACCCTAGCACCGTCCCTGACAATTAGGCATATGTGGGGAGGGAGTCTGATAGCAGGAAATGCTAACTAAGTATTTTGAGATGAAGTGTCAAATGCCTGCTCTGGCAGAAGGCCCAGCAGAGGGTCATTACTGTGGCCTTTTGTCCAGAGTATTAGAACCTGTCTGAACATTGTACACAGCACAAGATGCAGGAAATCACAGCAAGTTTTAGGATATCACAGATAAGTGTAAATATTGTTAGCTTTGCATGTAAATCCATTTTTGGGTAAACAAGTTGCGTCCTGATTCTAAAAATAGCTCAGACCTCAGGGGGTCGGCTTACCCTTTGAGGCTGTGTCCAAATCTGTATATAAAGCACTGACTTGTATTGAAAATTGTTCCTCTGGTTCCATCTGACCTGATCACTGGTACCTTCAATCACTGTGACTGCAAATAAACATCATTTGCTTCAAAGACCTGCTTTAAAAAATGTCTTCCATGCTGAAAATCCTGTCACCTACAGATTAGACCCAAAATCTAATCCGTTCCTGGCTTTTTCTGAGGTTTGGACCCAGCATCCAATACCACCGCTCTGCCTTACACCGCAGCTCTGGCCAGTGTGATAGGCCAGAGGGGATCCATGCACAGCAACCCTGATCCATAGGAAGAGGTCAGGAGTATCAGCCCAAGTATACCAGTAACGGGGTACACTCGCAGCATCAGTTATCCAGAAGAAACCTCGTTCTGGATGCCGGTAATGGAGTCCAGTGGTGGCAGCATTTGTAAGCCCCTACTACTTTGGTTAGAGGACGCATTTGGGATAACGAAAGGGTACGGTGGAAAAGTAAGCCCGGCCGATTCACAGCAACAACAGACAGGATGCCATAAGTGGTCCTTCCTGTCACAGGTGCAAATCAGTTTGTTAATTTGCACATAAGTTAAATACTGGCGGTGTTTTCACGTAGCACACAAATACTTAATAGCTTTATTTGTACACTGACATTAAATGTTGATCTAGGACAGGGGAGGGCTGGCAAAGTTAAGCCCGGGGGGCAAGACTCAACTCTGCAGCCTATTTTAAAGGACAAAGAGTGCTGGTGGCCCATTGACCCAACCCAAGATACCCCCTGCCTCCCAGCCCAGCCTGGCCCTGATCTAGGACATGCTCTATCCCAATTATAAATCTGTCCTCACATTTTAAATTTACCTCTCCCCCTCCAAAACAACATGGTTTTGCCAAGGTTCAATGTTACAAATTTTTTTGCTTTACTTTCCTTAATGAATCAGGCCCTATATTATCAGGTGCCATTAAATGATTTTTCTGTGACTTTATATTCCACACAATATAAAAAACATAAAATCAATTAAAACATGCACAATATAAAAATTTCAAATGTCATAGGAGTATATTTGCTAATCTGCGGGTTTGTAAAAGTGGAGATGTTGGCTATAGCAAGCAATGAGATTCTAGTTATCATTTATTATTACATTCTTCAAAATTGGTTCTTCAAAATCTGATTGGTTGCTATAGGTAACATCTCCAATTTATCAAACCTGCAGTTTAATAACCCCATAAAGTCAACACTTTGCTAAAAATTCAGTGACAGGCTGAGTAAAGAGAAGCACCTGTTAGAATAGTCATATGTCAATAATCATATGTAATTAGTAAATATTTGTGGAGGTGGTAACTTTACTCCTAATATTAACCACCAGACTTCTCTATTCAATATACTCTATATGGACAAAAGAATTTGCCACACCTGTTAATTATTGAATTGAAGTGTTTCAATCAGACCCGTTGCCAGAGGATACTTAAGCATACCAAGTCATTTTGGACAATGCTACGCTTCCAACTTTGTGGCAACAGTTTGGGGAAGGCCCTTTTCTATTCCAACATGACTGTGCCCCAGTGCACAAAGCAAGTACTACAAAGACATGGTTAGATGAGTTCGGTGTGGAAGGACTTGACTGGCCGGCACAGAACCCTGACCTTAACCCTATCGAACACCTTTGGGAGGAACTAGAACGGAGATTGCGAGCCAGGCCTTCTCGTCCTACATCAGTGCCTGACCTCATAAATGCCCTACAGAATGAATGGGCACAAATTCCCACAGAAACACTACAGCATCTTGTGGAAAGCTGTTATTGCTGCAAAAGGGGGATCAACTCCATATTAAGTATATGTCATTACAGTCACTGTTAGTGTAATAATGGTCGAGCTTCCGAATACTTTTTTTCATATAGTGTACTTGAAGATAGACTCCTTTCTAAAGTATACTCAACTGAATAGGGAACTCTGAAGATGGTAGGCAATCGACAGCCTAATATACAATCCTCATATTATGTAAAGTTATCTCCTCAACACATAACTTAAATAGCAGTATTGACAATGTAAACATGGCACATGCACTGTTGGCTAACACATTTATAAATAACCTCCTCCCACTTTCGATAAACTGACTAGGCACACTCCTGTACAACCCAAGGTTGCTTGTGAGGGTTTAAAAAACAGGTCTTTGCAGAGCACACACAGTGTGTGCTAAATTCACATTGTTCTCATCCTATCTATTGTGTGCAATGACAGAAGATTGGGATAAATAAGGGAGTTCCCTATTGTAGCTTCAGTATATTAATGCCACCCCCAGTGCTACAATTTATTGTTCTGAAAGAGACAGCTAACACAATTCTTGCAGGTTTATTGGCTAGAAGGTGTGTGTAGGCCAATGCACTTTTCTCTGGTCTATGATGCAGACGCCTCTAAGGCCATTTACATAAATTTACAGTAATGAAAGGCAATGTTAAGGCACAATCGTTTAGTTTAACGGTAGTTGGCCACCATTGTAATGATAAGGGAAAGACCATTTTCCCAATGGCACTATGTAAATAGTCACATGTAGCTGCTTTACCAGTGCATATTTGTAAGGGGCATACCTTCTTACTCAACAGTGTACTAATAGTAAAGTGAACAAATGAAAAAAAGATATATATAAAGCAATATGGTCATATAATGGTTGTACACATAAACAGAAAACATATCTAGATGGGAAAGTGAAAATCAAAAAGGTAACAATAAGGTTAATCAAAATACAAAAACAAAACCACATTTTAAATGGTCAAATTAAATGAATCCTAATAATTTAGAAAACTACACAACCTAATGTAAACCAATTAAGGCATTCTTACCATTGGACTGTTAATAGACAGCCATTAAAGAATAAGGCTATGCTCAACCTTCAGTAGTCCCGCACTCTCAATGACAGCCTGAGGTTCAGGAATGGTTTTATCCTTTTCAAAAGTGAATGGTGTAACTAATAGACTGCACTACACAATTCTGCATTACAAATAGAAATCCTGAAAGAAATAAAATCCAGCTGTATTTGTGAATTTTCCCTACTCACCTGTTGTCAAAAACACACAATTAGGCTGATGGCAACCCAGACACTGAGACTAAGCCCACTGGAGAGAAGTAGCAACCTGTGGCCTATAGACCACTATACTGACTGTGCAGATTTCTGCACTTTCGCCAATTGAATTGCAGAACGGAGAAAGCAACAGACATTTCTTAAGACCTTACCTAGAGCCTCTGTTGTCATCTGTATCAAGGCTGCAGGAAGTACACACGGGTACACCGATTCTCATTCCACACTAGGCCACTGAGAGATCAGTGGCCTTCTGTCCAACTTCAGTGAGACCAGCCTTCTGCCCCCTTGAGAGTTGCCTAGGACTCTGGAAGATCAGCGGTATCCCATCCAAAGCCTGGCCTGCCTGTCTCTGCCTGTTTTGCCAAAATGTAGCCTAAAGAACAATCCCCTTCTCGCAGGCTTTGTGGCCTTCCACACTCCTGCCAAATAGTGGTTGGCAAAACTACATTCCAGGGTCCTCCCTGTTAAACTCAGCCAGCTTGCTGTTATTAGTTAGGACTGGTGTTCACCTGCACATATCCATTGATAGACCAGTGTAGGCTTCGTAACATCCGGCTCACCACAGTAACTGCCTTCCACTGCAGCAGTAAGACCAAGAGGGAACCACTGGACTTATGAAGTGGAAGGCAACCTACAACGTTGAATGAGCTTCTTGTTATACACCTTCCTTGTTTTCTATAATAAAGGGCTGGACAGATTTGTTAGTTCTCCATAGAAAAGATTATAAATAATTGGAGTATAGTGATATTTCAAACAAATTGCTTTCTTGAATTAGCATCACACATGTCTTCAATGTTCTAAGCAGTCATTCAGCCTATTTAAATGGATAAAAGTAGTCACTCTGTTTGGTATCATTGAGTGCACCACACTGAACATAGACCAGAGAAACCAAAGGAGAGAGTTGTCTGAGGAAATCAGAAAGAAAATTCTAGACAAAGGGTAAAGGCTATAACACTATCCCCAAGCAGCTTGATGTTCCTGTGAACACAGTTGCAAATATTATTAAGAAGTTAAAAGTCCATGATACTGTAGCTAACCTCCCTGGGCGCAGCCGTAATTGGAAAATCGACCCCAGATTAAACAGAAGGATAGTGAGGATGGTAGAAAAAGAGCCAGGGAATCTTCCAAAGAGTTACAAGCTGAACTCCAAGGTTGAGGTACATCAGTGACTGATTGCACCATCCAATGCTTTTTGAGTGACAGTGGGCTCCCTACCTTTGTTTCACTTGCTTGGAACTCACCTACGGGAGATGTCTTGATGTTGACAGGTGAATTTATCCCAAAATAGCTATATTGTGCACAAAATTCTCCTACTTATTTATGTGCTGACACATAGTGTTTTGTATATTGTTTGTTTTAGATTGCTGGAATATATTTTCTTTTGTTTTGGTTGCACTTTTTCATATGATTTTATTAATTTAAAGCAGCAACCTTGGTTTGACATCCCTCATCTTCTCCCTGTCCAATAAACCCAGACGCCTCTTTGCTACCATTACTTGTCTACTGTATCCTCCCCAACCTCCTCCCCCCTCATCCACCACCGTTCTTGACTTTTCCTCTTACTTCAAAGACAAAATTGACTCTATCCACTATGATATCTGTTCTCACCAGACTCACCTCCCCCCACCCGTCCTCCCTATCACTCACCATGCCACCCTTGGCTCCTATCCTCCTGTAACTGTGCCCGAGATCCTCACTCTTCTCTCCACCTCTTCTTCTACAATCTGTCCTCTTGCCCGGCCCATTCCAAGTTTCTCCACTCCTTCTCTCCCAATGCCTGTCGTCACTTTGCTAACCTCTTTAATCTCTTTCTCTTTCTCTCCACTGGCATCTTCCCCTCGGCCTTTAAGCATGCTCTCATATCCCCTATTCTGAAGAAATCCTCTCTTTACTCATCCTCCCTCTAACTACTGCCCCATGTTTTTGCTTCCCTTTGCTTCTAAAATTCACGAACAACTTGTCTTCAATGATCTGACCCACTTTCTTTCTTCCCACTCTACTTGACCAGGCTGGCTTCTGTCCCCTTCACTCAACTGAAACTGCCCTTGCTAAAGTAGCAAATGACTTATTCTTAGCTAAGTCCAAAGGTCACTTCTCCCTCCTAGCATTCCTCGACCATTCTGCTGCTTTTGATACTGTTGATCACTCTCCTCACCCCCTATGTCTTCGTGAAACAGCTCTCTCCTGGTTTGCCTCCTACCTCTCTGGCCACTCCTTTAGCATCTCTGCTTCCGACTCTTCCTCCTCCTCTTTCTATTGGAGGTCCAAGGCTCTGTCCTTGGACCTCTGCTCTTCTCTCTCTACACCTCCTCTCTCTGAACTTTTTCAATCATTTGGCTTCCAATACCAGCTCTATGCTGATGACATGCAAATCTATTTTTCATACCCTGACCTCTCTCCCACCTTCTTAACCCAAGTATCTAGCTGTCGCTTGGCTGTAACTACCTGGATGTCACAGCGCTTCCCCAAACTCAACATCTCCAAATCCAAGCTCATCATCTTTCCTTCTGCCAATGTTGCTTGCCGTCCCAATATCTCACTCTAGGTTGACAACATAACTCTCTCTTCTGTCACCCAAGCCATGATGCCTTGGAGACTGCCTTGACTCTGCCCTGGCTTTACTCCTCATTTCTAGTCCCTCAACAATCCTTCCACTTCCTCCTCTGTAACATCATTAAAATCCATCCCTTCCTCTCTCAGGAAGCAACCAATATCCTGGTCCATTCACTCATCATTTCTTGTCTTGAGTTATTGCAACCTCCATCTCACTGGCCTTCCTGTCTCTCACTTCTCTGACATTCAATCGATACAGAATGCTGCGGCTAGGCTCATCTTCCTCTCCTGTCACTCCTCCTCTGCGTAAATCCCTTCATTGGCTCTCTATCCGTTTCAGAATTCAATTCAACCTTCTTACCAACACTTCTCTCCCTTTCATCTCTGATCTTGTCTTGAGGCACATACCTACCCAGCCACTCTGCTCTGCCTCTGACCTTTGCCTCAATTCACCTCTCATTACCTCCTCCCATGCTTGCCTCCAAGACTTCTGCCTTGCTGTCCCCATTCTTTGGAACTCCCGACCCTGCCTCACTCGACTCTCCCCCAACCTTCAAAAGCTCACTCAAACCTTACTTTTTCAAGCTCACTTATCCTACCACCTCCTGACCATCTTATTCATCACCTCCTCTTACTTGCCTGCCATCTCCATTTTATCCCAGTTGCTCCTACTGTCTCCCACCACCCCTTTCTTTAGAATGTAAGGTTTCACGGGCAAGGTCCTTTCTATCTATTGTCCCATGTCTGTCTACTGTCTAACTCCCTCATAGGTCCTGTTATTTATTTTGCTGTACTCTGTGTTTCTCACACTTATTTGTGCTACTCATCTTCCTCTGTAACTGGTGCTACGGAATCTGTGGTGCTTTATAAATAAATTAATAATAATAATAACAATAATAATAATCTCTCATTTGTTTTTTTGGAGTGAGTCACCTCCTCTTATGTGTTCCATGCTTTGAAAATGGAGGCTCAGGGAAGGTTTTAATTGTGACACCCTGAATATACTTTTGTTTCATATGATATTGACTCACCGACAGGAGATGCCGTCACGTTGACAGGTGAGATTATCCGAATATAGCGATATTGTGCACAAAATTCTCCTAGTTATGTACTGTGTATGCTGACACATTTTGATTTGTATATTGTTTCTTTTAGAGCAACAGACTATATTTTCTTATAAATGTCCTTTGGACTGATGAGTCACAAAATGAGCTTTTTGGCAAGAAAAGAACACCATGGGGTGAATGTATCAATATGCGGGTTCTTCAACACCCGCGTGTTCAGCCTCTTCCGCGATTAAATTTGAAGCAGCGCTGCATTGTAAAGGGAAGTTAACCCTTTACAATGCAGCGCCGCTTGAAATTTAATCGCGGAAGAGGCTGAACACGCGGGTGTTGAAGAACCCGCATATTGATACATTTACCCCCATATGTACTGTAAAACATGGAGGAGGCTCGGTTATGGTTTGGGACTGCTTTGCAGTATACAATGAAATCTCAAGACTATCAAGGCATTCTGGAGTGAAACGACTGAGACAGAGCTTTATGACACTGGGCAGTATCAGTTCATGGGTCCTCTAACAGGATAATGACCCAAAACTCAGTCAAAAGCACCCAAGAATGGCTAAGAACAAAACATTGGACTTTTTTGAAGTGGCTTTCTATGGGTCCTGATCTGAATCCTATCGAACATCTTTGGAAAGAACTGAAACATGCAGACTGGAGAAGGCATCCATCAAACCTGAGGCAGCTGGAGCAGTTTGCTCAGGAAGAGTGCGCCAAACTATCTGTTGACAGGTGCAGAAGTCTCATTGAGAGCTACATAAATTGCTTGATAGTAAGATTCATTGTGCAACAGAAAACTAGATTAAGGTTCCATAATTTTTGTTCATACCATTTTAATTTTTTTTATCATTTAAAATATTCTCTTGAATCAAAATTCAAATGCAAAGTCTAATTTCTGTTAAACATGGAATAAACAATGGTGGATACCAATTACTTTTGTCAGTTTCAAGGTATTTTCAGAGAAAAGTATGGGTTCTTTTTTTAAAAACAAATTTGTCCACATCTGTCCGTGTATATAGCCGGATTTACTAATGGGCACATTTCAGCTTCAATTTGAAGCCACCGGCAATGTCACGGCGGGATGTAATGCTCAAAGCCGCCGGTGGCTTTGAATAGAACATGGCGCTTTTGCTTTAAATGACGGCGCTTTTGTGTGAAGGCGGTTTTTTTGAAAATTACACCTGTCTCCTGGCCTGTTACTATTGGCTATTTTCAAAGTCAGGAGATTTGACATCACAAGCCCTATATAAACCCCTGGCCTGACACTTTTTTCTCTGATAGGGTTTTGAGGAGTTTTGTGAGAGGAGTTTGGAGGATTGTGGTTTGGTGACAGTTGGTGAGAGTTGGAGTTTGGTGGAGCGATATCTGATTGAAGTGTGAGTAGTCCTGTGGTATTTTTCTGTTTTGTACATTTATTTAATCATTTATTTTCTGTCTTGTATTTTTTGTATTTGACTTGTCCTTTGTCTGTGTTACTTGTGTGTGCCTGTGTTGAGAGTGTGTCTGTACGTAGTGTAGTTTGTTCTTTGTGTTTGTAAGTCCTTCAGTGTTTTGTGTTTTTCTGTGTAAATATGTCCAGAGAGAGGAGGGGAGCAGAGGCTGAGGAGAGGGAGATGGAGGTTGAGGGGGCAGAGGAGGGAGAGGGAGAGTTTGAGGAGACAGGACAGGGCAGGAAGACCAAGACAGGGAGGAATGTGCGTTTCTCACATGATGAGAATTGTGTGTTGGTGCACAATATCATTCCCTGCTACGAGGTCATCCTAGGCAACCTGGCAGCCTGGACTCCTCTAAGACGGCGTCACCAATTGTGGGGGCGTGTCTGTGATGCCGTGAACGCGGTGGGCCCACTGAAGCGGACAGTGGCGCACTGCCGCAAGCACTTCTCAGACATCAAGAGGAGGCTTAAAGAGAAAATGGCGGAGGAAAAGAGTGCAACAAGGCGCACGGGTGGTGGCCCCCCACTTCGTATGGAGTACACCAGTTACGAGGAGGAGCTGCGCCAGATAATGCCGGCTGAAATTGTAGAGGGCATAAATGTGCAGGACACCGATTCGCGATCTTTTGGCCAAGTAGTTGGTGAGTTATTTGTTTTTTTTACCCTAACAGTATTTTAAATGCTTTTTTCTTTTTTAAATGCTTTTTTCTTTTTTAAATGCTTTTTTTTTTTTTTTTTTTTTTAAAGTGTTTTTTTTACTCTATTAGTTTGTAAAGGATTTTTTTTTTTTAAAAGAATTCTGTTTTGGTTTTTTTGCAAACACATTTTTGAAATAAACAGTATATTTTTAACATGTTTTTTTGCTGCAAATACATTGTATGCTTTTTCTATTACATCCAGAATCGGCAGGACCGTAGTTCACTCCCAGACCTACACCTCCACCTTCAGCGAGAGATTCGGGCACAGACGAGCAAGCAGGTACGTGATTTATGTTTAGGAGAGAAATAATGGAGTTAATTGATTTTCTGTGCAAATGTTGCTGTCAATGTTTTTTTTTTTTATTGTTTGCAATGAGAACTTAGGGCTACATTTACTAAACTGATATGTTGCCTATAGAAACCCATCAGAATATACCTTTACTTTATTTATTGCATTCAACAAAATGACAGCTAAAATCTGATTGGTTGCTATAGGCAACATCTCCACTTTTTATAGCATGCAGTTTAGTCAAAATAACCCAGCATGTACTACACAGAGGGAATACTAAAATAGTAGTAGTTTACCCCAAAGCACGGTCTAGCAGCATTTGGCTGACTAAATGCTTATATTTGTAGGTTAAAAAGACTTTGCTTTTTTATCCCCCTCAGCCATACATAGTCCAAATGATAATGGGTAGTAAAAGGATAATAAGTGCATCCTTAAGCAGGTAGCATAGGACAAGAAATCAGGAATGCAAACATTGTGAAAGAATCTGTAGTTGCTAAAGAATATTCTTTCCTATCCAGTGTTCAGAATGCAATATACAAACATATTATATACTATATACTTACCGTCATTTTTCATACACAGGGCCCTCTTCATACCAGGCACCTCAGGTGGAGTCCCTGGAAATGTCCCCTGAGCCAGAGGATCAAACGACCATCACCCTGGAAACAGTGGATGCCCCTGTGTCTGGCCTCCAGGAAGTTTCACCTGGCTCTGCTGAACCATCACACCACCAACCTGCACCTGAAAGTATGGACCCAGCCAGAGAAATGGCGCTGTCTATTGGCACATTCCAGCAGCAGCAAACAATGTTCATGGACAGGCAAACTCGCCACATGTCGCAAATTGCGGCCCGTTTGAGGCGGATACACCGCTCCAATAGTCAACTCCCTGCTGGAATCAACCGTCTGGCAAATGCTTTGGAACAAACCAATGTGCAGCTGGCCCAAATGACTGGGGCTGTGGAGGCCCTACATTCCACAGTACGTGAGGGGAATGCCAATGTGACCCGGCTGGCAGGGCAACTACATTCAGAAATTGTAGCCCGTTTACCGGCACCTATGTCTTCAGCCACCACCAGTACCGCTAGTACGCCTAGCAGATCCTCCAAGGAGAGGTGCTCGCACCAGGGGTGGGCGAGGGAGGGGAGAGAGTGGCACCAAGCATTGCGATATGCCTGCAAAAAGGCGTCGCTAGTGCAATAATTATTATTGCTTAATGTTTTCAAAAGTTTGTGTAAGCATTATACGTTATTATTTATTGTGTTCTGCAATAAATGCAGTTACATTTCTATGGTGTCAGTCTTTCTTTTCTGCTAATTAAACAAGAGTATACTGATGTTTTAAAAACTATGCACTAATTTCACTTAAACATTGACCTCTGACTGTCACATTCCAGGGATGTTCATATTTACCACATGAGGAGTACACACTATCCTATTTTTAAAGGTTCCAATTTACAAAACATTTTAAATAAAAAAAAAAAAAATCTACTCACATAAAACACATTTTTGAGCAATAAATGTTTATCATACTATGTACTTACACGTAAAGTAGTTTGTAATTAGACGGTCTCTAATCTCCCTTCCGCCCTCTGTGCTCTGCACATCACCAGATGTGACACGGACCCCTTCTTCTTCGCTGTCTACTGCAATAATCGGTGGGGTAAGTTGATGTATTGCTAGATTATGTATCAAACAGCCAGCCAGGATAATATCAAACCCCTTTTCAGGTGCATACAAAGCCACCCAACCAGATTATTCTAGTAACCTGAACCTAGTTTACCAAAGTACAAAGGTACGCTATAACACACCTCTACTAGTGGGTATGTGCCTCCTTGAATTTGTGCTGTGCAGATGTGTGAGGACGCAGCAGAGGAGTCATCAGCCAGAAACCCATTCTTTATTGAGTACATTAGAATTGCTTTTACACTCTGTTAAGGGTTTTGTTGCAATATTAAAAAAAAAAAAAACAAATGTGGAAATCAGTAAATAAATTGCATGGTGGGAAAACACAAGAGAAAAAGAAACTAAAACAACACTGCAATTACAAGACACCGGCCTTTTAACATATATAATCCCAAAGGAAAAAACTTTGTACATGAAATGGCCCTTTCCCTTCTGTTCTGAATGACCAAATACCTCTAACAGCACACTGTTTGAACAATCTCGCTGCTCACAAGCAGCGCTTTCGTTTTGGTCTATTGAATGGCGGTTTTCCGGCGGCTTTATAAACCCCCTAATAGTAAATCCGGCTGTTTGTATGTTGAACATTGTTGAAACCGTCATGGCGCTTTATACAGAGGCGGGTTTGGAAACATCATTTCTGGCCGTTTGGACGGCGGGTTTAGCCTTAGTAAATCCGGCGGTGGCCAAACCGCCGCCAAACCCGCCGAAAGTCGGCGGGTTTACAAACACGCCTGTTAGTAAATCTAGCCCTCAATCTCGCTAATGAAAAGTATTGGACAATTTAAAAAATAAATTTGATCATTGATTTCTGCAGACACTAAAACTCCTATAAGACAAATAAAGGTGTATATTTTAGTGAGTTTATAAAGCCATTACAGTTGATACTGCATTTAAATCATAACTCACATAGTTAAACACTTTTTGTTCACTTTTTCTGTTTTTATTTTCGCAACTATATATGCAACCATCAAAACCAACTTTTAAAATATGTTTTTAATATAAAATATATCCCAGAGTGCCTCAATAAATACTTATTTGCTTCTTTCCATGTAGAAGCCAGTATTAGTCAAACCACTCACCATGCTCCTCTTATCCCCGTTTCTGGACCGCTCACCACCCCTGATAGTGCTTCTGGAGAATGAACAAGCTGTTAGTAGAGGGCACTTATTGTAAAAACCAACAAAATTTGACCATAGAGGAATATCTGAATCTATAATGCGTAATTAGGGAGAAGTGAATTCAACTGGCCTCATCTCTTAAAAAGATGATGACAGAAAGCCTGGATTTCTTGTACAAGTCTTTTTTCATTGAGCTGGAAGCTGCATTGGCTTTCTCTCCAGTTGGTAGAGCACAGGTCTTGATGGGTTCAGCATTACATATTACAAACAGTTTGGGAGGAGCTAAAATCTAATCCTTCTGCAAGCATTCAATGGATATATTCCTTTCTCCACACAATCACGTGAAGCCTAATCTCACGGTGCTAATGTGGAGGGATGCTCCGAGGACGAGGTGGCCGAGAGGGAGGTGCCGGAGGGAGCTACTCACCAGTCCAGCGGTGTAGGCCTGTGGGGGCACAGCATCTCAGGACGCGAGAGTGGTCAGTTGGAGGTAAGTAAGGTGTGGTGAGGTCCATAGCATTCCCTCGGGATTGGGTAAGTAACAAAGGTGTTGGGGAAGGGCTGTTGTTGTGTTGTCTTTCTTGTCTTGCAGGTGCTGATCGGAAGACAAGGTAGCAGGCAGGAGTCAAGGGGGCATCATCGGAGAGTCGCGTACGTGAGTATAGCCGCGGCGAGGACTGTTCCCTTGGTGCACTCACCTTGTGGAGCTGTCCCTCCCATATTCACCCCCTTTCCCTTACAGCAAAACGAGTGCCCTGCACACAAAGTCAGGGGCTTTTCCCCCCTGCGGCGTTTGGGCGCTGGGACATTCCCCCCCCCCATGGGCACCTCACACTTCCAAAAGAGGGCTGTGAAGAACAGCAGGTAACTGCTCTCTGAACTCTTAGGACTTGGAGGTGATATATCACCTCACCAGTGGCTGTTCCCTATTGGTTCTTGCTACCTTTAATAGCTACCTGTGTCCATGAGTAGCTGTCGGTTATAGCGTTCACATGACAGCATTCCGTATTACTGTTCAGTACAGTTATCATCTTATCTGCTTATTGATATCTGCCTTTTGCGTGTGACCCTGATTATCCTGTTTGCTGTCTGGATCGAAGCTCAGCCTGTGACCCAGATTATGGTTACTTTAGATTCTTTGAGCAGGTGGCTAGAGTTTGCCATATATGCAGGGGCCAATTGGCCATAGCTGGTTGCCCCATAGTGTTGTAGGCCAGCTTGAGGCCCTGGGTGGGCTTGTCCGATTCCAAATTCAATTACTTGGGCCAGCATCTTTGTAGGACCGCACACTGCTCCAGTGAACGAAGTGGACGGCCCTGGCAGAATGTGAGCAGCTTCCACTCTTTTCCCATACCCACCCATGACTCCATTTCCCTTGTTCGCCTAACCCTTTGCCTGCAGGTCTCTACCACCTCTCACTCTGTCTGCCTTAATCACCCCCTATATTTCTCCCCCTTTTTTAGTCTGCTCCACCCCACATTGTGTGTGCGCATGCACCTGTCTCCCCCTTTGTCTATTTCTGTCTCATATTTTATATGTGTTCCAATTTCTCCCCACCTTTATCTACCTCACCATGTGTGTCTCTCTGCCAACGCCCTCCCCAATTGTTTGTGCCTGTCTCCACATTATGGCTGCCTGCCCCTTTCTTTCTTGCCCTTGATGTGTATGTGTTCCTTTGCAACCCATTCCCCACAACACAGTTCTCTTGCTCCACATCTTCTCCATCTCTTCATGCCTTTCCTATGTTCTCTTCTGCAGCAATATATTAGATTAAAAATTACGTAGACAAGAGCTTAATCATCATCAGACAAATAATAGTTTATTACCTCTTAAAATAAAATGGGAATCAAATATTGGTCTAATTGATGAGGAGGAGTGGTGTGATATCCTAAAAAGCATTAAACTAGCCACTTCTTCGGTTCGTTTTCAACAAATTCACTTTTATGTTTCTCATAGGGTATATCACACTCCAATGTCATTGGCAAAAATTGATAGGTCTCGGAACACTGATTGCCCTAAATGTTCCCAGCCAGGATGTGACTTCTGGCATTTGCTATGGGGCTGCCAGGTGGTTCATGCCTTCTGGAAAAGAATATGGAAGTGTATTGTTGGGGTTGTTCCCGGAATCCCTCCTCTAGAACCTAAGTTATGTCTATTCTGGATATCACTAGAGGATAAACTAAGTGTACCTCTTTACAGGTTTGTTTTCATAGCACTTACTTTAGCAAAAGTTATCATAGCGCGTAATTAGCTCACAAATGTAAAAATGGCCCAGAGACAGAGCTCTATGTTTAATGGCAGAGGACTGCATTGTGTATTTAAATGTAAAGGTGTCTGGATACTGATCTCTGTTTAAACAAACATTCCTGTATAGCCACATAACAATACCTGTCCTAATTAAAGCAGGAGTTAATCATCTGTTATAGCCTTGCATGTATGTTTACTTGTGAAAAGGTAAACATAGAAAAAGGACCAATCAGGCCGATCCTGGAATTGCTGATGAGGTCATTTCTGGGCTTATAAGACGGCTAGAGAAGACAGCAAATTGGCATTCTGAACATAGATAGGAATATTATGAAGTCATAATCAATTTGTCCCATGGTAGAGGCTGTAAAAATGCACTAGAAGTTATACTTGAGCCACAAGGTGACATTCAGTAGAAAATGATGGAAACTGTTATGATAATATGTAAAAATGAATATCCCTATTAGCCCTACATGTATGGACTCACCCATTTAATAATTAGAATCCAGTCCTGGAAAGAAGCCTAGAAAAACCAATACACATCTAGTTAATGTATGCTGCACTTATTTAGTTGGCTGGCACTATTAATAATACTGCATTATGAGCACCCACCCTTTGTGTTTCGATTTGATTTTTTACAGTGGTCCGTGACAGGTTTTGGAATTTTAAGGAGCAACAGCCGTCTTTGGAAACCATGGACTAATCATCCAAAAAACTGATAACCGAGATATAGCATTCATTACATCTAGCGGTAGGAGCACTGACAAGTAGAATTTTACTGCTCTCTCTATATGTGGATATTTTAAACTCATTATTTTTCCTTTAAGAACTGACCTTCTGTACACACTACAACAAAATTCTAACGATACTATATTTTTAGCAATTTTACCAACTGCAGGGAAAAAAACCATGTGTACACACTATACCCAATTACCTTCAGATCTGTGCTTTCCATCTGTCATAAGCATTGGCTGGCAAGGCAAAGTGACATGTGTCCTTGAATGAGAGCAAAGAGCAGTGGGTTTCCATTTACATTCAGATAGAAGTAGAAAATTGATTAATTTAAATTAAATGACAACAATGTTATAAAAAGTATCAGTGTGCAAAACTCGTCACTGCCTTCACTCTTTCATAGGTAATCAGATATTAAACCACACCATACAGGCCAACGGTGGCTCCCCAGCTATTGTGGAAGAATTTTGTAGTTCTGCTGGTGATCCCCAGATTTATTACTTTTGGTTCTTGAATCGAAGATCCATCTTTATCTGTGCAGGTGTGTACATGCTTTGGGGGCTATATGTATGTTTAATATTTGTGGGCATTTTCTAAATTAGAAAATATATTGTACATTTTGTAACATTAGGAGTGTGGCAGAAGCTGATATTCTTACCATCCTAACAAGCTATTATTTACTTTATTTTTAGGGACAGTTAAGTGATCTACTGTTAAAGGATCTAGTGATGTTTTCATTTTCTAGATCACAATGCACTTATATTGACATTTTGGCATTTATCCACAACCTTGTAGCCTGAAGTAAAGAATTATTGTCACTTGCATCTTTGTGTTATTTTTTTTAAACTATTTTTTTACGGTTTGAGTGAAATCTCCATTTTTCGTATTTAAATCATTATATCGACACATTTAAATAATACAATTGTTCATAAATGAAGCATGCAACATTATGAGTATATACATCCTGTTTTTTTTATTTTTTAAACTTTTTATTTATGACAGCAGATAAAAACATTACAGGTCAATAAATGTTATTAAATATTTGAGATGTGAGCTACACAATAACATAAATAAGTATATCTTACATAGACCGACATGTACCAAGCATAAGCTAACATTTGAAGAACTAGCATACACAGATACAAGTGGAAGACAAACCAGCACCATAAAGAGACCATGTAAGTATGGGGATACAAAAAGAATGGAACAGACTGCTGGATTTTTTTTTATTTTTTTTTTGTTAGGGGGAAAAAGACTAGAAAAGGGGGGGAGAGGGGGAGGGAAAGATTCTCTATATTCGGTGTGCGTCCCTATACATACGGCACTCTTACCCGTGTAAAATGAAGAAGAGAGAAGCGGGGGGAGGGGGTAAAGAGAGAGTAGAGAAAGAGGAGAGTCTCCTTGGCAGAAAGAAAAGAGGCTCAAAACCAAATAAAAGGCAAAAGGTACGGCCAGAAAAAGAAAAGAGAGCCTCTCAGCAATGTACGATGGGACCACAATCATGACTCATACCAACCCGCGTTAAATGGAGAAGCTAGAACAACAGGAGGGACAAAGGACATGACCACAGCCCAATCTATGGTTGGCTACATTAGAAAACAAGTAAAAATAAAAAAAATAAAAAAAAATTGTATCAAAAGCATGAAGACACTAGATATGTAGAAACAAGTATAACTATTGAATATATAAGCACCAACTATGCTTAACAGTATTAACACACAAGCTAACTAAGCTATAGCAAGTAAATTCGTCTCTTCAAATTAACTACGAAGAACTCCTCTAAACAGAACTGCTGGATCCGAAAGTACTTGCCTGAGTCAGTGCCGTAACTAGACATTTTGGTGCCCTGGGCGAGACAGGGCACCGGCGCCCCCCATCTAAGTGGGAGTGTCATTTTCTGAGTGGGCGTGTCCAACCTCTTGTGGGGTGTGGCTAGCGCTTTACCAGTGCTAGACAGCACTGAAACCCCCTCCCTCCCCATTCTTCACATTCTGGCTTTGTAGAGATCTTTATGTAATGAGCATTCATAGAATCACAGTACTTTCAATGCAGCTATCGCATGCTAGCTTATGGCATGCCATAACACAGGAAAAACAGCATTACTGCTAGCTTATAGCTAAATGATAATAACTAAGCTAAAGAAATGCATGTATGTACACTTGCTCCTCTCTCCCATGGCCGGTGGGATGGGATACTGGGAACAAGACAACACTTGGATAGCTTTACAGTGCAAGCATAAAGGGAATCAAAGGCTGCCATCCACAAATTACAGAGCAGGCTTGAAAACCTTGCCCCATATACCTTCCCTATGTGTTATCTGTCCCCGTGTCTCAGGTATGCCCCCTTGTTTCAACCATGTCTCGAATGTCTCCTTGATTCATCCCTTTATTGAACTCTTTTGGCTGACATGTCCTCTTACTTTACTGCTATCCTACCTTATTTCCTGCATGCATATTCGGCATTGTTGCCACACTACTCCCTAATTTGCACCATGTCTCATCTGACCACATGCCTGTCAGCACTGCATAAGGTTTCTTCCATCACTACAAGATCAGGCTGTCCAAAAAAAGCCTTTCATATGACAGCATTTTCTTGAAGGATCATGGTACTGTGACCTTATCACTGTAATTTTTGCATGAAAGACTAATATCCTGGTAACAGGATGCTTTAGGCTGTGAATTCAGTGCTGGTTTGAGAACAAGATCTCGATAAGACCTGGTGACACTTAAAGTACCCTGAGGCAATTGTTCGATTAGTGGGTATATAGGTATATATAGCAAAAACTAAACGTGCAAACTAGCTGATCACCACCTCTCTCTGCAGTGCAAAAACCCACCTGGCATGTCACATGCATGGAAAAAATGACATCATCTTCATGAGTGTGGGATGACACCATGCCACTTTCAGTGGCCAATCATCAGGACTTTTGGCATGTATAAGAGGGCAGTGTCACTGGATGACCACAGCCTATCTAAGTAACTAACCACTGCACTTCACCAGATAAAGTTAGCCAAAAAAAATCAAGCATGGAGTTGGATCACAATAACAAAAATGTGGCCTATCATATTTATCCACTATATACAGAAATGACTTTGGACCTGGGAGAACAGTGTTCTTCCTGCAGCAACTATGATTTCCCTTCATTCACAACTGAACAAAACTATGAATAAGAATGACTTACTCCCACACATGCCTTAGAAACAATTAATGATAGAGCGATAGAGCTATTCATATAACAAATAATTAACTTAGACTAGAATTCACTCAAGCTAAAAAGAAACATTTGCCTATGTAGTGATTGGCTATGGGTTATAATGGTAATACAGTGCAACCATGTTTAGCTTATTCGCTAAAGCAGACCCAGTCTATTGAAGTTTAAAACCTGATGAGACTAAAATCGCAGGCACAAACTTGACAATGAAGTTCAATGACATTCCCCTACCTTAACACTGTCTTGCTGGATCTACTGTATGTTTTTGCAGTAGTGTAAATCAGGTTTAACAGCAGTTATGGGCCATGACCTCTGAGGCTGCAGGGACAGAGGGCAGAGTTAAAAAGTAGGAGGAGCCAGGTGCCGGCCGCCATCTTGGATGCACCGGACGGCCGGCAGTCTGAATCTGAGGTCTGTTTATTTTTTTCCAATTTTTTTTTTTCATTCCTCACACAGAGGTCGGTGCGGGCGGCCACTGCGCCCCCTTGGGACTGCGCACCGGCCTCGTTACGGCTCTGGCCTGAGTAGCCATAACACAAGGAATATAACCACAACGAGTGCCAAGAAAACACAAGAAATTGAGTCCCAGCCTGGGGGGCTGACATGTAGAATGGTATCCCAGAAGGAAAGAAACGATGAAGTAAGTTCACGGCCCAAGTCGAGTTTCTGCAGCAAGTCTTTACCTTCGACTGGATCCTGTACAATGAGTTGGCGTCTACCTGCTTCTACAATTAGGCTAAAAGGGAAGCCCCACTTATATTTATATCCATGATCACGAAGGGTTCTAGTGACATCCCTCAGTTCTCTGCATTTCAAGATAGTAGAAGGAGCCAAATACTGATAGATTTGAATCTTAGAATCTTCAAATAGAATATATGGAGAATTCCTACTTGCTGTAACTATACTATCTTTGGTTTTAAAAGACAGAAATTTAAGGACAACGTCTCTAGGAGGTTTGGTATCTTTAGGTCTAGGGCGCAGGGCCCTGTGGACACGTTCAATAGGTATAGCTTGGTCAGAGAGTTCGGGAACTAGAGCTTGAAACAGAAAAACCAGATACAGTTCTAGCTGCTGATGGTTCACCAACTCCGGAATGTTACGAATCTGAAGATTATTCTGGCGTTCCCTATTTTCAAAGTCCTCTGCTTTATCTTTCAAGAACATCAGCTCCCTATGAAGATATTCAATATCTTGCGTCGCTTCTTGCAACGTTTTAGAGATTGAATCCACTTTGTGTTCAATAGAGGCAGTACATTTTGTCAGTTGCGCAATTTTGCCTCGGAGATCCGGTGACAGTTTTTGAAATTCGACTGTAAATGAATTCTGAAGAGAGACCATCATAACCTGTATGGTAGCCAAAGCGTCTGCAGATTCAGTTGGATTTACAGATGAGGCTTGAGAAGATGGGGGGGGAGAGGTGGTATGTGCGGGGGAATCCTGCCTAGTCATATGTTGAAGGATCCAAATCAGTGTCCCCCTCCTGCCACTAGAACTGTTTTTATGCATAATGGATTATAGAACACCAAACAGGATTTAATGACGATCAGGGTGTTTCCAGACAGGCAGGGCCCTTCTCCTGCAGTCCCTACAGGTAAGAGGCATCCACTTGATAACCACAGATTCCAGTCCACAGCGGACCACAGCAGCCAGCAGTGCAGATCAGAGGGCACGGGTCCCGCCGCGCCCACCCAACCACCGCACAAACACAGCCGCTGTCCTTGCCCAGCACTTGCCTTTAGGCTACAGGAGGTGAGGAGAGTGTGGGGAAGCCCAGCGCCTCGGGAGACAGATGATAAGTCAGGGGTAGCCAGCAGAGAGTCCAACCCGAGGGAGAGAGGTCCAGGCAGATATTCAGGGCGCAGGACACGCCTGTCACAGGCTCACCCGAGCAGCAGGCCCAAACTCGGACCGGGCAATATAGACCAGCTCTGAGGACAATTTAAACACCCACAGGTATGAGAGTGCGGTTGATAAGCGTGACTGGGGGCCAAAAGCAGAGCTGTAGAGTACCAATGTCCACAATTACATGCTCCGTTGATGGACAACTGGGGAAAAACACGTTCAGCCCGAACGGTAGCCAAGCCACTCCCTCATACATCCTGTTTTTTAATTAGACACCAAAACTAATTTAAATATACACTAAGAAGTTTGACAAATTGTAATCAATTTGTAAACATTATGTTTCAACCAATGCCTTTTATACAAAAGTCATTAACAAACTACAGGCACTTTCAAATTGATTAATTAAACTATTGATATTGTGTTTAATATAGTAACGTATACAGAATACTAAAAGTATTGCTGTAGATGTTATGGAGACTAAACAGTAAATGAACTCAGAAAATACATGGTACGATTTAACTACTACATTCCAATTGTGTTACATAATTGCAAAATAACAATGCACCAAAGTTTGTTTCATTAGAGAGGTTTTAGGTAGCACAGTATATCATGCAATAGCAGTTAGTCTGTAGATGTGGCTTTATGTGAACAACATAAAAATAATACATCTTCAACCACAGAGTATTTGAAGTTTGCAGAACAGATAAATAATTTTTCTGGTGATGCATGTACAAATGATAATCATAAATAAAGACTAAACATTTGTCTAATGGGATTGAGAGGGAGGCAATCTAACGCTTTGTATTTGTTGTGGTATTATATATCTACAACATCATTGGACCTACTGTACCCCATTGGCAACTTTAAAGCATAGCATGTTTATGAATTGTATTTCGTAGCTTGACTATACTATATATAGCAGATCAAATTCCAGCTGCCCTCCGTCACCTGCAGCTCCTTTGTTTCTGAGAGCTTGGTGAGTCCGCATTCAGTGCCAGAGGGCTGTCACTATCAGCTAAATTTCTGCAGAGTGCATACACACTACAGAATTGGAACGACATTGTTCCATCATTGAACGAATATTTTCATGTCAGTTTGAAAATCGCAATAAATGATTTTACGTGCTTTGGGACGATAATCATCCATCGTTCCAAGGTACACCATACTGTGATATCGGCCCAATCAGACGTTTACCGTCTGATTAGCCAGATAATCGGCTGAAAACACTGTAGTGTGTACCTAGCCAAGTTTCTGAAAAACAGACGGTCTTATATGCAAACAATGTTTGAGATATCTATCACAGCAGGTGTTCCCAATTGGATTTCTGTAACTGGTTGATTTAACAAAGCTGGAAGTGTCATTAAGTATACCACGTCAAATAGCAATAAAAAAAATCTGGTAATCTTTACTAAAAACACAAATGTAAACAAAGTTGTTGAATTTGTCTTGCGCATAAAAAGCAAAGTGTCTAAATTTAGTCTCAGGGACTTTAGCAGAGGTACACCAACAACTCCCACCCTGGTTAAATGATCAGACTCAGACTGCTGGGACAGCCAGTATTTAAAGAACCAGCCAAAGATGCTGTTCATCAATTAATGCAACAGTGGTTTAACGTCTGTATTGCTGGAATAGCAGGGAACCAAAATATAGCAGAACCTTTGGTGAGAGCATGGTATTGAAACAAATTTCTCAGTCCACCAAAAACCAGGCCTCCAAGTTCTGACAGTTGGTAGAGACTGGTGCTAACTTCTACTCACTGTATTTCTGCTCATTATTATAAATAGAAATGTGCGCAGGTTGTTTTGGTTCTAAAACTTCTTCGTGTTTTGGTATTAGTCCTGGTTGTGCCCAAAAATTCTCAAGGATTTTGATTTTAATTAAAAATTGTGAAAGACCAGTAAAATCATGTGATTTTGAGCTGTTTTTGCTCCTACATTACTATTTATAGCATGAATATTCATTTACAGTCTATTTTCTAATGAGCTCTTCACAACTGTCCAAATTTTCTCCAATTTTGGCCAAAAGCTGCAGCGAAATTAGTGACAGAGCAGCGGCACAAATACATGACAGTTTCAGATACACAGGTTTTAGCCTGTGTTGAATATATCCCTTGCACCCCAGTAGCTGTGTTGAGAGTTATAGTGTTATTTGTTAACTGTATTGTACTATTATACCATGTACTGTCTTATTGTTTTCTCTCTGTATGTTACTGCGGACCTTATGTGGCACCCTAGATGATCAACGTCCCTACCTCTACTTATTTTGGCCTGACAAAGTCTACAGATGCCTTGGCAAATGTTGTCTGGGTTGGGATAAAAATATTTCCAAACAGAAGAGGTGCATTTTTTTCCGTCTTCGGCCCTGGCATGACAATGTGTTTATCATGTGCATGAGGGGGTGGTAACACTGGTGGCGGCCTTAAATCAACACAATCATCCTCCTCCGCATTTTCTCATTCAAATACAACACATTCATTTTCAGTTACACAATTATTCCCCTCATCCTCTTGCATATTTGTAAGTTCTAAAGTAGCATCCTCAATTTCTATGTGTAAATTCATCATAATTAGTATTACTACTAAACATTTCCAAATGGTCGAGATATTTTGGAAGGAGGCTGCTACATTCAGTATTTCAGCTCTTTCAATTACCTCCAAATGTAAAAAGCGACTTTCTCAAATATCTACAGTGACAAATCACGCCACTTCTAATGGTTTTAAAGCAGCAATGGGTGGACCCACCACCTCTATAATGTAATCCAGGCAGTGGGTCCACCCATTGCCACTTTAAAAGCCCTGTTTTCACTGCGACCATTAGAAGTGACGTGATTTGTCACTGTAGATATTTGAGAAAGTCGCTTTTTACATTTGTAAGTAATTGAAAGTGCCAAAAATACTACCTGTCTCTTATATGGTAAGTAGATATTTTGAACTTGTCACTGTTATGGTAATCATTATTTTTTTATTTGGTGTAAAGTGTGTCGGCATTGTAAGTGCAGAACTATACTACCAACCCCAACAGGTGAACACTATGAGATAGGGAAAGGAGGGAATTAGCTTACAATTCTTTTGGCACTGCTCCACATTTGCATAATTGAAATTTAGAAAATTGGTTCTTTTATTTTTTATGGGGGGTGCTGCTGCTCACACTCAAACACCCTGTTGTTTGCCTGCTCAATAAAGAAGATAACCGAGTGACACCCAATTGATCAGCAAACTATTCTAGCTGACTAAGCTCTACCGAAATAAACTGCATTAAAATAGTTATTGTATTGTTTCCTATGTAAATTGCCTACTTCACCTTAACACTATAGTCACTCTCCACACAAGATTTTCAGTGCACAGCCTGCCAATTACATTCCACCCTACACGCGGTCTGTTCCAAAATGGCAGATGAGAAAATGAGGGAGGGTTATATCTGAGAAATAATGCTCCTAAACTCACGAGATGAGACATTTTCCTGGAAATCACGTTTTGCCTTGTTTCCATATCCAATTTTGGCATGCGAAGCAAAATCATGTTTTAGTTCTACTCGGAATACCAAAACCCGGATCTCCCTGGATTCCCTTTGGATTTCCCTGAGTATTGACCATCTGACCCTTTACTAATCTCTTTTTCCTATGTATTTGTGTATGACTCTACAGACATACACTGGCTAAAGTCATGACCGTTTCATCTTGTTTTCTATATCTATTCATGATGTTGAAAAGAAGCAGTGCTATCGTGTTAAAAACTAATGATCTCTCAAATACATAGAACAAATGTGATGGCTGCATAGCTAGTGTGCATAGTTACAAGTGTATTAAAATTGAAATAGCATATTTCGGAGTTATACCAGACTTCTTATTAGTTATCAGTTACCTGTATACCAGGTTATGAAAAGAGACTAATCTCTGCTTCCTGTCTTTCTTCAACAGGTAATTACTTCTAGCTTATTTGCACCAGTGTCAAGAGTTGTATTAAGAAAATGCATTTTCATTTCTAATGGTATGTTGTCCTTTCACTGTTTGTTTAAAACTTTTATTGCTAGTGTTTGTTAGCTGCATAGCTAGTGTGTGTAGTTCTAAGAGTATAATTACAAGTGTATTCAAATTTAAATAGCATAATTTGGAGTTATACCAGAGTTAAACAGTAGGAAACAGGAGAACATTCTGCCTATTACCACAGCTACACAAGGACAACAGTTAGTTTTCACCTGCAACTCCATATTCTACTCTTGATGTTTTCATCTCTTCCTAGTTGCAAGCTTCTCAAAACAAGAGGACTGTTTTTGACTCAGATAAAACAAACTTTCAAAATAAGATCAGTCAGTTTATTGTCCCTGCAACATCCCTTCTGTTTAAGCAGCCTGCTGTACTACTAGCTTGGCTACACCCTACCCATACTTCAGCTATTTCAGTTCTCTATCTCATGATTGTCTTTTCAATTATACTCAAGGCTTTGTCTGCCATCACCAGTATGAAGAAATTAAACAGAGTTTGAACCACTCTAATCTCTCATGACTCTGCAATAACTCTACTACATCACTTGTGCCTTATTACTCTCCATTCAACACTTCCACCAACTCCCCCACATGGCTCCCCACATCATTATTCCATACTATCCAGACATCCATGAATAAACTACATCTACTGCAGCCTCACTCTGCAATTTACTGTGCAATCAGATAAGTGGTGCAACTAGATCATTCTTTTAATTCCCTCAATTTTTGCTATTTTACTCATAAATCCCACTGTTTGCCAAATTATTTTTCTTCCTCTCCATTCATGGCATTATCTTTAGGACTATATCATCCTTCAACCATCCTGCAACACACACCTCTGTCCACATTGCCCCTTCATTACTTCACTCATCTCTAGTTAACACTCATGAACTATTTAAATTCAATAGTTCTAACAGCCTCACCCTGTCGCCAGAAACTAAAAAGACACACATCTTACAATCATCTTTCCTACCTTTCTTCCTCCCTGCTTCTATTAGATGGTGATATATCACCTAATCCAGGTCCCCCTCACTTCTCCCACACACATATATCTAAACGCAACCAAAATCCGGCGAACCTCAAACACATTACCTGTCTCCCCTCTCTTCTAAAGTCCTTTAAATGTGCCCTTTGGAATGCACGCCGTTTGTAACAAACTTACCTCCGTACACAATCTTTTCCTCTCAAACAACCTCAACCTTCTGGCTATAACAGAAACAATTTCTACATTCTCCTCCCCTGATATGGCAGTTCCTCATTTTCACCAAACCCTAGCAACTGTCCTTGATCAAGTGGTTCCAGCAACTCTTCATACACTGTGTAGACTTCGTTGTCAACCGTGACACACTAAAGTAACACGAACTCTACAAAAACTTTCTCGCAAAGCAGAACGTCACTGACGTAAATCTTGTATCTCTAATTATTTCATCACATATATTGCTTTCTACCATTCCTACCGAAATGCTCTGGACACTGCAAAACAAACATATTTCCAATCTTTCATTTATGCTCAGGCTTCTAATCCCAAACGCCTTTTTAGCACTTTTAAATCTCTTCTAAACCCTCCCACCCCAACCCCTACCATCAGTGTCCAGTATCTTGCTTCCTGTTTCAAGGACAAGATTGATAAGATCTAACTTGAAATGGTATCATCTACCTCGACAAGCAATCAGCTCAATTCCTTTGCAGCACCCTCTCTTCATTTGATCCCACAAATGAAGAGGAAGTTTCTTACTCTCTTCTTATCTTCCTAATCTACCTCCTGTCCTCTTGATCCCACACCCTCACAAATTGGTTAGTCCTGATCGTCTGTGCTCATTCCACTTCTAACTAAAACCTGTAATTGCTTTCTCTCTACTAGTATCTTATTTGAGCATGCAGTGATTACTCCTATTCTGAGAAAACAAAATTCTGACCCAAACTATTTCAAATTACCGCCCTGCCTCCAAACTTCGAGAGAATTGCCTACACTCGATTCACATACTTTTTTTCAGCAAAAAGTCTGTTGGATTCTCTTCAGTCAGGCTTTTACTCAACACTCCACAGAGACTGCGCTGACCAAGGTTGTCAATGATTTGATCACAACTAAAACTAAAGGCCATTACTCTCTTCTAATTCTCCTGGATCTCTCTGCTGCATTTGACACTGTTGACCACTCTCTCCTCATACAAACGATACAATCCCTAGCTCTTCAAGACAATGTCCTATCCTAGATCTCATCCTACCTAGCTAATTGCTCTTTCAGTGTTAATTTCTCTGGATCCACCACCGCTCCGCTTCCTTTATCAGTCGGAGTACCACAAGACTGAGTCCTAGGTCCTCTGCTATTCTCTATCTACACCACTTTTCTAGGAAAACTAATAAGCTCCTTTGGATTTCAGTATCATCTCTATGCGGATGATACACATCTATCTATCCTCTCCTGATCTCTCACCATCTGTGTTGTTTCGCATTAACGACTGTCTTTCTGCCATTTCGTCTTGGATGTCCTATCGACAACTCAGTCTTACAAAAACAGAATTAATTTTATTCCCAGCCACAAAACAGAAGCTTTCTGCTTGACATTTATATTTCTGTTGACATGACCATAAATCCTACCCTGTAAGCTCGTTACCTAGGCGTAATCCTTAACTCACAACTATCCTTTGTTCACCACATTACCTCTATATCTAAATCATGTTACATAGATGTAAAAAACATTTCCAGAATACGTACATATCTCACACATGACACTGCAAAAACTTTAATTCCTGCAATTATCTCCCATGTTGACTATTTCAATTCCCTCCTCACTGGTCTTCCCAAAATCAAACTTGAGCCCCTACAATCTATTTTGCATGCAGCGGCTAGATTGATTTTCCTTGCAAATCGTTCTTCCTTTACTGAGCCACTGTCAGTCTCTACATTGGTTGCCTGTTTTTCAACAAATCCAGTATAAAATCTTCTACTAACATACAAGGCCATCAACAAAATTTGCACCAACATACATCTCCTCACTTGTCTCAAAATATCTCCCAACTCGACACCTCCGTTCTGCACAAGGTCTGCATCTCTCTTCCACTCTCATTAAATCCTTCTTTTCCCGCTTACAGGACTTTTTCGGGCTGCATCCACTTTGTGGACATTCCTCTAGTCTTCAAGTGTCCACCTCTTCAGACAGCTTATAATATTCCTCAACCTCCCTAGGTTACCCTATTACTACCCTCTACACAGCTAACACAAAGCAACAACCCTTTGAGCAACATTGCTGTTTGACTGATCATATAGCCCACACAATACTTTTTACCATTGCATTCTAGCTGGACCAATATGCAATATGATGTAGCACTTACCCTTGTGTATCAAACCATTGTCCCATAGATTGTAAGCTGGAGAGCAGGGTCCTCTTACCTCTCTGTCTGTCTGCATTACCCAGTATTGTTTTATTAGTTTGTTCCCCATTGTAAAGTGCTACGGAACTTGCTGGCACTATATAAATAAATGTTGATGATGATGATTCACACCACTTATATATTAGAAGTCGACCATGTGAAAAAATCTGGCTCAGCAGGCACGTCTATAGCCTTGGAGAATGTGGAACTGATGAAAGATGTCAGTTGAAGAGGAAGTTGGTGGAACTGAAAGTAATCAATTATCTAACTATCCAGAAGTCATTGTGCCTAGACTGACACACACCAGTACTCAAAATCTGTTCAAACGTAGTACCACACATACGTAAAACTGTTTCATGAAAGGTAAAGCCACGCTGGATACTTTTACTCACTCTTATTACCATAAAACCTTAGTCTGGGAAAGAACCCAAAACTGTGCTAGTTATTAAACACAGGCAAGCAGATATTTTGGCTATGATCTTACCTAGATTAAGATATGAAGTGGGATTTATAGCCTTCCTTGTGGCAGATGACAATACAATAAACACACCAATTAAGCACAATTAGAGTGGAGAAATGGCTTTTAAGCCTGTTGCTAAGAAAGCCTTTGATAGGCTAGGGTGGACACGTGTTAGAAACCATGGAGTACATGCAGGGGCGGATTGGGAAAAATACAGTTGGCAGACTGTCCTGCTCTCTTCTACCTGCTCTTGTTGCTTTCCCTACCTGTGGCCTGTGGCTGCTGGTGTATTTTGCTCAGTTGCTGCTTGTCTGGAACCTGGGACCTGATTCGGGGAACAAAATGGACACATAAAATTTAGAAAACTCCAACCGGCTCCGGCATTAAATCAATAGCACCCACATTTAATAAATAGACCTCCCTCCAGCCCCAACATTATAATAATAGTATTCACATTTGATAAATAGATCTATTAGCCTCCAACCAGCCCTGACATTAAATTAATAGTATTTCCATTTAATAAATAAACCTATTTCCCTACATCCAAACAAGCCCAGAAATAAATAACATTTAAGTTTAATAATTCATATGCACATTTAAATAATAGACTTCATTCTCCCCAAACGCAGAACCACTTTCAATTAATAGCCCTCAAACAACCCCATCTGAAATTAATATCCCCCCACTATTTAAATAAATTGCCCCACCATCACCACACAAATAAAATAGCAACCAATTAGCCCTTACCTCACACCCACATTATATTACCATAAGTACCCATGCCCTCACACCCACATTATATTACCGTAAGCCCCCGTGCCCTCACACCCATTACATTGACATAAAAACCCCTGCCCTCACACCCATTACATGGACATAAAACCCCGTGCCCTCACAACCATTACATGGACATAAAATCCCCTCCCCACACACCCATTACATGGACAAAAAAAACCCTCCCCACTCACCCATTACATTGACATAAAAACCCCTGCCCTCACACACACATACATACATACATACATACATAACAATGATATCAGCCTCCTGCCCTCACACACACACACACACACATACATACATAACAATGATATAAGCCCCTTGACTTCACATATACATACATAACAATGATATAAGCCTCCTGCCCTCACACACACATACATAACAATGATATAAACCTCCTGCCCTCCCACACACATACATAATATTGATAAAAGCCACCTGCCGTCACACACACATAACAATGATATCAGCCTCCTGCCCTCACACACACATAACAATGATATCAGCCTCCTGCCCTCACACACACACACATACATACATATATACATACATACATAGATAACAATGATATAAGCCTCCTGCCCTCACACACACACATACATACATACATACATAACAATGATATAAGCCTCCTGCCCTCACACACACACATACATACATACATACATACATACATAACAATGATATAAGCCCCTTGCCCTCACATACACATACATTAATATAAGCCACTTGTCCTCACACTTTACACTGAATTAACCCCCCCCGCCTTCACACTTACCTTGTTGAAGCCGCGTTTCCTGCAGTGCACACATGGGGCACCTGTCACATGGTGCGCGTCCCATGTGACATCTGGGATAGGACGAGGCCATGCATAGGGGGAGGGAGGTAAGCAGGAGAAGATCCGCACCGCTGGCACCCTGAGCATGTTCCCCCGATCCCCCCCCCTCGCCCCCCCCTCTCCGTCTGTGCTGGAGGGCGCTGCTGACATGCAGTTATCCCAGCAGTCCGGATATTTAAACAAAAAAATAAATAAATATTACTTCAGGAGGCAAATGAACGGCCTCATACCATCGGCCTCCCGGTAAAATTCCCGGTATGGCCTATGGCCAATCTGCCCCTGAGTACATGGGCTTTAAAGGCAGCTTTCTAACTGCCTTATTGTTCTCTCTTTGGTTTATCATCAGCTGTGGTTAAATTACCACAAGTTACATAGATGAGGCTGAAAAAAAAAAAAGACACCAGTCCATCAAATCCCTCCAGGCCCTATAGTGCAGTCCTATTTTTCCCTGTATCAACTACTTATTTTCATTTAGGTTATATCCCTAGATACACTTTTCAGCTAAAAAATTTGTCTAACCCTTTCTTAAACATATCTATTGAAACTGCCATCACAACCTTCCCTGGCAATGAATTCCATATCTTGACTGCCCTTACTGTAAAGAACCCCTTCCTTTGCTGGTTGTGAAACTTCCTCTCCTCTAACCTCTAGTCCTTGGCATAAAACGTTCCCATGAAAGTTTGCTGTATTGACCCTTAATGTATTTGTATATAGTAATCATATCCCCTCTTAAACGCCTTTTCTAAAGTAAACATGCCTAAACTGGCTAACCTTTACTCATAACTTAATGACTCCATACTCTTTAGCAATTTTGTCGCCTTTCTCTGAACCCTTTCTAGTGCCAAAATATCTTTTTTATAGAGTGGTGCCCAGAACTGTACTCCATATTCAAGATGAGATCTTACAAATGATTTATACAGTGGCAAAATTACACTGTCTTCCCTTGCATCTATGCCCCTTTTTATGTATGCCAATAGTTATTTGCCCTTGAAGCTGCTGCTTGACATTGAGCACTATTGCCAAGTCTACTGTCTACGAGCACTCCCAAATCCTTTTCCATTATAGATTCCCTAAATTAATCCCATTTAATTTATAGATTGCATGCTTGTTTTTGATCCCCAAATGTATAGCCTTACATGTATCCATGTTAAACCTCATATTCCATTTGGCCGCCCAACCCTCCAGTTTATTTAAGTCCCTCTGTAGAGAAACTACATTTTGCTCTGATTTTATTACCTTACAACGTTTAGTGTCATCTGCAAACCATCACAAAGGTCATTAATAAATATATTAAAATAGAGAGGCCCCAGCACAGAACCTTGAGGTACTCCATTTAAATGGAACATTTTCTAATTGGTCAAAAGTTTTAGCACAACTCTCTATTCCATATTCTCTAACCAGTTTTTGACCCAGTTCCCATATCTTGTAAACTAACCTCTTGTGTGGCACTATATGAAAGGCCTTTGCAAAATCTTAGACCACAGCTACTGTACTACCTTGGTCTAAGGTCCCACTAACTTCCTCATAGAAACTAATTAGATTAGTTTGACATGACCTATCCCTTACAAATCCATGCTGAGTCCCACTAATGATCTTATGGCGCACCAAGTAATTCTGAATACCTTAATATACCTTCCAGTAGTTTCCCCACTATTGATGTCAGACTTACGGGTCTATAATTCCCTGGTTGTGATCTCGTCCCATTTAAACAATGGCACCACATCTTCTATTTGCAAATGCGACCGATCCCAATACCTAATGGATGAAAATGGGGCATCTCATCACACCACCTTCTTGCTCTGCGGCTGGTCCCTAGGCAGCCAAAATTGCTGGTCCACACTCAAATCAGCTGTTTAAAAGATAACCAACCAAAGATGCTGAGCTATTTGGGCTCCACCTTCTTATATGGTGCCATAGACAGGGTATAATTCCTAACCAAAGAGAAAGATTTTTCTGGGTTGGAGAAAGGACTGGAGATAGTAGTTACCACTGATCTAAAATATTATGGGGTGAGAAATGAGACTGAGGTTTTAAGCCTGGACCTGCTGAAAGCAGGGCAACACTGCAGATGGTGGAGTACATAAGGATGATCCAGGGGCTCAAACTGTGTGCCCCTTGTAAAACCTATCCTAGGGTTGTATGCATATCCGTTCTGCGCATCAGTTTGTTTAGTATTATTGTTTTACATGGGCTTATATTGTGGTGAACAATGTATCTACTACTCCAAGTGATATTTTCACCTATTTAATGGTAGTGGAAGTGCAGCTGCCAAGTATTATGTGACTAAGTGACTTCTACTAGTCATAGAGAACTGTTTTGCCTTAGGACAGACCGAGAGAGATTAACCATAAACAAGGCTATTGTATAAAAAAACAAAAACAAAAAAAAACAAAAAAAACCTGTCGTCCCCTTTCTTTTCCTAATTTATATATGACAATCAAATATGTAATACATTTTGTCCTGTTGCTGCAGTGCTTAATATCTTCTATGAAACCCACATGTCAAGCAGCATTATTCTGTTTCTTTAATGGTACCTTGTATGGCCATGCATTGGTACGGTTGGAGGCACAGCAGTTTCAATTTTATTTTTGATGACACACTATACACTATACATTATCATTCATTTGTAAAGCACTGACATAATATTAAACAGCAATGTACATTGAGGAGACACAAATTGCATACACTCACATGAAACAGAAGATAAAGATGGTTTCACTCAAATGAGTTATCAATGAAAGAAGCATGGGGAACATGTGACACACAAAATAAATTAATAAATTATAGGTGCTAGTGAGGAAAGTATTTATGGCTATTGTAAAGCAACAGCATTATCAGGCTGCAGAAATAAGGTAGCAGTTACCAGTGGTGCAGAACAGTTGGAACAAGGAGAGGCACGAAACATTAACTAGCTATTGTGGAAACCTTAAAACAGTCAGCTGCTTTTAATAAGGGGACCACCCAACATAGCTGCTTATAGATCTCAATATTAAGTTTGCTAAGAAAATATCACTGGCACCTGCATAAAAGTCTATACAACAGCCACTGGTTGTCTGCATTTAACAACCAGTGTATGCCGCCATCTAGTGGTCGCCCTCCATATTACTGTGAATTAGCTCTCACCAAATTAAACCCTTAGTAGATCCATCAAGAATTCGCTCTTTGGGGCGTGACGTGATAGCCATCTGTGTCTGACCCCCTCCAAATGTGCCTGCATATGACCAGGGAAATAATAATAACAATCTATAGCTTCTTCTCCACCTGGTAGCTATTGTCATACTTCAGCTCATCAACATACAATATCTGCTACCAAAACTGTACGGTGACCTCGTCGGCCGAGTAAGGCTCTGGCCGTGAACTCTCTTGCAATGTGGGAACCCCCACGCTCCCTTACAACATCTCCGCCATACGAAATGCTGATATTTGGGTGCTAATCATGCCTTCCTACTCCCCTTGGTTCTGAACCATCTACAGCGAAGCAACCAATATCTCCTCCCCACTACTTCTGTAAACTGTTGAACCCCTTTTCTACTAAGATGCCTAGGGGGGGGGGGTAAAAAGACCCAAGGAGGAGATCTCCTACTCTACCTCTCCAAACAGAAAACTCCTGCCAGATCCTGCTCCACTAACTCGCCGAGACTTTCTATCCTTCCTTAAAGAGCTGAAAGATATCAAAGCCTCAGTCCAAGCCCTCCACTCACTAAAATCAGATAAGCGGCAGAACCGATCATCTTGAACAGAGTGGAGGAGGTGGTGACCCACCAACAATCAGTCGGAACGGAGCTTCACCAAATCCGCCAAGACATCGTCCAATTACAAGAAGGACAAGAAGACCAAGTTAATCGAGCACGTCGCAACAAGATGAGGATCCGTGGGATACCGGAAAAGATTGAATCCGCCCACTTGGAACTCTACCTCAAAATTCTTTTTACTCAGCTCTCCCCTTCGACTCCTGAGGAGCACCTTCTTCTAGATAGAGCTCATCGGGCGTTGAGACCCCGCTCCCAAAATCTGTCCCAACCTAGATATGTCATTCTTAAAATGCACTACTTCACGGCGACAGAAGACATCATGAGGGTAGTCCGCCGCCTACAATCCATCACCTTTGACGTTAGTCTTCAAATCTTTCAAGACCTTTACCCATTTACCCTAGCCAAAAGAAGGGACTTCATACCTATTACTACACTTCTCCGCCAATGACAAATCAAATACCGTTGGGGATTCCCCTTTCACATTCTGATTTGGCATCAGGGTTCGATGCTCATGGCCAGAACTCTCTCTGAAGCTCAGTCCCTGCTTCCGAAACTGGGAATTACTACTGATCTTCCACCCCCCTCTGAATCATCTCCTCTTCCTCAGAGAGCATCAAGACCTTCACAGAGTCAAGCTCCCAGTACCGAGTGGACCACCGTACCGGTTTCATCACCACCACCTGTCGAGACATCTGGGACTTAAATTTCTCTGCCAGGTTTGGTTTCTCTCTACTTCCAATGTTCTGTTTTGTCTTTTTCCATGCTCTTCTCCTTGCTATTCTTTTCCTCCTCGGAGGTCCGGATTAAATGTCACATGTTGGGGAGGGTCCAAATATAATTCTGGGTCTCCACCTTCAGTTGGATCCCCCCCCCCATTCATGTGCTAGGTGTCTCCATAATGCCCTATGTTCACTGGTAGTTCTGTTTCATAACAAATCTGTTGGGTGCTCCTGTGTTGCAGCTCCTCACCACATGTGCTATTTGATTGTCCTCGTTGACACCTTCCTACTCTCCCATCATCACTCACCCACCTGACCTACTTCGAGTGGGAGCTGTCGCGCGGGACCACCCGACTATTTATTAACCTTTGTTTTAATGCATCACCAGATGTTGCCAATTTACCTTGTTCAATCTTAAAATGCATGCCTATACTGTTTTTGCTCTGATTATTACACTAGAGCGGCCCACACCAGAACACCACCATACTTACTCCCTTGTAGTGTTTTACACACTGCTTCCCTTAATACCATACCGATATGTTAGCCTTACCTGTTGTTATTTGGGTGTCCGCGGATCCTATCAATCTTTTTCCTCCTTGGGGGTTGGTTACCGCTCGACCTGAGGTCCCCTATACCATACTGCATTGTGTTCTCTGTTAGATCTATTTTCAACATTTTTGTGGGGTGTCCCTGTGGCGCAGTTCCCTCTCATGGAACCCACTTGACTGTCCATTATGATATTTACCTAGTTACTCTACATCAGTCTATTACCTAACCTGTTTTGGTTGGGGGTTGATGCATGGGACCACCCAACTACTCATTAATGTTACCTTTATCGTAGGACCATTTGATACTAGTTTATACTGTTTTATTATAAAATGTTTGCTTACATTGTTTTGTTTTGCTCCACATTCCTATTCTCCTCTATACCTGTGCCCTCTCTTCTCTACCCCTATTACCCCTCCCCTCCTCTATCTCATCTCACCTCAATCCGCCCACAATATCCCACTCTCGCCATTCCTGCCTACCTCCCAGGTTGCTTCGCCCATTATCCGCACCTAATCCTACCTTAGAAACTCCTAGTTCAGATACCCCAAGGGGACACAATCTCCTGATCCATATTTTTGGATCCACGCGATGCGTCTATTGGATGCCTCACCGCGTTCCCCTGGAGCTGTTAGCTCCTATGCTGACCTATGTACTCCCCCAGTACATAGTAACCTCTCCCAATGTCGGCACCACTGGTCCCGGCCTTTTTTGCCGTGTGACCCACTTCCTGCCTTCCCCCCCCTTTCCCTTTCACCAACTCCTTCCCTTTTTCAACCGACCACATGGAGCATCCACATTTAACCTCCTCGCTCACCTTCCCAAACCCTTCCCCCCCCACTATTCAGCCGCACTGTACCAGGCCATCTCCTGATCTTTTTCCTCCTCGCTGCACATGGGTCTTAGAGTCCTCTCATTTAATGTTAAAGGGCTGAATAGCCCTCAGAAAAGGAGTAAGCTTTTCACTACCCTCAAACTCTATTCGGGCGATATAATTTTCCTTCAAGAAACACATTTCCAACACAATTCCCATCCCGAACTCCGTTCAAAAGCATACCCTGATACGCACCATGCATGTGATCCCACAACTAAAAAACGGGGAGTTACAATCTTATTTGCCCGCCATCTCACCTTCGAACCCATTGATTCCCTAGCAGACAAAGAGGGTAGGTACCTTATCTTAGTAGGCAAAATTAATACTTTGCACCCTGGTTAATGTTTACGCTCCCAACCAACACCAGAACCGCTTTTTCTCAAAACTAGATGTCTTAGTGTCCCGCCTGCGTCAGGGAGATCCTCAGTCTCATGAAATCCCAGCTTCTTTACGACTCCTGGAGAGTGAAGGAACCGACTGCGCGTGATTATACATACTACTCTCCACCCCATCATTCTTATTCACGCATAGACATGATCCTGCTCAGCCATGATTTGGCACGGAGACTCCAGACGGCTCAAATACACCCTATAATCTGGTCTGACGACTCTCCAATTTCTATAGACCTCTGCAGCTTCTCAAACCGCCCCCGCCCCATGACGTGGCGCCTCAATGATTCTCTACTTCACAACGCGGATATACTCTCTCAGCTCGGGGCTCGCCTCGAAGAATTCTTCGAGCTCAACGACACCCCAGAGATCTCTAGGACCACTCTTTGGACGGCACATAAGGCAGTCCTGAGGGGACACTTAATCAGCATCGCCTCTAAGAAGAAAAAATAAACGTTTACCTTGACTAACAATCTATCCCTCAAACTTCAATCCCTGGAAGCCCAACACAAGGCTACACCCGACCCTGCTACTTTACTAGCCCTCCGCGAGACCAAGGTCCAACTTGATCTCCTTTTTTTTCAAACAGGTAGCCAAGCGCCTTAAATGGCTACGTCTAACCTTTTATGAAAAGGGAGACAAGGCGGACAAAATCCTAGCGGCATGGCTTCGCTCAGTCAGGACCCACAAAAATATTATATCAATCCGGGATTCCAACAACCAACTCCACCACGACCCCGCTGCTATTAGAGAAGCTTTCCAACAATACTATTCAGCCCTCTATAACCTCCCAGGCCCACCCCCATCCTCACAGCATTCCAAAGCCGAACTGATCTCAGACTTCCTTGCTGCATCTAAACTCCCTAAGCTATCCCCTCAAACCCTTCAACAGCTTAATGAAGAAATCTCATTAGAGGAAATCCAACTCGCTATTAAGTCACAAAAAAGTGGCAAATCCCCAGGCCCCGATGGCTTTACGGCACTCTATTACAAAAAATTTCAAGGGACCCCCTTCCCACCCACAATGCTCAAAGCCAGAATTGTAGTGATCCCAAAAGACGGAAAGGACCCACTCCATTGCGCCAGCTACAGACCCATCTCCCTCCTTAACCTGGACCTGAAGATATACGCTAAAATGGATAATCACCTGAATGAATTCCGTCCATCATTGATCCACTATGACCAGGTGGGATTCATTCCGGGACGCCAGGCAAGGGATAACACCAGGAGACCCATTGATGTCATCCATATTGCAAACACCAGGCCCCCACTATTCTTCTCTCTCTGGATGCTAAAAAAGCATTTGATAGGATCTCCTGGGGTTTTATGAGAGCAGCTCTCGAGGCCTTTGGCTTCACAGGTGATTTTCTCACTGGTGTCCTGGCACTGTATTCCTTGCCCTCGGCTAAAGTCCTGATCAACGGCACACCTTCAAATTCGATATCTATCCAAAACAGTACAAGACAAGGTTGCCCCCTCTCTCCCCTTATTTTCGCTCTAGTAATTGAGCCACGGGCCTCTCAAATTCGATCTAATCCTAACATTTTGGGCGTGCAGGTGGGGGATATCAACTCTAAAGTTTCACTTTTTGCGGACGATGCCCTGCTATCGCTCTCTCAGCCGGCCATCTCCCTACCCAACCTCTATAAGATTCTCCAGACCTACAGTGAGATATCGAGTTACAAAATAAATTACACAAAATCAGAGGCCATGCTGGTTCATGTCCCCCCTCGGGAGGCCGAATTGTTACGGTCCTCTTTCAAATTCAAATGGCAGACCAGGAAAATAAAATATTTGGGAGTCTATCATACATCTTGTTATGACCTCCTCTATCAGGAAAACTTCCCACCTCTATTTTCCAAAACACAATCTGATTTGGCATCCTGGAACCGTCTCATCATCTTGTGGCTGGGCAGGATCATAGCAGTTAAAATGAATATCATACCCAAATGGTTATATCTCTTCCAAACTCTACCAGTTGCGGTCCCTGCCATCCTCCTATCCAATATCCACAAAGCTCTGACACGTTTTATTTGGAATCACAGGCCCCCAAGGGTCTCGCTCAACTTTCTCAAAAAACTCATCTCTAGTGGCGGCGGGTGACTACCCGATATTAAGTTATATTATCTGGCTTCCCATATCTCACAAATTGTTGCATCATACGCCCCCTCGGGTTCCACCTCACTATGGGGTCTATCCCCTATATACCATCCCCCTCCATCCAAATTACTTCCTACCACTAAATTTGATATCAAGATTTGGGATTCTCACTCCTTCAAATTGAAACTCACATCTGCCCTTTCCCCCCTGACTCCCATTTGGTTTAATCTTATATTTCCTCCTGGCCTCTCCAAGGTGAGACCCCACCATTGGACTCAAGCTGGCCTCAAATTTCCATCAGATTTCTCGAAACAAGGCCAGTGGCTTCCGCTAGCAGAACTCCAACCTCGCCCCCCAGCTCGAATGCTTAACCCTTTTGAGTTCTTCCAAATCACCCACTTTTTACGATCCCTACCACCCAAATATTTACTACGTCCCCTTACCTTGTTCGAAAACCTTTGCAAACTTCACCCCATGGATAAGGGTATGATATCACAACTTTATAATATCTTTCTTGAATCCACTATCCATCCGCAGCTCTCACATGAAGCTGACTGGGAGAAGGATCTGGGGCTCCCCCCCGGATGAGGAGGCCTGGGAGGACATGAGACTGGGGAAAGCTAAAAGCTCCATATCGACTGAACTAAAAGAAACAGCCTATAAAATATATTATCGCTGGTATTATACCCCCCCCTCATCACCTGACTGTTGGCGGGGTTGTGGCCAGAGGGGATCAATGTTACACATCTGGTGGACTTGTCCAGTTATCACCCCCTTCTGGGACGCAATCCATGGCCTTATCAACACGCTATTTGAGGCTCCGTGGCGAAAGACCCATGGATTTTCCTCCTTTGTTATCCTCCTCCAGACCTTGATAAATTTACTAGAAAACTGACTGCACATATCCTCACAGCCGCTAAATCCCTTATAGTCCTTAATTGGAAACGTACCTCTTCTCCATCTCTCTCTGCAAATCTGGCACGTGGCAGCCATGGAAGAAATTACGTACTATTTGCATGATAGCGGTTACGCTTTCAACCAAGTGTGGGCTCCCTGGCAGTTCGCAGAACGCTTGTTCCCCTCTGGCCCTTAACGACTCCGTTGTGACCCATGTACAGCGGGCAGGACTCTGCTCCTGTCCCGCCATCTCCTGATCCTCCAACATTCATATTTTCACCTTCTTTCTGATTACAGTCATGCATTAACTTTTGTGGTCTTCCCTTCCCCTCCCCTTCCATTATTGTTTCTTACATTTATACAAAAGCAAAAAAGGAAAATATGGTCAATATATCTCTCAAGTTGTCGAAAGACGTTTTCTTTAGACTCCATTACAATGTTAATGTCCTTCTATGTATACTTTATAAAACTTTTGACTTCGTATTGTATGGTCTGTCACAACTTGTTTTTTTCTTTAAACTACATACTAACTAAAATATTTTTTTTTTTTTTTTTTTTTTGTGAGGGAGTGGCGGTAGAAGAGGCCATTAACACCAGAAAGTCAGAGGAAATAGGCAAAAATTGTTTACATGTTAATTAAAATTTCCTTAAAAAGACTCGTCGAAAACGTTTGCCTTTTTCCTATTCAGACTCCATAAGAGCCTTTACAATGGTAAGTACCCAAGCAGTATCAACAAATGGTGGGCTCGTAAGTAAACGAACACCACACTTGAAAAGCAAATATTAAATCCAGATGATAAAGTCTAATAAAAGATGACCATTACACTGCTCATCCACTGATGCCAGAGAGGTCCCTATGGCCCTTGTGGAGTATGCCCTTTGGAAGCCAAGCCCCTTACATCCTTTCCCCCTATAAGCCTATGCAATAACTTCTCATATCCACCTTCCACGATGGTGCATGTCTGTATCTTACGCCTGTAGAAAGGACAAAGAGCTAGTTTCGTCTCTAAATTCCTTTGGTCTGGCGAGATAAATTGAAATTAACCTCAAGATCCAAGATACTCACCAGTTTTTCACTTTCATTGATTATTTGGGCAGAGGGATGGAAATGATTTCTTGATTAATATGAAAAGTGTTAACTACCTTCAGCAAGTCAGTATTATTTCACATTACTTTATCAGAATGAACGTTCAGAAAAGGTTCTTCACACCACAACCTATGTAGTTCGTCTATGATCCTGACAAACATGATTACTACTAGAAATAATACTTTGCGCATGTGCCACTTAACTCCTTTTGTACCATTACAAGAGGTCTCTTAACACCAATGCTTCTGGAACAAGAGACTGTAGTAATAAGGTCCCAAGATGCCACAAAGCACCTGCAACATGGACAAATTTCTTCAGTGCTTGAAAGAAAGCAGTCACAGGAGCATCAGTTACCAACACTGTCCAGCAGGATGTTAAGAGCCGATACCTGCACTTTCTGTGTACTAGGCACAAGGCCATCAAGGAAATCAAGAACTTGAAGAATGCAGGTGGAATACAGCTTATTCCCTTTAGATTTGCACCAGAGAATTAATCTCCCCCAGATCCTGTAATAAACAGCAGAAGGCTTTCCATTAATAGCCTTAATAGTTGTTTTGGGATATCATTTTTAGTTTTAGGCTTTCCATTAATATCTGTAAATTGCTGCGTTAACACTTCCAGCTGCAGAGGAAATCAAAATTCTATTTTGCATCCCGTGTTGACAATGTCCCATACCCAGCGATCGCAAGTGGTGAGTTTCCAAACCCCTGCATGATTAGAGACCCTCCCACCCATCAGTCATTGGGACTTTTTCCTCAGTCTTCCATTTATCCCTGAAGGGGCAAAAAGACTATCTAGAATTACTACTCACCAAACTGTCTAGGATAGTGTCAGGATGATAAAGTGCTACCTGGAGGAGGATGTAGAAACAGACCCTCTAAGATCCTGTGGCTGATGACTATTTTCCCCCTGTCATTTTCTGACTCAATTTGTGCTTATTCCCAAAAACTAAACTGCCCTCAAATGGAAGGGCTGTCAGATTTTTTCACTGTAGGTCTGCTCCCCATTGCTGCAGCCAAAGGGATCTTCTAGCTACTAGTGTAAATGTCACGCTCCTGGTAGAAAATATAACTGAATCTAACCATGTCTCACAAAGGAAAATCAACCCATTTCTTCATATCAATATCTGAATAAACAATCTGTTACATTTGTCTTACTTTTTTTTTTTAAATGCAGATTATCTGTCCAAATCATGAGTGCTCTGGAAACTGAGGATATTGGCACTAGTCTTATTTGCCATTCCAGAGGAAACAAAGAGCTTCTTAAAAACATTTCTCAGTCTCTCTATCCATTGGAAAGTTCCAATGGAACGTTAGTTACAGCTGAAATGTTAGCTAGAGTAGCATCAACCTTAAGTACTGAATCCCACTGTGCGGCTTCACGAACCTGGAAAGGACACATATGATAAGGTCA